>NC_051311.1:166006881-166606881 GCF_015220235.1 Choloepus didactylus
GCATCCCCTCCATGTACGAGGCCTTATTTTTAAAGCTGCTGTTGAATAGACCCTCTCTGCTGTTCTGCCTGCAGTGGTGTCTCTACCGTTTAGGTGTGTGAATGAGAGCAGGGTTTCCCCAGGAGGCTCCCTGATTCCTGGGAAGGTCTCCGGTTAGCAGAGTTTCAGCTCTAGCTCTACTTCATTGAGTACCTTGTACCAATCACGGTGTGGGCACTTTACCCAAAGTTTTTTATTCTTTCTAAGTGGAAAGATCCATTTTTGCTGATACTAAAGGAATCAATGTCAGTTTTTAAAAAATCAAAACAATATGAACATATATAAAGAAACCAAGAAGCTTTCTTACAATTCTACCCCAGAAAGAACTACTATTGACAATTTGTTTGGTTTTATTTCCAGATGTGCCCTTTTACAGAAATACTCTAGAGCATACTCATCTGTTCATTCATTCTACAAACGTTTACCTTCCCTGTGGCAGGCTCTCTTCTAAGTGCCTGGGATTAATTAATGGGCAAAACATTCCAAGATCCTTGTTTCATGGCACTGATAATCTAGTGGAGGGGACATGGTTAGGCCACTTAGAGACACCAAGGAGGTGAAGGAGGTAGACATGCAGATAAATGAGCAACAGAGCATTTCAAAAAGTTGCCTCCATGAAAGACAGTGTGTGGTGCTGCAGAAGGGAGAGGGCAGGGGGAAGCAGGGATCCCTGACTTTCAACCTCACACTGACTGTGCCAGTTTGAATGTATTATGTCTCCCAAAATGCCATTGTCTTTCATGTAGTCTTTTGTGGGCAGACTTATCAGTGTTGATTAGATTGTAATTTTTTTGAGTGTTTCCATGGAGATGCGCCCCATCCAACTGTGGGTGATGACTGTGATTGGATAATTTCTATGGAGGTGTTACCCCACCCATTGAGGGTGGGTCTAAATTAAATCACTGGAGCCATATAAATGAGCTGACAAATAGAAGGAACTCACTGCAGCTGAGAGTGACATTCTGAAGAGGAGCTACAGCCAAGAGGGATACTTCAAAGAATGCACAAAGCTGAGAGAGTAGCTGCAGATGAGAAACAGTTTGAACATGGCCATTGAAAGCAGACTTTTGCTCCAGAGAAGCTAAGAGAGGACAAACACCCCAAGAGCAACTAAGAAAGACATTTTTGAGGAGCTGCAGCCTAGAGAGGAACGTCCTGAGAGAAAGCCATTTTGAAATCAGAACTCTGGAGCAGACACCAGCCACATGCCTTCCCAGCTAACAGAGGTCTTCTGGACACCATTGGCCATCCTCCAGTGAAGGTAGCCAATTGCTGATGTGTTACCTTGGGCACTTTATGGCCTTAAGACTGTAACTGTGTAACCAAATAAGCCCCCTTTTATAAAAGCCAATCCATTTCTGGTGTTTTGCATTCCAGCAGCATCAGCAAAGTAGAACACTGACCCTCATCCTCACCCTGACTGGACCTTCATGCTGATCCTGAACTTGACAGGGACCCTGGCTCACTACCCTGACCATGATGCGGCCCTGAACCCTGACCCCAACCTTGACTCCTCCTCACCATGATTCTCACTCTGACACTGAACCTGAACATCAGCCTCACTCTCTGGCACTAATCCTCTCCCTGACCCTGTCCCACAACGCAGCCTTCACCCTCAACCTCAGTGTAGCTCTGACCATCACCCTCACTCTCACTCAGGCTTTCCCTGACCGTGTCACTGACCCTTCCTCTGCCCACAACCCACACTTGACCCTGAATCTGCCCTTCCCTTGACTGATTCTCAGCCTGACCCTGACTTTGTCCCTCGTGTTTTCCCCAACCCTCCCCTGCACCCTGACCCTCCCTTGTCCCTCACCTGGACAGTGGGCTTCACTCTGAACCTGACACCAACTCTCATCCTGACTTTGATCCTAAATCTGACCCTTGCCTTGACCAAGTCCCTGACTCTGGACTTCATTCTAACATTACCCTGAGCTATACCTAGATACTGGCCTGGAACCTTAACCCAAACCTGACCTCATCCTTGGACACTTTATGGCCTTAAAGCTGGTGCTCAGCTTCTCTCTGTCCATGACCCCTCATACAGACCCCTAATGTGACCTTCATCCTGAAACTGAGTGTCATGTAAATCTGACCCTGACTCTTCAACCAGACTTTCACCTAGACTCTGATCCTGACCTTGACACTGAGGCTCAGCCCTCACGCATACCGTGTCCTTGATCTTCTCCCTGAGACCCTCAGCCAGGCCCTGTCCCTCACACTGATCTGAACCTGACCTTCACCCTGACTCTGACCTTGACCTTCATTCTGACACTGCTTCTGACTCTCAATCTGACTGTGGACCTTTTAATCTCAATTTTACCCACACCCTGTTCCTGATTCTCACCTAACATCAACCTGAACATGTTCTCACCCTCGCCCTCACCTTGAACTTGACCTTGACCTCACTGACACTGATGCCGAACCTCAGCCTGATCCCTTACCTTGATCCCTTATCGTCATCTTGATTTTGACCCTTTCCCTCACCATGAGTGATCTTAAGACCTTTTTTAAAAAAACTTTTTATTGTAGTAACTGACATAGAGCACAAAATTTCTCTTTTTTACCATATTCAAGTATACAATTTTAGTAGTAGTAATTTATATTCACAATATTCTGCTACCATCACTTCCATTATTCCTCCTTTCTCATTACCTCAAACAAAAACTATTTACACATTAAACTATAAGTCTTACCATCCTGCTCCCTCCTGTACCCATTAACCTGTAAACCACCATCTGTCTGTACAAATTTTACTTCTTGTAGGTATTTCATATACATGAGATCATACAATATTTGTCTCTGTGTCTGGCTTACTTCAGTTGCCACAATGTTGTGTGATACATATAGCATCTCCTACCTAACCAGGGATTGTCCTTCCCTGCCCTCCTTAGACATCCCTTCCTGGAACACCCTGGAAGCATGCCGAGCTCTGGCTGCTATAACCTTGAGTGCAGCTCACCTTTAGCACATTTCCTTTGAGAAAAGAGCACATAGCAAAATATTTTCCCAATACTTGCATGCAAGCCCCTGGCACTCAGGCACCTTAGTTCCTGTTAAATATATTGTTATGCATAATCTGTGGGGTGGTTGCCATAGATACAGACACACTCAAGTGAACATCTTTGCTGTTTCACCATCCATTGCAAGATAACTGCAGCTCTGTATGGGAGGTATTAGGGGAATTTATCAGTTCCTCTAATAAATGCTTTAGACTGACCACTCTGGTGTTTAATGCTTCTTTCTTTGGAACCTCAGAAGCCCTATTTGGGGCAGTCCCAGCTGGGTCTTCCCCTTTTTCTTCTTTCAGGGTGAGTCCTGCTGCTGGTTCAGTGGGACACAGTTGGTGTAGTCAGCAGGATTCGGGAGACATGGGCTGGGGAAAGAGGAACTGGCAGTGAATTCTACGTTGGTTGCAAGGGTCTATGTGGGGCTCGGTCGCATGTTTTGTAGACATCTGGGTCTGGGATTATGGTGATGCTCTAAAAACTCTGGCAGGTCTTGACACCTGCTGAAATGGCTAAAGTTGCATTGTGCTGGCCAAGAGGTGAAGCAGCTGGTGACTGGGGAAGGGTGGCCCCTCTGGTGGGCAAAAGAATGGCTCCCAAAGCATGGTTAGCAGTTGAGGCCAGAATATGTGAACTAGAGGAAAAAGTGCAGTTGGAGCAAGATATGAGGTCAACTGCAACTTTGTGGGGAACTGATGTGGCAGGGAAGGTGGAGAAGGGGAGTCTACACTGAACACCTGGGCCTGCTGGTGTGCAAAAAGGTGTGGGAAAAGCCTCTCTAACCTAAAACTTTACAGCAAATGCCCCCAATTGGGATGCAGAGACATGGAATTGTTTAGCAAGATTGAATCCAAGGAGTATGAAGTAATCATCTCAGAGAATGGGTAGGGGAAGTGTCTGCTTGCGCATCTCCTTACACAGAAAAGGTAAAACAGACTAGACCAACAGGACCTCAAGGGCCCCCTCTGTCAGTGAATCAAATATATTCCACCTGAAATAAACCCATGTGGAGCTGACTGATAGCACAATCTCTTTCCCTCCATATCCTAAGGAGATGGGTGGCATGGCCTGTGAGTTTATAGGACAGTGCAGCTGATGGGGTTGTCTTGTGAGGCTGAGTGATGCTGAAAAGGTAAGTAATGCCACCACCCACCATCCATCAGACAGCGCTGACATGGGGCGAGGTGGTGCTGGGCAGTCACACCTTTATTATTGGCTCATTAATGCCTGCCATGAGGCATGGCTGTCAGAGGGGGAAACGCCAGGAGACACCACCACTCCCTGGAATACTTTTGAAGGAGTGCAAGCCCACTGTTCTGGGGCCCTTGACCTCTCCACTTTTACAGCAGGTATGAGGAATAAATTAATAAAATCAGGACCTCTCGGTTGGAAGGGAAACTTCCTCCCTGTCCTAAGACCTCTGGTTGGTATCCCTGTGTGTGATGTAGGACAAGCCCTTGCTGGGATAGGAGAGGCTATTCTCATGGAAAAGGCTGATACTGGGACTCTCACAGAACTCATTATGGCCTCCACCAGCAGTTGGTGAACTGTCGTTAACCTGGTGAATGCCTTTCTCACAAACCCACTCCTGCAGGAGGCCCAGGATCAATTCACTTTCCAGTGGCAAGGCCCATGGTTTACTTTCACTGTACTACTGCAGGGAAATTGCAAAGCTTAAAGGTACGGAGTTCATATTGGGAAAATGGAAATGTTTTGGAAATTGATGGTGATGCTGGTAGGAAAATATGGTGAACGTAATTAACAGCACTGAAATATATGTATTTGAAGGTCATTAAAAGGGGAAGTTTTAGGTTGTGCATATGTTAGTAGAATAAATTGTAAAAAAATCCATGGAACTGCATAACAATTGAATCCTAAAGTAAACAATGGACAATTATAGTAGAATTATCTAAAATATACTTTTATCAACTGTAACAATTATTCCACACCAATACAAGGTGTTAATAACAGGGTGATATATGGGGATCTTGTATTTAATGCATGATTGTTCTGTAAATCCACAACTTCTGTAATAAAAAACATTTTAAAAATAAGAATAAATGACAGGTCATTTGTATTCAGAGTGAGTTCTCTGTATTTATCAATGAGGGGCTTTAAAAGTATTTTTATTTCCATCAACTTTTTTAGAATCTGCTGCATTGCAGGGGACCATCTATTCAAATACTAAAAACATGAGGGTTTTGCCTATAGGCTCCTGGGAAGCATGTAAACTTTTCATCTGCAAAGAGTCAAAGATTTACTTCTTCCTCTCCAATTTGGATGACATTTGTTTTCTTCTTGCCTAATTGCTCTAGCTAGAACTTCCAGCACAATGTTGAAAAACAATGGTGAGAGTGGCCATCCCTGTCTTGTTCCTGATCTTAGAGGGGAAGCTTTCAGTCTCTCGCCATTGAGTATGATGTTAGATGTGGGTTTTTCATACATTTCCATTATATTGAGAAAGTTCCCTTCTGTTCCTATTCTTTGAAGTGTTTTCATCAAGAAAGGATGTTGAGACTAGAGTTCTGTACTACCAGAAGCTTCTGCCAGCATCCGGTTTGCATTGAGACCACAGGGAGAGCAGCAGCCTCGGGCCCGCAAGGCGGACATGATGGACACAAGATGGTGACAGTGACCATAGCTCTGGAATGTGAGTCTCCTCCCTCTGCTGGCAGGAGCAGGTCGCTGGCACCAGCACTGGCAGACATGATACCCCAGAGGCGTGGCAGCTGCTTCACTGACAGGTATAATCCCCGTCCCCTTTGTCGTGGGTGTTGGTGGGGCAGAGTAGTAGTGATTTGGCAGCACCTGCCCATGGAGTCCAGCAATTGGTGGTCTTGGACCAACTGTTCACCCGAAGTCCTCTTTTTCCTGACCATGGCTGCATGGAGTCCAAACCAGGTGGAAATTCAGTCAGCACCACAGTTCTCCAGGAGCACTGAAGACTGCCAGCCCTAGGGGTGAATGGTGGGCACTGCAGTTTGGCAGAGAATTTGCTTAGAGAGATTCAATTAAAAAAAGGAAAACTCAGAATTGCTTGAAAATCTGGAAGAGGATATAGATCAGAAAAAGACCCTGCAAATGCTGAATTGAAGAAAGAGAAGAAATATCAGGTAGGAAATTCCCATCCCAGACCAGCCAGTCATCTCCCCTCACCCTCACTTGCTCTCTGTATGGGAAAGACACAGAAACAGCAGAATGGAACCCTCCCATATGGGACACAGATTTTTAAATCTCACAGAAGTGAAAAAATGAAAAGTGTTTGAAAACACAGTGACAGGGGAGGACATTTCAAGGCCCAGATAAGTGAGGGGCAAAGACAGCAAGAAAATGTGGACAGACACACATTTCCAGCCCTGGGTCTGTAAGCCCTTCCCCCAATATTGAGTGACGCAGGAGCGGGTGGCCATTGCATTGCCTTGGTGACAGCTGGAGTGCTGGGTCACTGAGGGAGTACTTTGCCAAGGGAAAGCCTCATATTGAGTGAGATTTTGTCCAGCAAAGTGGGGCATAGGAATCCCACAGTTTAAGCCAACCTGGGTCATACAAAGCCTGTGCTCAGAGGCAAAGCAGCATCTGAGGACAATTAAGTTATTGAACACTGCCATCTTCTGGACAGTCCAGAAAGTGCAAGGGAAGAAAATACTCTTTAAAACAGGTTTCAGACCCTTTCATAAGAGCACACGAGCTGGTGCCCTTTACAGAAACCTGGCCCTATTCTGGCTGAGAAATAGGAAAGATCCAAGTGTTAAAGCATGTCCCCCAAACAAACCCAGGTTTGCTAGCCAGTGGAAAATACAGCACCACTGGAAGCCAGCAGATTTGTATTAACACACACAGTGAAACTGCTGGGGTGCCCACTGACTACTTCCCATCCCGGTGGCAGTCCATGGTGGACACCTCATTTTCGGGGAAAGTCTGGGGGGGCAGAACCAACCTGACAAATGGCCAGGGAGAGAAAAAAGAAAACAGAGATCAAAGTCAACCAACAAGAATCCTTAGGCAAAAGAGAGAAAACAAACTCCCAAATAAACCAATCAAGAAAATCAGATGTCTAGACACCAGCAGAAAATCACAAGCCACATCAGGAAATGGGAAGATGTGGCCCAGTCAAAAGAAAAAACTCACACTTCAACTGAGATTTATGAGTTGAAACAACTAATAACAGATGTTCAAACAAATCTTTTAAATCAAATCAACCAAGTGAGAGACTGTGACAAAAGAAGGGTATAAAGAAGACACTGGGTGTTCGTAAGGAAGAATTTGTGAGCTTGAAAAAACAAATGGCAGAACTTATGGGAATGAAAGGTACCTTAGAAGAGATGAAAAACATAATGGAGACGTACAAGGGCACACTTGGAGACTCAGAAGAAATGATCAGTGAGATGAAGGACAGGGCATGTGAAATCCTGCACACAGAGGAACAGATAGAGAAAATAATGGAAAAATATGAGCAGGGCCTCAGGGAACCGAGTGACAACATGAAGTGCATGAATCTATGTGTTACAGGTCTTCCAGAAGGAGAAGAGAAGGGAAAGCAGCAGAAGGAATCATAGAGGAAATAATGAAGATTTCCCAATTCTTATGAAAGATGTGCAATTACAAATACAGGAAGCACAGCATCCCCCAAACAGAATTGATCCAAATAGCCCTACTCCAAGACACTTACCAACCAGATTTTCCAATGTCAAAGACAGAGAGAAATCTGAAAGCATCAAGAGAAAAGCAATGCATCATATACAAGGGAAACTCAATAAGACTAATGCAGATCTCTCAGCAGAAACCATGGAGGCAAGAAGGCAGTGGTATAACGTATTCAAGACACTGAAAGAGAAAAACTTCCAACCAAAAACCCTACATCTGGCAAAACTGTCCTTCAGACATGAGGGAGAGTTTAAAATATTTACAGATAAACAGACACTGAGAAAGTTCATGAACAGGAGACCTCCTCTACAGGAAATACTAGAGGGAGTGCTACAGACAGATAGGAAAAGACAGGAGAGAGATTTGGAAAGGAGTGCAGAAATGCAGATATCAGGAGATAGAAAGAGGGCAGAGATTAGGCCTTTGATGGTGAAGGAGTATAGAATGTTCTAGAAGATTGATTGTGCCGGTCTAGAAATGTAGAGCAATACTATCTGATGGTAGCACAATACTGTAGTACACTGAAAAAAAGATGACTGTGAATACAGTTGAAAGAGGAAGGTTAAGGTCTGTATGACACCAGAAGAAAAGGTAGAAGATAAAGACTGGGACTGTATAACTTAGTGAATCCTAGAGTGGCCAATGAATGTGATTAAATGTATGAGTATAAGAATGTTTTTCATGAGGAACTGACAAGAAGGAATGATGTTGTGAGGTATGTAAAGAAGTGAATGGACTGTGAGGACAGTAGGCTGAGTGAAATAAGCCAGAAATGAAAAGACAAACATTATAATGCCTCATTAATGTGTACAAAGAATAATGTGTAAATTCGGAGAATTGTTCAGATATGGCCTCTCTCTCTAAGTCAACTCAGCAGGTAAGCTCACTGCCCTCCCCCCTATGTGGGACATGACTGTCAGGTGTATAAGTCTCCCTGACAATGTGGAACGAGACTCCCGGGGATGAGGGTGGACCCTGCATTGTATGATTGAGAAAGCCTTCTGGACCAAAAGGGGGAAGGGAATTGAAACCTAGTAACATTTCAGTGGCTGAGAGATTTCAAGTGGAGAAGAGAGGTCATTCTGTAGGTGTGCCAGTTTGAATGTATTGTGTCCCCCAAATGCCATTATCTTTGCTGTAGTCTTGTGGGGCAGATGTTTTGGTGCTGATTGGATTTGCTTGGAATGTGCCCCACCCAGCTGTGGGTGGTGATTCTGATGGGATGTTCCCATGGAGGCGTGGCCCCACCCATTCAGGGTGGGCCTTGATCAGTGGAGCCATATAAATGAGCTGACTCAAAGAGAAGGAACTCAGTGCAGCCATGAGTGACATTTTGAAGAGGAGCAAGCTTGCTAGAGAGGAACGTCCTGGGAGAGAGCCATTTTGAAACCAGAACTTTGGAGCAGACACCAGCCACGTGCCTTCCCAGCTAACAGAGGTTTCCCGGACGCCATCGGCCATTCTCCAGTGAAGGTACCCGGTTGCTGATGTGTTACCTTGGACTTTATGGCCTTAAGACTGTAACTGTGTAGCCAAATAAACCCCCTTTTTATAAAAGCCAATCCATCTCTGGTGTTTTGCATTCCGCAGCATTAGCAAACTAGAACAGTAGGTTACCTTATATGTTATATAGATATCTCTTGTTAGTCTTTAGTTTATCAGAATAGTTAGCAGGAAATATCTGAATCTGTTGGCAATCCAGCATCCTTGATTCTTGACGGTGATCATATAACTATATAGCCTGTATGGTGTGACCTTATGATTGCGGAAACTTTAAGGCTCACACTCCCTTTCCCCAGTGTAAGGACAAATGAGGACAAAAGGTAAATGAATAATACGGAAGAGGGAGGTATGGGACATTTGGGGTGCTCTTTTTATTTTTATTTTTATTCTTATTTTTATTTTTTGGAGTAATAAAAATGTTCAAAAATCAATTTTGGTAATGAATGCACAACTATATGATGATACTGTGAACAACTGTTTTACACATTGGATGATTGTATGGTATGCAAATGTATTTCAAGTACAAAATTTTCAAAAGTAATTGAGTGGGGGAGGAGTGGTATGGGATGTTTTGAGTATTCTCTGTTACTTCTATTTTTATTCTTATTTTTATTTTTTTGAGTAATGAAAATGTTCAAATATTGATTGTGGTGTTGAATGCACAACTATATGACTAAACTGTGAACAGTTGTACAGCTTGGATGACTGTATGGTAGGTTAGTATGTTTCAATAAAATTACATTAAAAAAAAAAAAAGGATGTTGAATTTGTCAAATGCCTTTTCTCCATCAATCGAGTTGACCATGTGGTTCTTCCCCTTTGATTTATTGAACCAGACTTGCACACCCGGAATAAATCCCACTTGGTCTTGGTGTATAATTCTTTTAATGTACTGCTGGATTCAATTTGCGTGTATTTTGTTGAGGATTTTTGCATCTATATTCATTAAAGAGATTGGTCTATAATTTTCTTTTTTTGTAGTATCTTTGTCTGACCTTGGTAAGAGGGAGATATTGGCTTCTTAGTATGCGTTAGGTAGATTCCCCTCCTCTTCAATTTTTTTGAAGAGTTTGAGCAGGATTGCTACTATTTCTTTCTTGAATGCTTGGTAGAATTCAAAACTGAGTTTCTTATAGACAGCATATAGATGGGTCTTGTTTTTTAATCCATTCTGCCATTCTATGTCTTTTTGGGGGAGGAATTTAATCCATTGACATTTAATGTTATTATTGTAAGTGCAGTACTTTCCTCTACCATTTTGTCTTTTGGATTTTATATGTCATATCTAATTTTTTGTCTTTCTCTCTCCTTTTGCCCTTTCTGATAGTCCTGATTTCTACCCTCTTCTCCAAACCTCTCTCCTGTATTTTTCTATCAGCTTTTAGTACTCTCTTCCATATTTCTTGAAGCGCAGGTCTCTTATTCACAAAGTCTCTCATTATCCGTCTGTCTGAAAATATTTGATGTCTCCCTCATTTTTGAAAGACGGTTTTGCTTGTCTTTCAAAAATTCCCAGTATCAGCATAAGATCTGGCTTCTGGCAGCAGAGGACAAAGATTTTTCTTCCAAGATTGACTGAAAGGAGTGTAGGGGTGAGAAGTTGAGAGACTGAGAAATGACCCCGAGTTTCTCAGCAGAATAAGGTCTACTGGGGGAAGATCTTGAAAAGGGCTGAGAGCAGATCAGTTGCTGTTGAGGATGGAGAGGAGGGTAAGAGGAAGTTGTGTGCGAGTGTTGTGGGGCAGGGGCACAGACATCCTCACGGGGGATAGGGAAGTCCCGCGGCAACTTTTGAAAAGTCCTGGTTGAGTCCCGGAGAGGCATCCGAGGGAAAAGGCTGGTTGGGCCTAGAATCCGCCCTGGGAGGAAAGGGGAGCTGTGGGGGGTGAGGAGCAGCAGTTGGGAAGTAGAAGATACCGGGACGGGATCCAGCTGGGAGGGGTGGAGATATACTCCGGACCAGGGTAGGCAGGGACCCTCGAGGGGAGGAGGCTCTGTGGGGAATGTGTCTGGAGGATTGGGTAGGGGACCCTGGACGCGACTCTGGTGGGACGTTTGAAGGGGGTTTTGAATGGGCGAGAAAGTCTGGGGCAGTTGAGAGGAGTCAGGAAATGGATTGTGAGGGGCTGAGCTTCCTCCTTCTCCGCTCCTCGCCCACCTCCTGAGCCCGGAATTCCGCGGCCCCCATCTCGGGGGAGTCTGCAGCGCAGGAGGTTCAAGGGCGAGAGCCAAAGAGGGGGCTTAGCCCTGCTGAGTAACCGGAAGCCTGCACGGGAGACGAAGAACCGCCATAACGGGAGCTGCGCGCGCACCCTGAGAAGGCGGGCCCCGCCCTTTCCCCAGGTGTAGGGGGAAGCAGGGAATGCGCCCCTCCTCCCCGACGTGGGCGGAGACAACGGCCGCGCCCCTCCCCCAAGTGGGCGGAGACCGCGTGCGCGCGGGGCTTTCATTGTGACTCCGCCCTCCTGGTCAGCCCCCAGAGATCTGACCCCGCCCCCTTTCCCTTTCATCGTTCTCATTGCCCAATCGGCTGGGAGCATTTAGGCCACGCCCACGTTCCGCGCTGCCTAGTATCGCCCTGGTCGCGCCTTGCGGGCTCAGTCACACATCGGCGCGGTAGCGAGCGGAAGCGATTCTGCAGCGGTTGCCCGGATCCCGGTGTAGTGGCCCCCCCACCCCTCCCCTTTCCGCGATGTCGGAGGAAACCCGACGGAGCAAGTTGGCTGCGGCCAAAAAGATGGTAAAGCGCGCCGGGTCCTGTCTCCCGACCCAGCCCCGAGGCCCCTCGGACCCACCGCGCCGTGGCCGAGTCGGAGCCGCCCCTGAGGCAAATGGGGAGAACCCCGGACCCCCGTGGCGCCCCCTCGTCTTCTCAGCCAGTCCCGCCCCCTCGGCCGCCCACCTCCCGCCCTCGCCCGTCGCTCCCGGGTGACTTCGGGCCGGTGACTCCCGGGATCTCTGGTCGCGGCGCAGATTTCCAGCTTGAAGGGGACTCGGGACTGTGGGACAGAGGCAGAGGTTTCAGGCTCCCATACTCGGGGCGGTGCCGCATCCTCAGACACTAACAGAGTGAAAACCCCACACTTCTCCAGTGATCTCGAAACCTTTACAGCATCGCTGGGTGACAGCGGGGAGAGCTGTATCTGTTTGCTTTGGTTTTCTCCCAGGTTTCTCCTCTCCAGAGAGACTTTCAATGTTTTTTTTTTTCTGTAGCTCACATTCTAATACTCTGATTCTGTGACCAGAATCCCCCTCAATCGGTGCTCTTGGGAGTGAGATTTGCTTATCTTCTGTGGAATAAATCCGAGGAAACTGCATGAATTTCACTGTTGGGAATCTTCCCCATGTCATCTTCTCCACCTAGGGTGCTCTGAAGAGTGCTCGGGGTATGAAGTGTAGATGTGCAAGAAAGGACCCCGAGGTCTGATTTCTAAATCACACATGTACTTACTGGTCACGCCCATTTAATGTTTACTTTTCCATGTCCACCTCTGGGTTTGCCCCCTGCCAGTAACAGGCTTTGAGCCAGAAGTTTAAGTAGAATTGTCTTTTTGTTTGTACGGTTGGTGATGGCATTAAATCACATTGTTTATAGGGGCTTAGATTTCTCATGAGTCTCTCTCCTTTTCCTTTCTGCAGTTGAGAGAATTTCAGCAGAAAAATGGAACTGGTGTTCCTGCAGGAGCCAAAAAGAAAAGGAAGATCAAAAAATGGCAGTAGCCCCAAGAAACCAACTTCTGGTGGCCCCTTGCCCAAGGATGTGAGTCTTGGCTGGCCTGGCTCCCGGGGATAGGGATGCTTAAGGTGCAGTAGAGGGGAAGGTTTAAGATTGTCAAGAGGAAGTATCAAGTACCGGTTAAGAATTCTGCCTTTGTCTTCCTCTGCTAAGGATATGGTTTTGAAAAAATCGTTTTAAGTTCTTAAGGTCTCTGTTTCCACATCTATAAAATAGGGGTTATGTTTTACTTACACTTGTGAAGTTTAAATGAGATTCGTAGCTGTTTTCATATAAACCCCTTAGTACAGGGTCTGGTATAGAGTAAATGTTCAATAAATGGTAGTTCTATTTGACCTATTGCTCTGGTGATTTTCCTCTTTCGCAGTCTCAAGGAGAAGGCAAGTTGATGCGAACAGCTACTTGCCATCAGGCTCTCCCTTTAGTAAGTCCCAAAGGGCCCCCGGGTGTGATGAAGACAGCCCCCAGGCACTAGGATTAGGAGAAGATCTGAGTGCTGAGTCTCTCTGCCACCAGTTTGCTGAGTGACCTCGAGAAAATCTCTTCCCTGAGCCTCAGTTTCCTTATGTGTAACATGATATTGCTGGACTAAAACAGCGTCTTTCAAACTTATTTTTAGCTGTAGCCCCCTTTGTTCAAGTGAAATCTTACTCAAAAGTCTGTTTCCCCCACCCTATGTGAAGCTTCATTCAGTGAACTTTTCCATTTATCTGTATACATTGATTTCTGCCTCTGGCAATGCAGCAAGTGACTGTTGGGAAGGATGACACAGCCCATGGGATCGATCCCCTCCTCTTCTTGAGCATCCCATTTCCCTGAGCCCACCTCCTTCTCCTGCCCTGACTCTTGCCTCTTTCTAAGTCACTTCTCTCTTTCTCCCCCCTACCCGTTTCCCCCTTTTGTCTCCAGGAGTTTCTGAAGGTGTTGGTGTCTGACCTTCACCGCTCCAACGGGGTGACACTACCCCACTGGACAAGTGGAAGTTGAGGCAGTGCCAGGAAACCCCCCACCCCCACCCCCGGCTTTTTCTCTCCCTTCTGTGCATGCCCCCGAGGATTCCCTGGGTTGGGGGATACTTTCATCTGGCTTATTTTATGTTGCTGTCATTAACCGTCAGCCTGCTCATGTCTCCTTTTTCAGCTGCTTGATTGATGGGTTTTTTTCCTTTCCCCACATCTTTTATCACCTTGGAGAAGGTGGAGGTGTACCTTGAGAGTTCAAGGTAATTTCAGAATAACTTTCAGAGTAGGGATATAGGCTCTTTGGGCCTTAATACTGAATGTCCAGTCTGTGGGGATGTGGGACCTGATTCTCAGGAATGAGCCTGGCTGTGGCAGTGAGGGATTGAAAATGCCTGCTTGACCAAAAGGACAGAAAAGAAAGGTAACAAGCTGTGGTCACACTAGGTGAGAGATTCCAAATAGAGTCGAGAGGCTATCCTGGAGGTTTCTCTTGTGCAAGCTCCAGCTAGACATCCCAAATGGCCACAGTATGCCATGCCGTTACCAAAAGTAGTCCCCAAATAACTAGGTCCCTGCCTGAGATTCTATAAAAGATGAACTTGCTAAGTTTTATCTTTCAGAAACTTAAATCTACCAGAGTGTTCCTATCCAAGACAAGTCCTAAAACCAGAGTCCTCTTTGAGATCAAGTATGAGATGCGGCCCCCTTCCCCATACTGTCAACACCCCATTTCAATATGAACAAGTTAGGGTGCTCACTGACTAGACACCCCTGAAGATGGAGAAAGAGATTAGGTGAGTGGAAGGGGTAGCAACAAACAGGATAAGGTTTAACAGAGGTCTATGAAAACTGAGACTTTATATAATTTTATACATACAGATAGATATAGAAAGATATAGATATAGATTTGGATGCTGGGGTGTTGGAATGGCTGAAGGAGGTAAATGACATGGTGGAACTGTAGCCTACAGCGTCCTTTGGGATTTGCTCTATAACTGCTCATTGAATTGTGCCTTGAAGGTCTTCACCTTTCTGTATATACCTTATATTGCATAATAAGGAAAGAACTGAAACTGTGGAACTGTAACCCATAACAATTTTTGAAATTACCTATATGACTCCTTGTTGAGGTGTACGTTGAGAGATGACACCTTTCTCTATGTATGTTATATTTTACAATAATGGAAATGGCTGAAGTTGTGGAACTGTGATACATGACTTTCTTTGAAAATTGCTCTCTACTTGTGAAATCATACTTTGAAAGTGATCACTGTTATGTATGTATGTTAAAGTTCACAATAAAAAAAAGTTATGAGATCATTTCATTCTCCTGCTCAAAATCCTTTAATAGTTTTCCAAATCAGAGCAAAAGCAGAAGTCCTTTCAATGAGCCTTACTTTTAGTACATGATGTGGCCACCCACTGTTTCTCGGATCTCATTTATTATTTCCTCCTTCCATTATTCTTCTTCCTTTATATATATTTATGTTCTACTTCCTTTATGTATGTTCAGCTGTGCAACCTCCTACCTTTTGCCAAACTGCAGGCAAGCCATTAGCTCAGGGCCTTTGCACTTGCTATTTGTTCTGCAAAGATCTCTTCCCTCATATATCTACTTGGCTACTTCCCTTATCTCTTTCAGATCTTTACTCAAAAAACGCCATCGTTCCTGACCTCAATATTAAAAGTAGCAACTCCCTAAACACTTCTCCATTCCCCTTCCTCTTCTATTTTCTCCATATTGTGAGAAACAGAATGTGTATTTGTAATTACTATATGTTTATTTGTTTATTTCTATTTTCCCTCACTCTCTACTAAAATATGAGCTCCAAAGGGCAGGGATTTTTCTGTTTTGTTCACTGCTGCATCCACAACTTGTAGAGCAGTGCCTAGCACAATTAAGAGCTCAATCAACTATTATAATTACAAATTACAACTATTAGGAAAAATTCTCCAAGTGTGGAATTAAAACTAAAGTTCACTAACCCCTTATTTATAAAAAGCTTTCAGAGATGGAAGCTGGGAGAGATGTTCTTGGCCTTTCACACTGTTCCAAGCATTTGTCCACCATTTACTGAGTACCAGTTGTGTACCAGATACTGCTGGGTGCTGGAGAAACAAGAGGGGTAAGAACACAGGACCTCACCTGCCAAGCCTGCAGCCACAGCTCACCACAAACTTCCATTTCCTTTCCCTCTCTGCCAGTCCACACAGCCAAGCCTTCTCATCAAATTTCACATGAATATCCAAAATGAAGGACATTCTACAAAACAACAGGCCTGTGCTCTTCAAAGTCAATGTCATGAAAGGCAAGGATAGAATGAAGAACTATTCCAGATTAAAGGAGGTGATGAGACAAGATAAGAAAATGCAACCTGTGATCCCTTCATGCATCCTAAATCAGGGAGAAATTGTAATAAAAGATGAGACAACTGGTGAAATTTGAACACAGGCTGTAGATTCAACAATAGTATTTTATCAATGTCAAGTTCCCCCATTTCAGTCTTTGTACTATGGTTCTGTAATAGAATGTTCCTGTTCTTAGGAAATCCATGTGAAAGTATTTAGGAGTAAAAGGCATAAGTTTGAGGGATGAAGCAAATGTGGCAAGATGCCAACAGTTGGTGAATGTGAGCGAAAAGTGAAAATACATAGAGAGAGAGAGAGAATGTCCAATGGTGCTGTCGGACCAGGAGAGATTTTTAGAAAACCCTTAGGTCTTGCCTTAGGGCATCTGTTCCCAGAGGATCAGTAGACCATATGGAAGTTTGTGCTTTTAGAATTGATGAATTCTTTTTGGTCTGAGTGCAGGAATTATAGGGGTAAAAGAAAGAGTGCATTATAGCTGCAAGGATTGAGGTGCTTTTTTCAGACAAACTAATTGTAAAGTCTGTGAGGTTAACCAAACAGATGAGTGACCAGGACATTCTGCTCCTGGTCTCTCTAAGAATCGACTGTGCACCCAACCATATTCACTGGGCCTGGGCCCTCTGCTAGACACTGGAGAAGACAGATGAACAAGACGCAGTGCACACTGAGGGAGGAAGGCCCCTCTGAAGGAAGCGAGGTAGAGTGTGGCAACATTCTAGATGCTCAGCTGAAGTAGAGGTTGGTTCAGAGTGAACTTGAGGATGGAGAAAGTGGCCTTTGGTGCTGGCTTGAAGGGTAAAGGTGGGTGGTATTCATCCAGTGGAGAGTGGGGGAAATGGGAATTCCAAGCACCGGGAGCAGTGCAGGTAGGGGCTGGGATCATAAGCTCACAAAGCACCTTCTAGGAAGGCAGGGAGCCTGGAGTGGAGGGTGCTGGGGCTGCATGGGACTGGGAGATGACCGCTGATCACTTCCAGATGTGATGTTCATTCTCCCTCCTTAACTAATTTGCCCAACAGACATCTGCCAAGGCAGAGGAGGGGGGCTGGAATGGGGGCAAATCCTGTTTGCGGTAGGCAGGGGGAAAGGGACTGGGAGAGGGTGCTGCTGGTTGGTGTCAGAAAGATTTTTCAGATCATCAGGCCTGTTCACACCCAGTCATCAGGTCTATCAGCTGTTGTGACTTGCCTGGCTGACTTAGAGGAGAGGTGGCGTGGCACGGGGAGGGGAGCACAGCCCTAGAGGAGTCGTGAATCCATGTGTTTTGCTTTTGCTCTGTCGATGATCCAGTCATTCAGGGGATCTGGCACCTCAGTTCTTCATGGGAAAAACATTCTGCTCTACATGTTCTAAGATTCTGTACCTAGGTCCTCTATAAGGCACAGCAACTAGAAAAATTTAGGGGAGAATTACTTTTCCCTCAAAAGTGCTCAAAAAATACTTTGTCCCCTTCTGTTCTTTGCTTGTCTAATCCTAGAGATCAGTGGGAAATCAGGATGCCTGGTGGGACCCAGTTCCCGGCAGGGTCTGTGGTGAGGCGTGCCAGCCTCCTCCTCCAAAGTCCCGAGCCTAGCCAGCTGCGGAAGCCCTGCTATTACCTAATAGAGTCAGTTGTGGAAATTAGCAAGGCAGGTTCCAGGGTCAAAGGTCACAACAGATAGTAAACTTCCCGAGACAAGTTTGCTCACCTTCAGCTCTCTCAGGCTCCACAACACTTCCCTCTGAGGAACAAAGCAGATTTGGGTTTTCAGAGGCCAGAGCCTGAGGGTCCAGAGAGCAGGGAGCCCTTTCCCGAGACAGGTGTGGCCTCTTCCAGCCCAGGTCCAGCTTCCCTAGTCAGGCCTTGGCTCCCTCAGTGTCTTCCCTTGTCAAGCATCGGCTTGTCTACCATCTTTCCCATGAGAGAAGGAAGAAAGGAGGAGGACAACCCAAGAAAAAGGCAGCTGGCTATGTTGATCATGTCTACCTCTCTCTCACTGCCCTCCTCTGCCCAGCAGGGGCCGAGGGTTAGGGTCACTCTGGGCATAAACTACCTTTCTGAAAGAATAATGTCTTTCTTCTCCCCGACTTTGACATACCTTCCTTCTACCTGCTGTGGCTGTCACAGGTCAGAGCCTGAAACTGTTCCTCAGCCCCCGGGAGAACAAAGTCCTCATGTCCTCATGAAGGAGTCTGTGCAGGCTCTGCTTTGAGTTTTGCTGCCCAAATGCTGCCGAGTGGCCAGAGGCCTGGGCGAGCCGTGTCCATGCCCCAGAAAGGCTGCCAGCATGTGTGACAGTCACTCCAATGGCACCAACACCTGTCCTACTCACTCCGCACCCGTGTCCATGGCCTCACTGCCATAGGATCCCAGCGCCCTCTTTCCTGCATGTCCCCCTAACCCCTGCTCTGTTCTGTGACAGGCGCCCAAAGACCGCGCCACTCCTGCTTCATCTGCTGATGACACCGTACTTCCTGGCGGTGTCCGTCTCCTCTGTGCTAGTTCCCCGTGTACTAGCATGGCATCACCTAAGGTTTGCACCTCTTCCTCCTTTCCCTGCTGCCCCACTGTATCTTCACCACCCCTCCTTCCTAGAAGTCTATACCTACTTTGGATTCTCCTCTGCTTTCTCTGGGTAACTTGGTTCCTAGAGCCAAGCTTTCTTCCTGAGGGCTGGGATTGGGGAGCCCAACACTGGGCTTTTCCTTAAGGTCTGGGAAAGGGGTGAGGTTACTGGAGTTTGCTTGGTTTACCCTACCTCATGCAATTCTTATCGGAAACTGAATGAACACCTCAAGCATTTCTTCCCAAATAGATCTATGATGCAGACAATGGTCCTCTCACCTTGGATGAAAACAAGTGAGTGTCTCTTATGGGGGCAGCAGTCCCTAGACTGTGAGTGTTGGGATGTGCCACTGCCCATGACCCTCTCTTTCCTGTGAGTTGCCTTTAACCCTGACCCACGTGCCTTCATCCTCAGGACCGTGTCATCTACTGAGAGCCTGCAACAGATTTCCCAGGAGCTCAATGGGCTCGTGTCTGAGGTATGCCAGAAATTGGGGCCCAGGAGTGGAGAGACGATGAAGGAAAGTAGGATAGAAAGAAACCTCCTTCACAATAGGGAGAGCAGCACAGTATTGTGGAAAGATCATGGGGCCTACTGACTTGGTGGGTAATGTTTGGTCAGTCCTTCTCTGAGCCTCCTTTTTCAATGCTGTAAGAGTTGGGCCATAAGTTACATCTCATCCTACTGCAAAAAGTACAAAATGAGAGCTACTTAGGAGGGGAGGAAGGATGGGAAGATAAGAACCATGAAAATATGGCATATAAGGGATTACAAGAAGAGGGGCCCAAGTTTGGCAGAAAATCTCTTGCCAGTTGGTGGGGAAGAAAGGAAGTCAGAGGGCTTAGACATGGCTGGGGACAATGAGCATCTCCATGTGAGCTCTTTCAATCTCTTCTAGTCTTCATCCTACATCAATCGGGAGGGCCTAGCATCTTCTGCTAAGATGAAAGATCTGGAGGTAAGTGGCCCTGGACTGTGGCCCAGTGACCCTGCAGGCCAGTCTCCCCATTTCCTCCCACAGTGGGGGCTGGGTACCCAGCTGCCAGCTGAGACAGCACCAGACACCCCCAACCCTGATTGCTCTACCTCTCCCCCAACTCTCTTCCCACTCCTCCTCTTCTCTGCATGTGCCTCAGCACCGATGCCAAGGGCTCTCAGTAGCCCTGGATTCCAGCAGTCTTATAAACAAGCAACTCACTAACCAGATAGAGGAATTGGTAAGAGTTCAGTGGGGTCCCCTGAGGACATCCTGTCAACCATGGGCTCCAGTTTCCCAATAGGTCTCTGAAGAAAGGGGCTGGGATCCCTGGTACCAAGAGAGAATGGGGTGCTGGGGGGCCTAGGTCTCAGCTGGAGGGACCCAGATCCTGAGCATGCAGCCTGGCTCTTTCTGTTGCTGCCCTCTTTACCCAGCCTCTTCTCCAACACCCCTGCCTGACTCCTCCCCACCCTTCCCTGTGCTGTGGCCTCTCACTGGAAGCACTAACCTCACTGGTTGTCAGGAGCCCTGTGTCCAGCCCTGACTTAACACCTAATCTGCTTCGTTTCACTTTGGACAAGTTACCTCTCTTCCCTGGGCTTCAGTTTCTTGAGGCAGTAGAATTAAGATGTCTTTTAGGTCTAAAAATAAAATGTAAAGGTCCACTGAAATGAAGATGTTAGGGAATGTGGGGGTCTTGTCCTTTGCATTCCTGTATCCCTGCTATTATGGGTAGTACCTGGCCCATAGTATGTGCTGAGTAAACACCTGCTGGGTGAATGCACCTTTCCAAGTCATGAGCTGGCAGGTGGGTTGTCCTTCCCTTCTCAGCCTCCATTTCTAGAGGTTTATGTTATTGTCCTTTAGAAGGACTCCAGGTTCAGACTTTCAGTTCCATAGCTGTGAGAGACAACCAAGGAAGACCCAAGTTCTCTTTTCTTGGGAACTTGAGAAGAGTTTCTCTAAAGTCTCCATAGGGTCTGAGAACTTTTTCTTAAAAATCCATTCCTTGCCCCTACCTGCCCCTCCTTACTTGGTCTGGGGAATGTAGTAAAGGGGAACAACCTCAGACACCTAGCTTTGCTCCCTCCACAGAAACAGCAGAAACAAGATGCATTGGATCAGCTGGAGAAAGTAACATGGTTCCCTTGCTTGCTTATTACATGGCTGATGGGTATGGGGAGGGTTCAGATGTAAAGGCTCCAGTCTCTTGCCCATTCCCAGTCTGCAGAAATAAAGGGCTCCTACCCCACCCCTCTTCTGCCCCGCCAGAGTTCCTGATAATCTGGTCTCACTGGTGGGCCCTTCCTTGGCCACGGGGGCATGTGCTTTGCTGTTCCATCTCTGCTTCCTCCCAGTAAGGGCTGTCCCCTACCCCTATCCCCCATCCTACAGGAGAAGGAAGAATTTGAGCGAAATTTTTCAAAGGAGCAGGGAGATCTAAGGGAACAGCTTCAGGTAAGTAGACTCTATGGTGTTCCTTCATGTCCTAGGAAACATTTCTTTTACTCTTTTCTGGGACTTGTTTGGCTTTTCTCCCAAAGGTTCAAATCCAGACCATTGGGATTCTAGTGGCTGAGAAGGCCGAGTTATATACGGCCCTGACTCGCACCCAGCAGGCAGTCAGGCAGAAAGCAGGTAGGAGTCTGGGACAACCCCTTCATCCTTCACCCTGTCACATGGTCAGCCTTCCAGTGGGATTCCTTCTTTTGGCTTCCATCTCTGTATCTCTCTCATTCCAGGAGAGTCAGAGGATCTCATGAATCGCCTGCTGTCTTCCTGTCAGCACATAGGAGAGCTGGAGCGGACCCTGTCTGCTGTCTCCACTCAGCTGAGGCAGATGGACAGGGTGAGCCCCAGCTTCCCTGATGGGGCAGTTGGCCTAAAGGTCCCTTCTGCAGGATGGAGAGCCTTGATGCTAGAAAGCAACAGGGGACGTTTCTTCCTGCTTTAGTTAACATGGTTTGGGGTGCTTTCCTAGAGGGAGCACTGGATCTGGAGCCGGGAGCCTGAGTTTGAGCCCTGCCATTACCTGGGTAGGGCCCCAGGAGAAGGGACAAATGAAGGTGCAGAACAGCATTGGTGTAGAAATTGGGGGTGTATGTATTTATATTCACATTTTTATCTATGGTTGAAGACATATAAAATGTGTCCTAAAGGATTCATTGAAAACTCAGGAGAGGAACAGGGCCACTAGGAGACACTTCACTTCTGTACCTTCGGACCAGGTGAATGTATTATCCACTCAAAGACTGAACAAAAGGTTAAAATACAAATTTAATTTCCCCCTTCATGTCTACCCTCCTTCACAAGAAAAAAATGTGGTTATAGGGTCAGACAGAGCTGGATGTTCAAATCCCAGTTCTGCCTGTGTGACCTTAAGCGAGGGATTTAATTCAGGGGGTTTGCTGTCTGTAAAATGGGGATAATAGTAACTGCCACTTATCGTGGTTGTGAGGAATAAACGGTATTGTGTCTATAATTTGTTTGCATGGTGCCTGGTAAAGGACTCAAATGTTGGCTGGTCAAACAATGACAATAGTAATAACAATAGTAGCAGATATTATCTGATATTTCTGGAACTCCATTTACTAGCTCTAAATTAGTTCACTTGACCTGCTTCTTGCATCCTTACTGAGTTCTTATTGCAAGCAGAGAACATGGGGTTAGAAATACTTTGAAAAATGTAGTGTGATTCAGGGTGAGGAAGAGTTAGTTTTTGTTCTTGGCTGCACCTTGCACTTGCCAAATGCTGATGTAACTTTTCTGTTTGTAGAACAACAAAGAGTTAACCATGGAGTGTGAAAACCTCAAACTGAAGTTATATAAAGAAAGGTAGGATGGGGGAAGGCAGGTTGGGACCTTAGCCCTGGAGGGTGGTGGTAAGTCGAAGGGGTCTATAGGTGGGCATGGTGAGGAGGGTAGCACAGATTTGGAAATGTGCAGAGTCAGGCTAGTCCCAGCTGTGCCACCAGCTTCTGTCACCTTTGACAACTCATGTCCTCTCTGGCCGGCCACTTGTAAATCTTTTGATTTCTAGGGTCCCTTCCACTGCCACAGGTGCATAGTTCTGTGCCAAGGGCAGGTGGGTTGATCGCCAAAGTGATCCTTTCTGTTCTTTATTCATGCCTTTCTCCACTGCCACTGGCCACAGCAAAAACAAAGAGGACCTGAAGTGGCAGAACTTAAAATTGAAAGAGGCACTTCGGGTTTTGCTCGAGGAAAAGCCAGCCACGCAGCATGGGATGGAGGAGCTGTGCAACAAACTGGAGACGGCAGAACTCATGCCACTGGTGAGGGGCTGGGAGCCCTAGGGAGTCTGGGTCCCATCCAGCTGGGGCCTGGGGACTAGGGGATCATCCTGGCCTTCAGCCAAGAGCTGGGAACTTTGGATCCATGTTCTGGTCCTGCTATAGAATCTCCAGAGAATGATAAAAATCCAGAATAGTGCCCTGCCCAGAATCTCAGGAATAGGGCTTTTTTCCTTCAAGCATCCTGGTTGAAATCCATCATTTTAGAGATTATAAAGTTGGCCCTGCAGTCTATTTACTTTCCCCTGGGCCCAAGCCAACACTCTGGCTAAGTAACCACCAGGCTGTCAGAGTGTTGGGTCAGAGCTCTTCTTCTCCAGCTGTTTCTTCACACTGAACTATATACTCTGTCTTCATGTACCTTCCCTCTGGAGCAACCCAGGAAATGTCTCTCTCTTCCCCAGGATAGGCTTTCAGATACTTGAAAGGGGCTTGTGTGGGTTCCCTTGTTTTCTGAACTAAACAGCCCCAGTTCCTTCACATATTTCCCATGCATTCCATCACCCTCTTGATTAAATAGTCAACACTTAGATATTGTTTGAATTTTTCACTAATGTATATGATTTTAGTCATTAAAACCAAGATCTATGTACATGAAGATAATAACAAGAGGGTAGAGAACTTCACTGAGTCTTAGTTTCTGTTGATCCTAGCTCAAACCCCTTTTGGGGAGGGGGGTGCATCCTGTGAAACAGCCTCAGATCTAACCTCGTTTTTCTCCATCCAGTTACCTCTCCAGCCTGGAGTCCCTGAGAGCCCCCAGCAGTTACAGCAGGCCCTGGAGGAGCGGGTGCAGCTGGAGATGCATGTTGGGGAGGTGAGGTTTACAGAGGGTGGGGTGTGGGAGGAGAACCCCAGGTGGCCAGGAGCAGGCGAAGCCCAGTGACAGCCCCTCCTAACTTCTGGGCCCATTCCTGCAGTTTACAGAATCACTAAGCTTCTGCAATTAGAGAGAGCTAGCTATGCAGAAGCTCTGAAATAACAGAGTGCCATTTGCAGAAGAAGGTACAGCATTTATGTGAGGAGATAAGCTCTGACCCTTCACACACACACACACACACACACACACACACACACACACACACACACACACACACAGAGGTCACTTGATCTTTCTAGGCTTCTATTTACACAGCTGTAAAATGGGAATCCTATTTCTTGCTATGTTGTGTAGCCAAAGGCGTTGTGTGTTTTGCTTTTTTGGAGGTGGGGGTAGAAAGGGAGATGGGAGATGGTAGTGAGAACAGTATGTTAAGAAAAAGGAGGCCAAGAAGCTGGGTCAGCTGCAGGAAAAGCTGGCAGAACTTAAAGAAATGGTAACCCCTGCCCTGCTTGGACAAAGGCTTAGTAGATGGGCACCATCCTCAGGGCAGGGGGTGGGGATGGGTAGTGCTTGGAACAGGGATGAAGTTGGGTTCTGGGGGACAAGAGAGCCAGCTCCAGCCTGGGAGGACAAGTGACCCTAGAGTCCTGCAGAGCCTGGGACTATTCATTACCCCAGGCTCTCTGACTTTAGGATGGGTAACCCTGGGCCATAGGTCATTTTCCTGGCTTGAGGCACTGAGTCCCTGGTTATAGGGACAGAGACAGTGATATGATGGGAGGCTCCTTGCAGTCAGACGTGGATTCCCATGTGGGCTGTGCTGGTCACTATTCATTTGACATCTCTACCATCAGTTATCTTAACTTTGTGAGGAGACGAACATTTTCTCTTGGTTTCCTTGCCCTCTGATTTCCCTTGGTCCTTCCCCCTCCCCTGGGGGCTGGTGGGTCAGACACTACCCCAGCCATTGAACAACAGGTGAGCACACTGAGGCCCAGAGAGGGGAGGGCTCCTCTCAGCTTCACTGTGTAACCCTCTTCCTCAGTATTCCCCCCACACAAGCACTTCTTGCCTGCAGGTGGCTTTTCTGAACTTGGCTGTAGCCAGTTCTAAAAAGAATATGCACATCTGCAGGGGCAGCTGAAGGAGCAAAATGTTCACCTCTAGCACTTGTCACTCCAGGTGAGCTCATCTCAGCCTGAGCCGGAGGCCCCTCCTCCCCCCAGGACCAGTGGGGACAGCGTGTCTGGGGAGACCTACCAGGCCCTACAGGTGGCCATGGAAAAGCTGCAGGTGAGTGAGTGTCTCCTGACATGGACCAACAAGGGTTGGGGGCAGATCGCTGCTGTGCCCTGACCCTGTCATTTTGGCTCCAGGAACAGTTTATCCACCTCATGGATGAAAAAGTGGCCATGAAGGAGCAGATGGAAGAGCTGGAACATCACCTGGGCCTGGGCAATAATCCCTGCATCCCCTTCTTTTACCGGGCTAATGAAGAGCTAAAGATCCTAGTGATCTAAGATCCTGACACTAGCAGGCAAAGCCCGATGACCTGGGGCCGGGGAATCTGCCCCACTTCTTCCCTACCGCCCCTCCCCTGCCTCCTTGCCTGCCCCCCCTTTTCTACCACACATTCACCTCCCAGTGCCCTCCATACTGCCCCTTCTCCACCACCCCCAGCAGCCCAGCACCCTACTGGCTGGTACATGCAGCACAGACCTGGGGCACACAGCCACTGGGCACACTGAAGGGCACGCATGGGCTGAGTCACAACACAGAAGCTCATCCGCACACAGAAGGCACTTGCAGCAGCTCCCTGCACACCGGCAGGCTCAGAGGACCATCCACCCTGTTCCATAAGGGGCAGGGCTTGCTTTCTTGGGGTCTGGCTGTCACTTTTCAGCCCAAGAGTCTTCCATGGCTCCCTACTGCCCATAGCACTGAGTCCCAACAAGTCAAAACTCCTCTGTGGCCTTTGAAGATTCCCCAAACCTTCCCTGCCCTACCCAGGGCAACCTGCTCGCATTCCTCCTTGCTCTCTGCATTCTCTCCTCTGCCAGGTGGCTCTCCTCAATATACCCCATGTGAAACCTTTCCATCACTCAGAAAGATCTGTTGGGCAATGCTGCAAAACCCACCAGCTGAGAGCCTGCCGTGGAGTAATGCCACCTTAGACTTTCCAGCCGCAGCTGAGTCACCACATGACTGCAGCTCTTTGCACGACCCCAGGTGAGGCCAACTGAAGGACCGCTGAGCTGAGCTTCACCCCCAATTCTTAGACTCATGAGCAAATACAGTCATTATTTTAGGCTATAATTAGGTTTTGTGGTGGTTTGTTCTGCAGCAAAGCCTATCTGAAATCCTAAGTCTGATAGCTTCCTGGCTCTTCTGGACAAGAAGCCACAGTGGCCATCCAATTCTCAGGAAACTCCCAGTCTTGGTCAAGAGTTCAGCACTAGCGTCCCCACCCTGGGCTACACTGAAGCCCAAGACCCACCCCCTGCTTCAGAGGCCTAGGTGCCCACTATTGGGCAGGGGCCAGATCATCAGGGAAACGCTTTCACCAGGGGGCAGGAGTTGCCATGAGGACCCCATGGGAGGCACCCAGGCAGATGTGGTCAGAGGCTGAGTAGTGGGGAGAGCAAGAAAGGGCCAGGGTCTGGGCACAAGCCTCAGTGCTTCTAGGCACCCACCAGAGAACTTCCGAGAGGCCTCAGCAGACCAACAGCTGGAAGGATGGCATTGCCCTGCTGGTGGGAGAGGGCAAACTGCTCGTCTCTCACCCAGATGTCTGTGACAGCCCTTGCACTCCTCTCCCCACCTATAGTCCTCTCCTCTGCACACAGCAGCTGAGCTCTTGCCCTGGGTTCTGGCCCCTGCTGGCCTCTCCATCCCACCACACTCCTCGGCCCACCCCTCACTCTCTGCTCCAGCTTCAGGGGCCTCCTTTCATTCCTCCAGCCCCCAAGCTCCTTCCTGCTTCAGGAGCTTTGTGCTTGCTGTTCCACAGCCTGGAATGCCTCCCTCTCCCCATAAAATCTTCCTTTGCATTCCTGTCTCAGCTTAAACATTTCCTTCCAGGGGAACGTCCCAGTTATCCCAGCAGTAGGCCAAACCCCTTTCATCTGCTTTGTCGAAGCCTGGTCACTTCTATTCCATCCACCATCTTTGGAATTCCTTTTCCTACAGCCACCTGCACTACTCTAGAACCTTCAAGAAGGCAAAGGCCCTGTCAAAACTTATTCCCTGTATCCCCAAGGCCTAGTACAGTGACTGGCTCCCAGTGGGCACCCAACAGATATTTGTTCCATTAATGAACGAATGGACCTCCTCTCTCTGAAGGCTCAGTCTGCTCACCCATACAATGGGAGGTCAGTTTACCACTACCCAGTAGGGCTGAGGGTGAGGGTCAAATGGCAACCACCCAGGTTTTTCTAGAAGGAAACAGGCAAGGGGCTAGATTTAAAACCTGAGAGTTGGAGTGGGTTTTGGGAGAGACCTGTTTTGTGCAACTCAGGCAGGAAGCACAGGAAGATGGGGCATGTGTACAGGGGCAGCTCCTTCTCTAGGACCTGAGCAAAGTGCTCCAGGTCACAGCTGCCAGTGGGGTTGGCCAGAGCAGCCATTCTGGCCCGACCCTCAGTTCCTGGAGGCAGTAAGGTGGACAGTGAGCAGCTGGTGGCAGGGAGCCCCTGGGTGGTACTGGCCAGCTGACCCTCCACCTGCCCACCCATGCCTTCCCCCACACACCTGGCACCTCGACACCACAAACGGCCACACTGGCCATGTCCCGCAGGCAGCTGAGTGTGCCCTCCATGGCGGACACGTTCTCTCCTTCCAGTGGAACGTGTCCCCAGTGCTGTCTCAGAAGCACAGGCAGCCCAGCTCGTCCATCACCAGCACATCGCCTAGGGAGGGGTGGTGTGTGGCAGAGCTTGGGCCTGCCCTGGCTCCTGACTCAGAGGTGTAGACCAGGCAGTCCTCGCTGGATCCCAAGGATTTGTTTACCACAAGGCCTGGAAGTGGGGGAGACCTAGGGAGGTGTTCTCTGAAGGCGGCGGGGAGTTCCCCTCATTCCTTTCTCCCCCAGGAAGGGGCTACTAAGGGAGGAAGGGGGCTGTGAAGAGCTGGGGAGAGGTGTCCGCCCACAGGTGAGGTAGGCCTGGTCCTCTTTCCTGAAGCCATCCTTGGTGATCTTCTTGTTACTGTCACCTTGGTTGAGGTAGCTGTCGAAGCGGCACAGGGGGTCCTGCTGGAGGATGTGGCCCACCAGCTGCCCTGGCTCACCTGGGGGCAGGGAAGGCAGAGTCGGATTTGGAAACACCCCCAGGTTGTCTCTTCCACCTGTTCCTTCCACCCCTGAACACACCCTGTGTCCTGATCTAACTTCCATTCACACTGCTTCCCAGGAAATGCCCCATTTCTCCCCGTAGCCCAGGAGCACCCTCAGGGCAGGGAGCTTATCTGGGCATCTCTGACACTGGTAGACCCTCAGTAATGTCTGTCACTGAATGCATGGGAAGATGAACAAATAAACAATGGGTGGCCAAGTTCCACGTGGACAGTCTGAGCAAAGCTAGTGCTCACCGAGCCCCTCGTCTGTGCCTGGAGGAGCTTTACACTGTCACAGCTAATCCTCAGGTCAGCCTGATGGAGTGGGTGCTGCTTTCATCCCCATTTGCCGATGAGGAAACTCAGGCAGAAAGGCTCAATAACTCGTCCGTGTCCCAGAGCCAAGTGGCTGAGCCGGGATCAAACAGGGCAGCCTGGAGAGTCTTATCGAGTCAACACGAAAATGAATGAATGGACTGATGGAGGGATGGATGGATGGATGGATGGATGGATGGATGGTGAAGGAATGAATGGATGGATGGAAGAAATGAGAGACTTGTAGAACTAAGAGAAGAACTGACTGATGGCCACTGGTCAGAATAGGGCTCCCCACCCTCCTGCAGCTGTGCTCTCTCTCCTGGAACAACCCCCAACTCCAGCCCCACGCAGACATGGTTGGCAGGGAAAGCAGACATTATAGGGCCCCCATATCAGCTCTGTGGTGTCCTCATTGACATGCACCAGCCAGATGGGGTACACGAAGGTCAGGATGCAGCTGTTGAAGCCACAGGCCCCAACCTGTGAAAAACATGACTTGTGCCTGGGTGCTCCCACCATGGGCCAGAAACCAGATGATGAGGGGATCTCCGCCCCCTATGCCCACACAGGGCCTTCTGGTCCATCCCCACAATGGTTCTGCCCATTCCCCAACCTGGGACACAGCTAACTGTGAAAGTTTCCCAGGCTGCAGTTGCATTCCATGGCCCTGTAGAACTCAGCCACCTGGGAGATGTAGAAGCAGCTGGAAAAGTCAGTCCAGATAGACTGCCAGAGGCCACTGCCTAGTGCCACGTGCACTTGGTGCCAGTTTTCTGCTTCCCGGGGTGGCTGGTTCAGGAGGTAACAGCACAGCTTGCCGATGTACTGTACAATCTGGGGGTAGACGTGGCATGATTCTAGGCCCCTAAGGTTGCTCTCACTTCACAACCTCCCAAAGCCCTAAGTCCCTGCCCCTACTAATGTGTCTTCCCAGGCACTGGCTGTGTGATCCTTTCCCTCACTGGGCCTCAGTCTCCCCATAGGAGCAATGGAAATGTTGCTCTCAATCACTGGACACCTCAGCTCAAAGACAGGTGTCCCTGAAGTGGGGTTGGTGGGAAGGTAACAAGGGGACAGAGGTGGTCCATTCCCTTTTCACTTCCTGTGCACTTGTACTTGATATAGTCATCCCAGAACTTGGAGGCCAAGAACTTCCTCAGAATCACCACTGTCATGCCGTGAAATAGGCACTGCCCAATTCCCACGATGTTTCCTGAAGGCAGAGGAGTGGAATCCAGAGGTCAGGGAGATGGGAGACCCTTCTCTCCAGAGCCTCCTCTCGTCTAGGCCAGCCTCCTAACAGGCCTCCTTCCCCTTCTCTCTCCCTTTCTTGTTCCTTCTACACAAACTGATCTCTGCCTGGCTCAGACACCAATAAGATCAAGTGCACACACTTCAGACTGGCCTCCAGTGTGGCCCTGAGTGTCCTGTACCTGTGTAACACTGCCACTCAGCAGGGAGGACTGAGTTCACACCTCTCCTGGCATCTGTCTGGCTCAGGTGTGCCTCCTCCAGGAAGCCTTCCCAGGTTTCCTATAACTGGGCTCTCCCCTATGCCAAGCTTGCTCCCTGCCCCTCCTCCACACTCATCATGCCACTTCTTATATTAAGTAGGTTCCCATCATTCATCCTGCTCCAAACACACACCAACTCTTCAGCATCTTGGGGCAGGAACTATGTTTATTCAAACTCTGTCTCCTCCCAAGCACCTAAAACCAAGCAGCAATGCCATGTACACGTGTGGAAATGAGATGAACTATCAGACCTGCCCAGGTGCCCTGTGGAATGCAGCTACCACTCAGCCTGAGGCTGGTGTGATCACCCTCACTTCATAGATGGGAGACGACTAAGGTGGAGTCAATGGCAATGTCTGCATTTGAAACCAGATTCAACTCCAAAGCTCATGTGTTTCCACCACAACAAAAAAAGAGCCTGAAAAGGGGGATGTAGTTCCTGAGGACTGGGGAGGGGGGGCCAGGCCTAGGTTTACCTGCTGAGCGACAGAGGGGAAGGCAGTCGTAAACAATGTCATCTGGCCGCATGCGCAATCCGTGGTACACCAGGGCAGCCACGTGGTAATACCTAGGAGGGGAGAGGGTGAAGCCTAGGAGGCTCAGTGCAGGAAAGAATCACACAGCCAGCCCCTGGGAAGACAGATTAGTAGGGGCAGGGACTTAGCGCTTTGGGAGGTTGTGAAGTGAGAGCAACCTTAGGGGCCTAGAATCATGCCAAGTCTACCCCCAGATTGTACAGTACATCGGCCCCTGAAGAGGCAGAAGTAGAGATTCAAGGCCCTGCCCACCCTTCAGGCACCTGTCCCATAACCCGTGGTGCCCAATGTGTAGATATAAGAGCTTATCTGAGAGAAAGCAGACACAAGTGGCTATGAGAAGGGGCACAGCCACCCCATTATGGCACAGGGCTGGACAAAGAGTCAGACAGACGGACACCTGCGTATGAACCTCCTTTAGTGCCTGCCCATTACACCTCTTCTGGAAAGCCTTCTCTGACGATGCCAGACACTGCTGTCTGCTCTAAATACCTGCATTTATTCTTCAACAAACATTGCCTGGGCCAAGCCTAGGGATACAAGAGGGACTAAGATGGGGACAGTCTCGGCCCTAGAGGGGGGGTCACAGCCTAGTGGGACAGTCAGATGAGTACACAGGCAATTCCAGTAGTATGCACAAAGTGCTGGGATGAGGGTGGAAAGCACAGGACCTGTCAACACACAGCAGAGGCACCTGACACAGGCTTGAGGGGAGGTGGGAGCCCGAGGGTGGGCTTCCTGAAGGAGGTGATGCCCATGCCAAGCCTTAAGAGTGTGGGTAGGCATTATGCAGGAAGTGGGGTGTTCCAGGCGGAGGAAGAGACTGGGCAGCTTCTACACCAGTGACCACTTATTTACCCCACACTTCACGCCTGAGCAAGGACCGTCACATTATCATTCCTGAATGAGGTTCAGTCCCACCACACCTGAGGTTCCTGAGGTTGGGAATTCTGTGGGATGACTCTGCATATTAAACAGCAACCATCTCATGTTCTCTGAATGCCTGCCATACGCCAGCCCTAGGCTGGGCACCATTAGGACACCAGCACCATGAGGGCACCAGGGTGAATCAGCCAGTCTCTGCCCTCAGGTAGCTGACAAAAGCATCAAGAAGACAGAACACACATGCAAGCTCCCTTGCTTAAATAAGAATGTCTATGACCAGTTACTGAGCACTTCTTGCCACACTCTAGCATCAGGGCTTTACCCACTGTATCTTTTTTGATCTTCAGAGCCATCCTATAAACTAGGTGCTTTTACTGTCCCCAGTTTTATGGCTGAGAGAATCCAAGGTCAGGTTCCCAGAGTAACAGAAGGTAAGAGGTAGAGCTGGGATATGAACTCAGATCTGGCTCGACAGTCCAAGCTCTGAGCCACCAGTCAATGCAGCAAGCTGAGCAGTTTCAGACAGAAAAGTGTGAGAGCCAAAGGAGCAAGGCAGGTTGGGTGTAGGGGGGAGAGAGGTGCAGCTCAGGAAGGCTGCCTGGAAGAGGGGAGAGTTTTCTAGTTTGCTAATGCTGCTGGAATGCAAAACACCAGAGATGGATTGGCTTTTATAAAACCCACAGTTAACAGTCTTAAGGCCATAAAATGTTCAAGGTAACACATCAGCAATCAGGTACCTTCAATGGAGGATGGCCGGAAAACCTCTGTTAACTGGGAAGGCATGTGGCTGGCATCTGCTCCAAAGTTCTGGTTTCAAAATGGCTTTCTCCCAGGATGTTCCTCTCCAGGCTGCAGTTCCTCACAAGTGTCACTCTCAGTTACTCTTGGGGTGTTTGTCCTCTCTTAGCTTCCCTGGAGGAAGAGTCTGCTTTCAATGGCCATCTTCAAAACATCTCTGTAAGCTGAAGTTCCTCTCTCAGTTCCAGTGTATTCTTCAAAGTGTCCCTCTTGGCTGTAGCTCCTCTTCAAAATGTCACTCTCAGCTGCACTGAGTTCCTTCTGTTTGTCAGCTCATTTACATGGCTCCAGTGATTTAATTCAGACCCACCCTGAATGGGTGGGGTAACAGCTCCATGGAAATTATCCAGAGTCATCATCCACAGTTGGGTGGGGCACATGTCCATGGAAACACTCAAAGAGTTACAATCTAATCAACACCAATACGTCTGCCCACACAAGATTACATCATAGATAATGGCTTTTTGGGAGACATAATGCATCCAAACTGGCACATAGAAGAAGGCAGACAACTCAGGGCAGGGAGATCAAGGCAGAGACCCAGCATGTCTTACACTGAAAAGGGGCTTGATGATTACTGAGAGTCTTGCCTCTAACCCCCTCCCCCAGCCAAAATTTGGACACTGCAGCTTCCTGGGGCCCACATGATCTTGCTCACGTCAGGCATCAAGGACGGCTCGTTCAAAAAATCAAAGAACTGGATTTTGTGTGCTGGGCACTTTCGCATACATTAGCCCATTAACCCTTCAGTGACCCCTGGATTGTCTCACAGAAGTACCCATATCTTCTGGCCCCAAGGTCAGTGCTCTGTCCTCAGCCCATCTTGGAACCCCTCTGTGGGAGTGAGGAACCCACCTGTGAAGCCCTTCTCAGGGGGACTGGGCAGGTGCTGGGGGCATCTTCCAGTAGGGGTCCAGGTGCTCTGTGCCAGAGGGCACTGCCCTGGGCTCCCAGGGGCCGGAGCAGAAGAGGCTCAGTGAGGGACCCAGGCCAGCAGGGATCTCACAGACAGCTGTAGGGGAGACAGGGCAGGTCAGCAGCTAGTCCAGGAAACCCCCTGTCCCAGGACCTCTGTTCAGGTCAGTGCCAGCCGTGTTGTCAGGGGAGACTGACTGGGCCACCCTCAGAGATGGTAAAGCCCCTGGGACTTCATAACAAGGAAGATGCTGATCACAGCAACATCCCCATTAGCAGCTGGCTCTCATCACAGCAGGTTCCTTACATGCCTTCTCCTGCAGACATGGCCCTATGAAGTAGGTACCAGTAACTGCCAGTTTTTCACATGAGGAAGTGGAGGCTGTGAGAATTGGAGGGTCTTGCTCACAGCTAGAATGTGCTGGACCTGGGATACAAGGCCAATTACGTCTCACACCAAGGTTTGAGCACTTCACCGCTGTACTAACTACTCCATGGGTCTAGTTAGAAGGGAGAAATGGGGGGTCAGAGTCCAGCAGCCTTCGAGCCCTTCAGAGAGTGGGAAACTTCTCTCAAGCGCCCCTGGGTCCTGCACAGACACCCAGATAATCCTGTGCCCTGGGCATGGGCCAGTCCTGGCCTGCTCAGCCCCACTTCCTCTGGCTTCCTCATGTTTGTCCAAACCTCTCCCCTCTCCCCACTAAATCTTCCCCTTTCAGCATCTTAATAACCTTCCCTGTCTATTATCCTACCACCACAGCAGTGTCGGGAGAAAGAACACAGACACTGTGGTCAAGCTCAAGATCAAACCCTCCACTCACCAGCTGTGTGACCTTGGTGAGTTCCTCAAACTCCACTGAACCTCAGTCTCCTCATCCATAAAAACCTATATGACAATCTCTACCTTACCCTATCTTTGTGAAGATTAAAGCTGCTGTTCTAAAGTACCAAGCTCAGCGCACTGTCAGTGCTCAATGTACTAGCAAATAAAACACAAGCTCTGAGGACAGCAGGGAATGGATTTGTGTTCCCATTTTACAGATGAGGCAAATGAGGCCTAATGAGTCTCATTATATCTGGGTGTTTGCCCAGCATCCCACACTGTGCTTAGCACTTCAGGTGAAGTATCTTCTTGAAAACAGTGCAAGGGAGGTACTAACGGCCTCAGGAAACTGAAGTTCAGAAAATTCATGTCTCTTACTGGGATCTGCAGTTAACCAGCAGCAGAGCCCAGGTGGTCTGACTCTAGGGCTCCTGCCCTTGACCACTGACCCACACAGCCTCTGCCACCTGGGGGACGGTGGGCTGCACAAGGTCCTAAGGGACACACCACCACCACTGGTCCCTTCCTGGGGCTCACCGGGGACCATCTCACTGCCAAAGATGAGGGCCCCTGCCCTGGAGGTGGTCAGGCAGTGGCACAGGGTGTCCCCTCTGGAGGTTGGTGTTGATGAGTGCCGCCTCCACGCACAGCTTGGCCGTTCCCAGCCACAGGTCCATGAACTCACTGTGGTTCTCCATGAAGAGGGAAGCCACATCTCCTGAGGGCCCTGGGCTTGCAGGAAATTGGCCATGCTGCTCGAATAGTCATCCAGCTGGTGGAAAGGTCCAGTGTGTGCCTGTGCCCTGAAAGATCAGAGTTGTCTTGTCAGGATGGCACCAAACTGTCGAAGTAAACAAAATGGGCACTGTCCACAGTTCCCACGGGTCCCACCACACTTTTGCCTTCACCTTCAGGAGCACCAGGCCACCACTGTGACAGCAAAGGAGCCATGACTGCTGGGGGGGTGGGGGTGGGGGCTAACACCCCAGACAGCCCAGGATGTGCCACTTCTGAGCACCGTCTGCCTGTCAGGTACTTTGTAAGCCCCACAACATGCATCATCTCACTGATTCTTCACAATAATGCTCAGACTGGCATGATTACTCTCTCTACCGTACAGAGGAGGAAACTGAGGCTCCAGTGGGACAATGGCTTGTCCAGGGCTTCCTAGATGGGATATGGCCAAGCCAGGATTTCAACACCAAGCCTCTCTGGCTCCACAGTTCAACTTCTACCCTCTAAGCTCTGCTCTGAGTCCGCTACTCTGTCAGAAGCCTTGCAGGGCTCTTCCGGTCCCCAAGTTAAAGTTCAAACTCCTAATTTTGGGCCCCTCAGAGTCCCTGAAATGAACTTGCCCCCCACCACTCATTACCACAGTAAATAAAGGATGAGTTTGCCAAGGGAGGGACTCTGTCTTGTTCACTGTCTCCTTCCCTGTATCCTGCTCAGCACCAAGCACAGAGCAAGTTCAGTATTTGTGGAACCACCTGGAAACATCCCCCTTCCCTGCACCTCCCACTTTCTGACCCCCAGAACTCTCACAGCTCTCAGACCTCGCTGCCTTTGCTGATGCTGTTCCCTCTGGTTGGAATACCCTCTTCTCACTTCCTTGGAGGTGCAATTCAAGTACGACTACTTTTCCTCCAAGAGGCCTCTCTGGTTCCCAAGCCCCTGACCTGAGGCTCTCTCTCCTTGCTCCACACTCCCTCAGCTCAGCGCCACGGTCTCTCAACATCTCATCTTGTAATCAACGCAGATGGACAAATGCTCAGTCACCTATTGCAGGTTCAGGTCACTGCTAGGCACAGGGACACATTGGAGCGAGTTCACCAGGGTCTCTGTCCACATGGCACTGCCAGTTTAGGGGTTTACTGTGTACCCTTCTTATCTCCCTGACTCTGAGCCTGGCCCAGGAGTGGACCTGCCTTGTTCCCACTGGGCCCCAGAGCCCAGCCCAGCATCTGGCACAGAGGAGGTGAGAGCAGGTGTTTCTGGGACAGGATGCCCCTGTGGACCATGTCTGACTTTCCTGGAGGAGCAGGTTCTCCAAGACATCTGACTCAGGGCCCTGCTTTAGGATGTCAGTGCCCCTCATGCCCTCCCTGACTCATGCCAACCTGAGGGCAGGGCCTTTCTCATAGGATACTTCAACCTCTCATAGGATACTGGTGTCCCTGCAACACACCTGGGCGTTTGAAGGATACTCTATGCCCCAAGTCTGCTCCATGCTAGGGAACTCAGAGAGATTCCCCAAGAGGAGATTTTGACCTTGGAGATGGAGGTACTAGGTACTGCCAGGAAAATGGTGTGGAGCAAAGCTGCTCCTTTGGGGCCCAGATGCCCTGTGCTGGCAGAGGCCACAGGGTCTGGTCTGGGGAGATTTGGGGGATTAGAAGCCTGGCAGGTCATGGGAGATTGAGCAAAGAGGTAGACATGATACTTACAAGACATTGCTCCTAACAGTCTTGATAAAGATCCAGATAAAGTGCCAGCCACCAGATCCCAGGTAAAGGAGCAGCAAGGATAACCCCACCTGGGTCCAGGTGAGTTTGAACACCAGTTCGGAGAACAGCAGCACCCCCACCAGAGATGCCCCAAGCAGCACTGTGGCCTGTGGGCATAGGGCAGCCAGCAGACCCAAAACCTAGGTCCCCCAACTCCTGGCCAAACAGCCAGGGAACTGTTACTCCAACAGGTCAATCTGTGGTGAAGCTAGTCACACTGAGTGGGAGTGCTGAGGACAGAGGTCCCTTTCCAGGCTTGGCTCCAGGGCTGGCTGGGAGAGGCAGGCTAGAGGCAGGGGACTTAAGGTGAGGAGTCCATGGGGGAGAGGCAGGAGGCTGGGTTCTAGTCCCCTAGTCCACCTTTGCCCATCACTTTCTGTGTGACCTTGGGAAAGTCCCTCTCCCACTTTAGGCTCTAGTTTCCCCCTCTGGGCAATGGGTATAATCAGACTTGCTGTCAGAGCCCCTTTCAGCCAGAATAGAGACCACTTTCCTGGCACTCAGGGTTCTTACCTAGGTGGGGAGCTCAACTCCCAACCCAGAAACCCAGGTTGGTTCTGTGGATGATCAAGCCAAGCCTCAAAATCCAAATGAGCAGCTTCCTCAGAAGGGGGACCAGGTTCAGACCTTGTTCACAGTCTCAGGCAGCTCCATGCTCTGCCTGCGATAGAGGACAGAAGTGCAAAGGGGTTGGAGCCTGAGAGGTGCACGTCCAAGGGGTAAAGGTGACTGAGGGAGAGGAAGAGGGCCTTGAAGGCACCCACACACATACTCAGCAAGCTGCTCAGCTGAATCCTTGGGGGCTGGGGCTGAGAGGGAGGGAATGGCTGACTATGCCACAAGGGCTGGCCTAGGATTAGGACACTCAGGCTTTATTCCTGGAGCTTTTCGGACTTACTTAAGGGGCAGCAGTTGGGACTCAGTTTCCTTTCCGGTTCTCCTATTCCTGGGGAGAGGCTGAAGGTCACGGCTGTGAAGTAGCCTTAGCGCTTCCAAGCCAGATGATGACATGACAGGGGCCTAAGGAAGCCCTTTACAAACTACCCGCCCCTCTCGCAGAAAGCCCAAAGCTGGAAGGGCCGAACCAGCAGCGTCCCTAACACTGATGCCTGGGTCTTCAGGGTCGGAGAACCTCTGGGCTCTCCGAGCCCACCAGGACAGGGGTCAGGATCCCCTCCCGGAAGTCGGGATGGGCCGAGGAGAGGAGGGGCGCCCCATTCCTCGGGCCCCCGTCCCGGGTCCTGCCGCCCGCCCTCGTCCCCAGAGAGGGAAGGTAAGAGATCTCCCCGCGGGGAGTTAGAGCGGCAGGGCCGCCCCTATTACCTCCCCCGACTTGACCGGACACATTCCCCCATTTCCCTCCCGCAACCCAAACCACGATCCGCAACTTAAACGCCGCCAGCGCGCCGCAGAGCGTAAGGCGCACGGCGGTCACTGACGCCGAGGGATCCAGCCCGCCGTGCGTGCAACCTCGGGCGCCACCGCCCCGCGGCACGCTGGGAGTTGTAGTTCGCGCCGCTGAGCCCCGCCCGGCTTCCGAGACCCTGGAGACCTAGGAGGTGGCAGGCGAGCTTTGCTCTGTATCTTTCACCGCCAGTTCCCGGGCGTCGGGGTCGTGGGAGAAGAGCCGTCATCTGCAGCATCAGCTGAGAATGTGGAATCCGGGCCTCAAGCCCGGGCAGAGTTTAGCAAAAGCCTAGCATCCCTCCTAGAGTGCTAAAAGGACCGTTCCAGAAGGAATATTGAGCGAGGGGTAGTCTCAAATACGTGTCTGTGTAGCGCGATGAATAGAGCACTGGACTTCCAGCTAAACCTGGCGTGGCTATTCTAGTGTTGTGTGTTAGGGTCTCACCGAATTTTGAGGGCTTCCCTCCAGACGTTTTACTGCATCCAGAAGGTTCAGAAGACCCCCGGCTACCGGCATACCTGAGTCTTGCTGAGTCCTCCAGGCCAGGAGTGTTATTGAGGCCCAGGAATCCTTTCCCAACCGTGAGTCTCTTCTGAGCAGCGCAAAACCTGTTTGAGGTGGCTGTAGTGGATCCGCTGGAATAGTGGATGGCACATGACAGATGATGAGTAAATGAACAAATTCCTCAGTAGTTGGAAACACCCTCATGTCCCAGTACTCCCAGCCTGGGGCTGAAGAGAACCACAATTTGTATGCTAGAGAGAGCACTGTCCCTGGAACAGAGAGAGACACAGTGCAGTGGTTAAGAGCATGGTCTGGGTTTGAAGAGTGCCTCTGTTACTACTGGCTGTATGATATTAGCAAGTTGCTTACCTTCTTAAAAGAATAAAAGAGGACCCCTATCTCACACCTATACACAAGTATTAACCCAAAATGGATCAAAGACCTAAATATAAGAGCCAGAACCATAAAACCCCTAGAAGAAAATGTAGAAAAGCATCTTCAAGATTTTGTCATAGGAGGTGTTTTCATAGACCTTACAGCCAAAGCACAAGTAATGAAAGAAAAAAATAGATCAGTGGGACCTCTTCAAAATTGAATACATTTGTTATTTCAAAGGACTTCATCAAGAGAGAGAAAAGACAGCCTACTCAATGGTAGAAAATACTTGGACCCACACATCTGATAAAGGTTTAATATGCACAATATATAAAGAGATGCTACAACTCAATAGCAAATGACAAGCAACCCAAATTAAAAATGGGCAAAAGACTTGACAGACATTTTTCCAAAGAGGATACATAAATTGCTAAAAAGCATATGAAAAGATGTTCAACATCACTATGTATCAAGAGAATACAAATCAAAACTACAATGAGATATCATTTTACATCTACTAGAATGGCCCACATTAAAAAAACAGAAAATTGCAAGTGTTGCAAAGATGTGGAGAAATAGAACACTTTTTCACTGTTAGTGGGAATGTAGAATGGTACAGCTGCTATGGAAGACAGTTTGGCAGTTCCTCAGGAAGCTAAACATAGAATTGCCATATGATGTGGAATTCCACTACTAGGTTTATACTCAGAAGACTGAAGACATGGATGAAAACAGACATTTGCACATGGATGTTCAGAGTGGCATCACAATTGCCAAAAGATGGAAGCAATCCAGGTGCCCATGAACTGAGGAATGGATAAACAAAATGTGTTTTATACATATGATGGATTATTATTTGGCTTTAAGAAAAAATGAAATTGAAGCATGTGAAAACAAGGATGAAACTTGAGGACATTATGTTGAGTGACATCAAAGGATAAATATTGGATGACCACACTAATATGATCAAAATATAATAGCAAACTCATGGTGTTAATATCTAGAATATAGGTCACAGAAGATAGAATGAGGGCAGAAATGGAGATCTGATGCTTAGCTTCAGCAGAAATTGTAAGGAAACTGTACATGTTTGGAATTGGATATAGGTGATGGTAACACATTATAGTAAGTGAAATTAAGAGCAATGGTAATGCAGGTGTGATTGTGGTCGAAAGGGAAAGGGTAGCATCATGTATGTCATTAAAAGCAAAGCCAAAGGATGAAACATGGGACCTTATAAATATAATGAACCCTCTTGTGGATGATGAATGTGGCCAGTAGTACAAATATAAGTATGTTCTTCCATGACTTAAAACAAATGTACAATATTATTGCAGTGTGTTAATAATAGGATTGTATATGGGTAAAAATACACCTAAAGCAAACTATGGATGCCAGTAAATAGTAATATATGAATATTCTTCCATCAATTGCAAAAATAAAAAATAAAAACAGGGACATTATGCTAATTGAAAGAAAATAGACAAAAAGTACTATATATTGTTAGACTCAATTTGTATAGAATGCAAATATAAATAAATTTATAGAGACAGAGAAAAGTGTTTTTCTGACAGAAATAGATTGGTGGTTATGTAGGGCTAGAGAAGAAGAGAAGGATTGAGAGTTGACTGCAGAGGGGTGTGGGGTTTTTCTTTTTGGAGTGGAGAACATTCTAGAATTGCCTGTGATGAAGAATGCAAACTCTGTGGAAGACACTGCTCGTACACTTCAGATGGATGGTATCGTATGTGTATTTATCTTAATAAAACTGCTTAAAAAGTGATCAAAGCCTAAGCATCCTCTGTGACAAGATGAATTGTACCAATATACATATTATGGGAGTCCCTGAAGGAGAGAAGGAAAAGGAGGCACAAAGAATTTTTGAGGACATAATGGTCCAGATTTCCTAAATCTTATAAAAACACATGAATGTACATATTCAAGAAGGCCAAGAAACTCTAAACACACTAAATCCAAACAGACCTACTCCAAGTATATAAGAATCAAAATGGCAAATGCTAAAGATGAAAACAAAATTCTGAAAGCAGCCAGAGGTAGGCAATTCCTCACGAACGGAATCTGCAATAAGACTTGGTGTCAATTTCTCATCAGATACCATGGATATATTGATGAGAGGATTGTGGGAAAATGGCAGAGTTGGAAGCTCCAGGGATCAGTCCCCCACCAAAACAACTATTGAAATGGCAGGAACAGTCTGAATCAATCACTTTGAAATTCTATAGTCTGGGGGAACACCAGGCAACATCCAGGGATGAATGGGAAGAAGAGGCTGATAAATTGTGATAAAGACTAGTGAGAAGCACCTTCCACACAACAGCTACCGTCTCCCTTCCCCAAGCCAGGTGACAGGCAGCAGTGAGGACTGGAGTTCCAGCTCTTTGCTCAAATTGCTGGTGCCAGTGTGGGACATAAAGAAATTGTCCACCAAACTTCAGACATGTTTGGACTGATCCCTGATCTCTACCTTTCACCAGCTAATTCAGATTTCTTTGGGCCAGCTCTGAGGGCAGGCATTATTCCAATACCACTGGGACAAAGGCAGCAGAGGAATATTAAAGACAGTAACCTTCTTCCAAATGATGGAAAACAGTTAAAGGACTGCCTTACCTGGCAAGTGCTGATATAAGAAAACAGCTTCAAATGTCATAGAGGAACCTCTTCATATCCTTGGTGGCTCCTCCATAACTCAGGGTGGAGCCAGTTGCACTCCCACTGTGGGCCGCTGGCTTTGTTCCAGAAATAGCAGTATAGCCCCTGTGTGTATCATAGAGGAGAAGAAGCAGGCTTCCTGACTCTGGCTCCACACAGGCTCAGATAAGACAGAGTATACTGTACTTCCCAGTCTCCTTGGGCTGATCTGCTTGATAGAAGAGCTAAGCTTGGAAGGAAACCACCAGCCAAAGTGGAGTCAATTTGCCAAAAGGGTGCAAGGTGCTTTTTTCTGGTTTGTTTGAATGCCTGGCATTCAAGATAATCTCAGTCATATCCCTATTTGGGACACCCCAGGTACTAAATCCCAGAGGTTAATACTTTAAAATATTTAAATACACAATGTTCAACACAACCTTACAAGACAAACAATGAAAAATGAAACAATAGCCTATCCAAGGGGAAAAGATGAAATACAGAAACAATGAAGAAGACCAGACTTTGGACTTACTGGACAGAGGCTTTAAAGTAATGACCCTCAATATGCTCAAGGAGATAAAGGAAAACATGGAGAAAGAACTAAAGGACATGAGGAAAACAATGATCAAACAATGTGAGAATCTCTCTGGAGAAATACTTGAGTTGAAGAACACACAAACTGACATGAAAAGTTCTGTAGATGGTTTCAACAGCAAATGGGAGATGTCAGAAAAAAGAATCAGTGAATTTGAAGAGAAGACAACAGAATGGATTCAGGTTGAGGAACAGGAAGATAAAAGGAAAAAAAAAAAAGAATGAACACAATCTAAGAGACCTGTGGGACACCATCCAGCAGAAAAATATATGCATTATGGGAATCTCAGAAGGAGAAGGGAAAAAGAAGCACAAGGAATATTAAAAGAAACACTGGCAAAAAACTTTCCACATTTAACAAAAGAGCTGAATTTGCACATTCAAGAATTGTGACAAACCCAAATGAGCAAAGTTCAAAAACAACAACACCCAGACACATGGTTATCAAATTGTCTAATGCCAAAGACAAAGAGAAAGTTTTGAAAGGCAAAAGAGAAAAGCAATGAGCTCTGTACAAGGGAAACCCAATAAAACTAACTGCTGGTTTCTCATCAGAAAACATGGAGGCAAAAGGTGGTGGTATGAAATTTTAAACAGCTGAAAGAAAATAATTGTCAACTAAGAATTTTATATCTAGCAAGACTTTATTTGAAAAATGAGGGAGAATGAGGGACATGACTCCCAGGAGAATTAATCTCCCTGGTGACATGGGACATGACTCCCAGGAATGACCTGGCCCTGGCAGCCAGGGATTGAAAATGCCTCCTTTACCAAAAGGGGGGCAAAAAAGAAAGGTAATAAGTTGAGGTTACAGTGGCTGAGAGATCCCAAATAGAGTCAAGAGTCTATCCTGGAGGTTACTCTTATGCAATCTCCAGCCAGATATCCCAAATGGCCACAGTAAGCCATGCTCTTACCAAAAGTAATCCCAAATACCCAGGTCCCTATCTAAGAATCTATAAAAGATTCACTTACTAAGTTTTATCTCTCAGAAACTTGAATACACCAGAGTATTCCTATATGAGACAAGTCCTAAAACCCAGATGCAACAGCCCCTTCAAGGACAACAATCAGATGCAGCCCCCTTCCCCATACTGTTGACACCCGTTTCAATATGAAGAAGTTATGGTAGTCACTGTCTACATAACCCTGAAGATGGAGAAAGAGTTTAAGTGGGTGGAAGGGGTAGCAGCAAATGAGAAAAGATTTAACAAAGATCTATAAATGCTGAAAATTTATGCAATTATAAATTTTTTTGGATGCTGGGTGCTGGAATGGCTGAAAGGAGGTAAACAACATTGTGGAACTGTAGCCTATAGTATCCCTTGGGACTTGCTCTATAGCTGCTCATTGAATTGTGCCTTGAACTTCTTCATCTTTCTGTATATATCTTGTATTACATAATAAGGGAAGAACTGAAACTCTGGAACTCTAATGCATAAAAATTTTTGAAATTATCTATATGACTGCATGTTGAGGTGTACAATGAGAAAGAACACCTTTCTGTACGTTATATTTTACAATAATGGTAATGGCTGAAGTTGTGGAACCATATCCAATGACATACTTTGATATTTGCTAACTACTTGTGAAATCGTACTTGGAAAGTTATCACTGTTATATATGTACGCTAAAGTTCACAATAAAAACTTCATTAACAAATGGTCTCTGGAACAATGCATATCTCTGAGACACCTGAAACTCAGAGCTAGAGCTTGGCAGATATGAATGTAAGTATTAGTGCATACAGCCACTGTCAAAAAAAAAAAAAAAAAAAAAAAAAGCTGAAAAAGAGCCCAGACTTCAATTAGTGATATGAATGAAGCAGGTCTGGTTAAGACCAGGGCAAGCCAGGCCAAAGGGTAAAGGTTGAAACTGATTGTGTTTTAAAACTTCAACTTCCATGTGAGACCAAGGGAATAGATATCTATTTGGTACAGGATCTAAATTTTCTAAACGGTACAACTCTACAGTCGATTTCTTCAAACACCACAATTGCATGGAACTTTGAATAGGAAGGGAGATACGGTAGGTTAGTATAGGCTGGAGTGAAATAGTGACACATCCTAGAGTAATTTGGGCAGATAATAAAAAATATATTTACGGCCTCCCCCTCCCCAGCCCTGAGGATCTGGGGGAAGGTGCGGATGTGTTGGACATCCTCACCTGGACTGGTGTTGTTGTCACAAACATTGGGACTGGCCGTTTGATGTGCTGAGCCCTCGAGCATGGGACTTGCCCTTATGAAGCTCATTACCACAAAGGAGAGTCTAAACTTGTATGTAATGGTGCCTAAGAGTCTCCCCCTGAGTACCTCTTTGTTGCTCAGATGTGGCCCTCTCTCTCTCTAACTGAGCCATCTCGACAGGTGAACTTGCTGCCCTCCCCCCTACATGGGACCTGACTCCCAGGGGTGTAAATCTCCCTGGCAATGCAGAGTATGACTCCTGGGGATGAATGTGGACCCGGCATCGTGGGACTGAGAGTATCTTCTTGACCAAAAGGGGGATGCAAAATGAGATGAAATAGTTTCAGTGGCTGAGAGATTCCAAATGGAGTCGAGAGGTCACTCTGGTGGACATTCTTATGCACTATGTAGATAACACCTCTTAGGCTTTAATGTATTGGAATAGCTAGAAGTAAATACCTGAAACTACCAAACTCCAACCCAGCAGTCTGGACTCCTGAAGACAATTATATAATAATGTAGATTACAAGGGGTGACAGTGTGATTGTGAAGACCTTGTGGATCACACCCCCTTTATCTAGTGTATGGATGAGTGGAAGAATGGGGATAAAAACTAAAGGACAAATGGGGTGGGATGGGGGGATGATTTGGGTGTTCTTTTTTCACTTTTATTTTTTATTCTTGTTCTGGTTCTTTCTGATGTAAGGAAAATGTTCAGAGATAGATTGTGGTGATGAACACGTAACTATGTTATCATACTGTGGACAGTGGATTGTATACCATGGATGATTGTATGGTGTGTGAATGTATTTCAATAAAACTGAATTTAATAAAAAAAAAAAAAAAAGGAAATTACACTTGTAAAAAAAAAAATGAGGAAGAGATTAAGACATTCCCAGATAAACAAAAGCTGAGGGAATTTGTCACAACTAGATCTGCCCTAAGCAATGCTAAAGGAAGTTCTTCAGACAGAAAGAAGAACATTTCACAGTGGACCAAAGCAGCATAAAGAAATAAAGACATCCAGTAAATATAAACATATGATCATTATATGGGCCAGTACTTTTGTATTTTTGTTATGTAACTCTTGTTTCATAAAGACACTAAAATGCAAATGCAGGGAAAGTATGATTTTGGACATAGAATTTATGTACAAAGATATAATTTTTAACAAGTACCAAAAAGAGAGGGGAATGGAGGGATATAAAGACACTGCATGTGCTTGTTATGAAAGAAGTTGGTATCAAAGCAAATCTGATTGTTATAGATTTGGATGTTAAAATTTGACCTCATGGTAACTACAAAGAAAATACATGAAAAATACATTGTGAAAGAAATGGGAAGGGTCTCAAAATGGTATGATACAAAATCCAAATAAATATGGAAGGCAGCATCAACAGAAGAATTGAGGGTCAAAAAGTATACCAATTACAAACACAAAATACCAAAATGGCAAAAGAAAATCCAGCATTATCAATAGTTACTTTAAATTTAAATGGATTAAACTCCCCAGTCAAAAGGCAGAGACTGGCATATTGGATAAAAATAACCTATGACCCAACTATATGCTATTTACAAGAGACCTTAAATTCAAAGAAATAAGTAGGCTGAAATTGAAAGGATGAAAAAAATGTAACATATAGTAGTAACCAAATGAGAACTTGGTAGCTATACTAATATAAGATAAAATAGACTTTAATTCAAAAACTGGTATGAGAGATGTACCAGTTTGAATGTATTATGTCCCCCAAAAGCCATTATCTTTGATGTAATCTTGTATGGGCAGACGTTATCAGGGTTGATCAGATTGTAATTCTTTGAGTGTTTCTTTGGAATGCGCCCCACCCAGCTGTGGGTGATGACTCTGATTGGATAATTTCCATGGAGGTGTTGCTCCACCCATTCAGGGTGGGTTTAAGTTGATCAGTGGAGCCATATAAATGAGCTGACACAACAGAAGGAACTCAGTGCAGCTGTGAGTGACGTTTTGAAGAGGAGCAAGCTTGCTAGAGAGGAACGTCCTGGGAGAAAGCCATTTTGAAACCAGAACTTTGGAGCAGACTCCAGCCACGTGCCTTCCCAGCTAACAGAGGTTTTCCGGATGCCATTGGCCATCCTCCAGTGAAGGTACCCGATTACTGATGTGTTACCTTGGACACTTTATGGCCTTAAGACTGTAACTGTGTAGCCAAATAAACCCCCTTTTTATCAAAGCCAATCCATCTCTGGTGTTTTGCATTCCGCAGAATTAGCAAACTAGAACAAGAAACAACAAAGATCGCTAAATACTGATATGTCTACAAGACATAACAATTATAAGTATATATGCACCTAAACCAGAATCCAAAAATTTATGAAGCAAATATTGATAGATTTGAAGGGAGAAATAGATGGTTCCACATTAATAGTAGTAGCTTTCTATACATGACTTTCAATAATAGATATCTAGACAGAATATCAATAAGAAAATTAAAAATCTCAGCAATATCTTAAACTATCTAGACTTAACAGACATATATAGATCACTTTTGCCAACAGCAGCCGAACAGACATTCTTCTCTAATGCACGTGGATCATTCTCTAGGAATTATAACCGAGAAGTTAGGATTTAAGGACTGATTATGATTACTGAATCATTATACAGATATTCCTTTTTACTTTCTGGTATATTAGAGTAGACAGAGGGAAATACCTGAAACCTGTGTTGATCTCTGATAATTATTGTATGGCCTTTGTCTTGTACTCTTGTGATTATAGAAATCTTGTGAAACTTCAGTTGTACCCATTTATCCAGTTTTTCAAATTTAAATTCCTATGATCACTAAAAGCCTGAAATGTTTATTAATGAAGGTTCTAGGATCAGCCTAGAACTAACCCACCCTAAGTCTGAAGTTATCTGGATAACTGAAGCTGGATCTAACCAAAGTAGGTCCACCTAACAAGTAAAGTGGCTTAGAAATTAGCCTGCAAGTATTATCATTACAATACTAAAAATCATGCCCATCATCATATTAAGGCTGCCATTTTCTTACATACATTCTGTGACTAGGCATGTAATCAATCTGCGTGTGCTCAATAATTAGATCACTTCTAGTTACATAATCTGGGGCTGTTGTACTCATTATCTTAAAACATCCCACCTTCTGATGCTATAAAACTATCAGAATTACTGCAGTTTGGGGAGGCAGAATTTGGACCCATTTAGACCATCTGCTCTCCTGCTTCATGCTTAGCAATAAAACTCATTCTTTCTTTGAAACCCTTGTGTCTCAGGAATTGGTCATTTGAGCACACTGGGGAAAAGAATCCACCACCTTGGTCTGGTAACAAAACAAGTTTCAATAAATTTTAAAATATTGAAATCATACAATGCATCTTCTCCTACCACAATGAAAAGAAGCTAGAAATCAATAATATAGGGAGAAATGGAAAATTCACAAATATGTAAAAATTAAACAATGTACTGTTAACTATGGGTCAAAGAAGAAATCACAAGGGAAATTAGGAAATATCTTGAGGTGTATGAAAATGAAAACAAAGCAAACCAAAGCTTATGGTATGCAACAAAGGCAGTGTTGAGTGGGAAATTCATAGCTGAAAATGCTTACATTAAAATAAGAGGAAGATCTCTAATCAGAGCCCTTACCTCAAAACTAGAGGATCTAAAAAAAGAACAAACTAAACAGAAAGCAAGCAGAAGCAAGGAAATAGCAAAGATCAGAATGGAGATAAATGAGACAGAGAATTTTAAAACATTAGAAAGAATCAATAAAGCCAAAATTTGGTTCTTTGAAAAGATCAGCAAAACTGACTAATCTTGAACAAGACTGACAAAAAGAGAGGATACAAATAACAAAAATCAGAAATGACAGGAAGGATATTGCTACTTACCCAACAGAAACCAAAAGGACTATAAGAGGATATAATGAACAACCAACAAATCAGATAACCTAGATGAAATGGGCAAATTCCTAGAAACACATTAATAGAATGTGGTACATACATACAATGGAATATTATGTGGAATGGAGCCTGATACGTACAACAACATGGGTGAACCCTGAAGACACCATGTTGAGTGAAATAAGCCAGAAACAAAAGAAAAAATGTCATACGATCCACTGATATGAAACAATTAGAATAAGCAAACTCATAGAGTCAGAATAAAGAATATTGATTACTAGTAGATAGGGTGGGGGTAGGAATGAGGAGTTAATGCTTAAAATGTGCAGAGTTTCCATTTGTTGTTATCACAAAATTTTGGTAATAGATCATGTTGATGGTAGCACAAAATTTGGAACATAATTCACAGCACCAAATTTTATATTTGAATGTGGTAAAAGGGGGAAATTTTAGGTTGTACATATTATTAGAATAAAAATTTAAGAAAATACATAAGACTGTACAACACAGTGAACTCCATTGGAAGTGAAGAACTATAATTAATAGTATAATTATAAAAACATTCTTCCATGAATTATAGCAAAGGTACCACATGAATGCAAGATGTTAATAATAAGGTTGTATATGGGAACTCTGTATTTTATGCATGGTTTTTCTCTAAACCTACTTCTCTAATAAAACGAAAAAGGAAAGTATTCATAATTTGACTGGCATTTCTCATGAATCAATTTGCTGTGTCCATCTACAGATAGGCACAGATTGCTTAAAACATGGCAGGATCTAAATACAATTCTATGCACCTCCTGTTATGTCCTCCAATTCCTTACCAGGTTCCAGTCCAAGTTAACAATATGAAAAGTTTACATGCTCCCCAGCAGCCTTTAGGAAAAGTTGTAATATTTTTATTATTTGAATAGAAGTTCCCCTGCAATGGAGTGGATTCTAGAAAAATTGATGCAAGTAAAAATACTTTTTAAGTCATTGATAAATACAGGGCATTCACTCTGAACACAAATGACTTGTTATTTATTCTTATTTTTTAAAATGTTTTTAGTAGAGATATGGATTTACAGAACAATCATGCATAAAATACAAGATCCCCATATATCACCCTATTATTAAGACCTTGCATTGGTGTGGAATATTTGTTACAACAGATAAAATCACAGTTTTTTTATAATTCTACTATAATTGTCCATTGCTTACCTTAGGATTCACTGTGTTATGCAGTTCCATGGATTTTTTTACAAAAATTTTATTCTAGTAACATACGCACAACCTAAAATTTCCCCTTTTAACTACATTCAAATATATAATTCAGTGCTGTTAATTACATTCACAATGTTGTGCTACCAGCACCACCATCCATCACCAAAACATTTCCATTATCCCAACAGGAACTCTGTACCGTTAAGCTTTTCAATTTCCCTGCAGCAGTACCCTGAAGGTAAACCATGGACCTTGCCACTGGAAAGTGAATTGATCTTGGGCCTCCTGCAGGAGTGGGTTTGTGAGAAAGGCATTCGCCAGGTTAATGACAGTTCAGCAAACACTGGTGGAGGCCATAATGGCATCCATGGGAGAGCCAGTATCAGCCTATTCCCTGATAGAAGTACCTCCCCTATCCCAGCAAGGGCTTGTCCTACATCACACACAGGGATACCAGCAACAGGGCTTTGAACAGGGAGAAAGTTTCCCTTCAACTGAAAGGTGCTCATTTTATTAATTTATTCCTCATACCTGCTGTAAAAGTGGAGAGGTCAAGGGTCCCAGAAAAAATGGGCTTGTGCTCCTTCAAAAGTATTCCAGGGAGTGGTGGTATCTCCTGGCATTTCCCCCTCTGACAGCCATGCCTCATGGCAGACATTAATAAGCTGGTCAGTAAAGGTGTGACTGCCCAGCACCACCTCGCCCCATGTCAGCACTGTCTGATGGATGGTGGATGGTGGCATCACTTCCCTTTTCAGCATCACTCAGCCTCACAAGACAACCCCATCAGCTGCACTATCCTATAACCTTACTAGCCATGCTGCCTGTCTCCTTAGGATTTTGGTGGAAAGAGCGTGTGCTATCAGTCAGCTTCACAAGGGTTTAGTCCTAGGTGGAATATATTTGATTCACTGACAGAGGGGGTCCTTGAGCTCCTGCTGATCTAGTCTGTTTCACCTTTTCTGTGTAAGGGGATGTGCATGCACACACTTCCCTTCCTCATTCTCTGAGGTGATTTCCTTGAACTCCTTGGATTCAATCTTGCCAAATGATTCCAAGTCTTTGCATCTCAAATGGGAGCCTTTGCTATGAAGTTTTATGTTAGAGAGCCTTTTCCCACCCATTTTTCACAGGCCAAGGTGTTCAACCTAGACTCCGCTTCTTCCACCTTCTCAGCCATATCAGTTCCCAGCAAAGTTGCAGTTGACCTCATATTTTCCTCCAACTGCACTTTTTTCTCTAGTTTATATACTCTGGCTTCACTGCTAACCATGCTTTGGTAGTCACTCTTGCTGCCCACAACAGGGGCCACACTACCCCAGTCACTAGCTGCTTCCCCTCTTGGCCAGCAGAATGCAACTTTAGCCCTTTCAGCAGGAAGGCAAGACCTGCCAGAGCTGGAGCTTTTAGAGCATCACCATTCTCCAAGACCCAGACGTCTACAAGACATGTGACAGAGCCACACATAGACCCTTGCAGCCAACCTAGAATTCTTTGCCAGTTCCTCTTTCCCCAGCTCATGTCTCCAGAATCTTGCTTACTACCCCAATTCTGTTCCACTGAACCAGCAGCAGGACTCACCCCAAAAGAAGACAGAGGGGAAGACCCAGCTGGGACTGTCCCGAACAGGGCTGCTGAGATTCCAATGAAAAAGGTACTAAATACCAGAGTGATCAGTCCAATAATATTTATTAGGGGAACTGATTAATTCCCCTAGTAGCTCCCATACAGAGCTGCAGTTATCTTGCAATGGACAGTGAAAAAGCAAGAAGTTCACTCTGCATATATGGCAACCTCTCCACAGATTATATATAACCATATATATAACAGGAACAAAGATGCCTGAGTGTCAGGGGCTTACCTGCAAACATTGGGAAAATATTTTGTTATGTGCTCTTTTCTCAAAAGAAAATTTGCTAGGGGTGGGCTGCATTCAAGGTTATAGCAGCCAAAGCTCGGCTTCCAGGGTGTTCCAGGAAGGGATGTCTAAGGAAGGTGGGGTGACATCAATACTTGGTCAGGTAGGAGATGCTATATGTATCACACTACATTGTGGTGACTGAATTAAGGCAGACACAAAAAGACAAATATTATATGACCTCAGTTATATGAAATACCTAGAAGTAAAATTCACAGAAACAGATGGTAGTTTATAGGTTAGAGGGGCATGGGAGGGGCCAGGGTGGTAAAAGAGTGATAACTTAATGTGTTAATAGTTTCTGTTTGAGGTAATGAGAAAGAAGGGGTAATGTATGTCAGTGACTGTAGCACAATCCTGTGAATATAAATTACTACTACTGAAATTGTACACTCGAATGTGGTGAAAAAGAGTAATTTTGTGTTCCATATTAGTTTCTACAATAAAATTTTTTAAAAAGCCTGAGGGATATGGTAAGGGATAGGCTCAAAATCAAGGTGACAATAAAGGACCAAGGTAAGGGATCAAGTTCAAGCTGGGGATCAGCATTAATGGCAGTGTAAGGTCAAGGTCAAGATCAAGGCAAGGACAAGATCAAGGTCAAGATCAAGGTCAAGATCAGCGTGAGAACATGTACAACTTGGTGTCAGGTGAGAATCAGAAACAAGGTGAGGGAAAAATTCAGATTGAGGTCAGAAGCATTGTCAGAATGGTCCAAATCAGGGTCAGGGTGATGGTCAGGTTCAGGGTCAAGCCCAGGGTCAAGCCCAGGGTCAGATCAGTGTGAGGGACAGAGCCTTGCTGAGGATCTCAGGGAGAAGATCAAGGACATGGTATACATGAGGGTTGAGCCTCAGTGTCAAGGTCAGGATCAGAGTCTAGGTGAAAGTCTGGTTGAAGAGTCAGGGTCAGATTTACATGACTCTCAGTTTCAGGATGAAGGTCACATTAGGAGTCTGGGTGAGGGGTTCTGGGCAAAATCAAGGTGAGCATCAGCGTTAGTTAGGATGAGGTCAGGATCAGGTTAAGATTCCAGTCCAGTATCTATATAAGGCTCATGATAATATTACGATGAAGTTCAGAGTCAGGGTCTTTGTCAGGGCAAGGGTCAGATTTAGGATCAAAGTCAGGAACCGAGTAGGTGTCAGGTTCAGAGTGAAGTCCAGTATCCAGGAGAGGGACCAGGGAGGGTCGGGGTGCAGGGTAGGGTTAGGGTAAGTGTGATGGAGAAAGTCAGAGTCAGGCTGAGAGTCAGACAGGTTAAGGTCAGATTCAGGGTCAAGCATGGGTTTTGGTCAGGGTAAGGGTCAGAGACATGATCAGGGAAAGTCTGAGTGAGAGTGAGGGTGATGGTCATAGCTACACTGAGGTTGAGGGTGAAGGCCGAGTTGTGGGACAGAGTCAGGGACAGGATTAATGCCAGAGTGAGTGAGGCTGAGGTTCAGGTTCAGTGTCAGAGTGAGGATTATGGTCAGGATGAGCCAAGGTTGGGGTCAGGGTAAAGGTCAATGCCACCGTCAGGGTTAGTGAGCCAGGGTCACTGTCAATTTCAGGATTGGTGTGAAGGTCCAGTCAGGGTCAGGATGAGGGTGAGGCTGTGAGTCAGTGTCAGGCTGAAAGTCAGGGATCCCTGCTTCCCCCCACCCTCTCCCTCCTGCAGCACCACACACAGGCTTTCATGGGGGCAACTTTCTGTAATGCTCTGTGCTAGTTTACCTGCATGTCTACCTCCTTCACCTCCTTGGAGTCTCTAAGTGGCCTAACCCTGTCCCCCCTACCAGAGTATCAGTGTCATAAACCAAGGATCCTGGAGTGTTTTGCCCATTAATGAATCCCAAGCACTTAGAAGAGAGCCTGCCACAGAGAAGGTAAATTTGTTGAATGAATGGATGGGTATGTACTAAAATAATTCTGAAAAAGGGTACATTTGAAAATAAAACACAATAAAGTGTTATTTCTTTCTGGGGGAGAACTGTAAGAATGCTTCTTGGTCTTCTTAGAATATGTTCATATTGTTTTGATTTTTTAAAAAATTAACAATGATTATAATCAGCAATAATGGATCTTTCCACTTGGAGAAAATAAAAAAAATTTGGGTAAACTGTTCACACTGTGATTGGCACAAGGTACTCAATGAAGTAGAGCCAGAGCTGAAATTCAGGTAATGGGAGGCCTTCCTGGGAAGCCCTCCACAGTTCCACGGGAATAGTAGAGACATCCTGTAAGGCAGGACAGCAGAGAGGGCCATTATTCTACAGCAGCTTTAAAAACAAGGCCTCAGTACACGGAGGGGATGCATTTCCCCATGTTCTACTTCACTTCTTTCCAACATACTTCAGTCCTTTGCAGGCTAGAGACTGATGGAAAAAGGTGGGGAGAGGGGGTGATTGTCCTCTAGCTTCTTATACACAACCTTTGAGGGAACAGTCTGGAGATGAAGACGCATGGGACGGTTCTAAAAGCGGGACAGCAGAATTTCACTGTAGCCCACAAGGAAGTAGTACTTGTGAGAAGGCAGTTGCCTGAGCTTCAGGGCACAGATCTCCACCTGGTCAGGCAGGCAGCCCGGGAAGGTACCAGCAGGAACGTGTGCAGGAAGACATCCTCCACTGTTCAATCTGCAGCATGGTCCTCCCCGTCCAGGTTGTCTGAGGAGAGAAGGACATCACAGAAGAGTCAGCCCAGCTGCCTCAGGGACCTGCCAGACTCCACAGGTGACACCCACAAGCTATGGGCATCACCCCCATGCCCCGCCCCACCACCTCCTCTGTTTTCCTCTACCAGTGGGATAACAACAAAGTATTTTATTTCATTAAATTCTTAAACCAATCCTGCAAGGTAGATGATATCATTATCCTTGTTTTATAAAAGGGGAAACTTAGGCCTGAAGCCAGGGCACAAAAAGATGATCTGGCCCCTTTCCCACTCTTTCTTGGCTTACAGAAGCACTGGCCACCAGCTACTTCTAAGATTAGGGACACAAGCTCTCCCCTGAGAGAGCCTCCTGCAGAGTTACACAATGTGGTCCCTGGAGCCCCCTGCAACACTTAAGGAACCTGTTAAAAAATTCTCCACACCCCACCCCCAGACCTAAGAGCCAGACCTGAGGGGTTGGGAGACAGGAATCTATATTGTAAATACGTTTTCCAGGGCATCTCAGACATCCAAACTGAGAACCTCTCCCCACCCCCAGGAGCCAAACAAATACTACTTGTAGAGATAACATATGTGATTAAAAAGAAAATGGCATGAATTAGAGCACAGTCATCTCTTACGTGATTCTACAAGCAGGCTTTAGACCTGTCATTGCCTGAGTTATCTTACATCCCGGTAAATTGGACCTAAGTGATAACAATGCAAAATAATTTTTGTCTACAGACATTCTAATAATTTCTGTTCTTTGGAGGTTCAGTTGACTCTATGTCCTAGGTGGAAAAAGCTAGTTTTGCATTAATCTTTAGGTTCATTTCAATATTCCTGATGTGTCTCAGCGTTTTGATTTTTTAATTAGATTCTATTAGATTTTTTTATTAGATGTTATTAGATTTCTGATTCCACCATTAATTACTGAGTTAAACAAAAATCTTGGACACATGTTCATTTTCTATTTGCTTGACATTCGTGGGTGTTTTTGTTTTTAACCGTCCTTTAACATTCTGAACAAAAGCGAGGGCTCCTCTTCCTGTGCCCCTGAGGTGGGCGTGCTGCTGTCTCTGGCACGTCGCTGTGGCCTCACCTGTGTGCAGCGACAGCCAGCCCTTACGGTGGGCGATGTAGTGCGGCGCGTGGGCCTCCTCGTGGGTCACCGGCTTGTCCCCCTTGCCCACGCGGACCCGGGCAGCGCGGTTCTGCGAGCAGAAAGGGCCGTGACCCCGAGCGCTCCCCGCGCCCCCACCTCTCCCCGCCCTGCCCGCCAAGGGCTCCTGCCCCCGCCTCCCCTCCCTCCCCTTGGCGCGGGCCGCGGAGACGTGCAGGGCGCGCCAGGCGCACAGCAGCTCTCGGCTCCCGGCCAGGGCCTGTGCGGATGGGGGAGCGTGAGGCGGAAACCCGGGCCTCCCACGCAACCGCCGCCCGACCCCCAGCCGCACACGCGCGCCAGCACTCGAGCCGAGGGCAAAGGGCGGCGGAGGCGGGGCCACTTGGCCGGGGGCGGGGCGAGGAGGAGAGGGGCGGGGCCGGAGGACGCGGAGGCCGAGATTTCCGGTGCGGCTCTGGGGGCGGGGCCTGGGTTGCTGGCTCTGGAGCTCCTGGGGAGGGGCGGCGGCTCGCAGTTGCGGGATTGGGCTGGGCCGGGCCGGATCCGGATGGTTCTGAGATCTGAGCACCTGGGTTTTCCTGCATTTCCCCGCAACCCTGCTAAAGGTGCATCCCTGCAGCTCTCCGCCATGCCACGACCCTTGTATCAGGTTTCAGATCCGAATATTTGGTGATGCAAGAAGTGAGTTTCGCCCCCGAAAGATCTCGCACATTACTGAGGAGGGAGAAGGGCTCAGGGAAAACGTGGCGTCTCCACCCGGGTGTACCCCCCGCCCGCGGAGCTTGGGGGGCTCCTGGCTCGGAGGGGAAGGGTGGTTTTTTCCAGGTGCTAGAAATGAGGCCGCTGAGCCCCGCCCTAGGGAGAGATAAGGAGATAAACCTGGGCTGCACCTCCCCGTCAGCAAATGATCCACACCCGCAGAAAATCGCGCTCTGACCCACAAATAATGAAGACGCGTGTTTTCGTTAAAACTATACAATCCTTCAATGGTGAATTAGGGAGAGCGAAGGGTTTGGCCACGAGTGACCATAACCTTAGCGGCTAACTAGGAAACTAGGTTAACTCAGGAACGAAAATTTAAAGTAAGGAGGAAAGGGCCTGCGCGCAAGGAAAATCATAGGGATATCGTAGGGACTATAACACTCAAACCAGAGCCTGCCACTGTAACTGGTTTCCGGTAATCATTAACCTCAGAGGGGAGAGTAGCAAAGCCGGGGGTCTTATTAAGAAATCCCGACAGTAACTGAAAAGTCACGGGCTCTGTAGTCAGACCCAGGTACAACAATCTTGGCACAGTTAAGCCTCAGTTCCCTAACCTGTAAAAAGGACCAGTAATAGCTCCTACCTCACAGAGTGTTAGGATCAAGAGAGATTATTTCATCAATGATAGTTGTTATTCGTTATATTCTAATGAACCATGTGAAGTTGCCAATATTTGGCCACTTTTGACTAACAAAGATGGCAATTTCATATGGTTCATCCTAATGTTATTTGCTCTGGGCTCTGGTTTACAGTGTTTTCCCCTTGTTTGCTGTGGGAGGGAGGGTTGAAATATCTTCTGGGAATTGGCAGGGACATGAAGACAGACAGTTGTATGCTGGAGGTCACACAGGAGAGAGGCAGTGAAGAACACATCTGGCCAGTACGTTTTGCATTACCAAGATTTCTTTGACCAACCTTGACACTGGGACCTCATAAAACCTATTAGAAAAGGTGCAAGGTTGTTCTGGTTTGTTGAAGCTGGCCTAATGCAAAACACCAGAAACAGATTGGCTTTTATGAAGGGGGATTATTTGGTTATGAATTTACAGTCCTAAGGCCATAAAAGGGGCTGGGAGAACTGGATATCCATATCCAAAAGAATGAAAGAGGACCCCTACCTCACACCCTACACAAAAATTAACTCAAAGTGGATCAAAGACATCAACATAAGAGACAATACCATAAAACTCCTAGAAGATAATGTAGGGAAATATCTTCAAGACCTTACACTCAAAGCATAAACAATGAAAGCAAAAATAGATAAGTGAAAACTCCTCAAAATTAAAAGCTTCTGTACATCAAAGGAATTTGTCAAAAAGGTGAAGAGGCAGCCAACTCAATGGGAAAAAATATTTAGAAACCATGTTTCTGATCAAAGACTGATATCTTCCATATATAAAGAAATCCTACAATTCAATGACAATAGTACAAACAACCCAATTATAAAATGGGCAAAAGATATGAAAAGACATTTCTCCAAAGAGGAAATACAAATGGCTAAAAAACACATGAAAAAATGTTCATCTTCACTAGCTATTAGGGAGATGCAAATTAAGACCACATTGAGATATCATCTCACACCAATTAGAATGGCTGCCATTAAATAAACAGAAAACTACAAATGCTGGAGAGGATGTGGAGAAATTGGAACTCTTATTCATTGCTGGTGGGACTGTATAATGGTACAGCCACTCTATAAGACAGTCTGACAGTTGCTTAGAAAACTAGATATCAAGTTACCCTTCAATCCAGCCATTTCACTTCTTGGTCTATACCCAAAAGATCTAAAAGCAGTGACACAAACAGATATTTGCACACCGATGTTCATATCAGCATTGTTCACAATTGCCAAGAGTTGAAAACAATCCAAATGTCCTTCAACAGATGAGTGGATAAACAAAATGTGTTATATACACACGATGGAATACTACATGGCAGTAAGAAGGAACGAGGTTGTGAAACATATGACAACATGGATGAACACTGAAGACATAATGCTGAGCGAAATAAGCCAGACACTAAAAGAGAGATACTGTATGTTACCACTAATGTGAACTCTGTGAAAAAGGAAAAAAAAAAAAGTTTTATATTGTAGAATGTAGGAGACCTAGCAATAGAAAGCAACTACTGAACAATAATGCAATAAGAACAGAAAAGTAATGGAGGGTAATCTTAATTGTATGGGAATGCTCAGGAATGACTATGGTTTGTTAATTTTCTTGGGGTATGGTAGGAACATGTGGGAAGCAATGTAGTTATTTCAGGCTGTTAATTTTTCTTATTCCTTTGTTTTGTTTCAAATGTTTTTTTAAAAACTCCTTGATAAAGAGTTAAAAAAAATTACATGCCACAAAAACAAAACAAAACAAAACAAACAAACAAACAAAAAAACAGGAAAAAAAAAAAACCCAAGAAATCAAAACAACCAAAACAAAAGAACAGATACTTGGGCTGAGTCTTGAAACAGATGTGAGTCAGATAAAGGACAAGAGTGGGACTGGGTTTCCAGCAAAGGTGACAAAGGCGTTTTGGGAGCCAACAGCCCTGCAGTGGGAGATGCTTCAGGCCAGCTGAGCAGAGGAACAGGCTAGTTGAGCAGAGGAAGAGGCTGGCTGAGCAGAGGAACAGGATAGCTGAACAGTGGCTGCATCACCAATGCTGTGCTTGGGACTTTAGAATTTGTCCTAGAGGCATAATCAAATTTGTTTTCTCCACTGTTCCTTAGGCCTAAGGTGTCTCCCAGGAATTCCAAACTGACCTGGATCTTTCCAAGAGTGATAAAGACCATGTCAGTTGGCAAACATTTCCATGGTCCAAATTCTTTGTTACCTACACTTTACTAATCTTTTTTTATCCCTTACCCTGTTGCAAAAAGGATTTCAGTTCATTCATCGGGTAGAGGGAATCATGTGAGTTTTTTGCATGATTAAAAATGTTTATACAAATTTTTATACAATTAGAATGAGTTGTTGCATTGTTTAAATCAGGAGGAGACTGTTCAACCACTCTTGTACTCCTGAAATAATTCCACTCAGTCATGGTGCATAATCCTTTTATACAGTGTTGGATTCAGTTTACTAGTATTTTTAAAGTAGTTTTGCATTTGTATTCAACAGAGGTATTGGCCTGTAATTTGCTTTTCTTGTGCTGTCTTTATCATTCTTTGATATAACGGTTATGCTGGCCTCACAGAATGAATTAGTAACTGTTTCCTCTTGAATTTTTTGGAAGTGTTTGAGGATTGTGGTCTTAATTCTTCTTTAAATGTTTGCTAGAATTCACCAGTGAATCCATCTGGTCCTGAATTTTTCTTCATTGGGAGATTTTTTTAAATTACTAATTCAGTCTCTTTAGTTGTTATGGTCTGTTGAGATTTTCTTTTTCAGTCTCTTTACTTGTTGAGGTAAATTTCTATTTCTTCTTGAATCCATTTAGGTAATTTGTGTGTTTCTAGGAATTTGAAATTCATTTCACCTATTTGTGACTTCTTAATTAAGCGAGTCTTTTCTAATCAGCATATAGTTGGACCACACTTTTTTCCATTCTTCAAGACTCCGCCATTTGACTGGAGTGTTTAATCCATTTACTTTTATGATAATTATTGATGACACAAGACTTCTGCTATTTTGCTACTTGTTTTTGTATGTTTATACCTTGGAAAAGATTTCTCTATTATTTTGATTTGTTGACATTTTTAGGCACTTGGGTTGTCCCAACAATCCTGTAAAGGAGGCAATGGTAGTCAGGTTTTTCAGATTGAGAGTTGGGGTCTCAGACTCACCTGAGGTAACAGAGATAATTTGAAGCAAGGCTTCTTGTTCCAAAGCATATGTGCCTTCCTTATCTAGGATCCCTCACCACTGCATCATTGGGTAGAGGTGGGGGTTCAGAAACACATTCAGATGGGAGAATGGCCTCAGTATTTGTTGTTGGCATCAGAACACTTCAGACTGGCCTTTGTGAATTTTCTGAATATGGACCAGCCACATCAGAAATGAAGAAAATCTTCCTAGTGGTGTCCCAACCCTACAGGCCAACCGGACCCCTGCTCAGGATATGGGACCAATGTCCTGGGGCCATTGAAGAGACAGAGATGTAGAACTATTATTATCAGGCAAGAATCTTTTAACTCTCAGAATGATAACCAGGAGGAACCAGTAGACACTTTTAGGTTCTAAAACCAGTGGTTCTCACCTCTGGCTGCATGACACAATACCTTGCACAGGTTTTAAATATCCTGTCTGATGTTCCATCCCCAGAACAATCCCCAGAACACCAGAATAATTAAATAAGTCTTGGTGGGGGCGGGGGGGGGGGGGACTAGGCACCAGCACTTTTTAAATGTTCCATAGATAATTCCAATTTGCAGCCAGGGTTGAAAACCAGTGTCCTAAACTCAAAGTTTATTTGGGAGACTTTGACAACCTGTATATGTAGAGAATTCCTTTGGGAAAGAAGGCCAGCCAGATGCTCCTTAAACCTCCTCCTTTTTCCAGCTGCTCCAGGAAGACCCAAGCAGCTGAGTTCTGGATGGGAGAAGACTCAAATATCAGTTCTAATCTTGAGAGGACTGAACTCAGCCCAAGTCCACTACTGTTTGGCCACAAGGCAGATGAAGTGCCTGCTGGGTGGTCTGGAACTCTTTGAGATGCTCTGTCCAGTTGAGTCCACAGCAGACCACCATGGGCTCATCTGATGTGCTAGGATACAGCAGACCTAGCCCTGGCCATGTGGTGTGGTGACACTCTGTGAGTGGCATCATCTGGGCCCACTTGGATTTGCAGAACCTGGATCCTGGTGTTTATTCCCTGGAACTCACCAGAATTTAGCCTCAAGTAGAGGGCTTCCCAGCTTGAGGAACATCTGCCTCTTTTTTGGCAAGGAGTGTTAGCCAAGACAATTCAACTCATGGTGGTTCCATTTGCAAGGCTGGTTTATCCTGAGTCAGAAATGCTGACTTTAAATTTTGTAAATCTATGTTTTTTATACTATTCCTGATAATTCATTTTCTCATAATCAACCCATTCACCAAGAGGAATTCCAGAGGTTCTCAGCTCTATTTTGGAAATAAATCAACCACGGAAATCCTATCAGTTAAAGCAAGAGAGGTGTCTCAAAAACATCCTCTCTCACAGATAGGCAACCAGAGTACCTCTGATCACATATTTGCCCTTGAATAAAGGCTAAACAGAGCAGGACCCACAGGCTCACCCCTGTGAGTTCAGGCTCCATGCTACCACTCCCATTCTCCCTCTGCTGCAGCACAGGAAAAGAGGTAAGCTCAGTGGGCAGAGGTCACTTTCTTTCCTGTAAATCTACGAAGCTATAATTGCTTACTTCAGCTTTGGGGAATATATTTCCTCCAACTAGGAAAGGGGCCCTGGGGACATCCACTTTCCTGATATTGGACCACAGGGAATTAGAAACACATTATCAGCACCACATTTGGACCTTGGGCTGAGTCAGATCCCAAAGGAGCAAACCATTGACTGGGAGTAGAAGGGTAGGAATCTGCACCAAGAAAGGTAAGATGGAGGAATGGGCCTTGTATGAGCCAGAAATTGTGTCTCAGACACTTGTGATTTACCAAACACCCTGCTATATCTGAACAAAAACACAAGTGGGACATTCTGGGGAGCTCTGACTGAGAGGACAGAAAATTAGATAATTAAAATGCAGCCAGTGAAGACTATAATAGGAGCAGATAAATGGGCCCCATAAGCCTCCTCAGGGAGGGACATTTGGCAATCTCATGCCAGCTCCACACCAAATGTCAACTAGAGTCAGCCACAACAAAGGAAAGGGGGAGGAGGTTCCAGGCAGAGAACAGCACAAAGAAAGGATGCAGAGTGAATGCCATGAGTGAGAGGCAGCAGTCATGGAGACAATTCTAGAGAACCATGAACCAGATTCTTTTTTGTTCTCCCTATTCTATGGTTTGGACTCAAAAGAGCCCATAAAGCTGCACTTTGAAGTAATTTTGTTGGAATCTTAGAGGCACTCAGGATAGCTTTACAGCTAAAATCATTTTTTATTACTATCTCAGAAAAGAGAAGACATTTTTCTTTACTGGGCTAGCACACCACATCTGGGAAGTTGAGGATGGCTACCATATCAGGTTCAACTTTACATTAGAAGACACCACTATTTTATATCTCTATAAGAAAAAGGAAGCCAATTAATTTTAAGATACCACTGACTGATTATAACATGAATCCTGATTTGACATGTTAAAATATGAAAAATTTTGCCTCCTAGATTTGATAAAATATAGCAGGTGAGAGTGATGTAGAAGGCAGTAAATAAACTAGGAATAGTAACTTTCTCCACATTATAAAGGGCATTTATGATAAACTCAGAGTGAACATTTTACTTACGCAATAGTGAAAGACTGAAAGTTTTTCCACTAAGGTCATCAGGAACAAGACAAGAATGCCTGCTTTCACCATTGTTATTCAACATTGTGCTGGAAGTTCTAGTCAGAGCAATTTGATAAGAAAAATATAATAAAAGCCATCCAAGATAGTAAGGAAGAAGTAAAACTATATCTATTCATAGATTACACTATGTTCCATATAGAAAATCCCAAATAATCCACAAGAAATTTAATAGAGCTGTAAATGAATCTAGCAAGTATCTGGGTAGAAGAGCATCACCCAAAAAATCGATGTTTCTATTCACTAGCAATGAATATGCCAAAGACAAGACCAAGAAAAGAGTTCCATTTATAATAGCATCTAAAACAATAAAATACTTAAAAATAAATCTAACCAAGGAGGTGAAAGACTGGTACACTTAAAACTACAAAACAATGCTGAAAGAAATTTAAAAAGACATAAGTAGATGGAAAGATACCCATTTTCATGAATTGGAAGATGTAATATTGCTAGGCTCTCAATACAACCCAAAGCAATCTACAGATTTAATGCAATCCCTGTCAAAATTCCAGCATACTTTTGTGAAGAAATGTAAAAGCCAATCCCAGAACTCATGTGGAATTACAAGGAGCCCTGGATAGACAAAACAACTGAAAAAGAACAGAGTTGGACATCTTACTCTTCTTGAATTCAAAACTTGCTTCCAAGCTGCACAAATCAAACAGTGCGGTAATGGCATATGGAATAGATGTATAGCCCAATGGAATAGAATTGAGAGTTCAGAAATAAACCCATACATCCACATCCATTGATTTTTTTTTCATTTTTATTGAGATTTTTCAGAAACCATACAATTATCCAGAGATCCAAAGTGTATAATCACTTGCCCCTGGGTACCCTCATACAGCTGTGCATCCATCACACTTAATTTTTGTTCAATTTTTAGAAACTTTTCATTACTCCAGACAAGAAATAAAGTGAAAGATGAAAAGAGAAAAAAAGAAAAGGAAACTCTAATCCTCCCCTATCCCTAACCAACCCCCTCAATTGTTGACTCCTAGTATTGATATAGTACATTTGTTACTGTTTATGAAAAAAATGTTGAAATACTACTAACTGTAGTATATAGTTTGGAATAGGTATATAGTTCTTCTCTATATGCCCCTCTATTATTAACTTCTAATTGTATTGTCATACATTTGTTCTGGTTCATGAAGTGATTTCTAGTATTTGTACAGTTGATCATGGACATTGCCCACCATAGGATTCAGTTTTATACATTTCCATCTTTTGACCTCCAACTTTCCTTCTGGTGACATATATGACTCTGAGCTTCCCCTTTCCACCTCATTCACACACCATTCAGCACTGTTAGTTATTCTCACGTCTTGCTACCAACACCTCTGTTCATTTCCAAACATTTAAGTTCATCCTAATTGAACATTCTGCTCATACTAAGCAACCGTTCCCCATTCCTAAGCCTCGTCCTATATCTTGGTACCTTATATTTCATGTCTATGAGTTTACATATTATAATTAGTTCCTATCAGTGAGACCCTGCAATAATTGTCCTTATATGTCTGGCTTATTTCACTCAGTACATTGCCCTCGAGGTTTTGTCATCAACCCATTTTTTTTTTAATATGGTTTTGTTCACTCACCATACATTCCATCCCAAGTAAATAAGTGATGGTTCTCTGCATGGTCATACATTTATGTGTTCACCACCTTCACCACTATTTATATAAGGGCATCTACATTTCTTCCACAAGGCAGGAGGGAGAGTCAAAGAAGGTAGAGAGGCAAAAGAAAGAGGAAAAAAAATGACAGCTAGGAAGCAGCAAAAGGAAAAATAACCTTAAATCAAAGTAGAATAAAGAATCAGACAATACCACCAATGTCAAGTGTCTAACATGCCTCCCCTATGCCCCCCTCTTATCTGCATTTACCTTGGTATCACCTTTGTTACATTAAAGGAAGCATAATACAATGATTCTGTTAGTCAGTCTCTAGTTTATGCTGATTGCATCCCTCCCCCAATGCCTCCCCATTTTTAACACCTTGCAAGGTTGACATTTGCTTGTTCTCCCTCATAAAAGAACATATTTGTACATTTTATCACAATTGTTGAACACTCTAGATTTCACCAAGTTACACAGTCCCAGTCTTTATCTTTCCTCCTTTCTTGTGGTGTCTCTCATGCTCCCCACCTTCCTCTCTCAACCGTATTCATAGTTACCTTTGTTCAGTGTACTTACATGTTTGTGCTACCATCTCCCAAAATTGTGTTCCAAACCATGCACTCCTGTCTTCTATCACCCGGTAGTGCTCCCTTTAGTATTTCCTGTAGGGCAGGTGTCTTGTTCACAAAGTCTCTCATTGTCTGTTTGTCAGAAAATATTTTGAGCTCTCCCTTATATTTGAAGGACAGCTTTGCTGGATATAGGATTCTTGGTTGGTGGTTTTTCTCTTCCAGTATCTTAAATATATCACACCACTTCCTTCTTGCCTCCATGGTTTCTGCTGAGAGATCTGCACATAGTCTTATTAAGCTTCCTTTGTATGTAATGGATCACTTTTTTCTTGCTGCTTTCAGGATTCTCTCTTTGTCTTTGACATTTGATAATCTGATTATTAAGTGTCTTGGCGTAGGCCTATTCATATCTCTTCTGTTTGGAGTACGCTGCGCTTCTTGGATCTGTAATTTTATGTCTTTCATAAGAGATGGGAAATTTTCATTAATTATTTCCTCTATTATTGCTTCTGCCCCCTTTCCCTTCTCTTCTCCTTCTGGGACACCAATGATACATACATTATTGTACTTTGTTTCATCCTTGAGTTCCCAGAGACGTTGCTTATATTTTTTCATTCTTTTCTCCATCTGCTCCTTTGAGTGTAGGCTTTCAAGTGTTTTGTTCTCCAGTTCCTGAGTGTTTTCTTCTGCCTCTTGAGATCTGCTGTTGTATGTTTCCATTGTGTCTTTCATCTCCTGTGTTGTGCCCTCATTTCCATGGATTCTACTAGTTGTTTTCTTGAACTTTTGATTTCTGCTGTATATATGCCCACTGTTTCCTTTACAGCCTCTATCTCTTTTGTAATATCTTCTCTGAACTTTTTGATTTGATTTAGCATTAGTTGTTTACATTCCTCTATCTCAGTTGAAGTGTATGTTTGTTCCTTTGACTGGGCCATAACTTTGTTTTTCTTAGTGTAGGTTGTAATTTTCTGTTGTCTAGGCATGGTTTCCTTGGTTATCCAAATCAGGTTTTCCCAGACCAGAATAGGCTCAGGTCCCAGAGGGAAGAAATATTCAGTATCTGGTTTCCCTGTGGGTGTGTCTTAGAAAATTGCTCCACCCTTTGCTGCCTCAGGTCACTGTGCTTTTCTGCCCAGCAGGTGATGCCTGTTAGCCTATAATTCTTGACTGGTGTGAGGAGGTATGGCCGTGTTCCCCCAGGCTCTGGGGTCTGGTTCTGAATGGAAAGGGCCCCACCCCTTTCCTCCTAGAGAAGACAGACCCCCCAGGTGGAAGTCATTAGCATTTCAATGGTCTTGCTCTCTGCTTGTGCTGTCTCCACCCTTCCCCGAGTCACAGCCCTGGAAACTGAAAATGACTGGGGCTTTCTCCACTGAGCCAAAAAAGAAATAGATAGTCCCCTTCAGACCCAGTCCAAGGTGACCCTCCAGGCTCTCCCAGGTCAGTTGTCACCCAAAGCCTCTGTCTGTTTTTTGGGGATGTGTACCTGTAGTGAGCAGTTCACACTCGCTACTTAAAACCCCAGTTGGAGCCCAGCTGAGCTATATTCGCTTGCTAGGAGAGAGCTTCTCTCTGGCACCATGAGGCTTTGCAGCTTGGGCTATGGGGAAGGGGGTCTCACGACTTGGATCCGCAGGTTTTACTTACAGATTTTATGCTGTGTTCTTGGGCATTCCTCCCAATTCAGGTTGGCGTATGATGAGTGGATGGTCTCGTTTGTCCCCCCCCCCCCCCATTATTCTGGATTATTTACTAGTTGTTTCTGTTTTTTTGTAGTTGTTCCAGGGGGACTACTTAGCTTCCACTCCTCTCTATGCAGCCATCTTGCCCTGCCCATCCATTGATTTTTGACAAGGGCAACAACAACAATTCCATCCAGTGGGGAAGCAATATTCTCTTTAACAAATGGAAATGGGGCAACTCTGAATCCACATGCAAAAGAATGAACTGGGCCCCTGCCTCTTCCCATATACAAAAATTAACTCAAAATGGATTAATGACCTAAATATAAGAACTAAAACAAAAAACCCACAGAAGAAAATTTAGGGGGAAATTTTCAGGACCTTGTACTCTTAGGTATGACACCAAAAGCATCAACAACAAAATAAACAGTAGATAAATTGGAGTTCATAAAATTAAAACCTCTTGAGCAAAGGACATTATCCAAAAGTAAAAAGGCAACCTACAGAATGAGCGAAAACAGTTGCAAATCATATATAAGGGTTTAATACCCAGAATATGTTAAAAACTATTACAACTCAACAACAAAACAGAAACAGTCCAATTTTCAAAAAATGGATAAAGGACTTGAATTGATATTTTACGAAAGTGAATATACAAAGATGATAAGCACATGAAAAGAATTTTATCATTAACCATTAGGAAATGCAAAACAAAGTCACATGAAATACCACTACATACCCACTAGGATGCCTATTATTTAAAAAAAATTGTTAGGGAAGTTGTAAAGAAATACCAACACTTGTACTTTGTAGGAATATAAGATGATTTGGTCACTGTGGGAAACAGACCAGAGGTTCCTCAAGGAGTTAAACAGAATTACCATATAACCAGCAATTCTTCTTCTAGGTAGTTATCCAAAAGAACTGAAAGCAAAGACTTGAACAGGTACAAGTATACCAATGTTCATAGCAGCACTACTCACAACAGCCAAATGGTGGCTATTCAACCCAATAATCCAAGCGTTCATTAAAACATGAATGGATAAACAAAATGTGATCTGTACATACATGGAATATTATTCAATCATAAAAGAGAATGAACTTCTGATGCATGCTACAACATGATGAACCTTAAAAGCATGCTAAATGAAGTAAGCCAGACACAAAAGGACAAATATTGTATGATTCCAGTTATATAAATAATTTAGACTAGGCCAACACACAAAAACAGAAAATATATGAAAGTTACCAGTGGATAGTGGGAGGGATATGGGGAGTTGTTGCTTAATGAGTACAGAATTTCTCTTAGGGATGATGAAAATGTTCTGGAAGTAGATAATAGTGAGAAATAGACAACAGTGTCCAAGTACTTAAAATCTCAGAATTGTGAACTTGAAAATAGTTAAAATGTTTTTATGTTATTTATATTTTACAATAAAATTTTTTTAAATGAATGTGTTGAAACAGGAAGAGCTGATCACTGTAAAACTTAGTGTATATAGTAAAGATCACTGAAACAAACACTTTAAAAGGGTTTTATGTGACTTGTGTTTCAATTTTTTTAAAAGAATATGTTTTAAACAAAGAAAAAAAAAAGCAAGAAGCCTAGATGCACAGAGTGAAGAACAGTCAGGAAAGAATTGTTATTCTAACATTTCTTGACTGCTAGATACAATTCCTATAAACACAATGAAGGATAGTATAGAAAAGGAAAACTAAGATGGAGGGAAGAGTACAAAGGTCTGGACCTTGCAAAGGGTGGTAATGGAACGTGATGTTTGAGATGTTTTTCAAAGAGTTATCTACCTGTGATGTTTAGGTAGATGTGTCAACTTGGCCAGGTGATGGTGCCCAGGTGTCTGGTCAAGCAACCAATGACCTAACCATTACTGCAAGGATATTTGTCACTGGTTAATAAAGCAGAAGGTGGGTTTATTAAATCATTAGTCAATGGATTGCATCAGTCAGTGGATTGCTTTTGTGGCTGATTATATCAAGAAGGGAGTGTCTTCCACAATGAGATAATTCAATCAGCTGGATTTAACCCAATCAGTTGAAGACTTTTAAGGGAGAAGAGAGAGAACTTTCACTTCTTATTCAGTCAGCCAGCCTCTCCTGGGGAGTTCATTGGAGACCTTTAGCAGAGTTGCCAGCTTGCTGCCAGCCTTACAGTTTGGACTTGTACATCCTGCCCTACAGAATTTGGACTCATGTGTATCCAGCCATACAGAATTTGGACTCATGCATCCTGCCATGGAATTTGTACTCATGCATCCCCACAGTTGCATGAGACACTCTTATGAAATCTCATATTTGCAGATACCTCCTGTTAGTTCTGTTTCCCTAGAGAACCCTAACTAATAATACACTACTTGAGCGGAACCATCAGGAAACTCTGGCAGCCATCCTCTAGATCCATGGTCCACCACTGTAAATACAATATTTTTAATGTAATTTTATTGAAACATTCACATACCATATAATCATCCAATGTGTACAATTGTTCACAGTTTCATAATACAGTTGTGCATTCAACACAATTTTTGAATTTTCATTATTCAAAAAAATAAAAATGAAAATAAAAATAAAAGTAAAAAAGAACATTCAAAGCATCTCATACCTTTTCTCCTCATTTACATTTTTTAATTTTTAATTGAAATATATTCACATATCATACAATCATCCAAAGTGTGAAACATTTGTTCACAGTATATTATCATATAGTTGTGCACTCATCACCAGTTTTTGAAAATTTTCATTACTCCAGAAAATAAAAATAAGAATAAAAATGAAAGTGAAAAACACCCAAAACATCCCATACATCCCATATATCCCATACCCCACTCCTCCATATTTTCATTTACTTGTTATCCACATTTTTCTACTCATTTGTCCATACACTGGGTAAAGGGAGTGTGAGTCGTAAGGCTTTCACAATCACACAGTCACACCATATAACCTATATAATTATATGATCACCTTCAAGAATCAAGGATCCTAGATGGCCATAAACATTTTCAGATATTTCCTATTCTAATAAACTAAAAACTAAAATGGGTTATCTGTATAATGCAAAAGATTTACCTCTGGAATGAACTCTATGCAATTTGAAATCTCTCAGCCATTGAAAATTTATTTTGTTTCAATTCTTTCCCCCCTTTTGGTCCAGAAGGTTTTCTCAGTCACACAATGCAGGGTCTAGGCTTATCCTGGGAGTCACGTTCCACATTGCCAGGAAGATTTATATCCCTGGGAGTCATGTCCCATGTAGCAGGGAACACAGTGAGTTTACTTGCTGGGTTGGCTTACAGAGAAAGGCCACACCTGAGCAACAAAAGAGCCCCTCTGGGGGTGAGTCTTATGTACAATTATGAGAAGTTTAGCCTCTCCTTTGCAGTAACAAGTCTTATAAGGACAAGCCCCAAGATCAAGGGCTCGGCCGACTAAGCTGATGGTCCCCATTGCTTATGAGAATATCAGGAATTCCCCAGCTGGGGAAGTTTAATATTTCAACATTTTCCCACAGTCCTTCAAGGGAGCTTGGCAAATACTTTTTATTCTCTGCCAAAATTACTCTGGGTTGTATCAGGGTTTCATGCTAACCTGTACAAACAACAAGGTCTCACTCTCTTGTCAAGGTTCCATGCAGTCATGGCATTTGACAAAACTGACCATACAAGTTAAATTATATAGTGTGATATGGAAAATATAGATTTTGCATCATATAAACATCTCTTCCTTTGGTCCCAAACAGAAGTCAAAATTTTAAAACACAGTTAATATCATCCTTTACCCTTTAGTCTGATCTACCTCAATCTCAACCAAGTCCATGTCATACATATCTCCAATTGATGTCTGATCTCCTTTTCAGCCTCTTTTAACAGTTGATTCATGGGGCAATGCCAACACTCAGAGCTGCTGAACTCTGGCAGAGTGCCAGGTGCCACACAGACACCTGAAGCTCCAAGAACCAACCATATCAGACACAAACTGCTCAGAATCTCAAAATTTAGAAATAACTGTTACAACTCTTGAATAAATGTGACCGCTGTAAAAGCTTACAATCCAGGAACCTTTACATAAGCCTTCTGCTTACAACTCATGCTCACAGATTCAATTCACAGAGTTTACACATTGTTATTAGTTCATATTAGTGAGGCATTATGTTTGTCTTCATTTCTGGTTTATTTCAACCTACTCTCCTCACAGCATACCTCATAACTTCCTTCTCACTTGCTGCTCCCTCATGCAAAAATATTCTTTTATTTGTACATTTAATCACACTCATTGACCACTCTAGATTTCACCATATTGTCATATTTTTTCAGTGTACTTATAGTATTGTACTTCAATCACACAGTATTGTGCTATCCATCTCTAGATCAACACAATCAATCCTGTAGAATATTCTATACTTCAATATCAAAGGCCTGATCTCTACCCTTTCCCTATTTCCTGGTATCTTCATTTCTACACTCTTCTCTAAACCTCTCTCTCCTGTCTTTTCCTGTCTGTAGCACTCCCTTTAGTATCTGCTATAAAGGAGGTCTCCACTTCACAAATGCTCCAGTCTGTTTATATGTAAATTTAAAACTCTACCTCATTTTTTGAAGGGCAGTTTTGCTAGATACAGGATTTTTTGTTGGCAGTTTTTCTCTTTAAGTATCTTGAATGTCATACCACTGCCTTCTTGCCCCCAAGGTTTCTGCTGAGAAATCAGCACTTAGTTTTATCAAGCATCCCTTGTATGTGATGGATTGCTTTTCTCTCGCTTTCACAATTCTTTGTCTTTGATATTTGAAAATCTGATTAGGAAGTGTCTTGGAGTAGGTCTATTTGCATCAATTCTGTTCGGGGTGTGCTGTGCTTTTTGGACCTGTAATTTTGTCTTTCATAAGAGTTGGGAAATTTTCATTATTTCCTCTATTTTTCCTTCCTATAACACATACATTTATGTGCTTCATGTTGTCATTCACTTTCCTGAGACCTTGCCCATATTTTTCCATTCTTTTCCCTGTGTTCCTTTGTGTAGAGGATTTCCGATGTCCTGTTCTCCATTTCACTGATCCTTTCTTCTGCCCCTCCAAGTCTGCTGTTGTATGTCTCCATTCTGGTTTGCTAATGCTGTCCATTATGCAAAATACTAGAAATGGATTGCCTTTTATAAAGGGGGTTAACTTAGATACAAAGTTAGTCTGAAGGCCACGAACATGTCCAAACTATGGCCTCAACAATACAGCTTCATTGAAGAAAGGCCAATGGCATCCAGGAAAACCTCTAAGCTGGGAAGGCATATGGCTGGCATCTGTTGATTCTGGGTTAAGTTCCAGCTCTTCTTTCAGTTCTTGTGCATTCTTCAAAATGTTGCTCTTGGGGCATTTGTTCTCTCTTAGCTTCTCTGGAGCAAAAGTCTGCTTTCAATAGCCGTCTTCAAACTGTCTCTCTAAGTTGCTCTCGAAGATGTCACTCACAGCTGCTCAGCATCTGGCCTATGTGGTTCTATATAAAATACTCCAGTGATCCAATAAAGACTCACCCTGAATGGGTGGGGCAAAACCTCCACGGAAATAATCCAATGAAAGGTTTTGCCCACAGTCAATTGAGTGACATCTCCATGGAAACACTCAATCAAAAGGTTCCAACCTAATCAACACTATCAAGTCTGCCCCCACAAGGCTGCATCAAAGATTGTGGCTTTTTCTGGAGGACATAATACATCCAAACTGGCACAGTCTCCATTGTGGTTCTGCAGGTTTGGATGTATTATGTTCCCCCAAACACCATTATCTTTGATGTAGTCTACTGTGGGCAGATGTATTGGGTTTAGATTGTAATTCTTTGAGTGTTTCCATGGAGATGCACCCCACCCAACAGTGGGTGATGACTCTGATTGGATAGTTTCCATGGAGGTGTGACCCCACCCATTTGGCATGGGTCTTGATGAGTTTACTAGAGCAGAGAGAAGGAGCAACCTTGTTACAGCCAAGAGGAACACTTTGAAGAATGCATAGAAGCTGGGAGTAGGTGTAGATGAGAAACAGTTTGAAGATGGCCACTGAAAGCAGACTTTTGCTCTGGAGAAGCTGAGAGGACAAACACCCCAAGAGCAACTGAAAGTGACATTTTTGAGGAATGCAGCCTAGAGAGGAACGTCCTGGGAGAAAGCCATTTTGAAACCAGAATTTTGGAGTTGATGCCAGCCATGTGCCTTCCCAGCTAACAGAGGTTTTCCTGATATCACTGGCAATCCTCCAGTGAAGGTACTCGATTGCTGATGTGTTACCTTGGACACTTTATGGCCTTAAGACTTAACTGTGTAACCAAATAACCCCCCTTTTATAAAAGCCAATCCATCTCTGGTGTTTTGCATTCTGGCAGCATTAGCAAACTAAAACAGCGGTTTTCATCTTTTCTCTTGTGCCTTTCATTCCGATATTGAGCCACTTGTTTGTCAAGCTTACAAATTCTTCCTTGTGATTACCCAGTGTCTTTTTTATAGCCGTCATCTCTTTTGTCACATTCTCTCTCACCTCGCTGCTTTGATTTAAAAGATTTGTTTGAATGTCTATAATTAATTGTTTCAATTCCTGAATCTCAGCTGAAATGATAGTTAATTCCTTTGGGCAATATCTTCCTGTTTCCTGATGTGGCCCATGAGTTTTTGCTGGTGTCTTTGCATGTGATCTTCTCGGTTGGTTTATTTTGGAAGCTGTTTTCTCTCTGTTATCTAAGGTTTTCTAGTTTGTTGGCTTTCATCTCTCTTTGCTTTTTTCTCTACCTGGCCAGTTTTCAGTTATGCTCTTCCTGCTACTCTTCTCCCCAAAATGTGGTGCTTAACATGGCCTGCCACAGGGATGGGAAGCAGGCACTGGGCACCCCAGGAAGTGCACTGTGTGTGGTAATACAAATATCCTGGCTTTCAGTGGTGCTCTATTTTCCACTGGCTAACAAGACCTGGGTTTGTGTTGGGGTCCTGCTTTAACAGTTGGGTCTTTCCTATTTGTCAGCCAGAAACAGGGCTAAGTTTCTGTACAGGACATGTAGACCAGCTCCTGTGTTCCTAAGAAAGGGTCTTTGCACTTTCTGGATTGGCCAACAGATGGAGTATTTAGGTAACTTTTAAATTGTCCTCAGAAGCTGCTGTGCCTTGGAGCATGGCTGCCAGCTGCTCCTTCCCTCAAGGGTGGGGGATGGGCTTTCAGACCGAGGGGCTGGAAACGTGACTCTGGTCACATTTTCTCAGTCTCCTTGTCCCTCACTGATCAGGGTCTTGAAATGTCCTCCCCTGTCCACTGGGCCTTCAAACAGTCAGGGTATTTTTCAGTGCTATGAGATTTTAAAATCTGTTTCCCTGGTGGGATTGATCCCATCTGCTGTTTTTATGCCTTTCCTGCATGGAGTCTGAGTGAGGCAGATAACAACCTGCTGGTCTGGGACAAAAAATTCCTACCTGCATTTGCAAGGTGTTTATCCAGTCTATATCCTCCTCCAGAGTTTTGAACAATTCAGAATTGTCCCATTTTCCACTGAATTTCTGAAGAGAAATTTTCAGTACCTGCTTATGTCACCATGTTGATAATGTTACTCTATACATGCAATATTAAGCCCTCATAAGCACTGTCCACAGAGGGTCCTGAGGTAGAGGGGAACATGCAAACAGGCAGAGAGGCCCCAAATAATGGAACAGACGTTGTATTCAAAGAAATAAATTGGCAGTGCCTTGGAACTCAGGATTACAGAGTAGGTTATGGATTAAATGATGCAAGTATCAAACCATAAAATATAAAATGAATGACTCAATAATTCTACATCTAAGGATATACCCAAGAAATCTGGAAAAATGTTTCCACAAATATTGCACATGAATGTCCCTCCAAATAAAATGCTGGATGAATATAAAACTTGTGCACAAATGTTTTGACATTATTCATAACAGCCAAAAAGTGGAAACAACCCAAAAGGCCATTAACTGATGAAGATATATAAAATGTGGTGTATCTACACAATGGGATGTCATTCTGTAATTAAAAGGAATGAAGTTCTCATACTTGCTATGATACATATAACAGCATATTAACTGAAAGAAGCCAGACATAATGGCCACCTGTGTGATGCCATGTATATGAAATATCCTGAACAGGCAAATCCATAAAGACAAAGTTGAATAGTAGTTGCCAGGAGCTGGAGGATGGGGAGATTTGGAGTAAATGTGTTCATGGGTAAAGAGTTTCTCTACAGGGTGGTGAACATTTACGGAATTTGATAGTGGTGATGGCTGCACAAGCTTATGAATTTCATGCTACATGAATTTTATCCAAATAAAATACATCTAAAATTCTCTAAACATTAAATGATGCAGATCAAAGGAAACAACTCACATACACACCCACAAGATTATATTTACTTGGTTCATCAGAGGAACCAAAATCTCTTATGAGCATGTGGCCCTTTCTTTCCTTGTAAACAACCTGCTGTACTGTCCATGAGCTGTCCTCTAAGGAGACTCACTCTTTTTGCAAATCTGTGTGAGGCTCTCCGTTCACTAAACTCTGCTCCAAAAGCATTACCACCCAGTAGCAGTAGTCCTAGGCAAGTTCTGGGGCCTTTTAGGCCCTGAGATATCTTCCAGTCTAAAGTAGACGGGGCCTCTAGCTGTGGGAAACATTCAAGAATGGGGAGGGAAGACTGAAGTTTACTGTTTTGACTCCAGGGCTGTGATAAGGCTTGGGTACCATGGAAATCTGAATCACAAGAGAGCAGCTCTGGGCTCAAAGACTGAAGCTAATCTCTTTAGCAGGCCATGGCATTTCAACAATCTCAAAAAGGACAATGGGAGAACCACAGGGGACTCTGGAAAAATCCTCAGCTCCAGATCAGTCTCTATCGTTCCTATGTGTTTGAGGATCAGTCTTCCTACACTACCCAGGGGAGTTCTAGAATTCTTTGGGTTGCTTTCCATGAATCCTGCCTGAGACTGACTGCCCTTGTCAATCTCTCTTGCTCCAAGTCTATTAAATCTATGGTCTTTCTGTTTAAAAGTTTAAATCCTGGGGGCAAATGTTCGATCATTTTTCTGATTACTAAGCAGTTATTAATTTATTTTGTATGCTGCACCCCTTTGAAAATCTGATGAAATTGATGAATACTCTCCTCTGATAAAAATGCACACACCTAATTTTCAGGAATCCAGTCTTTGGATCTTATCTTCGAACAATGGATAGACCCCATGAAAAGAATCCTTGATTTGTAGGAAGCCACTAGGTCTGGCTTCCCTGATTTGGATTTCACGATTCTGATAATATATTTTAGGACTATCCCCAAGGAAAAACAGTTTACATCAGCCTTTAAGGGAAGTAGTTAATATGCACTGATGCTAATGTACCTGAGAGTTAAAGAGTTAACAAATGTTTGACACTATCTTCAATCAGAATGCACATAAAAAGCATTATCTTTGATAATGCTTTATTGTGTAACTATATATTTACTTTGTAACTCTACAGCCTCTTAACTTTTGACTGACCCCACTTGAACCCCTTTAACTTGTTCTACAACTTTAAAGTCTTGTGATCTCATAGACAGACTGTTACTGTTTATTAAAGAACTTGAGTCAGCCCAGAACTAACCCACCCCAATTCCTAAGCTATCTTATTAGATAAAGCTAGTTCTCACCAAAATTTGCCCTATTGACATGCACCATAGCTTAAACCTTAACCTATAGGTGACCTGTACCTCATTATAATATTAAAAATCATGTTCATCTTCATGTTAAGGCCACTATTTCCTTACATACATCCTGTGACTAGTCATGAAATCACTATGTGCATGAACAATACTCAGATTTTTTCTAACTTGGTTATGTTGAGACTGTTTTCCTTATCCTAAACCTTCCTTTGAATACTGTAAAACTCAACAGCACTTGGGGGAGGAGCCTAATGAGTTACAGCAGTTAAGGGAGACAGATTTAGGGCCCATAGGCATACTGTTCTCCTTTGTGCAAGGTCTTCACATCTGAAAGACATTCAATCATTGCCATCTCCAAGGCCATGTACCACTATCAGATTCCAGAAGACTCGGGGCCACAATGCTTCCAGTGCCTTTCTTGCACCTCTTGGAGTTAAAATAAATCTAGACTGTTTCCGTCAAAATTGCTTTCATTCACTGACATCTCCATCACTAAGCCACTCCCAGCTTCCAGGGGTCTCTGGTCCTCACAGCTTACAGGGACTCCCCATCATCTACCTGTGTTAAGACAGGCAGAGAATCTTTGCCTATTATGTCTTTGATTATTAAAATGATTACTTCAGTAGGTTCTGACTAATAATTCATAATGGGCCATTAGAGAGGGGAAATGGGAACTATCTGGAACTCCACTTGATGCAGTGAACTACTGTGTACAGAACCCTCTAACCCAATGATTAATAATACTGAGATGAAGTATTCTAAGATTTGAAACAATGCAAACATTTTTGTTCCTACCTTTCATATAATCACTGACCCAAGAAATGTTCACCACTCATCCAGTAGAAGCAACCATTGAAGCATATTCATTTACCCTACAAGAATACCAAATCAGACTTCACATTCACCTATGCCCAAACACATAGCATTTCCACCACTGAGCTGAAAAACTCAGCCACCAGATACCCAATAATTTGCCCAATCTCATCAAACACTAACTCTCATAAAGACATAATAACTTATGCTAACAACCTTCCTAATTACTGAATAAGCAGTTTTCCATGATTTTATATTTAATACATTCTCCATCATGAAATTTCTGGAAATTTCCTAACAAATACTCTTCCCTCTCATTTCATTTATATATGGTTATTTCTAAATTGAGTATATTTTTAGCACAGCAAAGCTTGTGTCTCATTGAATGACAGTGAACATTAATTACAGACTTAATTTCATTTCAGTGGCGTTCACTTATTTTATTTAAAGGAAGAATTACAAATTAGGGCATTCCCACCTTGAGTACAGAGAGAATTTTTCACATGTAATTTCTCTGGCTTGCATATAAGAGCAGTCTATTGGGACTCCACTTCCATTTGGTTTATGTTGTGAGTTCTCTCGTATGATATAACATCAGACCATCTACTAAGGGCTTTTCTAGATAGGTGACATTCATACAGATTCTCTCCTGAATGAATTTACTTATGTTAACTGAAATACTACCGATGAAAAGGGTCATCATACTGATTATGAATATAGTGTTTCTTCAATATGTCAGTTCTCTAGTGTGTTTAAAGTCTGAAGCTATGACTCCAATCTCTTGCATATTCAAAGCATGTGAGAACTCTCATTTCTATTAGGTGAAAACATTGAAGGATTTCCCACATTGATGACATTCACAAGATTTCTCTAAAATTTGATTGCTTCATGTGGCATAAGAGAAAAATTAAGATGGCATTCTTATGGCTTTTGTCCACTGTGCATTCTTTCATGTTTGCCAATGGAAGAACTACAAGAAAAGATTTTCCACATAGATGACATTCATGGGTTTCATGACACTGTGAGTTCTCCCATGTGGTCTCAAGAATAAATGAAGGCTTTTCCATACATATGGCATTTGAAGGGTTTCTATCTGGTGTGCACTCTCTGATGTCACCTAAGTTGAGAATAATGACTAAAGGCTTTCTAACATGTATGGCACACATAGGGTTTCTTGTCACTCTGTGTTCTCTCATGCACTCCAACACAAGAAGGTTGCCGGAAGCTTTTCCCACAGATGACATTCATGGGGACACTCTTAAGTATGAGATCTCTCATGTTTTCTGAGGGAAGAAGTATACTGGAATGCCTTACCACAGGTATGGCATGCATAGGGTTTCCCGCCACACTGTGTTTTCTCATGTTCTCTAAGAGTACTGGATTGCCTGAAGGTTTTCCCACATAGATGGCATTCATAGGGTTTCTCTCCAGTGTGAGATCTCTCATGTAGTCTGCGAGCAGAAAAACATGTGAAAGCTTTTCCACATGTATGGCATTTATAGGGTTTCTCTCCAGTGTGAGTTCTCTCATGCACTCGGACGGAAGAAGAACAGTTGAAAGCTTTCCCACATATATGGCATTCATAGGGTTTCTCTCCAGTGTGAGTTCTCTTATGTACTCGGAGGGAAGAAGAACAGCTGAAAGCTTTTCCACATGTACAGCATTCATAGGGTTTCTCTCCAGTGTGAGTCCTCTCATGTATTCGGAGGACAGAAGAACATTTGAAAGCTTTTCCACATGTACAGCATTCATACGGTTTCTCTCCAGTGTGATTTCTCTCATGTTGTCTAAGGGTAGAACTATGAGGGAAGGCTTTTCCACATGTAAGGCATTCATAGGGTTTCTCTCCAGTGTGACTTCTTTCATGTAGCATGAGGGAATGAGAATACCTGAAAACTTTCCCACAGGTATTGCATTCATAGGGTTTCTCTCCAGTGTGTGTTCTTGCATGTAGTCTGAGGATAAAACAATGACGGAAGGCTTTCCCACATATATGACATGCATAGGGTTTCTCGCCACTGTGTATTCTCTGATGGTGTCTAAGACCAGATAACTGTGTGAAGGCTTTTCCACATAGATGACATTCATGGGGTTTCTCTCCAGTGTGAATACTTTCATGTTCTGTGAGGACAGATTTATAATGAAAGGCTTTCCCACATGTATGGCATTCATAGCGTTTCTCTACACTGTGTGTTTTCTCATGTTGTCTAAGATTACAAGATTTACTGAAGGCTTTTCCACATAGAAGGCATTTGTGGGTTTTCTCTCTAGTGTGAGTTCTCTCATATTCTTGAAGATTAGAAGACTGACTGGAGGCTTTTCCACATAGAGGGCATTCACAGAGCTTCCCTCCAGTCTGAATTTTCTCATGTTGTCTAAGGGGAAAAGTTTTCCTACATAGAAGGCATTCATATGGCTTATCTCCAACTTGAGTTCCACTGTATTGCCTGTGGCCAGAGCTTTCAATAAAGGCTTTAGCACTTTGATGGCATTCATATGATTTACTTGTACTATGAATCTGCTTGTGTTGATTAAAAGATGAATGGTCACTAAGGACTTTTCCAAGTGGTTTCCTTGAAAATGGTTTCTTTCCCATGGGAATTAATGAGTGTTTAGTCACTGTGGATCTGAGAGTGGAATCTTCTAGCAAATAATTACATTGAAAGAGATCCTTTTGAGTGTCTGATACCTGCTGTGGGAAATTAGATGAGAGAGAGTCAAACATTTGTCCATATACATACATTTCTTCATTCCCCTACATGTTATTTCTCAACACTTCAGTGATAGTTTGGGATTAAACTCATCCCCACATTAGTTTCACATACACATTATTCACCTTAATGGATGATCTTCTCAGTATTAACACCCAAATTGCAGACCTACCTGATGAAATTTGACCTCTATGATGTTTCAAATTTTATGTATATAAACCATATTTAGACAATCATATTTTTATAAGAACTCGGCTTCGAGTTCTGTGCTCAGTTTACTTTTTCCCTTAATTCAAACCACCACAGATTTTTGATGGATTAGCATTTAATCCCAACATTAATTATACTTCGGTGATTGTACTGAATTCACAATTTATTAAATCCTTAGGTATTCATTTGGAAAATTAGGGTTCACCCCAACGAATCTTACCAATGACATGTTAGAATTGTCTTTCCTGCAGGTAAGATGCATGACATTCATTTCTTGCTTTTTACAGGGACTTTTCCTGCCTATAATTGGGGGAAAAAGCACAATAAATTGTTAGGTTAGCATTATAGGAAAGAAAACCTTGGCAAGCTGAAAATATCCTTGCCAGAATATTTCAAACATTGACACTTGACTGGGAAACAATTTCCAATTAAGGAATACTTTAGGTAAAAGAAACAATTATATGACATAAACAATAAGAAAAGATTTTCAAGATTAAAATATGAGAAAAATAAAAAGAAGTTAGGAAGTCAAGAAGGTAAAGAGAGTGAAAATCTTACAAGAGTAAGACCAGGACAAGGCTCATTATTGAAATGTTAATTCCAATAATACATTAATATCCCTCTCTCAGAATCAAAGACACTTGAATAGGACTTGATAAGTGTATAGGATAAGGACCACATACAATGAAAATTTCCCCAATATCCTTGCCTACATTTTAGGAATCATCACTAACTTAAGGAAACCTGAAATTGACATTTCCAAGGACCCACTCATTAACTGACGAAGCTGCTCCACTACTGATGCACAGGTTCCTAGAGCTCACCTGGACTATGTTTTTGGATAAATCCTATTCCTTCTCTCCATACTTCTTTTCTTTGTGCCAACTGAGAAAGCACATCTGATTTGCAGACCTGAATTCCTGTTTGTAGGAAGAAATAACAGGAATTTGAATTAAGTATTAATAGTGCATTATCAATGCAACACAGAACATTGACCATATTTCACCAGCAAAGGGTAATTCTTGACCTTGTTCTCATTACAGTGGGTACCTTTTGCTATTGGTCCCCATGCACAAGGTCATAGAGAGACCGGACAATTCAATGTATTCTAAAAGGAGAGAAATTATGTTTCCATAGTTATTATTATTTTCAAAAATAATCCAATAAGCATAAATTCCATCAAGACAATCTAAATTCTGTGAGGAAAATGATATCTGTGGTGTTTTTACTATTGTCTTCTGTAGCCTCAGCATACCCCGTAGAGCAGAACAATTTTTCAAAATGTTTAGTCACTTATTTATCCACTGAAAAATTATTGCTTGACATACCAGAACTACTCCGAGTGCTGGAGACTGTTTCAAGGGAGACATTAAATTATGGTCAAGAATTTAAAATTTCTAGATATTGCTTGCAATTTTTCATCTTTATCTGTCATCAGATTTTTCATATACTTTTACTCTTCCTTATCAATTTTTCTTCATTTTAAAATTTTTTGAAATGTAAAATATATCAATGTATAGGCATGTCTAAAATATTCAGTAATCACCCCTTATCCATAAGATCTGTTTCATTCTTCCATATATTGACAGAATTAGAAAAAAAAAAAAAAAAAGATGTTAAAATTCTATGGGGGTAAATTACATGTAAATAAAATGTTAGTAAATATTTTAAGTGGTTGTATGTGTTATAAAATAATATAATTTTAATGTATTAACAATATGAAATATAAAAATATAATATACAGAATACAAAAAGATTATACAATGTGGGGAAGCTGACTTATATACCTGAAATAAATAGATGACATATGATAGATACATACATAGATAGTAGATAGATGGATTGATGTTTGATAGCTACATATCAATAGTATAATTTCTGTAACTCACCGACTGAGACCAGATGGTTGATATTCTCTAGCATCACTTCTCTGAACAGCTTTCTCTGGGAAGAGTCTAGCAATGCCCACTCTTCCTGGGTGAAGGCTACAGCTATATCTTTGAAGGTCATTAACTCCTAACATATCACAGAAATTTGGGTTAACACAAGGCCATCCTTACTGAAGTCTGGAGTGTGATAATCAGAATGACAGCACTAAGGAAGTAGGGACTGTGTATATAAAACTGAAAACGTGTTTGGAGTTCCAGCAAGATCACTTTCAATATGGAACTGCTGTCTGTCTTTCATATACACTCACAGAACCACAGACATTTTAAATACATACAACTCCATTGTAAAGGAATATTAAATGACATGTGGAGTGATACACACCTGGAAATTTTCTGACAATCTTTAATTATGACCTCTTGATGCTCATTATAATACTTGCTCTAGAGCATGCCATAACTAAAATAATATTTTCCACCAATTTCAGCTAAATCTACAGACATTATAAGGAAAGAAATACCCATGATTTGTCACTTTTAAAAAATGACTAGGGTTAGATTATTCCTGTATATGGATGACTACACTTTGTTTCATTTATAAAATTGTTTAACATTATGTTATGCATTTAAACAGACCCAATGCACTGATATGAGGAGTGCTCTCTATCTAAATTCAATTCACTAGTCTGGTTCATTGCCATGGCAGGGAACTTTGAAGCAATATCTAGAATTATATGAAAATGGTTTCATACAGAACTCAGGATCAGTAAGTGCTGTCTCCCTTAATTCTACATAACTCAGTTTGTGATGTAAAGTACAGCTGTTCAGGATCACAAGTCAGGGACCCTTGAGACAGTTATATTGAAAGATGGCCCTAGTCTGACTGTTTCTGTGGTGGAGACCTCCCATTCCCAACATTTTCTGGGGCCTACAACACCACTTTCAATGTCTCTATTATACCTTCATCTCCTTATATCTTCATCTCCTCTGTCTGCTCAAGGTTAAAAGAAGCCCCATCTTTCTGGTCTCCTCAAATCTGCAAAAATTTTCATAGTTCCATAAACTGCATTCTATTAAAGGGAAGAATACTTCCTACATATTGAATTCATGTAAAAATTAGAAAAAAAGTTGACTTAAAAAAATTGAAGATGGGAAATTAGGAACAAGAGTTAAAAAAAATTTTAGTGCCCTTTTTTGAATGTTTCAAAATGTATAAATATATTCTATCAACACTTTAATTTGGGAAAATAAATTAACAATTCCTCAATTCCTTTTATTTGCTAACTTTCTCCTGTGCTCCAGTCAAGAATGCAGTCTTATACCCCACCACCTATAAAACTGGATTGATCGAATGCACCCACTGAAACATCACCCTCTCCCCTGATTGTTAACTTCTGCTCTCATTCATCTGTAATACCTATGCTAACCGCAAGCCTAAACAAACTTCAGGCACTGACATGATCCATGAGTGCATTATTTCTCCAATGAGGGCATGGGGTGGGTGAGAAAAAGAAAGTCTCTCTCATCTCTTCAGAGAATACACTACCTTAATGGAGGCTGGAAGAAACTACTGCAATGTTGGGAAGCAAAATATTTACTGATGAGCCCCAAACTTACCCTTAACTATTCTAGAGCCTAGATAAACCAAACTGAAGCTTATATCATTGAACACCTCATGAATGGATTTGGAAAATTTTTGCCAATAGGGGAAACCTCCCCATCTGCTGACAATAGTGGTGTAACTTCAGTTAAAGAATTCCCTACTCACCGATGACTGCATTATCAATAGCTCAGGTGACAACTGTCTTCCTTTAGATGTTCACTCACAACCAGACAGGCAATAGGTGAGTAAAGCTGAGAAAGGAGACAGAACCTTCAGAATCAAGTACTGAGCACAAATTCCAGACTCACCTGTCAAGAATCTGAAACACTTCAGCTGGGAGTAAAACCAGTATAATCAACAGGAATATGAAGTACACTACAAGAAAAAGATGGAGAGGTCTCTTCTCTTCCAGTGTCAAGATGTAGGAGGTCCTGGCTTCTTTAGTGACTAATGAATAAATGAATACCTTCATATTACAGATAAGAACATACAAATCATTGAATTGTGTGTATTAATTTCCCATGCTGTTCAGAAACTTTTAATTCCCTCCCTGATTCCAAAACATATTCCTAATCCATGTCTCATCTGGAATTAGAACCCCACTACCAGAGAAAGGTGACTAAAATTTCTCAGATGCAATTATTCTTGGTGTATGCACCAGAGCTTTGGTTCTCCATCTCTGTCTCTGGACTCCCACTAATTCCCTGCTCTAACTACTTGCACCAGGTTTTCTGGACACAGTTGTTGGAAATCATCTTAGTTCTTTCACATGTGGTGTATAACACTGTAACTTCCTCAACACTGAGTACTAGATCTCATTCCAATGGATTTGGATATCAACCAAGAAAACAACAAAAGTATATGGTCATAATGTCACTGTCATGTCCCCCAAATATTCAAAGGATTAAGAGGCTCAGAAGATGTAGAATGAAAAGATCTGGAAGAAAATCTATTCACTCTGATCTTTTTATCAGGGGGTAGCTGAAAGCTTTATCATATATTAATCATCAGCTGTTATACCTAACACTTCATTATTCATATTAATGAATGGATGTATAATGTAAATTGCTCCACAAAAACATGATTAATAATTGCATACACTTCATGGACAAACAATGAAAATGTGTCATAAACATAGGTAGGATTAACTTACCCATTGCCACCTGAAGTCTGGGGAAAAAAGGGTTGTATTAACCCAACAGCCTTGATTTTGAAGATGAGCGTATAACTATGCATTTTGCATGGTGTGATTGTGCAATTGAGAGAACCTTGTAACTCATACTCCCTTTATCAGTGTATTGACTGAGGAGTAGAAAAATGGGGACAAAAACTAAATGAAAAACAGGGTGGAATGGAATGGTATAGGTGTTTTTACTTCTATTTATTTTTATTTTTGGAGAAAGGAAAATGTTCAAACATTGATTTTGGTGATGAATGAAGAACTATATGATGACTGTGAATAACTGATTGTATACTGTGGATGATTATAGGGTATGTGAATATATTTCAATAAAACTATTTAAAAAAGGAAAGTACTTCATTACTACTTTAAATTCAGTTTTACTGAGATATATTCACTTACCATACAATCATCCATGGTGTACAATCAACTGTTCACAGTACCATCATATAATTATGCATGCATCACCCCAATTTATTTTTGAACATTTTCCTTACACCAGAAAGAATCAGAATACGAATAAGAAATAAGAGTAAAAATGAACACCCAAATCATCCCCACCATCCCACCCTATTTTTCATTTAGCTTTCATCCCCATTTTTCTACTCATCCATCCATACACTGGATAAAGGGATGTGATCCACAAGGTTGTCACAATCACACTGTCACCCCTTGTAATCTACATTGTTATACAATTGTCCTCTAGAATCAAGGCTGCTGGGTTGGAGTTTGGTAGTTTCAGGTATTTGTAAACCAATGTTCATGACTACTGTTAATGTAAATAGATTCACTCTCCAGTCAAAAGGCAGAGATTAGCAGGATGGATAAAAACAAAAAACACATCTGACCTTCATGCTGTATACAAGTAACTAACTTTATTATTTTTTTTTTTTTCTTTTTAAATTTATTGAGACTTGTTTTGTGCTCTATCCTGGAGAATGATTCGTGTGCACTTAGAAGGCAACTTCCTTAACAAGTATTTTGAATTAGTTAAGCTGGATTGTAAATCTGGGTCCAGGTGGAGATCAGATGCAACATAATGGGAAACTAAGGCTATAATGCATGAGAAAAGATAGTTTGCTTTTCAGAGGTCTCATAGAGAGGGGTGCCATGAGAGGGTGACAAGAAGTGCAATGAGCTGGGGTGGCTCAACCAGTGGGTGGGGAGCATACCAGCAGAGGGAAAGGGACCCATGGGCTTGTGCTTTATGAGGTTAGTAGATTTCCCATGAGAGTCCAAGATTGATTCGTTTAAAGCAAAGGTGTGAAAAAGGAAAGGGATTGGGAGTCTGAGAGCTGTGGGGATGGTTAGCTTATCATTTGGGGCCAACTGTGGGTTCTGGGTGAGGCATGTCATTGGTGTGGGTGGTGGCCAAAAATGTGGGGTTGAGCTCTGAAGTTCCAGCCCCAGGGATGGAAAACTGTTTATTAGCTAAGTCAAAGGTCATTGTTGAGGCAAGTGGCTTACACAAAGTAAGATGGATGCCAAAGTAGCACTCAAAAAATTTTTGATAGTTATGATAATCCATCCCTTGATGCCTTGGCGTCATTTATTTGGAGGATTGTGGCAGTTTGGGTGGCTGATATATTTACTGCCAGGGACATAGCATTATCAACCCAGTGAATGAGACACTTAAGGATATTGGTTATTATAAAAATATCAATATTTAGTCAAAGCAAGAGCTAGAAGCCTTTGCGTAGCCATTCCCCCCATCTTTCAGTGGATAGCCAGGAGAAAACACTGGAGTATTTTTTTAAGGTCTGAGGTATCTGCTGGAAAACCTTAGTTATACTCTGAAACACCTATCTCTTGAGCCATCTTGTGTAAGTTGATTTTGACCTCCCCTAAACTATTAATATACATGCAGCAGAAGGTACTTCTTTTTTTTTTTTTTTTTTTTTTTAAATCATCATTTTATTGAGATATATTCACATACCACGCAGTCATACAAAACAAATTGTACTTTCGATTGTTTACAGTACCATTACATAGTTGTACATTCATCACCTAAATCAATCCCTGACACCTTCATTAGCACACACACAAAAATAACAAGAATAATAATTAGAGTGAAAAAGAGCAATTGAAGTAAAAAAGAACACTGGGTACCTTTGTCTGTTTGTTTCCTTCCCCTACTTTTCTACACATCCATCCATAAACTAGACAAAGTGGTGTTTGGTCCTTATGGCTTTCCCAATCCCATTGTCACCCCTCATAAGCTACATTTTTATACAACTGTCTTCGAGATTCATGGGTTCTGGGTTGTAGTTTGATAGTTTCAGGTATCCACCACCAGCTACCCCAATTCTTTAGAACCTAAAAAGGGTTGTCTAAAGTGTGCATAAGAGTGCCCACCAGAGTGACCTCTCGGCTCCTTTTGGAATCTCTCTGCCACTGAAGCTTATTTCATTTCCTTTCACATCCCCCTTTTGGTCAAGAAGATGTTCTCCGTCCCACGGTGCCAGGTCTACATTCCTCCCTGGGAGTCATATTCCACGTTGCCAGGGAGATTCACTTCCCTGGGTGTCTGATCCCACGTAGGGGGGAGACAAGTAACTAACTTTAAATTCAAAGAAATAATTAGGTTCAAAGTGAAAGAATGGGAAAAATAACACAGAAATGTTAACCAAAAGAGAGCTGGGGTAGCTATATATATATGTATCAGGCAAAATAGACCTTATGTCAAGAACTATTACAAGGGAGAAGGAGGCCATTATATACTGATAAAGGGGTCAATTTAACAAGGAGACATAATTATAAATATATATGCACCTCCAAAGGAGAGGCTAGGCCTGCTTATAATTGTGCCTAAGTGTCTCCTCCTGAATGCCTCTTTGTTGCTCAGATGTGGCCCTCTCTCTCCAGCTAAGCCAACTTGGCAAATAAAATCACTGCCCTCTCCCCTACTTGGGATCTGATACCCAGGGGTGTAAATCTCCCTGGAAACATGGAATATGACTCCCGGGGAGGAATTTAGACCCGGCATCGTGGCATGGAGAACATCTTCTTGACCAAAAGGGGGATGTGAAAGGAAGTAAGTTTCAGTGGCTGAGAGATTCCAAAAGGAGCCCAGAGGTCACTCTGGTGGGCACTCTTACGCACAATATAGATAACCCTTTTCAGGTTCTAATGAATTAGAATAGCTAGCAGTAAATACCTGAAACTATGAAAGTACAACCCAGAACCCTTGAATCTTGAAAACGATTCTATAACAATTAGCTTAAGAGGTGTGACAATGTGACTGGGAACAATAGATTGTATGCTTTGTATGACTACATGGTGTATGAATATATCTCAATAAAATTGAATTAAAAAAAATATATACCTAACAGCAGAGCCTCAAAATATATGAAGTAAATATTGACAGATTTAAAGGGAAAAGAAGATGGTTCAATATTAACAATAGGGGATTTCAATACATCACATTCAATAAGAGTCCATCCACAAATGAATAAAGGCTATCAGATATGCACATGCAATGGAATAATATTTAGCCATAAAAAGGAATGAAGTTCATGTGGCAATATAGATGAATGTCAAAGACTCCATAATGAGTGAAGTAAACTAAATACAAAGGACAAATATTGTGTGATCACCATGAAATAAAATAATAAACAATCTCAGAATCAGAAACTAAAACTCAAAAAAGGAAAACACAAAACACTATACAACACAGTGAACCCTATTTTAAACAATGGACTATAGTTCATAGTATAATTAAAATGTCCTCTTACATTTTAACAAATGTACCACATTAATCCAAGGGGTTAATAGGGTAGTATATTGGAACTCTGTATTTTATGTATGATTTACTGTAAACCAAAAACATCTATAATTATGAAAAAGATTGGGGCTGGCTGAGGAAAGAATCAGTGACCTTGAAGATAAGACAGCAGAAATTATCCAGTCTGATGAAGAGAAGAAAACTGAAAAAATAGTCCTCTTGTGGAGTATTTTTATAAACAGAATATGTGTGAGAGAGAGAAAAAGAGAGAGCACAAGCAAGCACCAAAGGTACTTCAGAAGAAGCCTTAGAAAAAAATGATGCATGTTATATATTATTGGAAAGTGGAGAAAAGGGAATTCATAGTCTAAATGGGAAGAGACCCTGGTGAAATTGATTTCTGATTTTAGATGGAAGGCAGAACTTAAAAGTGATGAGCTTGGATATTTAGCTGAGATTTCCAAGCTAAGTATTGAAAGTGCAGCCTGATTCTCCTTATACAACCATGTGAGAGGAAAGGGAGGAGCTGAGAACTGAGCTACCCAGAATAAAGAAACTAGAAACTGATGGTTTGGAAAATGACTTTCAGCAAGACTAGTCCACAGAGAATAGTGCCCAATGTGAGGGTATAACTGAACATGGTTCAAGTCAGCCATTTCAGTATAAAACAGGACTGGAGGTTCAGTTATATAAAAAGTATCTGTGGAAAATCCTACTGATAGATTTGTCCCTGTGAACTACATGCAAACACTACCAAGTTCTAGGTGATAGCTGTATGAATAGAACTGACAAGCGAGGGAAAAATCACTTCAAGGGCAGAACCACGGAAACTGAGGCCTACACCAAAGACATCTTTTCAAGCCAACAGAGCCAAGGTTAACAGGTGTTAATCCAGTTACTGGAGTCCTTTATAAATGGAATAAATATAGAGACAGAGAAAGGTAAAGCTACAGAAGCAAGAAGAAGAAAGCAAGGAAACCTAGAAAAGAAGGGAGACCAGCAGACACCACCATGTGCCTTGCCATGTGGAAAACGAGCCAAGGATTGCTGGCAGGTGATCTTCAGGAAGAAAACACTGCCTTGATGATGCCTTGATTTTGACATTTTCATGGCCTCAATACTGTAAACATGTAAGCTAATAAATTCCCCTTGTTTAAACTGAAGCATTTCATGGTATCTGCTTTGCAATACTTAGAAAACTGAAACAGACATCCATATGCATTACGGAACTTCCTGAAAGAAAAAGGAAAAGAGGCAGAAAAAATATTTTAAAAAAATGGCTGTAAACTTCCAAAATTTAATGAAAGACTTGTATATATAAAGACACTCAATGAAGGGGAAACAGGACACCAAATAGAACCACAACGTGACATGTTATAGTCAAACTGCTGGATGCAAAGATAAACAGAAAATGCTACCAGAAAAAATAAAAAAATGAAAGAAAAACACATAAAACTTTACAACACAGTGGACCCAAATGTAAACTGTGGACTGCAGGTAATAATATAATTACAATAATATATCATCAATTGTAATAGAAGAAAAACAAAATGCACGGGTTAATAATAGGATAATCTGCATGGTGGGTATATGGAAACTATTCTTTCTACATGATTTTTCTCTAAACCTAGAACTTCTATATTTTATAATGGCATAGCCACTGTGGAAAAGGTTTGGCAGTTCCTCAGAAAGCTAAGTACAGAGTTGCCTTACAATCTAGCAATCCTGCTGCTCGGTGGATACCAAGACAATCTAAAAGCAGGGATGTGAACAATCAACTTGCAGACCAATGCTCATAGTAGCATAATTTACAATTGACAAAAGATGACAACCCAAGCATCATTCAACAGACAAGCAGATAAACAAAATGTGGTATATACATATTACAGAATATTATTCAGCAGGAAGAAGGAATGAAATCCTGAAGCATGGAACAACATGGATCAACCCTGAGGACATTATACTGGGTGAAATAATTCAGACACATAAGGACAATACTGTATGATCTCAGTAATACAAATTAAGTATAATGTGTACACTCATAATCATAAAATCTAGAATGCAGCTTACCACGAGATGGAATGAGGGTAAATAATGGGGAGCAACTGAAGACAACTGTGTAACAATGTAGCTTACAAGGGGTAACAGTGTGATTGTGAAAACCTTGTGGACTGCAAACCCTTTATCCAGTGTATGGATGGGAGAGTAGAAAACTAGGGAAAAACAAAATGAAAATTAGGGTGGGATGGGGGGGGGATGGCTGGGTGTTCCTTTTGACTTTTATTTTTTATTCTCATTTTTATTCTTTCTGGTATAAGAAAAATGTTCAAAAATAGATTGGGATGATGAATGCACAACTATATGAAGGTACTATGAACAGCTGATTGTACACCATGGATGACTGTATTGTATGTGAACACATCTCATTAAAACCGGAATTAAAAAAAAATTTCTAGGAATAAATTTAACCAAGGTACTCAACTAAATACTGCTATCTATAAAATCTGGTTGAAAGAAATTAAAGAGTATCTAAATAAATGGAAAGACATCCCATTTCATGAACTGGGAGATTTAACACAGTTCAGGTGGCAATATTCCCCCAAATGATTTACAGATACACTGCAGTACCTATAAAAATTACACGGGCAATTTTTTAAAAGAAATGTAAAAGTTGACCCTTAAAATCATGGGGAAAGCTGAGAGGGTGGCATAGGGAGATGAAGAGTTTAGTCTATCCTTTAGGACAGCTAGTAAACAGCCAGAAACTGTATGAAGCAACTGGGGAGCTACAGAGAGCAAATGCATATTGTACACAAGCCAGAAATGAGTGGAAATGAAATCACAGCAAATCCTTCCACACTAGAGCCCCTCCCCCACTGACACAGCAGGCTGACTCAGAGTCCCTCCCTGGTGGGAAACAGAAGTCCAGCCTCCTCATAGCAACAAACGGGAATTCAGCCAAGCACAAACAGTGGGCTTCATTGATAAATTCAGAATGCTGACTCCCAGCTCCGAACACAGATAAATTTACAATGCAATCAATAAATAAACCAGGAAGGCCATTTCAGCCCCAGTCCCAGCAGTCAGGAAGCAGGGCAGTACCCCAAGAGAAGGGGCATAGAGAGCCAAGTACCAACTTGGGCTCTTGCTTGGTGATCCGGGGTGCTGCAGTCCAGCTCTCAGAACATCTATTTTTTCTCTAAGACAGTCCACTAAATAAAGAAGTTGGCAGTCTCCATGTTCAGCCCTGCCCAAGGCAAGGGTGAAAGTATGACTGAGAGACAAAGTATCTCATCAGGGAGTAGTGATAGCCCCTACAGGGTAGATTATCCTCAAGAAAAGTGTGTGGGGGGTGGGGTGGAGGTGGGGGTGGGTAGCCAGCACAATTGGTAGTTGACATTCAAAGAATTTAGATCCTAGGGATGGAATATCAGCAAGGAGCTTGCTTTGCAACCTAAAAAGGTGGTGCCCAGCCTCTGAAACATGTTCAAGTAGGAGTGAAACTGGGGCTGTGTGACAGCCACCATAGTTCTCCAGCTTGCAGGGAACAGGGGGCTGAGGAGCAGGAGGGGTAAGGCCTAGCACAGGTGTCTATTACTTAGAGAACTCAGACACCAGGGACTGGGAAAACAGCGACAATTTCAAATACCCCCATCCCGATAGCCGATGTCTCACCTATGCCCCTGGCAGGGGCCAGGCTGGCTGAGAATTAAAGGCACAGTACACCCTCAGTCAGTGGGGACCAGCAGACTGAAAAGTGTCATCTGCTAGACAGGACTGAACAGCACAGAATCATGAATCTTCACAGGAAAGACTAGCACCCTGCCGGATTTATCCCCAGGGAACACTGATACTGAACCCCTTCATGAGTCCTGGCCCTGTCTTTTCTGGGACAAACTGATGGGACGATCCTCTCTGGGGAGACTCTCCTCCCAGAATCAGCCCTTGAGGTAAAAGTTTCTAGACACAATGAAAGGAGTGTTAAAAATCACGAATCACACTAGGATGCACAAAGATACGGTCCAGCCAAAGGAACAAACTAACACTTCAGATGAGATATAGGAGTTCAAAGAATTAATTAAGGAGGTTCAAACAAATCTAAATCGATTCAACAAGTTGAAGGAAACTGCCAGAAAAGATGAAGGATATAAAGACACTGGGTGACCACAAAGAACTCAGAAACTTGCAAAATAAAATGAAAGGCAGAAGACAAGAGATGAAAAATACAATGAAGACACACAACAGCAGATTAGAAGAAGCAGAAGAAAGAATAAGTGACCTAGAGGACAAGACATCTGAAATCACAAAAAAAAGAATAGATGGGAAAATAATGGAAAAATTTGAGCAGAGTCTCAGGGAGCTGAAAGACAATATGAAGCCCATGAATATACATGTTATGGGTATCACAGAAGGAGAAGAGAAAGGAAAAGGGGTAGAAAGAAATTGAAATAATCACAGAAAGTTTCCCAACTCCTAAGTAAGACATCAAATTATATGTCCAAGAAATGCAACATACCCCAAAAAGAACAGACCCAAATAGACCTACTCTTACTAATCAGATTAAGAAATGCCATAGACATATAGAGAATTCTGAAAGCAACAAGGGTAAAGTGATCCATCATATACAAGGGAAGTTTGATAAGATTAAGTGTGGATTTCTCAGCAGAAACCATGTAGGTGAGAAGGCAGTGGTATGATACATTTAATATACTGAAAGAGAAAAACTGCCAGCCAAGCATTCCATACCCAGCAAAAGCGTCCTTCAAAAATTAGGGAGAGGACAGTGACATTTGTCCCCCCGCAGTTATTCCAGATTATTTACTAGTTGTTCTTGGTTGTTTATTAGCTGTTCCAGGGAGACAAACTAGCTTCCACGCATCTCTATGACATCATCTTCTTCCATCAAAGCTTAAAATCTGTAAGTAAGAAATGTGGATCCAAGCTGGGAGTCCCCTCCCACCACAGCCTGAACTGCAACACCTGAATTTATCAATGAAGCCTGGTGGTGCTAGAGAGCAGCACTCTCCCAGCAAGCAATTATAGTTCCACTGTGCTCCAACAGGGGATTTTAAATAGCACCAGCAGGGGATTTTAAATAGCACACAGGGACTGCTCAATACAAGATAGGAATCCCCAACAAGCAGACAGAGTCTTTTGGTGACCACTGACCTTGGAGAGCCAGAGGGCGGCCATGGACTGGCCCTGAAGGGGGTTTTCTATCCTTTTTTTGGCTCAGTGGAGAAAGCCTCAGCCATTTTTGGTTCCCAGTGCACTGACCCAGAAAAGGGTGGAGTTAGCACAGGCAGAGAGACTATTCAAATGCTAATGACTTCTCCCTAAGTATAGAATTGTCATATTATCTAGCACTCATGTTACTAGGTATGTACTTGAAAGAACTGAAAGCAGGGACACAAACAGTTCTTAGCACACTGATGTATATGGCAGCATTATTCACTACTGTCGATGGATGGAGGCAGCCCAAGGGTCCAGTGACTGATGAGCAGAAGGGCAAACTGTGGGATACACATATGATGGAAAATTGTGAGGCTACAGAAATAACAAGGCATGCAAGGATGTGAATGAACTTTGAGGACACTATGTTGAGCAAAATAAGCCAGAAATGAAAGGACAGATATTATACGGTCTCACAAATATGAGCTAACTATTATGAGCAAACTCTGCAAGTTAAGGTCAAGGATTAGGTCATCAGGAGATAAAGAGGGCAGAAACTGTGCAACTGATGCTTAAGGAATACAGAATGTTCAGAAAGGCAGAGTGTAAAGGTTTGGAAATGGATAGCAAATACTGTAAGCATAATTAACAAAGCTGAGTATGAGTAGGTTGAAAGAGGAAGGCTAGAGTTGTGTATGTCACCAGAAGGAAAGGTTAACGATATAAACTGGGACTGTATAACTTAATGAAGCCTGGAGTGGACAATTAGTGTGGTAAATTGAACAAATAAAAGAAAACTAGAACAATCATGTCAGTATTACAAGGTGTTAATAATATGGTAGTATATGAGAAAAAGCAATTAATGTAACCTAAGATATACAGTTAACAGTAACATTGTAATATTCTTGCATTAATGGTAAAAAGGCACTATATCAAAGCTAAATGTCAATAATAGGGGAATATAAGGAGTATGGGATTTTCTTCTTTACAAGAAATGAGAATGTCCTCATATTAACTGTAGTGGTGAAGGTGTAACTATGTGATTACACCAAGAGGCCATTGATTGTACACTTAAGATGGACTGTATGGTGTATGAATAAAACAGTTTTAAAAAAAAGACTAAGAGAGAGAATAGAACTCTCGCTGTGTCTTAAATTCTATACGAAGTATATTAGTTTCCTTTGGCTGCTGTACCAAATATCACAAATTTAGTGGCTTAAAAGAACCCAAATTGATATATGAGAGAGTGATATCATCAACAAAGAGATGTAAAACATACCCTGGAGAAGTCTACCCTCAGAATCAACTAATAAAAGGCAAAATATCACTTATTTGGAGCTCTGGAGTATGACAGAGGTTGGAGATGGACTCCACAAAGGCTGAAATGAGAGAAATGAAAAAGAAACAATGAAATCAGGTAGGAGACTTAAGTCCCAGACCTGCCAGTCTGGAACTCTCCCCTCACTAAGTCCTACACAGGAGGCACACAGAGGCAGCATGGCCTGGGTCCCTCCTGCATAGATGCAGACCATAGGGCCACCCACAGCAGCAAGCTAGAACCCAATGCATATCCAGGAACAGAGACCCAATTCTAAAGAGACCCAGGACAGAATTCAAGAGGATGAGGAGTGCCACATAAAAAGTACCCCCAGGGTAAAGAGACTATGACAGAACTGTTAGCAAGAGGTACTGCACACACTCAATCCAGTTTTTGCTGGAACAACTAAATGCAAAATGGACCTTTCTGGATTGACTATATCAGGCTTGCCAGGACAGGTTTCCCTATGGGGAAGAAACCAGAGGCAGAAAATCCTCACACAAAAAGGGGGAGGGGGAAGGCGGGCTGAACTGCTGTAAGATAGGATGTGTCCAAATACTGAAAAGTGTAATCGAAATGGGGACCCTGAGAGAGGGAGGCAATGCAAATGAATCATAGGACCTGGGAAGAAAATTCTTCAAAAAGACAAACAGAACAGATCATGATTCCTTGGGAAGCAACAGAGGAAAGGAAGCTTTACCCTGGCAGTGAAACAATTGCAAGCATAAAGGGAAATCTTAAAATGTACTGCAGATTAAGGGCAAGCATCACATGCAGAGGACCTGAGAAAATCTGAACAGTCTAAGAGAGAGAATAAAACTCTTGCTGTGTTTTAAATTATATAAATTATATATACTATAACGGTCCAGAAGAACTTGGAAAAAATGACAAATAAGAGCCTTAACACAAAGGCAATAGGCAGTAAAACCCTAGACAGGAAGTAGACAATGACTTTCAGAGATAACACATCAAAATAATCAGATGCCCAGACATCAACAAAACTTGCAAGCCACCCTAAGAAACAAAATGATATGGCTTTAGACAAGGGAACAAATCAAAACTTCAGGAAACAAAGAATTTGGAACAAATAATTAAAGAAGCTCAAACAAATCTCCTAAATTAATTCAAGGAGAGGAAAAAATGCATAGAAATAAATGGTGGGTATGGAGCTAAAGGATATTAAGAAGACAATACGTAAGCATAAAGAAGAAATTGAAAAATTTTTTTCAAAAATTATGGGACGAAGGGCACAATAATTTAGATTAAAAATACACTAGAGAAGATCCAAAGTTCATGGGAAGATGGCAGAGGGAGCTCCAGGACTCAATCTTTCTACCAGAACAACTGTTATTCAGGAAGGAACTGTTTTGAACCTCTAGAGGCTAGAAGAACACCGTACGGCACACATGACAGAGTGGGAGGAAGAGGCTGACAAATTATGGTAAAGAACAGTAAATTGCTCACTTCAAACAGTAGTTACCAGTGCCCATTCCCCTTTATTGCAGGAGGTTGCCCTGGGATCCAGCCCTGTGACAGCTCTCTGGTAAGAGAAAGGAACATAAAAATCCTCTTCCCCCAAGGTCAAGTCTAAGTACAGCCAATCCCCGATCATGGCTTTTGATGAGCAAATATGGATTGCTGGTCCCCAGCTCTGAGGACAGCCATTGTTGCTAACCACCCAGACTTGGGAGATGTCAGTGGAGACTTAAAGATGTTACAGTTCCTCAGGGACTGTAACATTTGTTGGGAAGACCAGGAAACTCAGCTGAGGGGAGCCATCAGGGCAGTTCTTGATACTCTTCCTGTGCCTCTCCCCAGGGAACTTTGGAGTTGGCCTGTGCCACTTTGATGGGTCCCTGGCCCAGTTTTAGCTGGGAAAGACTGACTTGGGAAACTCCTCTGCAGTGTGCCCTCTTCCAAGAATTTGCCCTCCAGGAAAAAGCAGCTTGAGACAATGTGTAAAAAATTATAGACATTGTAAGTCTGGGACAAAGGCCTGGAGCTTCAAACACCCAGGAGAGGGAGTTCTATCTCCAGGGAAACAGAGGGGACAACCAAATACTTGAAAACACAGTGCAGTAGTTTGATGCTATTATGTACCCCAGAAAAGGTCAAGTTCTTTTAATCCATTCCTGAGGTTGTAGACTATTGTAGGTACACCTTTTGATTACGTTATTTCAGTTGAGGAGTGCCCCAGGGTGAGTTTTAATCCTCTTACTAGAGTCCTTTATAAAACAATAAAAGCCACAGAGAAACTAAGAGATGAAATTGAGAGAAGTCTCCAAAGAAGCTGAGAGATGGAGGAACCAGAAGCTGGAGCCCAGAAGAGAAGGACCAGCAGACATCATCATGTGCCTTCCCATGTGACAGAAGGGCCCAAGCTCACAGGTAGCCAGCCTTCAGAGTTGAGGTTATCATCCTATTGATGTTTGATTTGGATGTTTTTCATGGTCAAAGAACTATAAATTGTCAGTTAAATCCTCTTTGTAAAACCCAACCCACATCTGGTAATTGCATTCCCTCAGCTTGAGAAAACTAAAACAGATTTTGATACCAGGAGAGTGCACTGCTCTGATTGCCAAATACCAAAAATGCTGAAAAGGCTTTATAAATGGGCTTCTAGTTTGCTCATGCTGCCGGAATGCAAAACACCAGTGATGGATTGACTTTTATAAAAGGGGGGTTATTTGGTTACACAGTTACAGTCTTAAGGCCATAAAGTGTTCAAGGTAACACATCAGCAATCGGGTACCTTCACTGGAGGATAGCCAATGGCACCTGGAAAATCTCTGTTAGCTGGGAAGGCACGTGGCTGGTGTCTGCTCCAAAGTTCTGGTTTCAAAATGGCTTCCTCCTAGGACGTTCCTCTCTAGGCTGCAGTTCCTCAAAAATGTCACTCTTAGTTGCTCTTAGGACGTTTTTCCTCTCACAGCTTCTCCAGAGCAAAAGTCTGCTTTCAACGGCTATCTTCAAACTGTCCCATCATCTGCAGCTCCTCTCTCAGTTCCTGTGCTTTCCTCCAAGTGTCCCTCTTGGCTGTAGCTCCTCTTGAAAATGTCACTAACAGCCGCAATGAGTTCCTTCTGTTATGTCAGCTCATTTACATGGCTCCACTGATCAACTTAGACCCACCCCGAATGGGCGGAGCAACACCTCCATGGAAATTATCCAATCAGGGTCATCACTCACAGCTGGGTGGGGCGCATTCCAAAGAAACACTCAAAGAATTACAATCTAATCAACACTGATAACATCTCCCACACAAGATTACATCAAAGATAATGGCCTTTGGGAGACACAATATATCCAAACTGGTACAAATGGGTAACAGGAAGAGAAAATACAAATGGCTCAAAAACATATGAAAAAATGCTCAACTTCATTTGGGAAATGCAAATCAAAACCACAATGAGATATTCATTGCTGGTGGGAATGTAAAATGGTGCAACCACTCTGGAAGACTGTGGAGGTTCCTCAGGAAGCTAAGTATAAATCTGCCGTATGACCCAGCTATTCCATTGCTAGGTATACACTCAAAGGGACTTAAAGTTAAGACATAAATGGACATTTGTAAAACGACATTTATTATGGCATTATTCACGACTGACAAGAGATAGAAGCAGCCCAAATGTCCATCAACAGACAAGTGGATAAACAAGCTGTGGTATACACACATGATGGAATATTATGCAGCTGTAAGACAAAACAAACACATGGAACATATAATAATGTCGACGAACCTTTAGGACTTTATGTTGAGTGACGTTAGCCAGAAACAAAAGGACAAATATTGTACAGTCTCTCTAATATGAACTAACATTAGTGAGCAAACTTTGAGAGTTAAAAGCTGATAACACAGGCTACCAGGAGATAGAAAGACGGTACAGATCAGGCATTTGATGCTGAAGGACTACAGAATGCTCAGGATTGACTGTACAGATCGAGAAATAGATAGCATAATACTATGTGATGGTAGCAAAATATCGTAAGTACACTGAACAAAGATGTCTTTGAGTAAGGCTGAAAGCGGTGGAATAGGGGAATGTATGATCCCAGAGGTAAAGCTAGATGATGAAGACTGGGACTGTTTAACTTGGCAAAAACTGCAGTGGCCAATGACTGTTACTAAATGTACAAATATAAAAATGCTTTCACACGTGGGAGAACAAATGAACGTCAACCTTGCAAAGTATTGAAAAAGGGATGGTATTTGGGAAAAAAAACAAAACCAAAGCAAACTGGAGTCTATGGTCAACAGTAACATTGTAATATACCTCCATTAAATGTAACAAAGGCAATATGCCAATGCTAAATGTATATGAGAGGGGGATATAAGAGAGGGATATGGGATTCTTGGTAGTGGTGTGGTTTTCTGTCCTTACTAATGTGTTGCATGACACTTTATTTTTCTTTTTATTATTATCTTTTTTATTATTCACCAAAAAAAAAAAAAACAAAATACTTTTTCATAGTAATCAATATGTTTAAGTGCTGACTGTGTTGATAAATAGACATCTATATGATGATACTGTGAACAACTGATTGTACACTGTGGATAATTGTATGTTATGTGAATATATCTCTATAAAATTATAGGAAAAAATACAAATATGGGTAAAAGTGCTGGAGACAACATGGAGAGAGGAATGTACCTACTTACTATTGATGAGGAAGCAGAATGGCATAGGCTCTCTGGAGGTCACTGTGGTGGTTCCACAAGAAGCTAAGTATGTGGGGGTCATAAGGTCCTACAACCTCATTATGGGGTATGTACTTGGAAGATCTGAGGGCAGAGACATGAATGGACATACTGCACATTGGTAATTATGGAGGCAGTATTCATGATTTGCAGTGGGTGGAGGTGACCTAAGGGTACACTGACTGAGGAACAGAATGGTGAACTGCGGTGTGTGCATGCAATGGAATATTGAGCAACAACAAGAAGGAGTGAAGTTGTGAGTCAAGGAGGTGAATGGATCCTGTAGACAGCTTTTTGAGTGAAGTACACCAGAAACAAAGGCAAACACTATAGTGCCTCACCGATATGGACTAATCACAATGTGTAAACTCAGAATTGAATCTTAAAGCATAGACTAACAGGGAAATTATTTTAATGGTCCCTAGATTGTAAGCTCTTACAGCAGTCAAATCTATTCCTGAATTGTAATGGCTATCTCCAAACTCTGAGATGTTGATTCCTTGGTGTATAACCTTTTGGTCTCCGGAACACTGGGTATCTGTGTGACACCTGAAACTCAGAGCTAGAGCTCAGCAGACATGAATTCAGTATTAACACATACAGCAACTGGTTAAAAAAAAAAAAAGCTGAAAAAGAGCCCAGACTTCAATTACAGATATGAATGAAGCAGATCTGGTTAAGAGTAGGGCAAATCAGGGCAAAGGGTAAAGGTTGAAACTGACTGTGTGTTAAAACTTCAACTTCCATTTGAGAACAAGGGAAGAAATGTTTATTTGGTGTAGGATCTATATTTTCTAAACAATATAACTTCTAAAGGCAGTTTGTTCAAACAACACAATTACATGGAACTTTGAATAGGAAGTGAGATATGGCAGGTCTGTATAGGTTAGAGTGAAATAGCAACACATCCCAAAGTAATTTGGGCAGAGAATAAAAATATATTCTCAGGGCCCCCCGAGGAGCTGGGAGAGGATGCAGAGGTGTTGGACTTTCTCACCTGGATTGTTGCTGATGTTCTCAAACACTGGAGACTGACGGCTTGACATGCTGAGCCCTCTGTCTTGGGGCTTGCCCTTACGAAGCTTGTTACTACGAAGGAGAGGCTAAACCTGCTTATAATTGTGCCTAAGAGTCTCCCCCCTGAGTGCCTCTTTGTTGCTCAGATGTGCCCTCTCTTTCTAACTAAGCCACCTTGGCAGGTGATCTCACTGCCTTCCCCCCTGCATGGGACCTGACTCCCAGGGGTGTAAATCTCCCTGGCAAAGCTGGATATGACTCCCAGGGATTAATCTGGACCCAGCATCATGGAATTGAGAACATCTTCTTTACCAAAAGGGGGATGCAAAATGAAAACGAAATAAAGCTTCAGTGGCTGAGAGATTTCAAATGGAGTCGAGAGGTCACTCTGGTGGACATTCTTATACCCACTATAAAGATTAACACTTTTTAGGTTTTATTGTATTGGAATAGCTAGAAGTAAATACCTGAAACTACCAAACTCCAACGCAGTAGCTGTGACTCTTGAAGACAACTGTATAACAATGTAGATTACAAGGGGTGACAGTGTGATTGTGAAAACCTTGTGGATCGCACTCCCTTCATCTAGTGTATGGATGGATGAGTAGATAAATGGAGGCAAAAACTAAATGAAAAATAGGGTGGGATGTGGGAGATGATTTGGGTGTTCTTTTCTATTTTTACTTTTTATTCTTATTCTGATTCTTTCTGGTATAAGGAAAATGGTCAAAAATAGATTGGGGTGATGAATGCACAACTATATGATGGTACTGTGAACAGTTGTTTGTACACCATGGATGATTGTATGGTATGTGAATATATCTAAATAAAACTGAATTTAAAAAAAAAAGGAACAAAGTAATGGAACAAGCTGTAAAATGGAGAAATCTCAAAAACCTAAGTGAAAGAAGCCAGATAAAAAAGGTCACATTTTTAAAAGATTCCATTTACATGAACTATCCAGAATATGTAAAGCAATACAGATAAGAAGATTAATGGGTATCATGGGTTGAAGGTGGTGGGTAATGGGGAGTGGTTCCTTTTGTGGGTATGAGGCTTCCTTTGGAGTAGATTACATGCCCTGGAACTAGATAAAGCTGATGCACAATATCGTGAATGTAGTAACCACCACTGATTATACTATTTAAAATGGCTAAATTTTTTATATGAATTTCACCTCAATAAAAAATGTGCAGATAAGACCAAGCACAGTAACTGCAGGGTATTTTATCCAAAGAAATCCAATTTACTCTGGAATATAGAACACATGCACTTTAATATTTATACATTAATATAAACATTAATAGTTCTCAATTTTTACAAATATTGATGTTCTAAATCAATTTTCCTTTTCATGCAAAAATAACAAAATATTCAGAGAAAAAAATTTTAAATGGCAAATTAAAAAGAAACATTTGATTTCCTCTCAAATGCAAAATTCAGTTCTGAATGAGATGGCAACAAAATTATGCCCTGCACTATGCTGTGCACTGTAATCTCAATATAATTTCCTCTTATCAAAAACAAGTATAGACTTCCAGGAAGACGGCAGAATAGGACAGGAAGAACTCACTCCTCCACTGTGAAACTAGAGAAAAGGCAGAAAATAACCAGAACAGCAGTTCCAGGCCACACGTGACTAGACAGAGACGTCCACATTATACAGGGAGGACCTGGATGAAAAAGCTGAGAAACTATGACTGGCAGGTCGGGGTGAGTTTGTTCAATCATGACCACACCTGGGGCTGGTGGGGGAGCGGTGCACTCCCACTAACACTGCCAGCTGGGGAGAACATCCCTCTCAGTCCCACAGCCGGGAGTTCCCACGTGGGAACCCAGGAACCAGCTGACTCCTCCAATGAGAGACCTTGCTGCAGTACCCAGTGTCACCCCCCATTCCTGAGGCAGGCCACTGCAGGCATTTGGTTTTGGTACCTGTTATTGGGGGTGATCGGAGGCCCTCCCCTTGGGAGGAGAGGGGGACTCAGAGCACAGCTCATGTGACAACTGGCCAGCAAGAGACACTCTGGGTCCTGCTGCCTCTATCCTTTCTCCATGGAGGCCCAGAGCACTGACTGGCCATGAGACAGGTACAAGGGAAGGAGGCACACTGCAGCACCAGCAGCTCTTCCCCTGCCCCAAAAACCCAGATGCACTTGTGCAGGGAGTTAATAATAGTCCCCAAACCCCCTGAAGTGGGCTCCTCAGACCCCTGAGCATGTTGGGGCCCTGGCCTCCTGCTGGCATAAATAAATCCTTTTTGTCCTCAAAAAAAAAAAAAAAAATCACCCTAGCTCAGCACTACCTGTGGGAAAGAATGGAACAAATTATGGTGAAATTACCAGAGTGGGTAAATAGAGAAAAGGATTGTGGGTCAGGCCACAGGTTGCGGATTTCCTCTTGAAGAAGATGGAAACTACATAGGTGTGAAAAAACATAGGAGTGGAGGTATAATGATTGGATTGGAATTTTTAAATGACTGTATTGTAGTGTGATCATAATTATAGTAACTTGTAAAGAAATAAAGCTTAATGAATTTACAAAGATACAATTTGTAAGTAATCACAGGCTGCAAAGATGGATCATCACTTCAAAAATTGAATTTGCCATGACATAGACTGAAGTTGAAAGGAATACTTTTGTTTCATTAAATACATTCTCTGTACATCCTTTGGATGCATCTAACCACCATGAATCTATCATATATTTACTTCTCCATTCCTTCTTAAAAGGTTGGAATAGCTCTTTCAGGAAGACTTCTGTTGTACTATTCATCAATGATTTATGCTGTCAAATACTTAAGCAGAACACTGTTGAGGATAGACAGTATCTCTACAGAGGGATATGAAGATGAAGACACTAACTCCTGTCTACGCAGGGATCACACAGCTGTGGAGCCTGGCTGCTCCCATATACCAACCGATACCTTCTCCTCTGAGTCAGGAGCCAGTTACTCCATCTGACATTGAAGCTCACCTAACAGAACATTTACCCAAAATTATTCATGTACAATTTTCAAACAACAGAAAGTGGAAAGGTCTTACTATAATAACTGGGCTGATGATTCATATCCTGCAAGTACTATATTAGAAAACCGTAACTAAAGTAGAAGCTAAGTAGGCCCAAACAAGAAAATGAGAGACAGTCATACAGAGTCTGCTAAAAACTGTGTAAATATATTTTTTGAAATGTAGAAAGAAATCCTTTCCAACTTTCTAAAATATAGATAACATGTAACCATCTTATCCTCAGTGTAAAAAGAAAACAGGATGAGTCTGCAGCTGTTATTTCAATCATAAATAAGTCATAAGTAATGTAACAAGGCAGAATAGTTTTCATCAAATGCATGCTTGGCAACATGATGCTATTACAGTGACATTTTAAATATAATCATAAAACTGTAAGCAAGCACGAAATTGTAAAGTAGCCTTAAAATGTAACCTTTAAAAAAACTTTGAAATGTAACTTTAAAATGGGGAGTAGGTAGGGGGTGGGAACTCTTGGTCTCACAAAGGAGCAAAATGTAAATGTAAGGTCTGCAGCAAGGTGTAAATGTAAAGTTTCCACCCAGATTTACATAAGCATTCATCTATGGTCCCCAGACCTCCCAGATATGAATAAAGCCTTTTCATCTATCTCCCTAGATCCTGGAGTCACCTTTCCCAGGTGTCACCTACTTCCTGAAGAAAATAGGAACTAACTAAATTAGTGAAATTCTCCAGACCTGTTACCTGTTAACTAAGATGATTACCTCTTTGTCTCTGGGTATAAAATGCAACTGAAAAATCACTTCCCCTGTCTTGTCTCCTGTGTAAATAAAAACATTTTCACTTTTCCTCCCCCCCTCCTCCTCCTCAAAAAAAAAGAGCTCATGACATTTGTTTTTATGTCTGATTAACACCAAAATATTTTTAATTGATACTTATAAGCTCTCTATTTTTGTCTATCAGCAGGTTTGTTACATATTTCCTACCTCTGAATGTAACTACCAAGTTATCCATATCCAAAAGAATGAAAGAGGATCCATATCTCACATCTTACACAAAAATTAACTCAAAATGGACCAAAGACATAAAACATTGGAGCTAAAACCATAAAACTCTTAGAAGAAAATATGATAGGAGGTGGTTTCCTGGCCATTACACCCAAAGCACAAGCAATGAAAGAATAGATAAATGCCATCTCCTCAAAATTTGAATAGTCATCAAAGGACTTTGGTCATTAAAGGACTTTGCCAAGTAAACGGGCAGCATACTCTACGGTATTTTTACATACTTATTTTTGTCATCAATAAGAAGGGAAATCCCCAATCCCAGGCAACATCATACCTGGTCTCAGAGAAATGATGAGGGATATATCTCCTAGGACCTGGATGTCAGTATCTTTCAAAATGGCAATTGGCTGAGGTAAATGAAATGCAAGTCCCAAATGAAAACGAGAATGGGGTGCTTCTGTACTAGCTCTCTCAAAACCTTTTCATTGCACAAGATGAATCAGGATAATCGGCTACAATGTTGAGGGTTGAATGCACAGGTGAGTTTGGGGTTACTTGTCCTTCCTGTGCTCTCATTTTCCACTCTGTGAAGTGGGTACAGTAAGAGGACCTACCTATCACATGAGCTAACTGCTGATCCTCTGAGACCCTCTGAGGATGACACTGAGTGATAACTTTTATAATTAATAACAATTAGTCGAATTGGTCATTTTGCTTATTCTCTCTTTGCCTAAGATTTGTCATCTACCGATGTGAATAATAATCATGGTTATCTCCTTTGTAATATCTTGTGAATATAATGAGTTAGTACATTCAAAATACGTACAATTTTGTCTGATGGACATTCGGGTTTCAAGTTAAGATTTATTAAGCCCTAATAACCCTCTCACGATTTCAAAGTAAAGGTAAATTGCCCTTTGGGGAATTTGTATCAAATTAGAAAAATATATTGATAGCCATAAGGAAGAACTGAACTAGCAATCCAATAGACCAATACCAGTACCTTCTACCACCTAGAATGAGACTGCTCCGTTTTCTTAACGCATATCCTTTTGAAATTTTAAATGTTTTCTTATTAGAACAGCAACATCTCTACAAGCTGATGTTCACTGACTGAAAATAAATTAACATCAAGTAAACCTTCTTCCTGGCATCCGCGGGCGAGTGTTGCCAGCGCTCTCCTGCCCACCCTCTCCCCAGGGGCGCAGGGGCGCGCGGGCTGCAGTGGGTCCGGGGAGCGGCCGCGGCGCCTCTGGGGGCCTCCGCGCCCCAGGCAGGGCCGACGAGCCGCTCCCGGCAGCTGAGAGACGGTCCGCGGAACGCGAACTCGCTTACCAGAGCCGTGTCCGCCGTCGGGTATTTTGTTTCCCGCGCCCACCAGAAGACTGCTACCTTCGCGGTCTCACAGGATCTGGCTGATGGAGGAAGCGTCCTGGAGTACGAACTCTCGCGATAATAGGGCTTTCTTCCCGCGACGTGGGAGGAGAAAGTAACGCGCTCTTTGTGTCATCCCCTGTCTGTCTCGCCAGTGAGGGCGGGAAATGAGCCCATAGACCCGTTCCGGGACTGAAGGAGGCTACTGAGCAGCAGAAGGCAGTCTCCCTAAACTATCAAGGAGACAAAAATGATGAAAGAACCGCCATATTTCATCGTTTTAAGATGCATGTTCTTTGCATTTTAACGTCCCTAAAAACTCAGGATGTGTCTCAAAACGAGTGGTGGGTTCTTGTTGAACTGGCAGCATTTTCTCTTTCCTAGTGACTCAGGAAGCAATAATGCATCTTAAGACTGATGGCATCGTAGATGCGAAGAAACACAGTAGGTAGAACTTCCACCCAATAAATGGGGCGTGTGAAACCAATCCGTCTTGAAGGGTATGCAGGCAGAGTCCCCCTTGTCCCTACACTTTTTGGGTTTTTAGGTTTGGTTTGCTATGGGGTTTTTGTTTGTTGGTTGGTTTGTTTTGCGGGGCGGGGGGATATTCAGGGAACTTTATTTTTTTAAAGGACAAATCAAATAAGACGCAGTTTTCATTTACCCATATATAATCCATTCTTAATATAAAATGCACCGAATTGGTAAATTACACATGAAATGCAAAGGGAATGCAATTTTACATATGTATAACGATCGCGTCTAAACCAATTTAACAGTCAAATTAATCAAGAGATCGTACATTTTTTTAAAAACTCAACATTTTAAAGCCAATTATCTATAGTAAACCATGGGAAATTCTGATATGGAATGGTTTGACTCAAAGCAAAAATTAAGACACCTGCTATGACCTGAGAACACTAACTTTCACTTTAACTTTATAAAATAGGTTTATTTCACCAAGACACCTCTTTCAAAGAAGGAGCCAAATACAGGGGTTGATTTACTGGGTGAGAAAGGCGGGTAACAATGTGGTTAAAAACCTACTGGCCAAGGTCAGCTGATTCCTATTCCTTCATTTGGAGCAGCTCAGCTAATAATGTAGTTATTTTAGGTTATTTGTTTTTTATTCCTTTGTTTTGGTTTTGTTTGAAATTTTTTTTTTAATGTTTGTTTTCAGTTTTTTGATAAAGTAAAAAAAACACACACACACACAGAAACAAGTTTTTTTTTCCAATTCATTAATAGACACCTCAGCCTTTTTTTCACCAAGTTATGGCTAAGAATATAAATAGCTAATGCTTCCAGTTTTTTAACCCTAATAGTAAACTCAAAATCTGCCTTTTCACCCTCACCCCTATTAGTAAAAAGGAAATTTGATTAAAACCTGTAAAATCATACAACAAAGGAAGACTGATCCTTATCCTTAAATCTATCTAATTTCAGATGTCACCCTAGTCTGTTGTATCTAGTAACTGACAGGATTTCAGTCATAAACCCAGCAAAACCATTTAGTTTAGTTGATGTGCCCTTGGGTTATTAAAAGTGCTGGTATCAATCTAACATATCTTATGTCATCTTGGTCTTAATAGCATCTCCTGATGAGAAATCCACCTTTAGTAGTATTTTTCCTTAAATTTTGTCTAGCATAGTAAACCCCTCTGACATTTTAAAATAATTCTGGTGAAATCAGTACTGACATAAACAACCTTCCCTGACTTGGTAAACAACCTTCCCTGACTTGGCTCCATGATAGCTTTTAGTGAAACTGCAATGTCTAAGTTACAAACTGCTCAATTAAATTTTTATGGCATCTTAGGCTAGTATGTTCATCCATGCAAAATCCAAGGTAGTATAATACAAAGACTAAAGTTAAAATAGATGTGGTGGCTATAAACATCTCCCTTCATAGTAGGCATTTAGAAGCTTTTTTAAATGTTCAGTTGCTAAAGCTTGTGGTTAAACTAGGCTGTGTAGCTGTTCCATTTATACACACCTTATTTCAGAATAGTTATTTGACTGTATATGGAAATGTGTTTCAGTTCAAGAGATAGTAATAAAATGCCTACCTATATAAAAACCATAGATTCCAAATTTTAAATTAAGCTAATTGCATTGACACATTACAGTTAACAAAATCTATACCTGCCCTGTTTTTAAAGGGTTCACTGTGGTCATCTGTAGTTTTGGATGACCTGCTCTGAGCAATTGCCATGTGGTGCACCCAGTCCCAAGCTTGGAATTCAGTTTTCCAATCCAGCAGAAGTGAATTCTGTAAGCTCAAGCATCCGAGATTGTTGCCTAGTAAACCTCAACAAAGTGGCTTCCCCAGTTGGGCAAGTCTCTTTTCAACCCTGGCAAGGTTTCACCTTGTCGTCCTCCAGAGACCCCTCAAATATGATAGGAAAGAATTTCACAAGGCAAAATCCCATGAGGGCATAAAAGATGGGAAGCTTGTGGAGCTGGAACTAGGTGGAGAGTGGTTGCTGCCTTAGAAGACTTGGGCATGGAGGCCAGTGCCTGAGACATCGTGCATGAGAACACAGCTGGAAAAGGAGGAGACCCCAGACCTCTCTCTCTACCCATGCTGCTGGCAGGCATGGCCCCCTCCCCAGCAGAGACTGGGATGTGAGGCCACAGAGAGGAAGACCACTCAACGAGGGTCAGAGCCCTGTTCTGAGGCACCTTGGAGAGGAGGTCTCCTCTTTGCAGCAGCTCCCAGCTCAAAAGGCAAGACTGCAAGTTAGGGGTCCCCTACTAAAATCGCTCAGCCAGATCCTGGCCTCAAAGCTCAGCAGCCCCAAGTCCTAGGAGCATCTCACTGGTCCTGTGACTGAAAATCCCAGGATATTCTCAGTCACCAGAGAAGAGATGGAAATTACAAAGGAGGCAGGACAAAGAAGGAACAGAGATGCTAAGGGAAGCAGAGGAAAAAAAAACTAAAAACAATATTCACAAACATATTAGAGAAGATGTTGCCAAAAAAACAAGGACAGGAGGCTATAAGAGAACATTTAGCAAAACAACAGAAAGTTTGATAGTAATCTTTCCAGTGCTTAGAACCAGCCTGACACATGGATGTTTTCCACACTACTGGAGGATGATGAAGGGGTTGTTGGGCTGGAACTGCCCATCAACAACAGAGGCAGCCACAAGCACCACCTATGGGCACAGCTTCCCCTGTGAAATGTGTGACATTGATGTATAAGTGTGGCACGCAGACTACATGTGTGCCAGGCATTGTTCTCATTACTTCATGCACATTAGCTCACGTGACCCAAATAAGAACCCAGTGGAGAAGGATACTGTTACTATCCAGACTTTTATAGATGAAGAAATGGGAGTAGAGATGAATGTCACACAACTGGGAGAGGAGGTGCAAAAGCCTAATGGCTCCAGAACTTCTGCCTTTTGTGCCGTAAACACTACATTATTTCCTCTTGCAAAAAAAATATATCCAACATCTAATCATGAGATTTCCAGAAAAAAAGGAAAGTAGAGAAATCCATAGAAATAATTCAAGAAAATTTCCTAAAACTTAGGATTATGAGTTTCTGGAATGAAAAATCCATGGAAGGCCCAAGACAAAGGATGAAAGGGGTCTACACTGAGACACATCATTGAGAATGTCTAAAGCATAGGGCAGAAAAGGGATACTAAAAGTTTCCAGGTAAAGAAAAGAGATCACAGACAAATGGTCAGAATTCTGAAAGGAACAAGTCTACTTGGTTTTAGAGGATGGCACACTACCCTCCAAATTATCTTGATAACCAAAGATGAATCTAAACAAAATGGGCCCACTTGACATGCTCAGTAGCTTAGATTTTATTATAATACTAACAATCCTGCCCATTATCATATTAAGGCCACCATTTTCTTACATATGTTCTGTGACTAAGCATGTGATCAATCTGCGCATGCTCAATAATTAGATCATTTCTAATTACATAATCTGGGGCCATTGTACTTATTATCCTAAAACCTGCCCATCTTTTGATGCTATAAAACTATCAGAAGTACTGCAGTTCAGGGAAACATTTTGGAACGATAGGCCATCTGTTCTCCTGCTTCCAGCCTAGCAGTAACTCTTTCTTTGAAACCCTGGGGCCTGGGGTTATGGGTTATTGGTAGGAAAACCACAGAAGTAAAGTGCCATGTTCATCACATCATATCAAAGAGACATCCTATCATTATCATTTAGACTGCTGTTGTCAGCCTCCATCACCTGGCTGACGCAGTGTTTGTTAGGTTCCCAAGTGATGTTTATGCCAGAGAACCACAAGGCAATGGAGAAAAGGACTTTGGGCTCTGTGACAAACCTGATTCTCAACTTGTGGCTTAGAAGAAAGTGGCCAAGTCAAGCTGACATTTCACAGGCAAATAGCAAGGCTTTACAAGCCAGAGGCCATTAGCACCTGACACAATGACCTTGTTTGTTCCCACAAAAGCCCCAAAAGGTGGGGGAAATCATTATTCCTGTTTTATGGATGAGGATGCTGAGATTTTGAGGCCTCACAGCTGGGAAGCGGCAGAGCCAGACTTGTTAACATGGCACCGCTCTGGGCTGTCAGATGCCCTGAAGGCAGGTAACACTGTGGGAAGGTGAGGAAACCATGGAGGGTCCAAACTGGAGTTCTAGCCAGGAGCCATCTACTTCCTCCAATCTAAGTGGTGTCAGTGGGGAATGTCCAGAACAGATAGAAGGTAAGAGACAGCCAGCCCCCACCCCCCAAAATAGTTCTTATGGAGCCAAGGTGTCCAGAGCCTTCAGGAATAAAACTGGCAGAAAAGATGCTAAAAAAAATTATTTTCTTTGTAATTTTCTTCAAGATATTAGAGAAGTGCCTTTGATCCTGTAGGTGTTGTATTTCTGTGACCAGTCCCTTTCAGATTAATGGTAATGTTTCTTAGTTTTTATTGTTACAAGGCAGCAATGAACATCTACTTGTCAGACCCCAGAAAAAAGTCTTAACATATAGAAGGAATGTCTGATCTAGGGGCCCTGCTGCTTATCTCATAGATATCAGGTGTGCCATAAACTAAGGGTTAAAGCCTGTTTTAGAAATCCCAGTCATAGTGGCGCCCAGACCTCAAAAGGGTGGATAAGGCAAGATCAGCTAGGTCCATAAGATGAATGACCACAAACAAGCCAAAAGGCCTGCTTCCTCCACATAGATAATACAGTGCACATCAAAGAAGAGTAGTGTGTTAGAACCCTAGTAACCAGTCAGCTCAGAAGTTGATAAGCCCTCACCCCTCAAAGCACAGGACACCCTTCCCTCCCCACGTGGTTTTCTCCTTTAAAAAATGCTGCTCTCAGATAGAGAGCGGGAGCCATTATCTTTCCTTTTTCTTTTTGCTGGCTCCCACCTGCTTTCTTCCTCTAATAAACCTTAAACTCTCTACTTAAACCATGACTCGCTGCCTTGTGTGGATTCCTGAACGACTCCGACCTAACACTACTTACCTATAATTTTTTATGTTCCTGCCCTATGACCCAGCACTTTCACCCACAAAAGTGAAAGTGCTGAGTCATAGGGCAAGAACATTTTGTATTTTGATACACACTACCAAATTATCCCTAAAAAGTTGCAGTTTCATATTACCAACAGTATAGAAGATTGCGCTATACTGGAGACCAATAATGGAACATCACCTTTTTATTATTTTTTTTACTCTGAAATGCAAAGAAAAGTCATCTCATTTTTATTTGGATGTCTTTCATTATTGGACAGTTTGTGCACCAATTCTGGTTTACTGACCATTTGGATTTCCTTGGGTACATACAGTTTATAGCCTTTACCCAATTTTCTTGTCATCTTTTCTTCATTGCTTTATAAGGGCTCTTTATATATTATGGATATTAGTTCTTATTTAAACATATTGCAACTATTTTTCCCAGTCTATCATTTATTTAGTGTTTTTCTCTGCACAGATTTTCCTTTTCAATTTGGTCAAGACTGTCAATTTTTTCTCTTACACCTTCAGTTTTATGCTGTATGTAGAAAAGTTTCCCCTACTCGTTTACTTTTTGTATAATCAGTAGTTCTGGTTCATGAATAGTTCTTATCCTTCTGCCACCCACTGCCTCACCAGCTGCCCAGCCTTGCAATGCCCTGTGCAGCTCTCCATTCCCAAGGCAGAGCTTGGCCCTGCAGAGTCCCAGGGTTGGCCTGGACATGGGAGCTGCTGGGTGCCCAGCAAGGGCCTTCAGTTCTTCTCCAGCTCTGCTGCCACCCTGGGAGCTGAAGCCTGGATGTCATCCTGGATGCTATGTAGTTCCCACTGGATCCTCAGGAGGGCATCATCCAGTGTGAAGAAGCCATCACCTGTGTGCCACACTTCAGAACAGACAGCAGTGGTCTTTAGCCCCAGACCAATTTCAACCACTAGCTCCTGCAGCTGCTCCTGCATCTCATGTATGCATTGAATCTCTGCCAGGGACACACAATGATGGACATGGGTGATCAGAAGCACAACCTCTCGTGTAAACTTATATGGTTCACACCTCTTGGACCCCTCCTGGCTGCATAATAACCTTAGGCAACTCACCTTAGTTCACTAAGGCTTTGCTGTTCTGCTAAAGTAAATCCAAGACCAGCCCCATCCACATCACCTGACAGCTTGTTAGACATGCTCAATCTCAGGCCTTACCCAGACCTGTTGGATCTGAATCTGTTTTTTGAGAAGATCCCCCACCCTCACCCCAGGTGATAAGTGGGCAGGTTAAAGTTTGCCAAGAGCTGCTCTAAGACTTGGTTTGCTCATCTGTAAAATGGGATGATTGTGAGGAGTCAAGGAGATAATTCACTTAAGGAGCTTAGCATTGCATGCTAAAGAAAGTGCTCAAGAAAAGGAGCTCCTGTTAATAGGATCATCAGGGAAGGGGGAGTGGCTAGAAGGAACAAAAGAAAATGGGGGATTGAGTTGGGTGAGAGTGGGAGGTGGGAGTGGTGTCAACAACTTGAAACACTGTGCAGCTCTGGAACTGAGTTGCTGAATATAACCTTTGCCTGTGAAAGTCTGGATTCAAAGCGTGACTCGGTAGGAGATAAGAGCATTTGTTCTGTGTGCTCTGTGATTCGCCAAGTCAAGCCCAGGGCTAGGAAGGAGGTCAAGACCTTGACTATTCACCAGCAGAGAGCAGGGCTGGCATGGGCCAGCCTTGGTTGAACCAGAGAACAACAGCCTCTGGAAGGGCATTCCACGGTAACTCTCCAAACCCAAGAGCCCATCTCACTGCTCTGACTTCCCGGAACAACCTACCTAAGAGGGATTCCAGAGGCGCAAAGTGGAGGCATCTGATACTAATTATCAGCATTGGGGACTTGTTCATGGGCTGGATCAAGCCTCTTACAGCCATCTCGTAAGCCTCCTGGGTCTTCAGGTAGAGGCTGGAGTACCTGGGAATCAGGAGGGGGCTTTAGTCATGCAGCCAGCATGGGGATGGAGAGCTGGGCTGCCTGCCCTGGCCCCACTCACAAAAGATGCCTTTTCTGAAGCTCCTTGCTCTCTTTCCATGTTTCGTGCCCTTCCCTGATTCTCCAACCACCTGTCCAGTAGCCTTTCTCTGTCCCCACCAAACCAGTTAAATGCAGGCTCTGCCCTCCCCCTGCACACTGTCCCTGGATTTAGCACACACCCAGGAGCTGGTCACTCCCACATCTCTACCCAGAACTCTGAGCTCCAGCTTCTCTGCCTATTAGTCCACAGGTGCCTCATTCTCAACCTAACCCAAAGTGAATTCAACATCTTCCCCTTCACGGGTTCCTCCTGCCCTTCCTAACAACCCAGAGGCCCAGCTAGAACCCAGGGTCCCCTCCCAGCCTCTACGTCTCCCTGCCCCACACACTGTCCAGTCCATTCTGCTTCCTAATCCTGCCCCCGTTCCTTATTCTTCACTGCTGATGTCCCTGGTGCAGGTTAGGCCCTTTTGGTGGTCCCCAGGCACTGTCCACAGAGCCTCCAGTTTTGCACCCTCCAGTCCATTCTCCATGTGGTTCCCAGAAGGATAGAACCACAGTTCCCAGGCAGCTTAAGACTCATCAATGGTTCCCACTGCCCTCACCAACTCTTGTGTTTACTTCACTCCCTTCCCATGAGGCACCTCATATCCCATGTGCAGGGCTCCTCATCAGTTTTCTGAACACATCTGCCTGTTTCATGCCTCTGAACCTTAGCATATGACATTCCCACTGCCTGGAATAACCTGTCCCCACAACCACAAACATCGGGCATTTCCATGCTCATCCTTTAAACAGTGCTCCCTAAGGTGATCCCTCCAAACACAGCAGCCTCCCCTGCCTTAGGTGGTTGTTCTGACTGGTGTCACCCTGCACTGTGAAGTCACTGGCTCAAGGACCTACCTGACCCCCCTGAGTCCTCATCACAGTTCTAAAAGGTGCAGGCTGTTTCTATGCCCACTTTACAGACAAGGAAATTGAGGCTTATAGCAGGTTAGGCTGTGCATCCAAGGCCATGCCACTGACGGCTGGTAGAACCAGGATCTCCAAGGCAGACTGGCTCCGGAACCCAAGCTCTTAGTCACTAGGCCAAACAATCCCCCAGCCTTGCTCCCCAACCCCTGCACCATGATGATGTGGATCCTTGATTTCCATGAGAACACACACTGTTTGGAAGGATAGCAGGGGTCTCTTGTTCCCTCAGTGCCCACAGTGGCCAGGACAAGACCCAGCACACAGAAACATATCTGTGTGCTATGGAAGGAATGGGTGGGTTGATGTCTGGTTTCAGGTTCTGAAAAGAAGAGCTGTGGAATCTTCCCCAGGGTGGTGGAGCCTGTGGGAGCCCTGTGGGCACTCCTTTCTGCTCTTCTAGCACCCCTCAGGTCTCTCTTACATCACCAGAGCCTTCTGATGGGAGCCTTGGGTCACAGACAGGATCTGGTCCAGCTTCTCCATGGTCACATTGTCTAGAAAAGCCAAGGGACTGTCAACACACAGTTGTCTGCTGACTTGCCCCATTCCTGGAACCTAGAAGGGGTGATGGAGCACACTCTGGTCCCAGGGTTCACATCATAGGGAGTTGAGAGTCCTCTGATAACCTGGAACACAGATATACACACATATATGTAAGAAATATATAGTGTTGCTTTATCACGTTTTATGTTCTTTACAGATGTAGAGTTGTGTGTCTCCCCCCCAGCTAAACTGAATTCAGAGAGGTTGGAGAACATGTCTGGTTCACCACATGTCTCCCACAAGAGATCAGTACATAGTTGGTGCTCAAACAGTGTTTGGCAAATAAGCAAATGCAGTACAACCCATGGGAAGTGAAGTCTTAAACCATGGAGACAGGGAGAATGAAGAAAGAAGCATTCATTCATTCAATAAACATGTATTAAGTGCCCCCCACATCCTGGGCCCTGTGCTACATGTACAACCACAGCGGTGAACCATGTAGGTCCTGCTCTCGGGGCAACAGCCTGGTGGGGAAGCAGATATTAAGTAAATAAACACAAATCATTAGTTAGTTACTACTGTGAGGGTCCATCCAGTTGGGACTTAGTCTGGGGCTGAAGAAGGCTTCTCTGGGGAGATGACATTTGAGCCAACTGAGGAGGTGACCACAGGGGATCCCCGGTGTCCAAAGCTCCACGAAGGCCAGATGGAGCCTGGCGTGTCTGAGAGTAACAGAGGCGGCTGGCATGGCCTGTGGGGCACTGAGGAATCAAGGGGAAGCAAACGCAGAGGGAGGCAGCCTTAGCCGACCCTCCCACGTGGCCTCAGTTCCATTGGAATAGATGAACTCCCATGGACTCTGTGCTGGTTTGAATGTATTATGCCCCCCAGAAAAAGCCATATTCATTGATGCAATCTTGTGGCCAATCTAGTTGGGATTAAGTTGGAACGTTTGGATTACGTTGTTTGCATGGAAATGTGCCCCACCCAACTGTGGGTGATGACTCTGATTGGATAATTTCCATGGAGGTGTTACCCTACCCATTCAGGGTGGGTCTAAATTAAATCACTGGAGCCATATAAATGAGCTGACAAGCAGAAGGAACTCAGTGCAGCTGAGAGGGACACTTTGAAGAATGCAGAGAAACTGAGAAAGTAGCTGCAGATGAGAAACAGTTTGAAGATGGCTGTTGAATGCAGACTCTTGCTCCAGAGAAGCGAAGAAAGGAAAAAGTCCTCGAGTAACTGAGAGTGACATTTTGATGAGGAGCTGTGGCCTAGAGATGAATGTCCTGGGAGAAAGCCATTTAGAAACCAGAACTTGGAGCACACACCAGCCATGTGCCTTCCCAGCTAACAGAGATTTTCCGGAAACCATTGGCCATCCTCCAGTGAAGGTACTCGATTGTTCATGCGTTACCTTGGACACTTTATGGCCTTAAGACTGTAACTGTGTAATCAAATAAACCCCCTTTTATAAAAGCCAATCCAGTTCTGCTGTTTTGCATTCCAGCAGCATTAGCAAACTAGAACAGGCTCTCACCATAGGTTGTTTTCTCCACCAGCCGCCCATCCTCACAGAAATCATCTGTGGCTTTGCCCAGGAGGCCAAGTACTGTGTAATCCTGTCAGGACAGGGAGGGGAAGACATGGTCAGTTCCCCCACTCTAAGCCTAAGCACCAAGAAGGCGAGCCTGGCCCAGTAGCTCATGCCCTGGAGGTGCTAGTCTGAGGCTGGGAGCTGGGAGGCCTCCCCACAACCATCCCAAATCTGTGCTATGGGATGCTGGGGATAGGGAGGTTGAGGAGGCAGCTCTTCCTTTAGCCCCATCTAGCTGCCTTGGACAGCTCCCTTGCTCTCTATGTACCCCAGTTCTCCTTTTTAACTGGGGGACAGTGGCAGGGTTTATCCCAAAGGGCTGCTGCCCCATTCAGTGAGACACAGTGCCTGTCTTCAAATCAGTGGGCTGCTGTCATGATCTCTGACTGGGTTTCCATGGGCGGATTTTCCCAGGACAGCAAGCACTACAGCCTGCACAGGGTACTGACAGCCATCCTGCCACTGCCCCATGCCTCCAACTCTCTTCACTCCAGCCAAACCAGACAAATGATTATCATGTGCCGCCCCCTCCCTAGTAGCCCTGTTGGCTTCTTTCCACCTGTCTAAACAGGACCATATTTTCCAGGCCCACTTCAAGCCACACCTCCTCCTTGACTTTAGGAATTCCTCTTCCTCTAAACCTGTGGGGCTGCCTTTGCCACAAATACAAATAACAACAATGACGAGGGTAGAGATGATGACAACAGTGTCAGCTACTGAGCATTTACTATGTGCCAGGAGCTGTGTTAAGCACTTATGTATGGTCACCAATTCAATCTTCAGAGTAACCGTATTAGGAGGGTACTATCATTTCCCATTTTAAAGATGAGAAAACTAAGGCGCAGAAAAGTAATCCACCCAAGAACACATAGTTGGCAGAGTGGTACAAGCTGGGTTTTTAACCCAAGCTGTTTGCATCCAGAAACTGTGCTCTTAACCACTAAAAAACACAGTCCGTCTAATGTGGCACCAGATTCCATGCTCCCACCCTAGATGGAAAGCTTCCTCAGGGCTGGATGGTGACATCCACATGCTCAGTCTCTGAAAGAGACTGGAGTGGTGTCATGATCAGGCTCTGGGGTCAGACAGATCCAGGTTCAAATCCAAGCTCTGCCCCTTCGGGGCCGTATGACCCTGGGCAAGTGACACCCCCTCTCTGAGCCTCATTCCTCTCATATACAAAACAGGATTATCAATAGGACCCAGTCTACAGGGAAGCTGTGAGGATTCAACAAGGGAATCTATGTACAGTGCTCAGCACAGAGTAGGCAGCATGCTTAGATGCCAGTAGTTGTTATCACGCTATTATTAGTGTCACCTACACACGACCATAGAAAAATGCTTGCTGATAACCTGGGTGCTCCCTTTGGAACTCTCTCTGCTGCAGGATCATGCCAGTAATGCCAGGGAAAGGGTTGAGGGATAAGCGGGCTGACCCTAGAGCCCCGTACCTTGGTGAGATGAGCATCACACATCAGTGAGAAGCCTGCAGCCACGTCCCATGCCGAGCCCTGAAAGGCACCCAACTTGATCTCACACCTGGCTCCCCATTCCCTTTACCCTGGGGGACCCCCATCCCCATCAGAATACTCCCACCTCTGATGCTGCTGAAGCCTGCAAGGTAGCAAGGAGAGCTTCTTCTACAGGGAGCCAGATGGCTGCTCTGGGCACATATCAAAATGCAGATTTCTGAGCTGCACCCATATTTACGAATCTGATTCTTGGTTGGGAATAGCCTAGGATCCTTACCAAGCTCCCCAGGGGATTCTTATGAACTCAAAAGTAGTCATACAGAGCTGTATACAAACCTGAAGTGAATGAGTATGTCCTCCACCTCCCTGGGCCCCAGGCTCCTCATCAGTAATGGAGATAAAAATACCGTCTGAATGCCTGTGGGTGTAGCAAAGGTTAAAGGAGTCAATGCATGAGAAGCAGTCAGCACCAAGAAAGATCCAATAAATGGTGGCCATGGGGGCACTCGCTGCCCTTCCCCAGGTCTGTTTCTGTCTCTGGCTGGAGGAATGAATCTCCACGCACTCTTGGAGAGGGAACAGGGAGCAGGTGGGTGAGATCACATCTGCCTGCCTGTGTTCCAGGAAGCAACACATGAGTACTGAGACTGTCGTGGCTAGAAGATTTGGCCAACTGACTTATCCTGGGCACTCAGTTGGTTCAGGACTCAGAGCTTTGTGTGCCCAGCACCAGCAACATCTAGACCTCAGCCAGGGGGGTCCAGAGCCACAGGGGTGGCTGCCTCGCGCATGCTATGATAGCTCCATCTCTGGTCCAGGGCACTCACAGGCCATGTGACCCTGGGCATGAAACCCAAACTCCTGGAACCTTAATTTCTTCATCTGTAAAATCATATATCAGCTACCTAATGAGATTGTGTGGTGAATAAATGCACACAAAGGGTGTGGTACACGTAACTGGAGGAATCACTTGATAAAGGTAGCCAATGTGACCATGACCTTGTGACACTCCTCCCTTCCACCATTCATGTTACAACTATCAGAGACTTGAGACAGGAAATCAGGGGAGAAAGGCAGGGGTGGAAAATGGCTATCAGGAAAAAAGTGGGCTGGGATCTTGATACTTCCCCGATCCTCCCCAAAATACGTAAAACTGCACCCCCAGACTCACCACATCACCTACGAATCACCCCAGAAGACTGGATATCCAGAGGGTGTCCCACACTGACCTTCAGGCTGGTGAATGCTGGCCCATGTATGCGAGAAAACAAACAAGGTCCATTTCCTCAATTCATCCAGCCTCCAGGACAACTTTGGGCTGTGTGATGACCTCATGCCTAAAACGTGACCCCATGGAACCCAAAGCCAGGATCAGGCTAGACTCTCAGGGGTTGCCACAATGGGATATGGAGCCCAGAACTATTTCCTCACTCCCCCTGGCCCAGAGAAAGTCCTATCCAATATACACGTCACTCTGCCAAGCACCATCTACCCAAGGAAAAGATTCAACCTCAGCCAGCATAACACTGGGGATCAAGACTGTGGGGTTCCCAGACGGCAGGTGAACTTACTGCCCTCCCCATTACGTGGGACATGCCTCCCAGGGATGAGACAGTACCCAGCATCGTGTGATTCAGAAAATCTTCTTGACCAAAAGGGGGAAGCGAAATGAAACAAAACAAAGTTTCAGTGGCAGAGAGATTTCAAATGGAGTTGAGAGATTACTCTGGAGGGCATTCTTATGCACTGTATAGATATCCCTTTTTAGTATTTAGTGTATTGGACTAACTAGTAGGAAGTTCCTGTAACTGTTGAACTGTAACCCAGTAGCCTTGATTCTTAAAGACGACTGTATTAATAAGTAGCTTACGTGGTGTGATTGTGTGATTGTGAAAACCTTGTGGCTCACTTTCCCTTTATCTAGTGTATAGACAGTGAGGAGAAAAATGGGGACAAAGACCAAATGAAAAATGGGGTGGGATGGGGGGATGGAGTACTTTGGGTGTTCTTTTTAACTTTTATATTTATTCTTATTTTTATTCTTTTCTGAGTAAGGAAAATGTTGAAAAATTGAGGGGGTGAAAAAATTCCATTTATAATAGCAACCAAAAGAATCAAGTATTTAGGAATAAATTTAACCAAGGCCTCAAAAGACCTGTACAGAGAAAACTACAAGAAACTGCTAAAAGAAATCAAATGGGACCTAAAAATATGAAAGAACATACAGTGCTCATGGATTGGAAGACTAAATACAGTTAAGATATCAATTCTACCTAAACGGATTTATAGATTCAATGTGATACCAATTAAAATCCCAACGACTTACTTTGCAGAAATAGAAAAACCAATAACCAAATTTACTTGGAAGGGCTGGGTGCCCCGAATAACCAAAAATATATTGAGAAAGAGGAACAAAGTGTGAGGTCTCACACTACCCAACTTTGAAACATATTACAAAGCTACAGTGGTCAAAACAGTATGGTACTGGCATAAAGATAGATATACTGACCAATGGAATTGAATTTATGGTTCAGAAATGGACCGTCTCATCTACAGACAATTGATCTTTGATAAGACAGTCAAGCCAACGCAACTGCAACACAGTAGCCTCTTCAACAAATGGTGACTGGAAAACTGGATATCCATATGCAAAAGAATGAAAGAAGACTCCTATCTCATACATTATACAAAAATTAACTTGAAATAGATCAAAGACCTAAACATTAATGCTAAGACCATAAAACTTTTAGAAGAAAATGTAGGGAAATATCTTAAAGATCTAGTATAGGAGGTGGTTTCCTAGACCTTACACACAAAGCACGAGCAATCAAAGAAGAAATAGATAAATGGGATATCCTCAAAATTAAACACTCTTGTAAATAAACGGACTTTGTCAGAAAAGTAAAAAGGCAGCTTATGCAATGGGAGACACTATTTGGAAACCACATATCAGATAAGGGTTTAATATCCAGAATATATAAAGAGATCCTACAACTCAACAAGAGAAAGACAAACAACCCAACTAAAAAACAGGCAAAAGACATGGATAGACACTTTTCTGAAGAGAAAATACAAACGGCTCAAAAAACATGAAAAGATGCTCAACATCACTAGCTATTAGGGAAATGCAAATCAAAACCACAATGAGATATCATCTCATAGCTACCAGAATGACTATTAACAATAATACAGAAAATTACAAGTGCTGGAGAGGATGTGGAGAAAAAGGCACACTTATTCACTGTTGGTGGGGATTTAGAATGGTGCAGCTACTCTGGAAGGCAGTGTGGCGGTTCCTCAGGAAGCTAAGTACAGAATTGCCATATGATCCAGCAATTTCATAACTACGTATATACTCAGAAGAACTGAAAGCTAAGATATGAATGGAAATTTGTACACCTATGTTAATAGCGGAATTATTCAGGACTGCCAAGACATGGAAACAGCCCAAATGTCCATCAATGGATGAGTGGATAAACAAATTGTGATATATACGCACAGTGGATTATTATGTAGCTGTAAGACAGAACGAAGTCATGTCAAGGAACATATAATAACATGGATGAACCCTGAGGACGTTATATTGAGCAAAGTTAGCCAGAAACAAAAGGACAAATACTGTATGGTCTCACTTATATGAACTAACATTAATGAGCAAACTTTGAGAGTCAAAAGCTGAGAATACAGGTTATCAGGAGAGAGAAAGAGGCAAGATTGGGCATTTGAGGCTGAAGGTGTATAGAATGTTCAACAGGATTAACTGTATAGATCCAGAAATGGATAGCATAATACTGTGTGTTGATAGCACAATATTATGACACTGAACAAAGATGTCTGTGAGTAAAGCTGAAAGAGGAGTGCCAGGGACAAGTATGACACCAGAAGGAAAAGCAGATGATAAAGACTGGGACTGTATAATTTAATGAAACCTAGAGAGGTTAATGATGATAACGAAATGTACAAATGTAAAAATGTTGTTACATGTGGGAGAACAATCTTGCAAGGTGTTGAAAAAGGGATAGCACTGGGGAAAAATATAATCAAAACAAATGGGAGACTATGGCTAACAGTTAACATTGTAATATGCTTCTATTAAATGTAGCAAAGGAAATATACCAAACCTAAATGTCTATGAGACAGGGATATAAGGGAGGGATATGGGATTCTTGGTAGTGGTATTGTTGTCTAACATTATTATATTGTATGGTATTTTAATTTTTTAAATCCTTTTTATTATTCTTTTCAAATTTTTTTTAAAATAATGAATATGTTCAAGTGCTGATTGTGGTGATGTATGCACAACTATAGGATGGTACTGTAAACATCTGACTGTACACCATGGATAATTGTATGATATGTGAATATATCTCAATAAAACTGAATTAAAAAAAAAAAAAAAGACTTTGTTTCCCTGCCCAGCTCCAGCTGAAGAAGAATCCTGACCACCATCTGGGGAGAAAATGGGAGCTGTGAGCTCCTTAAGACAGGACCTGGGTCTGTCTGCTCACACCTCTAACCCAGAGCCCAGAACTCACCAGCTGCTGAGGAAATAACTATTGAAAAAATGAGTGCGGGAATGAGCTGCAAGTGTATAGTCTTTTATAGATCAAAAGGAAACTAAGGGAAGGGTAGGGGGTAGATAAGAGCCTATTGAATCCAGGCTATGTTACTTAATGTCAACACTGAGCCTCACTTTTCTCAGTGTGGAATGAGAATAGGACCCACTTCACAGGATTGTGGTGAAGATTCATGAGGTCATATCTGGGAAAAGCTTAACACAATGCTTAGTACAGAGAAGGTACCAAATTATACTTGTTATTGCCATCATTCTATAAAGTCACTTAATTTCACCACTCAAGGGCTTGATAGAGGTTTCTGGCCCAGTTCCTTGGACTTTATAGCCTCCCTAACAGATACCTTGATCAATTCTAGTGACAGGGGTCTAATTACCAGAACCAGTTTCATTGTTGGGCAGCTTTGTTGACTAAAAGTCACTCTTTACCAGGAGCCCAAAACTCCCTCCTAGGCCTTCTACCTGCAGGTCTCTATTCCCACCTGGAGTTCTAGAATAGTAAAAGGACAGCAAACCATAGTCCACAGGCCAGATCCACAACCTGTTTTTTTAAATGGCTCCCCAGGTACAAATGGTTTTCACATTTTTCAGCGGTTCAAAAAAATCAAGAGAAAAATCTTTCAAGACAATTGAAAATTAAATGAAGGTCAAATGTCAGTATCCATCAACAAAATTTTACTGGATCACAGCCAGGCTCATCCCTTTATGTATTGTATATTGTTGCTCTTTCACTACAGTGGTAGAGTTTAGAAGTTGTAACAGGGATCACATGGTTCTCAAAGCCTAAACTATTAACTATCTGGCCCTTTCCAGAAAAAGGAAATACTTTATCCCCACAGCTGTCCTTCAAGGGTCTTGGAAAGAAGGAGTCTGAGCGCTGAGACATTGAATCTGCTCAGGGATTTGCTGGGAAGTGACACCCAGAACCCTGCCCCAATCTGCCTTACCAAGGGGATAGTTGGCCAAGGTGGGCACACTGGTGGTGGTGAGGGTCAACTCCTTCTCCTCGCTGCCTTCCACGGGGCCCAGAGGGAAGCCAACACGCTGTTCAGGGGCAGGAGGCTTCCCAGCCTTGAGACCTGAGCACACACAGGTAAAGAACATTTTGTCAATTCTGTCCGAAGATCTGGGGGGTGGGGAGATGGGCAGGGAAGAAGAGTGATGGCGCACGGTGTTGAGAACAGAATAACTGTAGTTCAGAGAGACAGACTTGGGTTCAAATCCCGACTGCTATTTTTAACTCGGAAACAATAGTCAGTACAGGCTTTCTCAGCCTCAGCTTCCCCAAATACCGAAACGCGAGAAGTAACAGAATGTATAGAACAGATAATCATGCCGGTCGCATAACTTTGGGGGTATCAGAGGCAGAGGTAGACCTCGGGCAAACCGGAGCAGGATCGTGGATCTGGTTGGAGTTACTCACCCTTCAAAAGCTGCAGCTCCACGGAGTTCCGCAGGTGCTTACATTTTAGACCCAGGGGCTTGCGGACCGCGAAGAGTCCGCGCAGGCGCACCTGCCCTGCAGCCGGAGCAGGTAACATTGGACGGAAGTGTCGCACGGTCCACCTCCGGGGGCCTCGCCAAATCCCGCAGCCGGAAGTGGTTCTTGTCTTATAGTCCTCGGGTAAAACATGCTGGAGAGAAGGAAGTAGGGCCCGGCTACGAAACCCAAAGCTAGGGGAGCTTACGTGTTCCCAGGAAACGCTTTTTTGACTGTGAGGTAAAATGGGAAGTCTTGCATATGTGGAAGTAGGCGGGTTAGGAAACTAAGACTCAGACTGGATGAGGTAACATCTAATTTCACATCCTCTATTTGTACCCATTTCTGTCCTTTCAGACAAGTCGCAATTCTAGGGGAGACCACAGGACGCTGAGCCCTGACGACCCTCAGGGACCAGATGAAGTCGGATCCAGAGGATACCCAGGTCCTGCAGTAGGTCCCAGCTCTGACCCAGGGGATTGGAGGCATTCCCAGGGATCCTGATCTCTCTGGAGTCACATCATATAAATTTCGTTCCTCTAAGGAGCTCTGCTTCATACCTTGGCCACAGATGGTTGCATAGACTGGGCACTGTCCAAGTCCAGGGTCAACAATCACATATAAACTATGATGACCCCTGAGTTGTGCAGTGTGGTGGCCTTGGCTCAGTATCTCTAAGTTTCCATAAAATGTTACTACCCTGATTGTATGTCAGGCCTTCCTCCCTCGTTAGACTTATGCCCCTGCAGACAGGAACCATGCCCTTAGCTTGTGTCCTGGCCAATAGTAGATACTCCATAAGGGCTTGTGGCCCCATTGTGGACCCCACCCCTCACAACCTTGCTGTAGCTGGACCTTTCACCTGCCTTTGAGGATGCCTTCCCAATATCTGAGTCCTGCCTTCCACCTTGCAGGGAGCAGCATCGGGTCTTGCTGTCCACCCTTGTTTTAGTTTGCTAATGCTGCAGAATGCAAAACACCAGAGAAGGACTGGCTTTTATAAAAAGGGGGTTTATTTGGCTATAGAGTTACAGTCTTAAGGCCATAAAGTGTCCAAAGTAACACATCAGTAATCAGGTACCTTCACTGGAGAATGGCAAATGGCGTCCAGAAAACTTCTGTTAGCTGGGAAGGCACGTGGCTGGCGTCTGCTCCAAAGTTCTGGTTTCAAAATGGATTTCTCCCAGGACATTCCTCTCTAGCAAGCTTGTTCCTCTTCAAAACGTCACTCACAGCTGCACTGAGTTCAGTCTCTTTGAGTCAGCATGTTTTATATGGCCCCACTGATCAAGGCCCACCCTGAATGGGTGGGGTCACGCCTCCATGGGAGTATCCCACCAAAGTCACCACCCACAGCTGGGTGGGGCACATTCCAAGCAAATCTAACCAGCACCAAAAACGTCTGTCCAACAAGACCACAAAGATAATGGCATTTGGGGGACACAATACATTCAAACCGGCACAACCCTCAACCTGGGCAAGCTCCAGAGACAGCCCAAGGGCACACTTAGCCATGAATATCTCTGTTTCCTGGATGTGAATGTGAGTGTCCAACTGCTGTCCATCTGGCAGTCAAGAGGAAGTGCAGCGACGTGGGGCAGCAGGGACATCCTGAAGAAGGAGGAGCTCTGCCCACCATGGGCAGAAGTGCTTTACAGTATTTTATGCCAGGGCTGTTTCATTTTCCATGGGAAAGGCAAATCATCTGGCAGCATCACTCCAGGAATAGAAAGATGTGTTAATGTGCATACAATGTTTAAAGTCAATTCAATAGGGGAAAAATAGTCTTTTCAACAAACAGTGCTGGGACAACTAGAAATTCACATGCAAAAGAATGAATGTGCCTCTCCCCATATACAAAAACATACTTTAAAATGGAATAATGACCTAAATATAAGAGCTAATATTTTATATAAATATATACGTATATATATATTTCAAAATTAACCAATGACTGGTCACAGCCCTGGAAACTGAAAATGACTGGGGCTTTCTCCACTGAGCCAAAAAAGAAACAGTCCCCTTCAGACCCAGTCCAAGGCGACCCTCCGGCTCTCCCAGAATTATACAAGCAAGAAGAGTATCTCTAAGTTTATCAATAATAAAAAACACATCAGTATAATAGAGAATCAGGAGTGCAGACTCTGAAGAGAATGCATCAATGTGTAAAGTTTCAGGTAGGCTGGTAACAGCAGGAGTTGATGCCACGACAGTCTACAGTTGATGTTACAGTTCTCCACATCTTATATTGTCAATAACAAAGGCTGAAGGAAGGTCCTTTATATGGCACAGAAGACCTTGCTCCATATAAAGGAGCATGAGTATTAGGAGACTGGAGCCTTGAGGCTGCCCAAATGGCTACAAGGTCAAGTAATGAGATTTTCAACTTTGAGGAGGCATTGGGAACATGTACAACTGGTGGGGCCAACAGAAGATACTGCTGCTCTCTGGAGGAGGCTTTGAGCAATGGAGAGGGTCCAGGTGAAGTTGGTCACCATCCCAAGAAAATGACACTCACAGACTATGAGGAGATCAGCATCAGCAGAGGCAATATCAGATGGAACCAGACTGAGCCAGAGTGAGGGCAGGATCTAGTTAACATTTACATGAGAGGCTCTCTACTCATTTCTTTTCTCTGTATTGTGAACGCTGGAGGAGCTAGTGCCTGGGAGAGGAAAGGCAAGATGTGAATTAGAATTTGATCATATTTCTGTATTCTCCACCGTTTTTTCTAAGGAGCTAGGGAGAAGAGGAGAAGCCAAGTTTTGAATCAAGCAATGAGGGCTACATTTTAAATTATAAAAATAAGACTTTTCTAGAAACTGAAAGTGACTGGAAAGCTATGGAATCCAGCAAAGATTTCACTAAAGAAGCAGGCACACCCACATTTATATCCCAGTGAGTTGCAAATTCTCAGTAAATCTGATGTATGTGTTTGTATATTTGTGTGTGTGCATGTTTCTGGTAATATGTGAGCCTAGGTTATTTCTGCCAACTTTCCTATTGAAAACAACTGAAAATGTTTGAATGAAATATTTTCAGAAGCCTTAAGAGCATGGAAAGGGTAACAAGATTTAAATAATTATCAGGTCAAAATTTAAGTATAAGAAGGAGCTCAGCTCCTCTGGGTACCAACTCTCTATTGCGCTACGCACAGCCATGCGTTTAACCCAGGCGAGGAGGAGAAGGAGAAAATTCCCCCAGATCCGGGCAGGCCCCGCAACCCATACCCCGTCCTGTTTTGAGAGGAGGAGGGAAGAGAAATGTAGCAGCGCATGCAAGTCTGTCCTTAGGATGAAGCTTTAACTGAACTGAAGGAAGGAGAAACAGCCCTGAATTCTGGGAGGTCTGTCAGTCTTTTGGGCCTGCGGAGCTGAGGGGAGGGAGGCCAGCAAACTACTTCTGATCTCAGCAGGTCCTGCTCGGCTTGCAGCCTTGGCCGAACTTGGGAGCCTGAGCTGAAGAGTCTCACTCGCCAGGACGTGCACGCACCCCACTTGGGCAAGTCAGCTCTGCATCCTGGATCAGGGAATCAGCCCAGCTGCACCATGAGCCGCGTTCGCGATGCTGGTTGTGTAGCCGCAGGGATAGTGATCGGGGCTGGTGCCTGGTACTGCGTGTACAAATACGCCGGGGGAAGAGCCCAAACGAAAAAGAGACTGACCAAGCCGAAGACCAGGGCAGGGGCAGTGGCTGGGACAGGAGCCAGAGCTAGAGCTGGGTTAAGGGCTGGATTCACAATTGACCTTGGGCCCGAATTCAGTCCTCCCGCTCCAGTCCAGGCTGGGGCGGAAAACAGGGCCCAGAATGAAGCCTCTGCTCTGGACACGGCCGGAGCTAAGGCAGTGGTCCCAGCTGCAGCCAGTGCTGACGGTCAGAGTGGGGAAGGAAGTCAGGCCAAGGAGCCTGATGGGGTAGGGGTTGAGACTAAGGCCGAATCTGTAGTAGCGGCTGCAGAGGCTTCTGCAATGGCAGCATCCCTCGGGGCAGAGGCTACTGGGGCTGCAGAGACCACCGCAATGTCAGAGGCTCCCAAAGTGGCAGAAGTCCCCGGGGCAGTGCCTCTGGGGACAGAAGAAGCTCCAGAAGTAACAGAGGCTCCAGGGGCTGTAGCTCCTACCCAGGCTGTGGAGGCTCGTGGCGCTGCAGGGCATACTCGGGCAGCAGAAGCTCCCCAGGTGGTGGTTCCTACCGGTGCTGCAGAGGCTCCTGGGACATCAGGGTCCTCTAGAACAGCAGCAGTTCCTGGAACAGCAGCTGTCAAGAGAGCTACTCCTGGGGCTCACACTGGGGCTATACCTAAGTCTGGGTCATCAACTGGAGCTGTACCCAAAGGTGGGGCCAAGGGTGGAACCAAGGCCCGAACTGGAGGCAAGGGTAAGGGCAAGAAAAGCAAAGTTGAAGTAGATGAATTGGGGATAGGCTTCCGCCCTGGGGATGGGGCTGCAGTAGCTGCTGCAGCCTCTGCTAATGGGGGACAAGCTTTCCTAGCAGAGGTTCCTGATTCTGAGGAAGGGGAGTCCAGGTGGACTGACACAGAGTCCGATTCAGACTCTGAGCCTGAGACTCAGCACAGAGGGAAAGGTAAAAGAACCATTCCCATGCAGAAGCGCCCCTTTCCTTATGAAATTGATGAGATTCTGGGTGCCCGTGACCTCAGGAAAGTCCTTACCTTGCTTCAGAAGTCTGATGATCCTTTCGTCCAACAGGTAGCTTTGCTCACCCTGAGCAACAATGCCAATTATTCATGCAACCAAGACACAATTCGCAAATTGGGAGGCCTCCCGATTATTGCAAACATGATCAACAAAACTGATCCCCACATTAAGGAAAAAGCCTTAATGGCCCTGAATAACCTGAGTGAGAATTATGAAAATCAGGGTCGTCTTCAGGTATACATGAATAAAGTGATGGATGATGTCATGGCCTCTAACCTGAATTCAGCAGTACAGGTAGTTGGACTAAAATTTTTAACAAACATGACTATTACTAATGACTACCAGCACCTGCTTGTTAATTCCATTGCAAACTTTTTCCGTTTGTTATCTCAGGGAGGTGGAAAAATCAAGGTTGAGATTTTGAAAATACTTTCAAATTTTGCTGAAAATCCAGATATGTTAAAAAAACTGCTCAGTACCCAAGTGCCGGCATCATTTAGTTCCCTCTATAATTCTTATGTGGAATCAGAAATTCTTATTAATGCCCTTACTCTATTTGAGATCATCTATGACAATCTCAGAGCAGAAGTATTCAACTACAGAGAATTCAATAAAGGTTCCCTTTTTTTCTTATGCACTGCATCTGGAATATGTGTTAAGAAAATTCGAGCCTTAGCAAATCACCATGACCTCCTGGTGAAAGTGAAAGTTATAAAACTAGTGGACAAATTCTGATTGCCTATCTATGTGCCCCCAAAGAGCTTGAAGAAATTTGGTTCTGCAGTCTGGAAGCATTGAAAATTGAAAGTTACTGCTTTTCCACTTTGCTCATATAGTAAAGGAATCCTTTCAGCTGCCGGTTTTGAATAATGTATCATCCAGAATGATGTTAATCGGTGAGTCTCCAGCTTTCAGCTGAACCATTTTATGAATACCAAATAGTCATCTTGTACTGAAAACACATTTGTGACTTTAATCATGCTGCTTGGATGGGAATACTTTTACTGGTTCCTCTATGTGAATTGAAAGTGAACATGTCCATCATGAATAGCCTACATTTCTATCATTTGTTTTGACTTGAATTTATGCACCAAAGACTTCATTTGTGTATCATCAATAAAGTTATATGTTTCAACTGAAAAAAAAAAAAAAAAAAAAAAAAGAAGGAGCACAGAATGGTAAGCCAAGCACAAAATTCACTTTTGACTTGAGGACATTTGCTTAAGCAGAAGAAACTGAGCTGTGGCTTTCACTACCTGGATGGCATGGGGAAGCAAGTGGTGCATCCAGAGCCTACCCCTCTAAAACTGGGGTCCCAAAAGGCTAATCACTTAGTATAAAGAGAAATCAAAAAGATTATAAACATATGTACTTACCGTGCTTAAAGAAATAAAAATAAAGCTGAAAATATCTTAAGGAACAGATAATCACAAAAAGTGATCCAGCAGATACGGAAAAAAATGAGTGGGCTTAACAGCATATCAGGCACAGTTGAGGAGAGTCTTTGTGAAGAAGATAAGCCAGAAGAAGTTACCCAGAATGCAAAACTGAGAGAGAAAAAGATGTGAATTATGGAAGAATGGTTAAGAGACAGAAATGATCAGTGTGTCATTGTCAACTGGAAGACAGGCAATCCTTGTTTTAAATTGAGAATTTGACAAAATTGAGTCCTGATGTCAAATGGAAGGCAGAATTTGAAAGTGATAAGCTTGGATATTTAGCTGAGACAATTTCCAAACTAAATGTGCAAAGTGCAGCCTGGTTTCTCCTTACAGCTTATGGCAAAAGGCAAGAGGAAAGGGATAACCTGAGAATTGAACTTTTGGCTACAAAGAAACCAGAAATTGATGGCTTGGAAAATTTTGAGCTTCTGGAAAGCAAGTCCTCAGAGACTTGCTGGCGGATTTAACCAAACATGGATCAAGTCAGCCATCTCAGTGTGAGTCAGGATTGGAAATGCCATTATCCAGAAAGGATTTGTGGAAAGTCCTATTGTCTAACAGTTGGGACCCCTGTGTACTACACGCAAAACTGACAAGCTTTTTGTGAGATCTGTATGAATGGAAACACTGCCAGCCTGTAGTAAAAGGGATAGAAGAGGGACAGATTGAAGGAAAAATTACTTCAAAGGCAGAACCACAGAAGCTGAGTCTGGAGTGAAGACACCTCAGGCCAGGAGAGTGAACCCACTTGTGTATGTGGAAAGGGTGCATCTGCCCTGGAGCTTACAGAGAGTGGACATTCCACCCTGTTGTTCAGAAAGAAGGTTACCACCCCAGGACCCTCAGATGCCTGGGAGATTGCAGAGAGCTGGCCTGCCCCATTGTTCAGGAAGAGTGCTGCCACCTCAGGCCTCATAGAGGGTGGAGCACATTCTGTGGAGGTTAGGGAGAGTCTGGCAACTACCCCACTGTTCAGAGGGGGTTGAGCCTGTGCCTAGAGATTGCAGAGAGTCTGGCCACCACCCTGATGCTTGGAAATGTTGGAGTCTTCAGCCCAGTGTTTTGAGAGAGCAGGGCAGCTGTGTAAGCCCTTGGAAAGGGTGGGGCTGCCACTCTTTTAAGCCCCAAGGACCAAACATCATTCTAAAGATGACTCTCAGATCTTGAAAGCTAATGAAGTATATGCCCTGCAGGTTTTCAGAACTGTTTAGGTATGGTGACCCCTGGTTTGTTTCCAATTTCTCCCTATGGCAATGGGGATGTTCACTCTGCAACTCTCTCCTTTGTATATTGGAAGAGGATAACTTTTTTTAAGTTTCAAAAGTCCACAGCCAAAGGGGAATTGTGCCCCAGGACAGACTACACCTGTAACTGATTTTGATGAGAATTTGTACTTAATATTGTTACAGAAATGATTTAAGGCTTTTGGGATATCATATAGAATGAATGTATTTTGTATATGGAAAGAACATGTCATTTGGGGGACCCAGAGGGTGGAGTGTAATGGTTTGAAGCTGTTTATACCCCAGAAAAGACCACGTTCAGAAAAGATCAGCCAATCCACTCCTGTTGGTATAGAACTATTGTGGTGGGACATTTTGATGAGGTTATGTCAGTTGATGCATGCCCCAGGTGGGTCTTAATCCTCTTACTGGAGTTCTTTATAAGAGGAAAAAAGACAGAGAAAAGAGTCCTAGAGAAGCTAAGAGAGACAGAAACTAAAGAGAGAAACTTGCAGAACGCCACTGAAGCCAGAAGCTGGAAGCAATGAAAACTGGGAGAGAAGGAGAGGCCAGCAGACATCACCATGTATCTTCCCTTGTGACAGAGCAGTCCTGGATCACCAGAAGCCTTTCTTTGGAAGAAGGTGTTATCCTGATGATGCCTTGATTGAGACATTTTCACAGCCTTGGAACTGTAAACTTGTTAATAAGTCTCCATTGTTGCTTGCCCTTATGAAGCTTGTTGCTGCAAAGGAGAGGCTAAGTCTACTTAAAATTGTGCCTAAGAGTCACCCCCAGAGAACCTCTTTTGTTGATCAGATGTGGCCTTTCTCTCTAAGCCAACTCTGCAGGTAAATTCTCTGCCTTATCCCGCTACATGGGACATGACTCCCAGGGGTGTAAATCTCCCTGGCAATGTGAAACATGACTCACAGGGATGAGCTTGGCCCAGGCATCGCGGGATTGAGAAAGCCTTCTTGGACCAAAAGGGGGAAGACCAATGAAACAAAATAAAGTTTCAGTGGCTGAGAGATCTCAAATAGAGTCAAGAGGTCATTCTGGAGGTTGCTCTTATGCATTATATAGATATCCCTTTTTAGTTCTAAGTGTATTGGAATAGCTAGAAGGAAATACCTGAAACTGTCAAACTGCAACCCAGTAGCCTTGATTCTTGAAGATGATTGTATAACTATACAGCTTACACTGTGTGACAGTGTGATTGTGAAAACCTTGTGGCTCCCACTCCCTTTATTCAGTGTATGGACAGATGAATAGAAAAATGAGGACAAAAAAGTAAATGAATAATAGGGAGGGATGGTGGGGGGCATGGGTTTCTTTTTTTTTTTTTTTTTTTTTTTTTTTTTTCTGGAGGAGAAAAGAATTTATTTACTATCTTGCAAGATAGGGCGTCCAGCCAAACACATGGAAGGAAGGCTGGCGCGCCCGAGGAAGAGAATGGCGATGTTTAAATCTCCTACTCCTAATTCGCAAGTCCCTCCCCTGTTTCCCCATTGACTGGGTACTACAGAGGTTACAGCCTATCCGAGAACACTAACTAATTCATCTTTTGAGATTTTAATTTGTACAGCCAATCCCAGAGAGCCAACTAGCTCATTATTAAGATTTTGAACTGATTAGCCAATCCCCCCCCAAATTTTTATTTTTTTTGCTGTGAGTTCCCACCTCTGATACTACCTCATGTCTCTTTACATCAGGCAGATTCTCTCTTCTCTTTGTCTGGGGCTTGTTTAAACTGGTTTTCCCTCCATTTCCCTTATTCCATGCTGTCTCTATGTGAAAACGAAACTTATTCCTTTCTTACAGATTCCCTCCTCTTTCTTTTTAAACACTTTTAGTTTTCACATTTTAGATTTTCAAATTTGCTAAGGGCTTTTTCACATTTTTTATCATAGGGATCTTTTTTTTTATTTTTTATTCTAGTGGTTTTGATGGGTTTTTGAACTAGCCTTTGAGCACACGGGATTATGTAGCACCTATTTGTTATAAACATTTTGGCTGGAATGACAAGGAAAATTAAAATAGATGTTGCAATTCCTTTCCATTTCTTGAACCAATTTTCCAACCATTCTATGAGTGGGTTGTTAATGCTAGAATTCTTTTCTAGTTTTTTGAAATAAGGCTGTTAAGCCTTGTAGGGCTTTGGTGATAGTTCCATTAGGTGCAGTATTATTGGGGATGAATGTGCGACAATTTCCCCCAACTATAGCACAGATGCCTTCTTTTTTAGCTAGCGTTATGTCTAGGGCCATTCTGTTCTCCTATGCCATTCGGCTAGTGGCATTTAACTGTTCTGCTATTTTTTAATGACATTCTTGGTATAGTTGATAAATTTTAGCTGATGATTGACATTTTTATTGATGGTGACCCACCAGAATAAGGATGATTTAAATTCTGCAGCTAATTGATTTTTAGCTTTAAACTCTTTAGGAACTTTCTGGGGAACCCCTATGCTATTTACAAACATTTTTTATTGAAGGAACTAGGTACACTTTGTACATTTTTCTTTTTTTCTTTGCCTTGGGTTGGTACTTTATTACTTTCAAATGCCAGGGTAAATGAGATAGCCAACTGAACCAGAGCACAGGTTCCTCCCCACCTTTCAGGTAGTGTTGGCCAGAGGATGCCCTTCCCACAGTACCACCAGAGGTCTGCTCGGGGTATAGTTAGGCTGGAGAAGTTGCCAGTACTATCCTTGCTCACATTCCACACCTGTGTACACAGAGCCATGGTACCAAGATCCTGGAGCCCTTCTTCCCATCTGGAGAGACAGGCAGAGTGGTTTCCGGGACCAAGGTGAGACGCTGGTATGGCTTTGACACTTCCCTCCTGGACTGGAGGGAAAAGGGAGGACAACGTACTACAACTTTCACCAGGAGTAGCATTTTGAAAGAGGAGTGTTATACATTTAAACTCCCTTTCATGCTTTTTCATCCCCAAGGGGAAGGGCATAATCTGAACAGTGGGTTGTTTGGTTGTACAAGCAAACAGTTACTTCTGTTTAGACTTTGGATGGTATGTTTGCCCCATTCTACCCAGGCATTTGTATTTCCATAATCTGTCTCTATTTCTGTGGTTTGCTTTAAGTCTTTGGCCTTAAGTATTCTAATGACCTTGGGGTCAATTTGTACTGGAGAGTTAAATTCCAGCCAAGTTTTCCTTAATGGTTTTTTCTTCAACCTGGGTTAAGACCCATCCCTCATACTGTGTGGTCCACCAAGCAGTGTTCCAAGAATAACAGGGGTTAGGTGTCTCATAAGTTATACTCTTAAATGTTTGCTCCTCAACAATCTTGCTTTCTACTTGAACAGTCTGCTTTCATAAATGCTTATATTCCTTCCTCAGTTGTTGCTGATGTTTTAGATTTTTACAGCTCATTACTTGACAGACATTAAATTGTACAGTTTGAGACTTTAAGCCTTTGACTACACTTATAACCAGCTTAGCAGAACCTGTTACTCCTTGAATATAGAACATTATGATCAGTATAAGCAATTTCATCATTAAGCTATACACAGAGCACAATGCAAACATAGGGTTTAATCCAGCCCTTCCTCCCTCCTAGTATGTTCTTTCAACTGTTGCCTATTTAAGGTGATCCTTAGGGGATCTGAGGTAGGAGTCACTTTCCAGGATTCAGGTTGAGTTGCTGGATACTTATCGTCTGGTTCAGGCACCGGTCCCTTCACTCGTGTGTAATGAGTCCAGCCTCTTTCTGCCGTTCGGACTGCCGTCTTAGTTGTTAGCAAGATTTGATAGGGTCCTTCCCAGATCGGTTGAAGTTTGGATTCTTTCCACGACTGGATCAGAACCCAGCTGCCAGGCTGATGTCGATGGGCAGCAAATTCAAGAGGCGGGGTTTGAGCCAACAGTCCACGGTGCCTGAGAGATGATAAAGTAGAAGACAAGGCCAGTATATAATTCTTAAGAAAAAGATCCTTTGTGTCTAGGGAGGGGAGCTCTCTAGTCCTCCTGGGGAAAGGCAAACCAAAAAACCAAAGGCTTACACCTTATAATTGCCTAAGTACTAAATTACACATGGCTTGCACCCCTCTAATGACTCCCCTAGTGTAAAACTGCTAATACTTGCTTTAGGTACAGACACTCCTGAAGTCATGTGCATGAAGAGCAGCAAGAACTTACCAACATTTCGGGCTGAAACAATTAGACTAAAGGACAACTATAATTTACAATAACCTAAGATTAATGAACATAAAAAGGCTTACCACTCTTAAATGCTAACTTAAAATTTAGTTTTTAGTACACCTAGTTTAGTGATGCTTGAATATACGTGATTCACATATATGCATACCCTGAACATACACACAAGTTTTGCTGTTAGATGAGTAAAAACTCACTCTCCAGGGAGAGGAGGACAAGCCTTGGTGTGTAGTATTTGACAATATATGTGGTGTTTTTATTCCTATTAGACTTAATGTTAAGATAGCAACCTGGCATTACCAAATGGAGACCTGGGAAGAGATATGAACCATTTACTGTTCTAAGTTTGTTTAATTCAGCTTTAGTGAACCTTAAACCCTTTTATAGGAACATTTACTTGCACTTTGAGTATGGACCTTTTGTTTTTGCCCAAAATATATCAGAAAAATTATTCTGCTTTTTACAAGAATACACAGTCTCATATATCTGGAATACAGACACATATAACTTATATACACACTCATAACCATACGAAACAGACATACATTCCCATTTACAAGCATGTATAGCCAATACACTACTGTTACACATACATAGAAAACTTTTACACAGTTTTTCTCACTTTTTTTCATTTTTCACACTATTGTGAAACTGCACACAATTGCCCAGCTTTAGAGTACACACAAACTAGTATACGCTATAAAGACACAAAGAAATAGCTTCAGTTTACTATAGATGAGTACACAGGAAATTTTTGCCAAGTTTTAAATTACACACTGACAAACTTTCACAGTTTGAAAGACTCCTACGTAATTATATTACATGCTTTTATTACATACAAATACAACTATCCCACATTCCTGTGTAAACATACAACTTAAACTCCCATTAGATTTATGAAGTTTTAACTCTCAGAATGTATCCAAATACAGTCCTAAAAAATGTGCATATAACTTTCTATATACCCTGATACACACATTAAGGGACTTTAAATGTAGCTTCCACATGCCTTAGACTTAATTACACAGCACACTAAAATATGTAAATGTATTTATTAATACCTGTTTAGCCCTACATAAGTATATGAATAGAGAATTACACAAACCCCATGCTACAAATTTCCTTCCTCCTTTTTTTTTTTTTTTTTAAACTGCTCCAATTACTTCTCTATCTCACTTTTGTCTGTTTCTTCCCTGGCTTGTTGACTCTCTGAATATTTCCTCTAATGGCTTATTTAGCCATTCATTGATTTTTGGATCTTCTCTGAATATTAGGCTAAAATTCCTTTATATAGCTGACCTTTTAAAGTCTGAGTTATTAACAGAATGACATTGTATTCTTGGGGCTTGAGGGAGTGGGAGTTCAACCCTTTTTAGAGGCTTTTGTGGCAGCCCTTTTCTTTTCAAAGTCTGGGGTGATGTTGGGGAGATTACCTTTTTGGCCCCACCCTTCTTAAACATCGGGGTGCCACCCAGACTCTGCCTCTTCGGGGTAAAGGCTCTACCTTCTCTGAACAGTGGGGTGGCAGCCAGGCTTTTCGCATTCCCCTGGGAATGTGCTCCACCCTCTGGGTCCTGAGGCGGCAAAACTTTTCTAGAGCATTGAGGCGGAAGGCCCACCCTCAACCCCCAGGGCAAACTTACCCTTTTCATGCATGTGGGCCACTCCACTCTCCCAGCCTGAGACCACTTGACTTCAGACCTCAACTTTCATCGTTCTTTGGGGATATGGGTACAGCCAATTTTATTTTAGGTGGATGCAGTCTCTCTCTTTCTCTCATAGCCGCCCTCTTTCCCATTTCCCTTTCTTCTCCCAAGAAAGGGATATTTACATAAACCGGAGTTTAAGAATTAAGTTAATTGTTATTTAGCTAGCCTTGCTAGGCTTTTTATTAATGATTCTTACCTTTCTTTCTTTAAGAGCCTTTAGAAACAGAAACTTTTGGAAATCTCTCCGTTTTTTTTTTTCTTTTTCTTAACTTTTGGTGGGTTGTAATTACTGGAGCAGTCAGCATTAACTGGCTCTCCAATTGCCTGGGGGCATAGACTGCTTCCACTAAAACCCCAGGCTTTAATGGTTCCCGCCCCAGTGGGGGAGGGGAAACCATAAGGTGGGGGAATGCTTATCCCAGGTTTTAGTTTCTTTTTTTTTTTTTCTGCAGCCACCACATGGCACAGTTCAATTCTGCCTTGGAAAAAGGTTTATTTTTATTAACATGACACACGAGGTCAGCACAAAGTCAACTCTTATCTGCCTTATATTTTGGCCAGAATATATTTGGCAGCAAAATGCCTTTTTTTTTTTTTTTTTTTTTGTCTAAACATAACAATAATATTTGATCATTTTCTTTTACCCTTTCCCTTGGTCCAATTACTTTTAGCCCAATGTTTTAACATGTTTCCTAATGGATTATTTAGAGGAATGTTCCCCAGGGACCCTAAAGGTACCCCCTTCCCTTTATTCCCAGCCGGCTGACTGCCTCTATTCCCCATTCTGAGTCTTGCCTAAGCATCTTTCCCTTAGGATCAGCTCTAGGCTCATCAGAATGTCCCCATTCTGAGTCTTGTTTGGGCATCTTTCCCTCAGGATCAGCCCTAGACTCTCAGAATGCTTTAACCACCAAGGTAATATAATATTTCTTTCCTTACCTTGGTCCGTGCACGGAGTTGCCTGGTTAACCAGAGGCAGGCCTTTTCATTTTCCCCTTTTCTCATCCACAACCGGCAGATTCAAGCATCTGGTCTCGGGCCCTTTAGCTGCCGGAGATGGGCCCCCAATGGCGGAGTCTGAGACCGCTCAATCAGCGGGGCGCGCCTTCCCTTTGTCCACCTCGGGGGTCCCCCTCCGAAGCTTTGGATCCCGGACGAGCCCCCAAGTTGTCGGAAATAAAGTGGTACTTGTAAGGGAATAAACGCTCTCTCGGTTCTGGAGGAGAAAAGAATTTATTTACTATCTTGCAAGATAGGGCGTCCAGCCAAACACATGGAAGGAAGGCTGGCGCCGGGTTTCTTTTTTACTTTAACTTTATTCCTATTCTTTTTTTGTGTGTGGTAATGAAAATGTTCAAAAATTGATTGTGGTGATGAATGCACAACTATATAATGGTACTGTGAACATTTGATTGCATGGTATGTGAATATATCTCAATAAAATTAAATTAAAAAAAAATTAACCAATGACCTAAATATAAGAGATATTCTCTCTCTCTCTCTCTCTCTCTCTCTCTCTCTCTCTCTCACTCTCTCTCTCTCTTTCTCATACACACACACACACACACACATATATATACACACATAAATATATGTATATGGGAGGGATGGAGATATACAGGAGTAGTGAGTTTGTATACTACTGAAACTAAGTTGGTGTTAGTCAAACTAGGTTATTATTAGTTTAAGATGTTCATTGTAATTACCAAGGTAATCATTAAGAAAATAATTTTAAAATATAGAGAAACAAAGGAAGAAGAGAGTCAAAATGATATACTGCAAAACAGAAACTAAATACAAAAAATGGCAGTAATGGAGTCATGGAGGGACAAAAAACAAAGAAGACATACAGAAAACTAGTGACTAATTGGCAGAAATAAATCCATCTCAGTTATTACCTTAAGTGTCAATGGATTAAACTCCCCTATTAAAAGGCAGAGATTGGTAGATTGGATGAAAAAGCATGGTCCATCTATAAGAGACTCATATAAGGTACAAAGACCCAAAGAGATTGAAAGTAAAAGGATGGTGTGCCGGTTTGAATGTATTATGTCCCCCAGAAAAAGCCATATTCTTTGATGCAATCTTGTGGGGCAGACATAATAGTGGGGATTAAGTTGGAACATTTAGATTAGGTTGTTTGCATGGAGATGCACCCCACCCAACTGTAGATGATAACTGATGGGATATTTCCATGGAGGCATGGCCCCACCCATTCAGGGTGGGCCTTGATCAGTGGAGCCATATAAATGAGCTGACTCAAAGAGAAGGAACTCAGTGCAGCAGTGAGTGACGTTTTGAAGAGGAGCAAGCTTGCTAGAGAGGAACGTCCTGGGAGAAAGCCATTTTGAAACCAGAACTTTGGAGCAGACTCCAGCCACGTGCCTTCCCAGCTAACAGAGGTTTTCCAGACGCCATTGGCCATCCTCCAGTGAAGGTACCCGATTACTGATGTGTTACCTTGGACACTTTATGGCCTTAAGACTATAACTGTGTAGCCAAATAAACCCCCTTTTTATAAAAGCCAATCCATCTGCGGTGTTTTGCATTCTGCAGCATTAGCAAACTAGAACAGATGGAAAATGATATTCCATGGAAACTAATGAAAAGAGAACTGGGATGGCTATATTAGTGTCAGACAAAATAGATTTTAAGTCAAAAAGATTATAAGAGACAAGGATAATATATATTGATAAAACATTCAATGAAGTAAACAAAAGGATTATAAACCTGTCACCTCAAAACAGAGCCCCCAACTACATGAGGCAGAAATTGACAGAATTGAAGAAAAAATAGGTACTTCTACAATAATAGTTGGAGACATGGATACACCACTTTCAATAATTGATAGAACACCAAAAGAGAAGATCAACAAGAGAATAGAGGACTTGAACAACACAGTTAACCAATTAGACTTAATAGACATATATGGAGCACTCTACCCAGCAGTGAGAGGATACAAATTCTTCTCTAATACACATGAAACATTTTCCCAAATAGACCACATGTTAAGTAACAAATCACATCTTATTAAATTCTCCAATATCAGAATCATACAAAGTATCTTCTCAGACCACAATGGAATAAAGTTAGAAATCAATAACAAATGTGGAAATTTTATAAATATTTGGGAATTAAACAATACATTATTAAATAACCAATGTGTCAAAGAAATCACAAGGGAAACTAGGAAATATATTGAGATGAACAAAAACACAACATATCAATACTTATGTGATGCAGCAAACCCAGTCCATAGAAGGAAATTTATAGCTCTGAATGCTTACCTTTAAAAAGGAGAAACATCACAAGTCAAAAACCTAACTTCACACCTAAAGAAACTAGAACAAGAAGAGGAAACTGAACCCAAAGTTAACAGAAGGAAGGAAATAGTAAAGATTAGAGCAGAGATAATTGAAACAGAGAATAAAAAAACAACAGAATCAACAAAACCAATTTTTTTAAAAGATAATGCTCAGAAAATTAGGGATATAAAGGAACTTTCTCAACATGATAAAGGGCATTTATGAAAAAATACCATAGCACAGCAAATATCGTATTCAGTAGTGAAAGATCAAAAGCTTTCCCCCTAAGATCAGGAACAAGACAAGGATACCCATTGTCACCGATGTTACTCAAAGTTATACTAGAAATTCTAGCCAGAGAAATCAGGCAGGCAAAAGAAATAAAGGCATCCAAACTGGGAAAGAAAATGCCAAATTATCTCTATTTGTAAATCACATGACCCCTACTAATAAATGAATTCAACAAAGTTGCAAAATACAAGGTACACATGGAAAAGTCAGCTGTGTTTTTTTAATTCATTTTTATTGATATATATTCACATACCACGCAGTCATACAAAACAAAACATGCATTCAATTGTTCACAGTACCATTATATAGTTGTGCATTCATCATCAAAATTAATTTTTGACATTTCCATTACAACACACACAAAAATAATAAGAATATAAATTGAAGTGAGAAAGAACAATTAAAGTAAAAAAGAACACTGGGTGCCTTTTTTTTCCTTCCCCCATTTTTCTACTCATCCATCCATACACTGGACAAAAGGTAGTGTCGTCCATATGGCTTTCCCAATCGCATTATCACCCCTCATAAGCTACATTCCTTTACAATCGTCTTCAAGATTCATGGGTTCTGGGTTGTAGTTTGATAGTTTCAGGTATTTACTGCCAGCTATTCCAATTCATTAGAACCTAAAAAGGCTTGTCTATATTGTGCATTACAGTGCCCACCAGAGTGACCTCTTGGCTCCTTTTGGAATCTCTCTGCCACTGAAGCTTATTTCATTACCTTTCACATCCCCCTTTTGGTCAAGAAGATGTTCTCCATCCCACCATGATGGGTCTAGATTCCTCCCCAGGGGTCATATTCCATGTTGCCAGGGAGATTCACTCCCCTGGGTGTCAGATCCTATGTAGGAGGAGGGCAGTGATTTCACCTTTCAAGTTGGCTTAGCCAGAGAGAGAGGGCCACATCTGAGCAACAAAGAGGCATTCGGGAGGAGGCTTTTAGGCACAATTATAGGGAGGCCTAGCCTCTCCTTTGCAGGAACAGTCTTCCCAAGGGCAAGTTCCCCACCATCAAGATGGGGAAGCCCAACACCCCTGCATTCTCCACCAGCTCCCCAAGGGGGCTTGGCATATTTTTTTCATTTTTTTTAATTAACTTTTTTTTTAAATCAACTATATCAAAAATTTTTTTTAAAAAAAGCATTTCAAACAAACCATAACAAGGGAGTAAGAAAGATAACTAAACTAACTACTTTACTTCCGACATGTTCCTACTTTACCTGAAGAAAGTTACCTAATATAGCAACATTTCTGTGAACTTGTTCCTACCAAAACCATCAGAAATTAACAGACCATAGTCATTCCTTGGCATTGCCAGAATGTTAAACTTACCCACAATAGCTTATCTGTTCTTATTGGATTATCATTCCCCCGTCCTTAATTGCTCTCTATCACTAGTTCCCCTACATTCTACATTATTAACCATTTGTTTTACATTTTTCAATGTTCACATTACTGGCAGCATATAATACTTCTCTTTTTGTGCCTGGCTTATTTCACTCAGCATTATGTCTTCAAGGTTCGTCCATGTTGTCAAATGTTTCACGACATCGTTCCTTCTTACAGCTGTGTAGTATTCCATCGTGTGTATATACCGCATTTTATTTATCTACTCATCTGTTGAAGGACATTTGGGTTGTTTCCATCTCCTGGCAGTTGTGAATAATGTGGCTATGAACATTGGTATTTGTGTCATCTGTTTGTGTCACTGCTTTCCGATCTTCTGAGTATATACCGAGAAGTGCAATCGCTGGATCGAAAGGTAACTGTATATCTACTTTTCTAAGGAACTGCCAGACTGACTTCCAGAGTGGCTGAACCATTATACAGTCCCACCAACAGTGAATAAGAGTTCCAATTTCTCCACATCCCCTCCAGCATTTGTAGTTTCCTGTTTGTTTAACGGCAGCTATTATAATTGGTGTGAGATGGTATCTCGTTGTGGTCTTAATTTGCATCTCTCTAATAGCTAGTGAAGCTGAACATTTTTTCATGTGTTTCTTGGCCATTTGTATTTCCTCTTCAGAGAACTATCTCTTCATATCTTTTGCCCATTAGATAATTGGGCTGTCTGTACTATTGTCATTGAGCTGTAGGATTTCTTTATATATGCAAGATAGTCTTTTGTCAGATACATGGTTTCCAAAAATTTTTTCCCATTGAGTTGGCTGCCTCTTCACCTTTTTGAGAAATTCCTTTGAGGTGCAGAAACTTCTAAGCTTGAGGAGTTCCCATTTGTCTATTTTTTCTTTTGTTGCTTGTGCTTTGGGTGTAAAGTGTAGGAAGTGGCTGCCTAATACAAGATCTTGAAGACATTTCCCTACATTATCTTCTAGGAGCTATATGGCACTCTCTTTTATATTGAGATCTTTGATCCACTTTGAATTAATTTTTGTGTAGGGTGTGAGGTAGGAGTCCTCTTTCATTCTTTTGGATATGGATATCCAACTCTTTGAGCCCCATTTGTTGAAAAGATTGTTATATCCCAGTTCAGTGGCTTTGGGGGCATTATAAAAGATCAGTGAGCCGTAGATCTGGGGGTCTATCTCTGAATTCTCAATTCAATTGCATTGATCAATATGTCTATCTTTGTGCCAGTGCCATGCTGTTTTAACAACTGTGGCTTTATAATAAGCTTCAAAGTCAGAGAATGTAAGTCCTCCCACTTCATTTTTCTTTTTTAGAGTGTTTTTAGCAATTTGAGGCATCTTCCTTTTCCAAATAAATTTGATAACTAGCTTTTCCAAGTCTGCAAAGTAGGTTGTTGTAAATTTGATTGGGATTGCATTGAATCTGTAGATGAGTTTGGGTAGAATTGACATCTTAATGACATTTAGCCTTCCTATCCATGAACATGGAGTATTTTTCTATCTTTTAAGGTCCCCTTCTTTTTCTTTTAGTAGCGTTATGTAGTTTTCTTTGTATAGGTCTTTTCATCTTTGGTTAAGTTTATTCCTAGGTGCTTGATTTTTTTAGTTGCCATTGAAAATGCTATCTTTTTCTTGAGTGTCTCTTCAGTTTGTTCATTTCTAGCATACGGAAACGTTACTGACTTATGTGCCTTAATCTTGTATCCCGCTACTTTGCCAAATTTGTTTATTAGCTCTAGTAGCTGTAGCATCGATTTCTCAGGGTTTTCCAGATATAAGATCATATCATCTGCAAACAATGACAGTTTTACTTCTTCCTTTCCAATTTGGATGCCTTTTATTTTTTTGTCTTGCTGGATTGCCCTGGCTAGCACTTCCAGCACAATGTTGAATAACAGTGGTGACAGTGGACATCCTTGTCTCATTCCTGATCTTAGAGGGAAGGCTTTCAGTCTCTCACCATTGAGTACTATGCTGGCTGTGGGTTTTTCATATGTGCTGTTTATCATACAGAGTAAGTTTCCTTCAGTTCCTACCTTTTGAGGTGTTTTTATCAAAAAGGGATGTGGGATTTTGTTGAATGCTTTTTCAGCATCTATTGAGATGATCATTTGATTTTTCTCTTTTGATTTGTTAATGTGTTGTAATACATTGATTGATTTTCTTATGTTGAACCATCCTCGCATGACTGGAATTAACCCCACTTGGTCATGGTGTATGATTTTTTTAATGTGTCTTTGGATTTGATTTGCAAGTATTTTGTTGAGAATTTTTGCATCTGTGTTCATTAGGGAGATATGCCTGTCATTTTCCTTTTTTGTAGCATCTTTGCCTGGTTTTGGTATCAGATTGATGTTAGCTTCATAAAATGAGTTAGGTAGTATTCCATTTTCTTCGATGTTTTGAAAGAGTTTAAGTAAGATTGGTGTCAGTTCTTTTTGGAAAGTTTGGTAGAATTCCCCTGTGAAGCCATCTGGCCCTGGGCATTTATTTGTGGGAAGATTTTTGATGACTGATTGGATCTCTTTGCTTGTGATGGGTTGGTTGAGGTCTTCTATTTCTTCTCTGGTCAGTCTAGGTTGTTCATATGTTTTCAGGAAATTGTCCATTTCCTCTACATTATCCAGTTTGTTGGCATACAGTTGTTCATAGTATCCTCTTATAATTTTTTTAATTTCTTCAGGATCCACAGTAACGTCACCTTTCTCATTCATTATTTTGTTTATATGGGTCTTCTCTCTTTTTTATTTTGTCAGTCTAGCTAGGGGCTAGAGCAACATTTCCATTGTTCCAATGGGGAGACTGAGGCCCAGGGAGGGAAAGGATCACAGAGCCAGCCCCTGGGAAGACATATTAGTAAGGGCAGAGACTTAGGGGGTTGGGAGGTGTGAAATGAGAGCACCTTAAGGATCTAGAATCATGCCTACCCCCAGATTGTACACTTCATTCGTGAGCTCTGCTGCTACCTCCTGAACAAGCCACCCCAGGAAACAGAAAACTGGCACCAGGTGCACATGGCACTAGGCAGTGGCCTCTGGCAGTCTATCTGGACTGACTTTTCCAGCTGCTTCCACATCTCCCAGGTAACCAAGTTCTATGGGGCCACTGAATGAAACTGAAGCCTGGGAAACTTTGATGGTTAGCTGTGGTCCAGTTTGGGGCATGGGCAGGGCCATTATGGGGATGGGTCAGAAGGCCCTGGATGGGAAATAGGGGGCAGAGTTCCAGGGGTACTGCATGCCCCCTCATCATACAGTTTCAGGCCCACAGTGGGAGCTCCCAGCACATGTCTTGGTTTTTGCAGGTGCGGGCCTGTGGCTTCAACAGGTGCATCCTAACCTTTGTGTACCCCATCCGGCTGGTGCATGTCAATGAGGACACCATGGAGCTGATCCAGGGGCCCAATGATGTCTGCATTCCCTGCCAACCAGGTATGCGAGTGGCTGGAGTTGGGGGTTGTTCCAGGAGAGAGAGAGCACAGATGCTGGTGGGTGGGGAGCTCTATTCTGGCCAGTGGCCAACAGTCAGTTCTCTTAGTTCTACAAGTGTTTCATTCCTTTTATCCATTCATTCCTTCACCATCCCATCCATCCATCCATCAGTCCATTCATTCATTTTCGTGTTGACTCGATAAGACTCTCCAGGCTGCCCTGTTTGATCCCGGCTCAGCCACTTGGCTCTGGGACACGGACGAGTTATTGAGCCTTTCTGCCTGAGTTTCCTCATTGGCAAATGGGGATGAAAGCAGCACCCACTCCATCAGGCTGACCTGAGGATTAGCTGTGACAGTGTAAAGCTCCTCCAGGCACAGACGAGGGGCTCGGTAAGCACTAGCTTTGCTCAGACTGTCCACGTGGAACTTGGCCACCCATTGTTTATTTGTTCATCTTCCCATGCATTCAGTGACAGACATTACTGAGGGTCTACCAGTGTCAGAGATGCCCAGATAAGCTCCCTGCCCTGAGGGTGCTCCTGGGCTAGGGGGAGAAATGGGGCATTTCCTGGGAAGCAGTGTGAATGGAAGTTAGATCAGGACACAGGGTGTGTTCAGGGGTGGAAGGAACAGGTGGAAGAGACAACCTGGGGGTGTTTCCAAATCCGACTCTGCCTTCCCTGCCCCCAGGTGAGCCAGGGCAGCTGGTGGGCCACATCCTCCAGCAGGACCCCCTGCGCCGCTTCGACAGCTACCTCAACCAAGGTGACAGTAACAAGAAGATCACCAAGGATGTGTTCAGGGAAGAGGACCAGGTCTACCTCATCTGTGGGCGGACACCTCTCCCCAGCTCTTCACAGCCCCCTTCCTCCCTTAGTAGCCCCTTCCTGGGGGAGGGGAATGAGGGGAACTCCCCGCCGCCTTCAGAGAACACCTCCCTAGGTCTCCCCCACTTCCAGGCCTTATGGTAAACAAATCCTTGGGATCCAGCGAGGACTGCCTGGTGTAAACCTCTGAGTCAGAAGCCAGGGCAGGCCCAAGCTCTGCCACACACCACCCCTCCCTAGGCGATGTGCTGGTGATGGACGAGCTGGGCTGCCTGTGCTTCTGAGACAGCACTGGGGACACGTTCCACTGGAAGGAGAGAACATGTCCACCACTGAGGTGGAGGGCACACTCAGCTGCCTGCGGGACATGGCCAGTGTGGTAGTTTATGGTGTTGAGGTGCCAGGTGTGTGTGGGAAGACATGGGTGGGCAGATGGAGCATCATTTGGCCAGTACCACCCAGGGGCTCCCTGCCACCAGCTGCTCACTGTCCACCTTACTGCCTCCAGGAAATAGGGTTGGGCTGGAATCGCTGCTCTGGCCAAACTCACTCGTAGCTGTGACTTGGAGCACTTTGTGCAGGTCCTAGAGAAGGAACTGCCCCTGTACACATGTCCCATCTTCCTGTGCTTCCTGCCTGAGCTGCACAAAACATGTCTGTCCACCCCCTACTTCAGCTGTCAGGTTCCAAACCTATCCCCTTGCCTATTTCCTTCTAGAAAGACCTGGGTGGTTGTCATTTGACCTTTACCCACAGCCTTACTGGGTAGTGGTAAACTGACCTCCCATTGTATGGGTGAGCAGACTGAGCCTTCAGAGAGAGGAGGTCCATCCATTTGTTAATAGAACAAATATTTATTGGATGCCTACTAGGTGCCAGTCAGTGTGCTAGGCCTTGGGGATACAGGTAATAAGTTTTGACAGGGCCTTTGCCTTCTTGAAGGTTCTAGAGTAGTGCAGGTGGCTGTAGGAAAAAGAATTCCAAAGATGCTGAATGGAATACAAGTGACCAGTCTGTCCACAAAGCAGATGAAAGGGGTTTGGCCTACTGCTGGGATAACCGGGAAGTTCCCCAGGAAGGAAATGTTTAAGCTGAGACAGGAATGCAAAGGAAGATTTTATGGGGAGAGGGAGGCATTCCAGGCTGTGGAACAGCGAGCACAAAGCTCCTGAAGCAGGAAGGAGCTTGGGGGCTGGAGGAATGAAAGGAGGCCCCTGAAGCTGGAGCAGAGAGTGAGGGGTGGGCCGAGGAGTGTGGTGGGATAGAGAGGCCAGCAGGGGCCAGAACCCAGGGCAGGAGCTCAGCTGCTGTGTGCAGGGGAGAGGACTGTAGGTGGGGAGAGGAGTGCAAGGGCTGCCACAGACATCTGGGTGAGAGACGAGCAGTTTGCCCTCTCCCACCAGCAGGGCAATGCCATCCTTCCAGCTGTTGCTCTGCTGAGGCCTCTCGGAAGTTCTCTGGTGGGTGCCTAGAAGCACTGAGGCTTGTGCCCAGACCCTGGCCCTTCCTGGCTCTCCCCACTACTCAGCCTCTGACCACATCTGCCTGGGTGCCTCCCATGGGGTCCTCATGGCAACTCCTGCCCCCTGATGAAAGCCTTTCCCTGATGATCTGGCCCCTGCCCAATAGCGGGCACCGAGGCCTCTGAAGCAGAGGGTGAGTCTTGGGCTTCAGTGTAGCCCAGGATGGGGATGCTAGTGCTGAACTCTTGACAAAGACTGTGGGTTCCCTGAGGATTGGATGGCCACTGTGCCAACTTGTCCAGGGGAGTTGGGAAGCTATCAGACTTAGGATTTCAGATAGCCTTTGCTACAGAATAAACCATCACAAAGCCTAATTATGGCCTAAAATAACCATTGTATTTGCTCATGAATCTAGCAATTTGGGGTGAAGCTCAGCTCAGTGGTCCTTCAGTTGGCCTCACCTGGGGTCGTGCAAAGAGCTGCAGTCATGTGGTGACTCAGCTGTGGCTGGAAAGCCTAAGGTTGCATTACTCCATGGCAGGCTCTCAGCTGGTGGGTTTTGCAGCACTGCCCAACAGAACTTTTGCATGATGGAAAGGTTTTGTGTAGGGTATATTGAGGAGAGCCGCCTGGCAGAGGAGTGGATACAGAGAGAGCAAGGAGAAATGCAAGGAGCAGATTGCCCTGGATAGGGTGGGGAAGGTTTGGGGAATCTTCAAAGGCCACAGAGGAGTTTTGACTTGTTGGGACTCAGTGTTATGGGCAGTAGGGAGCCACAGAAGGCTCTTGGGCTGAAAAGTGACAGCCAGACCCCAAGAAAGCAAGCCCTGCCCCTTATGGAACAGGGTGGATGGCCCTCTGAACATGCCGGTGTGCAGGGAGCTGCTGCAAATGCCTTCTGTGTGCGGGTGAGCTTCTGTGTTGTGACTCAGCCCACGGGTGCCCTTCAGTGTGCCCAGTGGCTGCGTGCCCCAGGTCTGTGTGCACGTACCAGCCAGTAGGGTGCTGGGCTGCTGGGGGTGGTGGAGAGGGGGCAGTATGGAGGGCACTGGGAGGTGAATGTGTGGTAGAAAAGGGGGGGCAGGCAAGGAGGCAGGGGAGGGGCGGTAGGGAAGAAGTGGGGCAGATTCCCTGGCCCCAGGTCACCGGGCTTTCCCTGCCAGTGACAGGATCTTAGATCACTAGGATCTTTAGTTCTTCATTAGCCCAGTAAAAGAAGGGGATGCAGGGATTATTGCCCAGGCCCAGGTGATGCTCCAGCTCTTCCATCTGCTCCTTCACGGCCACTTTTTTCATCCATCAGGCGGATAAAGTATTCCTGGAGCCAAAATGACAGGGTCAGGGCACAGCAGCGATCTGCCACCAATGCTTCTTGGACGATGTTAGGAGACAGTCACTCACCTGCAGCTTTTCCATGGCCACCTGTAAGGCCTGGTAGGTCTCCTCAGACACGCTGTCCCCACTGGTCCCACTGGGCTGAGGAGCCTCTGGCTCATGCTGAGATGAGGTCATCTGGTGTGCCAGGTGCTGGCAGCATAGCTTTTGGTCCTTCAGCTGCCCCTGCAGATGTGAGTATTCCTTTTTAGAACTGGCTAGGGCCGAGTTCAAAAGAGCCACCTGCAGGCAAGAGGTGCTTCTGTGGGGGGAATACTGAGGAAGAGTATTGAGCAGTGAAGCTGAAAGGAACCCTCCCCTCTCTGGGCCTCAGTGTGCTCACCTGTTGTTCAATGGCTGGCGTAGTGTCTGACCCACCAGCCCCCAGGGGAGGGGGAAGGACCAAGGGAAATCAGAGAGCAAGGAAACCAAGAGAAAATGCTCATCCCTTCTCAAAGTTAAGGTAACTGATGCATAGAGATGTCAAATGAATAGTGACCAGCACAGCCCATATGGGAATCCAGGTCTGACTGCAAGGATCCTCCCATCATATCACTGTCTCTTTCCCTATAACCAGGGACTCAGTGCCTCAAGCCAGGAAAATGGCCTATGGCCCAGGGTTACCCACTCTAAAGTCAGAGAGCATGGGGTAATGAATAGTCCCAGGCTCTGCAGGCCTCTAGGGTCACCTGTTCTCCCAGGCTGGAGCTGGCTCTCTTGTCCCCCAGAACCCAACTTCATCCCTGTTCCAAGCACTACCCATCCCCAACCCCTGCCCTGAGGATGGTGCCCATCTTCTGAGCCTTTGTGCAAGCAGGGCAGGGGTTACCATTTCTTTACGTTCTGCCAGCTTTTCCTGCAGCTGCCCCAGCTTCTTGGCCAGCTCTTTCTTAACATACTGTTCTCACTACCATCTGCCTTCCTAACCCATCTCTAAAAAAGCAAAAACACACAACCCCTTTGGCCACATAGCATAGCAAGGAATATGGTTCCCATTTGACAGTTGTATAAATAGAAGGCTAGAAAGATCATGTGACCTCTAAGTGTGTGTGTGAAGGGTCAGAGCTTATCTCCTCACATAAATGCTGTAACTTCTTCTGCCAAATGACACTCTGTTATTTCACAGCCTCTGCATAGCTAGCTCTCTCTAATTGCAGAAGCTTCAGTGATACTGTAAGCTGCAGGAATGGGCCCAGAAATTAGGAGGGGCTGTCACTGGGTTTAACCTATTCCCGGCCACCTGGGGTTCTCCTCCCATACCCCACCCTCTGTAAACCTGACCTCCCCAACATGCATCTCCAGCTGCGCCTGCTCCTCCAGGGCCTGCTGTAACTGCTGGGGGCTCTCAAGGACTCCAGGCTGGAGAGATAACTGGATGGAGAAAAACGAGGTTAGATCTGAGGAACCTGGGTTGTTTCACAGAATGCACCCCCCTCCCCAAAAGGGTCAATGAAGATCTCTACCCTCTTGTTATTATTTCATGTACATAGATTTTAGCTGTAATAACTAAAATAATACACACTGGTGAAAAATTCAAACAATTTCTAAGTGTTGAAAGTATTTAATTGAGAGGGTGATGGAATGAATGGGAACTATGTGAAGGAACTGGGGCTGTTTAGCTAAGAAAACATCTCAGGAAAGACAAGGGAACTCACACAAGCCCTTTTCAAGTATCTGAAAGCCTATCCTGGGGAAGAGAGAGACATTTCCTGGGTTGCTCCAGAGGGAAGGTACATGAAGACAGAGTATATAGTTCAGTATGAAGAAACAACTGGAGAAGAAGAGCTCTGACCCAACACCGTTACTACCTGGTTGTCACTTAGTGAAACTGTTGGCTTGGGCCCAGGGCCAACTTTATAATCTCTAAAATGATGGATTTCAACCAGGATGCTTTAAGAAAAAAGCCCTAGTCCTAAGTTTCTGATTCCACAGGTCTGGGCAGGGCCCTATTCTGTGGATTTTTATCATTCTCTGGAGATTCTATAGCAGGACCAGAACACAGATCCAAAGTTCCCAGCTCTTGGCTGAAGGCCAGGATGATCCCCTAGTCCCCAGGCCCCAGCTGGATGGGACCCAGACTCCCTAGGGCTCCCAGCCCCTCACCAGTGGCATTAGCTCTGTCATCTCATTTCTTGCGCAGCTCCACCATCCCATGCTGCGTGGCTGGCTTTCCCACAAGCAAAACCCAAAGTGTCTCTTTCAGTTTTAAGTTCTGCTGCTTCAGGTCCTCTTTGTTTTTGCTATGGCCAGTGGCAGTGGAGAAAGGCATGAATAAACAACAGAAAGGGATATGGGGAGGCGGGGCAAGATGGCGGACTGGTGAACTGTATGTTTTAGTTACTCCTCCAGGAAAGTAGGTAGAAAGCCAGGAACTGCGTGGACTGGACACCACAGAGCAATCTGACTTTGGGCATACTTCATACAACACTCATGAAAACGTGAAACTGCTGACATTAGCGAAATCTGTAAGTTTTTGCGGCCAGGGGACCCGCGCCCCTCCCTGCCAGGCTCAGTCCCGTGGGAGGAGGGGCTGTCAGCTCCGGGAAGGAGAAGGGAGAACTGCAGTGGCAGCCCTTATCAGAAACTCATTCTACTGATCCAAACTCCAACCATAGATAGACTGAGACCAGACACCAGAGAATCTGAGAGCAGCCAGCCCAGCAGAGAGGAGACAGGCATAGAAGAAAAACAACACAAAAAACTCCAAAATAAAAGCGGAGGATTTTTGGAGTTCTGGTGAACATAGAAAGGGGAAGGGCAGAGCTCAGGCCCTGAGGTGCATATGCAAATCCCGCAGAAAAGCTGATCTCTCTGCCCTGTGGACCTTTCCTTAATGGCCCTGGTGGCTTTGTCTCTTAGCATTTCAATAACCCATTAGATCTCTGAGGAGGGCCCTTTTTTTTTTTTTTAATCCTTTTTACTTTTTCTAAAACAATTACTCTAAGAAGCCCAATACAGAAAGCTTCAAAGACTTTCAATTTGGGCACGTCAAGTCAAGAGCAGAACTAAGAGAGCTCTGAGACAAAAGGCAATAATCCAGTGGCTGAGAAAACTCACTAAACACCACAACTTCCCAAGAAAAGGGGGGTGTCCGCTCACAGCCATCATCCTGGTGGACAGGAAACACTCCTGCCCATCGCCAGCCCCATAGCCCAGAGCTGCCCCACACAACCCAGTGTGATGGAAGTGCTTCAAATAACAGGCACACACCACAAAACTGGGCGTTGACATTAGCCTTCCCTGCAACCTCAGCTGATTGTCCCAGAGTTGGGAAGGTGGAGCAGTGTGAATTAACAAAGCCCCATTCAGCCATCATTTCAGCAGACTGGGAGCCTCCCTACACAGCCCAGCAGCCCAGAACTGCCCTGGGGGGACGGCACTCACCTGTGACATAGCACAGTCATCCCTCAACAGAGGACCCGGGGTGCACAGCCTGGAAGAGGGGCCCACTTGCAAGTCTCAGGAGCCATAAGCCAATACCAAGGACTTGTGGGTCAGTGGCAGAGACAAACTGTGGCAGGACTGAACTGAAGGATTAGACTATTGCAGCAGCTTTAAAACTCTACGATCACCAGGGAGATTTGATTGTTAGGGCCACCCCCCCTCCCTGACTGCCCAGAAACCCGCCCCATATACAGGGCAGGCAACACCAACTACACACGCAAGCTTGGTACACCAATTGGACCCCACAAGACTCACTCCCCCACTCACCAAAAAGGCTAAGCAGGGGAGAACTGGCTTGTGGAGAACAGGTGGCTCGTGGACGCCACCTGCTGGTTAGTTAGAGAAAGTGTACTCCACGAAGCTGTAGATCTGATAAATTAGAGATAAGGACTTCAATTGGTCTACAAATCCTAAAAGAACCCTATCAAGTTCAGCAAATGGCATGAGGCCAAAAACAACAGAAAATTATAAAGCATATGAAAAAACCAGACGATATGGATAACCCAAGCCCAAGCACCCAAATCAAAAGCTCAGAGGAGACACAGCACCTAGAGCAGCTACTCAAAGAACTAAAGATGAACAATGAGACCATAGTACGGGATGCAAAGGAAATCAAGAAGACCCTAGAAGAGCATAAAGAAGACATTGCAAGACTAAATAAAAAAATGGATGATCTTATGGAAATTAAAGAAACTGTTGACCAAATTAAAAAGATTCTGGACACTCATAGTACAAGACTAGAGGAAGTTGAACAACGAATCAGTGACCTGGAAGATGACAGAATGGAAAATGAAAGCATAAAAGAAAGAATGGGGAAAAAAATTGAAAAAATCGAAATGGACCTCAGGGATATGATAGATAATATGAAACATCCGAATGTAAGACTCATTGGTGTCCCAGAATGGGAAGAAAAGGGTAAAGGTCTAGGAAGAGTATTCAAAGAAATTGTTGGGGAAAACTTCCCAAATCTTCTAAACAACATAAATACACAAATCATAAATGCTCAGCGAACTCCAAATAGAATAAATCCAAATAAACCCACTCCGAGACATATACTGATCACACTGTCAAACACAGAAGAGAAGGAGCAAGTTCTGAAAGCAGCAAGAGAAAAGCAATTCACCACATACAAAGGAAACAGCATAAGACTAAGTAGTGACTACTAAGCAGCGACCATGGAGGCAAGAAGGCAGTGGCACGATATATTTAAAATTTTGAGTGAGAAAAATTTCCAGCCAAGAATACTTTATCCAGCAAAGCTCTCCTTCAAATTTGAGGGAGAGCTTAAATTTTTCACAGACAAAGAAATGCTGAGAGAATTTGCTAACAAGAGACCTGCCCTACTGGAGATACTAAAGGGAGCCCTACAGACAGAGAAACAAAGAAAGGACAGAGCGACTTGGAGAAAGGTTCAGTACTAAAGAGATTCGGTATGGGTACAATAAAGGATATTAATAGAGAGAGGGGAAAAATATGACAAACATAAACCAAAGGATAAGATGGCTGATTCAAGAAATGCCTTCACAGTTATAACGTTGAATGTAAATGGATTAAACTCCCCAATTAAAAGATATAGATTCGCAGAATGGATCAAAAAAAATGAACCATCAATATGTTGCATACAAGAGACTCATCTTAGACACAGGGACACAAAGAAACTGAAAGTGAAAGGATGGAAAAAAATATTTCATGCAAGCTACAGCCAAAAGAAAGCAGGTGTAGCAATATTAATCTAAGATAAAATAGACTTCAAATGCAGGGATGTTTTGAGAGACAAAGAAGGCCACTACATACTAATAAAGGGGCAATTCAACAAGAAGAAATAACAATCATAAATGTCTATGCACCCAATCAAGGTGCCACAAAATACATGAGAGAAACACTGGCAAAACTAAAGGAAGCAATTGATGTTTCCACAATAATTGTGGGAGACTTCAACACATCACTCTCTCCTATGGATAGATCAACCAGACAGAAGACCAATAAGGAAATTGAAAACCTAAACAATCTGATAAATGAATTAGATTTAACACACAATTATAGGACATTACATCCGAAATCACCAGGATACACATACTTTTCTAGTGCTCACGGAACTTTCTCCAGAATAGATCATATCCTGGGACATAAAACAAGCCTCAATAAATTTAAAAAGATTGAAATTATTCAAAGCACATTCTCTGACCACAATGGAATACAATTAGAAGTCAATAACCATCAGAGACTTAGGAAATTCACAAATACCTGGAGGTTAAACAACACACTCCTAAACAATCAGTGGGTTAAAGAAGAAATAGCAAGAGAAATTGCTAAATATATAGAGATGAATGAAAATGAGAACACAACATACCAAAACCTATGGGATGCAGCAAAAGCAGTGCTAAGGGGGAAATTTATAGCACTAAACGCATATATTAAAAAGGAAGAAAGAGCCAAAATCAAAGAACTAATGGATCAACTGAAGAAGCTAGAAAATGAACAGCAAACCAATCCTAAACCAAGTAGAAGAAAAGAAATAACAAGGATTAAAGCAGAAATAAATGACATAGAGAACAAAACAACAATAGAGAGGATAAATATCACCAAAAGTTGGTTCTTTGAGAAGATCAACAAGATTGACAAGCCCCTAGCTAAACTGACAAAATCAAAAAGAGAGAAGACCCATATAAACAAAATAATGAATGAAAAAGGTGACATAACTGCAGATCCTGAAGAAATTAAAAAAATTATAAGAGGATATTATGAACAACTGTATGGCAACAAACTGGATAATGTAGAGGAAATGGACAATTTCCTGGAAACATATGAACAACCTAGACTGACCAGAGAAGAAATAGAAGACCTCATCCAACCCATCACAAGCAAAGGGATCCAATCAGTCATCAAAAATCTTCCCACAAATAAATGCCCAGGGCCAGATGGCTTCACAGGGGACTTCTACCAAACTTTCCAGAAAGAACTGACACCAATCTTACTCAAACTCTTTCAAAACATTGAAAAAAATGGAACACTACCTAACTCATTTTATGAAGCTAACATCAATCTAATACCAAAACCAGGCAAAGATGCTACAAAAAAGGAAAACTACCGGGCAATCTCCCTAATGAATATAGATGCAAAAATCCTCAACAAAATACTTGCAAATCAAATCCAAAGACACATTAAAAAAATCATACACCATGACCAAGTGGGGTTCATTCCAGGCATACAAGGATGGTTCAACATAAGAAAATCAATCAATGTATTACAACACATTAACAAGTCAAAAGGAAAAAATCAATTGATCATCTCAATAGATGCTGAAAAAGCATTTGACAAAATCCAACATCCCTTTTTGATAAAAACACTTCAAAAGGTAGGAATTGAAGGAAAATTGCTCAACATGATAAAGAACATATATGAAAAACCCACAGCCAGCATAGTACTCAATGATGAGAGACTGAAAGCCTTCCCTCTAAGATCAGGAACAAGACAAGGATGCCCGCTGTCACCACTGTTATTCAACATTGTGCTGGAAGTGCTAGCCAGGGCAATCCAGCAAGACAAAGAAATAAAAGGCATCCAAATTGGAAAAGAAGAAGGGTAATTGTCATTGTTTGCACATGATATAATCTTATATCTAGAAAACCCTGAGAAATCGATGATACAGCTACTAGAGCTAATAAACAAATTTAGCAAAGTAGCGGGATACAAGGTTAATGCACATAAGTCAGTAATGTTTCTATATGCTAGAAATGAACAAACTGAAGAGACACTCAAGAAAAAGATACCATTTTCAATAGCAACTAAAAAAATCAAGTAGCTAGGAATAAACTTAACCAAAGATGTAAAAGACCTATAGAAAGAAAACTACATAACTCTACTAAAAGAAATAGAAGGGGACCTTAAAAGAGGGAAAAATATTCCATGTTCATGGATAGGAAGGCTAAATGTCATTAAGATGTCAATTCTACCCAAACTCATCTACAGATTCAATGCAATCCCAATCAAAATTCCAACAACCTACTTTGCAGACTTGGAAAAGCTAGTTATCAAATTTATTTGGAAAGGGAAGATGCCTTGAATTGCTAAAGACACTCTAAAAAAGAAAAACGAAGTGGGAGGACTTACATTTCCTGACTTTGAAGCTTATTATAAAGTCACAGTTGCCAAAACAGCATGGTACTGGCACAAAGATAGACATATAGATCACTGGAATCGAATTGAGAATTCAGAGATAGACCCTCAGATCTATGGCCGACTGATCTTTGATAAGGCCCCCAAAGTCAATGAACTGAGTCATAATGGTCTTTTCAACAAATGGGGCTGGGAGAGTTGGATATCCATATCCAAAAGAATGAAAGAGGACCCCTACCTCACCCCCTACACAAAAATTAACTCAAAATGGACCAAAGATCTCAATATAAAAGAAAGTACCATAAAACTCCTAGAAGATAATGTAGGAAAACATCTTTAAGACCTTGTATTCGGCGGCCACTTCCTAGACTTTACACCCAAAGCACAAGCAACAAAAGAGAAAATAGATAAATGGGAACTCCTCAAGCTTAGAAGTTTCTGCACCTCAAAGGAATTTCTCAAAAAGGTAAAGAGGCAGCCAACTCAATGGGAAAAAATTTTTGGAAACCATGTATCTGACAAAAGACTGATATCTTGCATATATAAAGAAATCCTACAACTCAATGAGAATAGTACAGACAGCCCAATTATAAAATGGGCAAAAGATATGAAAAGACAGTTCTCTGAAGAGGAAATACAAATGGCCAAGAAACACATGAAAACTGTTCAGCTTCACTAGCTATTAGAGAGATGCAAATTAAGACCACAATGAGATACCATCTAACACCGGTTAGAATGGCTGCCATTAAACAAACAGGAAACTACAAATGCTGGAGGTGATGTGGAGAAATTGGAACTCTTATTCATTGTTGGTGGGACTGTATAATGGTTCAGCCACTCTGGAAGTCAGTCTGGCAGTTCCTTAGAAAACTAGATATAGAGTTACCATTCGATCCAGCGATTGCACTTCTCGGTATATACCCGGAAGATCGGAAAGCAGTGACACGAACAGATATCTGCACTCCAATGTTCACAGCAGCATTATTCACAATTGCCAAGAGATGGAAACAACCCAAATGTCCTTCAACAGATGAGTGGATAAATAAAATGTGGTATATACACACGATGGAATACTACACGGCAGTAAGAAGGAATGATCTCGTGAAACATATGACAACATGGATGAACCTTGAAGACATAATGCTGAGCGAAATAAGCCAGGCACAAAAAGAGAAATATTATATGCTACCACTAATGTGAACTTCGAAAAATGTAAAACAAATGGTTTATAATGTAGAATGTAGGGGAACTAGCAGTAGAGAGCAATTAAGGAAGGGGGAACAATAATCCAAGAAGAACAGATAAGCTATTTAACGTTCTGGGGATGCCCAGGAATGACTATGGTCTGTTAATTTCTGATGGATATAGTAGGAGCAAGTTCACAGAAATGTTGCTATATTAGGTAACTTTCTTGGGGTAAAGTAGGAACATGTTGGAAGTTAAGCAGTTATCTTAGGTTAGTTGTCTTTTTCTTACTCCCTTGTTATAGTCTCTTTGAATTGTTCTTTTATTGTATGTTTGTTTTCTTTTTAACTTTTTTTTCATACAGTTGATTTAAAAAAGAAGGGAAAGTTAAAAAAAAAAAAAAAAAAAAAAAGGAAAACAAGGAAAAAAAAAGATGTAGTGCCCCCTTGAGGAGCCTGTGGAGAATGCAGGGGTATTGGCCTACCCCACCTCCATGGTTGCTAACATGACCACAGACATAGGGGACTGGTGGTTTGATGGGTTGAGCCCTCTACCACAGGTTTTACCCTTGGGAAGACGGTTGCTGCAAAGGCGAGGCTAGGCCTCCCTATGGTTGTGCCTAAGAGCCTCGTCCCGAATGCCTCTTTGTTGCTCAGATGTGGCCCTCTCTCTGGCTAAGCCACGTTGAAAGGTGAAATCACTGCCCTCCCCCCTACGTGGGATCAGACACCCAGGGGAGTGAATCTCCCTGGCAACGTGGAATATGACTCCTGGGGAGGAATGTAGACCTGGCATCGTGGGACGGAGAACATCTTCTTGACCAAAAGGGGGATGTGAAAGGAAATGAAATAAGCTTCAGTGGCAGAGAGATTCCAAAACGAGCCGAGAGGTCACTCTGGTGGGCACTCTTACGCACACTTTAGACAACCCTTTTTAGGTTCTAAAGAATTGGGGTAGCTGGTGGTGGATACCTGAAACTATCAAACTACAACCCAGAACCCATGAATCTCGAAGACAGTTGTATAAAAATGTAGCTTATGAGGGGTGACAGTGGGATTGGGAAAGCCATAAGGACCACACTCCACTTTGTCTAGTTTATGGGTGGATGAGTAGAAAAATAGAGGAAGGAAACAAACAGACAAAGGTACCCAGTGTTCTTTTTTACTTCAACTGCTCTTTTTCACTCTAATTATTATTCTTGTTATTTTTGTGTGTGTGCTAATGAAGGTGTCAGGGATTGATTTAGGTGATGAATGTACAACTATGTAATGGTACTGTAAACAATCGAAAGTACGATTTGTTTTGTATGAGTGCATGGTATGTGAATATATCTCAAAAAAATGAAGATTAAAAAAAAAAAAAAAAAGAACAGAAAGGATCACTTTGGTGATCAACTCACCTGCCCTTGGCACAGAACTATGCACCTGTGGCAGTGGAAGGGACCCCAGAAATCAAAAGATTTTCAAGTGGCAGGCCAGAGAGGACATGAGTTGTCCAAGGCAACAGAATAAACTGGTGGCACAGCTGGGACTAGCCTGGCTCTGCACATTTCCAAATCTGTACTACTCTCCTCACTATGCCTGCCTGTAGCCCCCTTCCGCTTACCACCACCCTCCAGGGCTAAGGACCCCAACCCACCTTCCCCCATCCTACCTTTCTTTGTATAACTCCAGTTTGAGTTTTTCATACTCTATGGTTAGCTCTTTGTTCTACAAACAGAAAAGTTACATCAGTATTTGGCAAGCACAAGGTACACCTTCCCTGCTAATAGCAACAGCAACAATAACTAACCCTTCCTCACCCTGAATCACACTTTACATTTTTTCAAAGCATTTCCAAGCCCATATTCTCTTTGCTTATAATAAGAACTCAGTAAGGATGCAAGAAGCAGGTAAAGTGAACTACTTTACAGCTGGTAAATGGAGTTCCAGAAATATCAGATATTTGCTGCTATTCTTATTACTTTCATCATTTGACCAGCCAACATTTGAGTCCTTTACCAGACATCATGCGAACACGTTATACACACAATCCTATTTATTCCTCACAACCTCAATAAGTGGCAGTTACTATTATCCCCATTTTACAGACAGCAAACCCCCAGAATTAAGTCCCTTGCTTATCCCAGGCAGAACTGGGATTTGACCATCCAGGTATGTCTGACTCTTGTAACCATATTTTTTTCTTGTGAAGGAGGTTAGACATGAAGGGGGAAATTATGTTTTAACCTTTTGTTCAGTTTTTGGATGGATAATGCATTCACCTGTTCCAAAGATACAGAAGTAAAATGTCTCCTAGTGACCCTGTTCTTCTCCTGATGTTTCAATGAATCCTTTAGGACACATTTTATATAAATTCAACTGTATATAAAATTGTGAATATAAATATGTACACCCCCCCCCCTTTCTACACAAGTGCTGTTCTGCAAATTCATTTGTCCCTTCTCCTGGGGCCCAAACCAGGTAATGGCAGGGCTTGAACTCAGGCTCCTGGCTCCAGATCCAGTGCTCCCTCTAGGACAGCAACCCCAAACCATGTTAACTAAAGGAGGAAGAAGCATCCCCTGTTGCTTTCTAGGCATCAAGTCTCTCCATCCTGCAGAAGGGACCTTTAGGCCAACTGCCCCATCAGGGAAGCTGGGGCTCACCATGTCCATCTGCCTCAGCTGAGTGGAGACAGCAGACAGGGTCCGCTCCAGCTCTCCTATGTGCTGACGGGAAGACAGCAGGTGATTCACGAGATCCTCTGACTCTCCTGGAATGAGAGAGGTACAGAGAGGGAAGCCAAAAGAAGGAATCCCACTGGAAGGCTGACCACATGACAGGGTGAAGGATGAAGTGGGTGTGCCAGGCTCCTACCTGCTTTCTGCCTGACTGCCTGCTGGGTGTGAGTCACGGCCATATATAACTTGGCCTTCTCAGCCACTAGAATCCCAGTGGTCTGGATGTGAACCTTTGGGAGAGAAGCCAAACAAGTCCTGGAAAAGAGGAAAAGAAGTGTTTCCTAGAACAGGAAGGAACACCATAGGGTCTACTCACCTGAAGCTCTTCCCTTAGAGCTCCCTGCTCCTTTGCAAACTTTTGCTCAAATTTTTCTTCTCCTGTAGGATGTGATGGTGTGGGGCACAGCTCTCACTGGGAGGAGACAGAGATGGAACAGCAAAAGACATGCCAGCATGGCCCAGGAAGGGCCCACCAATGAGACCAGATTATCAGGAACTCTGGTGGGGCCCTTAATTTCTCCAGACTGGGAACAGGCAAGAGACTGGAGCCTCTATGTCTGAATCCTCTCCCAAATCCATCAGGCATGTAATTAGCAAGCAAGGAAATCACATTACTTTCTCCAGTTGATACAGTGCATCTTGTTTCTGCTGTTTCTGTGGAGAGAGCAAAGCTAGGTGTCTGAGGTTGTTCCCCTTTACTACATTCCCCAGACCAAGTAAGAAGGGGCAGGTAGGGGCCAGGAATGGCTTTTAAAGGAAAAGTTCTCAGACCCTATGGAGACTTAAAGACAAACTCTTCTCAAGTTCCCAAGAAAAGAGAACTTGAGTCTTCCTTGGTTGTCTCTCACAGCTATAGAACTGAAAATCTGAACCTGGAGTCCTTCTAAAGGACAATAACATAAACCTCTAGAAATGGAGGCTGAGAAGGGAAGGACAACCCACCTGCCAGCTCATGACTTCAAAAGGTGCATTCACCCAGCAGGTGTTTACTCAGCAAATACTATGGGCCAGGTACTACCCATAATAGCAGGGATACAGGAATGCAAAGGACAAGACCCCCACATTCCCTAACATCTTCATTCTAGTGGACCTCTAAATTTTTTATTTTTAGAGCTAAAAGACACCTTAATTCTACTCCTCAGGAAACTGAACCCCAGGGAAGAGAGATGACTTGTCCAAAGTGAAACAGAACAAATTAGGTTCTGAGTCCAGACTGGAATCCGAGGATCCATTGAGGTTAGTGCTTCCACTGAGAGTCCACAGTGCAGGACAAGGTTGGGGAGGACTCAAGCAGTGGTGTTTAGAGAAGAGACTGGGTAAAGGGGGCAGTGACAGAAAGAGCCATGCTGCATGCTGAGTGTTCTGGATACCTCCAGCTGAGACATAGGCCCCTGAGCACCCCATTCTCTCTTGGTACTAGGGATCCCTCCTTTCTTCAGAACCCAACAGGGAAATTGGAGACCAGGGTTGACATCATGGAATCAGGGGACCCCATCAAACTCTTGCCAATTCCTCTGTTTACTGAGTTTCTTGTTTGTAAGATTGCTGGAATCCAGGGCTACTGAAATCTCTTGCTATTGGTGCTGAGGCACATGCAGAGAGGAAGAAGAGTGGGAAAAGAGTTGGGGGAGAGGATTAGAGAGCAATCATTAGGGTTGGCGGTGTGTGGTGCTGTCTAACCTGGCAGCAGGGTACCCAGCCCCCACTGTGGGAGTAGATGGGGGACAGGCCTGCAGGGTCACTGGGACACAGTCCAGGGCCACTTACCTCCAGATCTTTCATCTTAGCAGAAGAGGCTAGGCCCTCCCCATTGATGTAGGATGAAGACTAGAAGAGATTGAAAGAACTCATGTGGAGATGCTCATTGTCCTCACCAATGTCTAAGTCCTCTGACTTCCTTTCTTCCCCACCAACTTTCAAGAGTTTTTCTGCCAAACTTATCCCCCTCTTCTTATAATCTCTTACATGTCACTTTTTCATGGGTCTTACCTTCCCACCCTTCTTCCTTTCCTGAGTAGCTCTCATTCTGTACTTTCTGCAGTAGGATAAGAAGATGTAACTTATGGTCCAACTCTCATTCTTACAGCATCAAAAAAGGCTCAGAGGAGTGACCAAACATTACCCACCAAGTCAAATGTCCCATGATCTTTCCACCATATTGTGCTGCTCTCCCTCTTATGAGGGAGGTTTCTTTCTATCACACGTTCCTTCATCCTCTCTCCACTCCTGGGCCCCAATTTCTGGTGTACCTCAGACACAAGCCCATTGAGCTTTTGTGAAATCTGTCACAGGCTCTCAGTAGATGACATAGTCCTGAGGACAAAATCACATGGGTCAGGGCTAAAGGCAACTCACAGGAAAGAGTGGGTCATGGGCAGTAGCATACCCAGTGCCCTCAGCCTAGGGACTGCTGCCCCCCAAAGAGACACTTGTTTTCATTCAAAGTAAGAGGACCATTGTCTGCATAATATTTCTGTTTGCGTAGAAACACTTGAGGTGTTCATTCAGTTTCTGATAAGAATTGCATGAGGTAGGGTAAACCAAGCAAATTCCAACAAGCTCACCTCTCTCCCAAACCTTAAAGAAAAGCCCAGTCTTGGCCTCCTCCATCTCAGTCCTCATGATGTATGCTACCTGGAGAATGCAGAGGAGAATCTGAAGAAGATATAGTACTTTAGGAAGGGGGTGGGGACAAAGATACAATGGGGCAGTGGGCCATTGAGGAAGAGGCACAAACCTTAGGTGATGCCATGCTAGTAATACATGGGGAACTAGCCCAGGGGAGATGGACACCACCAGGAAATACTATGTCATCAGCAGATGAAACAGGAGTGGCTTGGTCTTTGGGCACCTGTCATAGAACAGAGTAGGGGTTTAGGGAGACATGCAGGAAAGAAGTCGCTGGGATACTGTGGCAATGAGATCATGGACTTAGGGGTGCAGAATGAGTAGGACAGATGTTGGTGCCATTGGAGTGACTGTCACACATGCTGGCAGACTTTCTGGGGCATGGACATGGCTTGTCCAGGCCTCTGGCCACTCTGCGGCATTTTTGACAGCCAAAGCTCAAAACACAGCCTGCAAACCTCCATGAGAACATGAGGAACTTAATGAGAACTCCCTGGAGCTGGGAAACAGTATCAGGCTCTGACCTGTGACAGCCACAACAGGTAGAAGGAAGGTATGTCAAAGTCAGGGAGAAGAAAGACATTATTCTTTCAGAAAGCTAGTTTGTGCCCCAGAGTGACCCTAACCCTCAGCCCCTGCTGGGAATAGGAAGGCAGTGGCGAAGAAGTAGACATAATCAACATAGCTGGCTGCCTTTTTCTTGGGTTGTCCTCCTCCTTTCTTCCTTCTGTCATGGGAAAGATGGTAGACAAGCTGACGCTTGACAAGGGGAGACACTGAGGGAGCCAAATCCTGACTAGGGAAACTGGACCTCTCTCAGGGGAAAGGGCTGCCTGCTCTCTGGACCCTCAGGCTCTGGCCTCTGAAAACCCAAATCTGCTTTGTTCCTCAGAGGGAAGTGTTGTGGAGCCTGAGAGAGCTGAAGGTGAGCAAAGTTGTCTCGGGAAGTTTACTATCTGTTGTGACCTTTGACCCTGGAACCTGCCTTGCTAATTTCCACAACTGACTCTGATAGGTAATAGCAGGGCTTCCGCAGCTGGCTAGGCTCGGGACTTTGGAGGAGGAGGCTGGCAAGCCTCACCGCAGACCCTGCCAGGAACTGGGTCCCACCAGGCATCCTGGTTTCCCACTGATCTCTAGGATTAGCAAGCAAAGAACAGAAGGGGAAGAAGTATTTTTCTGAGGACTTTTGAGGGAAAAGTAATTCCCCCCTAAATTTTTATAGTTTCTGTGCCTTACAGAGGAACTGAGGCACAGAATCTTAGAACATTTACAGCAGACAGTTTTTCCCATGAGGAACTGAGGTGCCAGATCCCCTAAATGACTGATCATCAACAGAGCAAAAGCAAAACACATGGATTCACGACTCCTCTAGGGCTGTGCTCCCCTCCCCGTGCCACGCCACCTCTCCTCTAAGTCAGCCAGGCAAGTCACAACAGCTGATAGACCTGATGACGGGTGTGAACAGGCCTGATGATCTGAAAAATCTTTCTGACACCAACCAGCGGCACCCTCTCCCAGTCCCTTTCCCCCTGCCTACCGCAAACAGGATTTGCCCCCATTCCAGGCCCCCTACTCTGCCTTGGGAGATGACTCTTGGGCAAGTAAGTTAAGGAGGGAGCGTGAACATCACATCTGGAAGAGATCAGCGGTCATCTCCCAGTCCCATGCAGCCCCAGCACCCTCCACTCCAGGCTCCCTGCCTTCCTAGAAGGTGCTTTGTGAGCTTATGATCCCAGCCCCTACCTGCACTGCTCCCGGCGCTTGGAATTCCCACATCCCCCACTCTCCACTGGATGAATACCACCCACCTTTACCCTTCAAGCCAGCACCAAAGGCCATTTCCTCCATCCTCAAGACCATTCAGAACCAACCTCTACTTCAGCTGAGCATCTAGAATGTTGCCACACTCTACCTCGCTTCCTTCAGAGGGGCCTTCCTCCCTCAGTGCGCACTACGTCTTGTTCATCTGTCTTCTCCAGTGTCTAGCAGAGGGCCCAGGCCCAGTGAATATGGTTGGGTGCACAGTCGATTTTTAGAAGAGACCAAGAGTAGAACAAATTTTACAATTTGTTCCTCTAAAAAAAGCACCTCAATCCTTGCAGCTATAATGCACTGTCTTTCTTTTACCCCTATAGTTCCTACACTCAGACCAAAAAGAATTCATCAGTTCTAAAAATCACAAATGTCCTCATAGTCTACTGGTCCTCTGGGAACAGATGCCCTAAAGGCAAGACCAAAGGGTTTTCTAAAAAATCTCTCCTGGTCCGACAGCACCATTGGACATTCAATAATTTTTTTTAAATTTTTCACTCACAGTCACTAATTGTTGGCATCTTGCCACATTTGCTTTATCCCTCAAATATTGTGCCCTTTACTCCTAAATACTTTCACATGTATTTCCCAAGAAAAAGAAAATTCTCTTACATCTGGAAGTACCAAGATTGAAATGGGGGAAACTTGACATTGATTCAATAGTATTGTTGAATAAATACTCCGTATTCAAATTTCACAAATTGTCTCAATATCTTTTGTTACCATTACACCTTGATTTAGGACGCACTGCAGGATCACAGGTTGCATTTTCGTATCTTGTCTCTTTGTCTCCTTTAATCTGGAATAGTTCTTCATTCTATCCTTGCCTTTCATGACATTGACTTTGAAGAGCACAGGCCTGTTGTTTCGTAGAATGTCATTCGTTTTGGATATCCATGTGAAATTTAATGAGAAGGCTTGGTTGTGTGGATTGGCAGAGAGGGAAAGGAAATGGAAGTTTGTGGTGAGCTCTGGCTGCAGGGGTTGGCAGGTGAGGTCCTGTGTTCTTACCCCTCTCTGTTTCTCCAGCACCCAGCAGTATCTGGTACACAACTGGTACTCAGTAAATGGTGGACAAACGCTTGGAACAGTGTGAAAGGCCAAGAACATCTCTCCCAGCTTCCATCTTTGAGAGCTTTTTATAGATGAGGGTTTGGTGAATTTTAGCTTTAATTCCAAACTTGGATAATTTTTCCTAATAGTTGTAATTTGTAATAGTAATAGTTAATTGAGCTCTTAATTGTGCCAGACACTGTTCTACATGTTGTGGATGCAGCAGTAAAGAAAACAGTAAAATCTGTGCCCTTTAGAGCTCATATTCTAGTAGACTGTGAGGGCAAATAGACAATAAACAAATAAAAACATTACTAATAATTACAAATACACATTCTGTTTCTCACAGTATGGAGAAAATAAAAGAGGAAGGGGAAATAGAGATTGTTGAGGTAGTTGCTGTTTAAATATTGAGATCAGGAAAGATGGCCTTCTTTGAGTAAAGATCTGAAAGAGATAAGGGAACTAGCCAGGTAGATATATGAGGGAAGAGATCTTTGCAGAAGAAATAGCATGTGCAATGGCCCAGAGGTAGTGGCTTGCCTGCAGGTTGGCAAAAAGTAGGAAGTTACACAGCTGAATATATATAAAAGAAGTAGAATATATTTATAAAGGCAGCAGAATAAAGGAAGGGGAGAGTAGTAAATGAGATCAGAGAGACAGTGGGTGGCCATAATATGTACTATAAGTAAGTCTCATTGAAAGGACTTCTGCTTTTGCTCTGATTTGGAAAATATTAAAAGATTTTAAGCAGGGGAATGAAATGATCTGATTACCTTTTTTTTACTGTGAATTTTAACATATATATATATACATAACAGTGATCCCTTCAAAGTATGATTTCACAAGTAGAAAGCAATTTTCAAAGAATGTCATGGGTCACATTTCCACAACTTCAGCCATTTCCATTATTGTAAAATATACATACAGAAAGGTGACATTTCTGAATGTACAGCTCAGCAAGCAGTCATATGGTAATTTCAAAGATTGTTATGGGTTAGAGTTCCAAGTTTCAGTTCTTTCCTTATTATGCAATGCAAAGTATGTACAGAAAGGTGAGAACCTTCAAGGCACAATTCAATGAGCAGCTATAGAGCAAATCCCAAAGGATGCTATAGGCTACAGTTCCACCATGTCATTTACCTCCTTCCAGCCATTCCAACACCCCAGCATCTAAATATATATATTTATATATATAAAGTTTCAGTGTTCATAGATCTTTGTTGAATCTTATCTTGTTTGTTGCTACCCTTTCATCTCACTTAATCCCTTTCTCTATCTTCAGGAGTATCTAGACAGTAAGCATCCTAACTTGTTCATACTGAAACGGGGTACAATGCCTGAATAATTCCCAGGCATTGCATACACCATTTCTGATTACCTTCCACTTGCCATAATGTAGTCATTGGGCTCCACCTAATTCCAAGAGTGGCTGGGAAGTATAGTCTCATTCAAGTGGGACAGGGGTTTCTATTACCACAGCAAAAGAAGAGAGTGGCCTGCAGAGAAATGGAGACCGTGTGCATCATGTTGCCACAGATAGGAACATGGCACACTCAGAGCCAGCAGTGGCTCAGTTTTAGGCTCAATCTTCTTAAAGAAAAGAACATTAATTCTTGCTTCCTGCTTAAACTGGGCAGGGAAATCTGTGAACAGTCATGCATCATACAACAGTCTGGAATGGGTGCAGTTATGGGGATCACAGGAAAACCTGTAAGTTTCCCTGGCCAGAGGTATGGTGTCCCCCTTACACCCCAGGCACAGCAGACTGTTTTGGAGCTGGTTTCCCAAGGGAAAAAGAAACAATCTGTGATGGGAGCAAGGCCTGGGGCTCAACCCAGCCCTAATTGTAGAATTAATTAACAAATGTGGACTGCTGAATAAGAGCTCCAAGCACAGATAAGATGAGAGCAGATACAAAGGGATCTGGGAAACAACACCCAGCAGTTAGGAGGCAGGGATAACAAAAACAGAAAAAGTAAAACAACAACAACAACAACAAAAAGAACAAAAAACAAAAAACAGAGACTTTTGGAGGCAGAGGTGTTCACAATAATGGAAAAGGGCTGAGGTCCAACAAAAATGGGCACATAGAAATGGGTACCAACTCATGTCTGAAAACCTGGGAAGCTGGCTCTGAAAAGTGTTTTTTTCCCCCGGTTTTCTTGCTGTCTGACTCATTATCCTTTTGCATTTCAGTAGCCCATCAGAGCTCTTGCTTCAGTGCAGCCCCCATGCAAGGGTGGAATTAAACTTGTCTCAGAGTACCTATTCGGGTAAAAAAGGTAATAGCCTAAAGAGCTTATCTTTAAATAGTCTACTATGGGACTGACAAAACTTTGTGGCTGGGGAAAGGCCTTGACAAGGGATTTGTTTTTCTTTTACTTTTCTTTTCTTTTTGGAAATAACTATTCTAGGTAGCTCACTAGCGAAAGCCTCAAATATTTGCAATTGGCCATTGGACCCAGGCAAGAGAGGAGGTAATATAGCTCTGAGAGACAAAGCAGTGAGTCTACTGGAGGAGACAATACCCTGAAGGGTATAACTTCTCCCAAGAAAAGGGGAGGGCAACTCAAGTGGTGGACCTCCTTCAGAGAATTCAGTGCCCAGGGCCTGGAAAACAAACCAGCTTGAGTCAGCCATGCCCCAGCAGTGACAAGATCTGCAGAGAATTAAAGGCACCTGTAGCAACTCTTTATACTGGTGGGGAGCTGTGGGCTGACAAGCATGACCTGCTGGCTGGATAGAAAAAGCACAGAGTCTAGAGGCTTCACAGAAGGCTTTGACAACTGCAGGTTCTTATTCTCACAAAGACTCCATAACCTCCTTCTAAGACCTGGGCCTGTCTAGACTGGGAAAATCTGATTGGGGTCAATCATATCTGGGCACACCCTGTCACAAAAAGGTTACACAGAGGCAGAGCAAAAACCAGAAAAAGAAGAGGTGAAAAATTCTGATCAACTAAGCAGAAGCTATGGTTGAGGTCTAGAATAAGTTGAACTGAATGTGAAAGGACAGAGAACAAAGCGAACCAACAAGAATACCCTAAAAGGTAAAAGAGTGAAAAAGAGCTGCAGAATAAATTAATCAAGACAATCAGATACCTAGACAGCTAAAGATAACAAGCCATACTAGGAAATAGGAAAATATGGACCAGCCAAAGGAACAAACTAACACTTCAACTGAGATACAGGAATTGAAACAACTAATGAAAGATGTTCAAACAGATCTCTGAAATCAATTCAAAAATCAAGTTAATGAAATGAGGGCAGATGTGGCAAAAGAGATGAAGGATATAGAGAAAACAATGGGTGAACATAAGAATGGACTCAAAAGTACAAAAAGAAATGGGAGAACTTATGGGAATGAAAGGCAGAAGAGAAGAGATGAAAAACACAATGGAGACTTACAACACCGGATTTGAAGTAGCAGAAGAAAGGATAAATGAACTAGAATACAGAACATCTGAAATCCTGCAGAAAAAGGAACAGATAGGGAATAGAATGGAAAAAATCTGAGCAGGGTCTTAGGAAAATGAATGACAGTATGAAGCCCACAAATATACATGTTATGGGTGTCCCTGAAGGAGAAGAGATGGGAAAAGGGGGCAGAAAGAATAATAGAAGGAATAGTCACAGAAATTTCCCAACTCTTATGAAAGACATCAAATAGATTCAAGATGTAGAGCATGCCCCAAACAGAATAGATCCCAATATACCTACTCCAAGACACTTACTGATCAGACTGTCCAATGTCAAAGATAGAGAAAATTCTGAAAGCAGCAAGAGAAAAGTGACCCCTCACATGCAAGGGAAGCTAATAAGACTATGTACAGATTTCTCTGCAGAAACAATGGAGGTGAGAATGTGGTGTTATGATATATTTAAAATACTGAAAGAGAACAACTGCCAACCAAGAATTCTATATCCTGCAAAACAGTTTTTCAAAAATGAGAGTGAGATTAAACTATTTTCAGACAGACAGACACAGAAAGTAAAAGAAAAGAAAAGGAAAAGAAAAAGAAATCCCTTCTCAAGGCCTTTCCCAGCCATGAAGTTTTGTCAGTCCCATAAGTGAATAAGATACCTGCACTTCAAGAAATACTAAATACTAAACAGAACTCTTGGGACTAGTGACAGAGGACTGAAGGTGGGCACTGCACAAAGCCCTGCAATGATCACTCAAGCAGAGTCTCAGGTAACTCTCTCAGTAGCAGGTAAACCAATTAAAAAAATATATATATATATATCTACACACACACACACACACACACACACACACACATATGTGTGTGCGTGTGTGTATATATGTATATTTAAAACTTCATCACCTAAAACTCTTCTATTAATAAAAACTCAGCTTATGTATTGTTAAACCACACAGTCATCCAGTTTAATACCTCCAAGTGCTGTTAATTCTTGCTCAAAATTGTGTATTACTGCCTCAATAATGCATTAACTAAAGTATTTTAAGTATTTAGCATTATTCTAACAAGTTTAATTTTAATGGTAATAGTATGTTGTATAAAGGGTATAAAGAATGTTTTTCTAATTAAAAAGAAAAAAGAAAATGGCTTTATCCTAAATAACTGGTTGTTTAAAAATGTGGGATGGAGACTGAATGGATACAGAAAGTTGCAAAAGCTTTGTAAAGGGGAAGTTTATTTCTGTAGTCAAAGTTGAAAAACAGATGAAGAAAGTTGCAAAAAGTTTGCAAAAAAGAAACCTGTTTCTGTGGTCAAAGTTAGAAAATGGTAAAAATTAGTGATATCACTGCTTAATAATAGAACCTCACAATGTAAAAAAAGTGGTTTTGTACATCAGAACAGCAGTAAATATTCTAAACTGCCACCCAAAGCAGTAATTAATATTCAATGTTGTAACTATGTGCCTAATAATTCACAAAATGTAAACATTCCTCACCTTACTACAATCTCCTCATGTTACTGTCTCCTGCTGTTTTACTATCAACCTGGCCACTCTCCTTCTGCTTCTCCTATCCTATTTCTGATCTCTGCTACAATCATTCTGGAACCTTGTTTCTTACAACTTCTAACCAAGTTTATTCACAGGTCTTTTCAAGCAGTAAAAACCATGTGGTTATTAACATGCTACTCTTCCAAAGAAAACATGCTTACCAGCCACTACCCTGCAACAAACCATACAGACAAATCTATGACCCCATCAGTAGGAAGCAGATACAGAAAACAGATCTGCACCCCCTTAGCACCCTTAGAAAATGAAAGAAAAAGCCTGTAATATTAGGCAAAACTCCCCACCCCCAACACATACACAACACACCCTTAGAAGCTCCCCCATAACACAGTGACCACTTACATAAAACCCACTCTAAGCTAATGTAGCAGTCTGAGCAAATATATAAACAATTTTCCATAAAGTAATAACTTCCCTGATGTCAACTCCTTATCTTACACTGAGCAAATCAATCCCATGATGTCAACTCCTCATTCCTCTACCTTACACACTGTGCCAGTTTGAATGTATTATGGCCCCCAAAATGCCATTATCTTTGATGCAGTCTTGTGTGGGCAGACATATTAGTGCTGATTAGTTTGTAATTCTTTGAGTGTTTCCATGGAGATGTGAACAACACAACTGTAGGTGATAACTCTGATGAGATAATTTCCCTGGAGGAGTGGCCCCACCCATTCAGTGTGGGCCTTGAGTAGTTAACTAGAGCACTAGTTAACTAGCTGCAGCCATGAGGGACACCTTGAAGAATGCACAGGAGCTGAGAGAGGAGCTGAAATGCAACCTGGGAGCAAGCAGGCACCAGCCACGTGCCTTCTCAGCTAACAGAGGTTTTCTAGATGCCATCGGCTGTCCTTCAGTGAAGTTACCTATTGGTGACACCTTATGTTGGACACTTTATGGCCATAAGACTGTAAATTTGTAATCAAATAAACCCCCTATATAAAAAGCCAATCCATTCCTGGTATTTTGCATAATGGACAGCATTAGCTAACCAGAACAGATTTTGGTACCAGAGAAGTGGGGTGCTGCTGAGATTGCAAATGCCAAACATGTTGGAATGGCTTTTAAATGGATAAGGGGAAGATTCTGGAAGAACTGTGAGGAGCTTGATAAAAAAAAGGCCTAAAGTTCTTGAAGCAACTGTTTGTGGAAATATGGATTCTAAAGATACTTCTGATGAGGTCTTAAAAACGAAATGATGAATGTATCATTGCAAACTCGGAAGAAAGGTGATCCTTGTTTCAAAGTGGCAAGAAATTTGGCAAAACTGAGTCATTGTGTTGAATGGAAGCAAGAATTTGAAAATGATGAGCTGGAATACTTAGCTGAGCAAATCTCCAGACTACATGTGGAGAATGTAGCCTGGCTTCTCCTTGTAGCTTACAGTAAAATGTGAAAGGAAGAGACAAGCTAAGAACTGAACACTTGGGTGCAAAGAAATAAGAAACTGATGGCCTGGAAGACTCTGAGCTTCCCAGGGGTGGAACCCCAGAAGCTACAGCCCAATGTGAGGATTTAACCCAAACATGGAACCCAGCCACCATTTCAGTACAAGCCAGGGATTGGCAGATGGAGTCATCTAGAAAGAATTTTGGGAAAGTCCTATTGTCTGATGGCTTTGACCCCCTGTTGTGCTTCATGTGAAGCCAACAGAATTTTTGCAAGATCTTTATAGATGGAGCCACTGCCAGTCTGGAGTGGAGGAGGAAATGGAAATGGAACAATTGAAGGAAAATTTTTTAAAGAAAGATCCATGGAGATTGAGGTCTGGAGTCAAGAGGTTTTCAGGCTGGGAGAGAGGAGTGGCCCACACACATGGAAAGAAGAGTTTGCCCCAGAGGTCGAGGTGGGCTTCTACGTCAATGTTCAGGAGAAGTACTGTCACCAGGCCTCAGAGAGGGTGGAGAACATTCCCAGGGGATTGGAGAGAGGCCTGGTCAACCACCCCATTGTCCGAAGGGGTTGAGTGTGGTGCCCCAGAGATAGAAGAGCATCTGGGTGCTGCCCTGATGTTGAGGAGGGTGGGGCCAAGAAGGTGGTCTCCCCAATGTGTCTATGTTGGAGCACTCACCCCAGTGTGGGAGAGAAAAGGGCTGCTGCAAGGCCTCTTAGGAAGAGTTAGACTCCTGTCTCTACTCAAGCCCCAAGATAAAACATCATTCTGTAAATAATACTCAGACTTTGAAATCTAATGGAGTTTGCCCTGCAGGGTCTAGGAAGTGTTTTGTTCCTGTTAACCCTGTTTTCCTTTCAGTTTCTCCTTATGGCAATGGGAATATTTATCCTATGAATATCCTTCCTGTGTATGTTGGAAGCAGATGACTTGCTCTAAGTTTCACAGGTCCACACACAGCCAAAGGGGAATTTTTCAGTAGGACAGATCATGCCTGTAAATGATTTTGCTGGGATCTTGTACTTACCTATTGTTACTGAAATGATTTAAGTTTTTGTGATATTGCAATGGGATGAAAGTATTTGTATATGGACAGTTCATGTCATTTTGGGGTCCAGGGGGTGGAATATGCTAGTTTGAATGTATTATGGCCCCCAAAATGCCTTTATCTTTGATGCAATCTTATGTGGGCAGATGTATTAGTTGCTGATTAGACTGTAACTCTTTGATTGTTTCCATGGAGATACAACCCATCCAACTGTATGTGATAACTCTGATGAGATAATTTCCATGGAGGAGTGGCCCCACCCATTCAGTATGGGCCTTGAGTAGTTTACCATATTAGCTCTGGCAGAAGGAGCAAGCTGGCTGCAGCCACAAGGGACACTATGAAGAATGCACAGGAGCTGAGAGAGGAGCTGAAATGCAACCTGGGAGCAAACAGACACCAGCCACGTGCCTTCCCAGCTAACAGAGGTTTTCTAGATGCCATCAGCCATCCTTCAATGAAGTTACCTATTGCTGATGCCTTATCTTGGACACTTTATGGCTGTAAGACTGTAACTTTGTAACTAAATAAACCCCTTTTATAAAAAGCTAATCCATTTCTGGTATTTTGCATAACAGGCAGCATTAACTAACCAGAACACCTGCCAATAATTATTTCCCCAACCTCCCTCCCAAGAACCTATAAAACTGTACTCCCACCTTTGTTCAGAGCTGTTGCACTCTTAGGCTTCAGCCTGCCTGCACATGGCTACAATAAAACTTTCTCCAATGAGCCTGATCTCATCTCTTTCCCAGTCAAAAAAGACGTAACATACACAGTTTGTACTTGCAGGTGTTTATGCAATTTATAGATTGCTTTCTCACCAAACATAATAACATGAAAATATTCTCTTTTTAATAGATCCTTAAAAATATTTTTAAATGTGTGTCATATTCCAAGCCTCTTAGAGTATCACTATAACTACTCTCCTTTTGTGGAAATTGGGAGTTTTTGTGCTTTCATAAATAATACGGGGATTGAAATTCTTTGTTTTCCCCCATGGTGTGTGATTGATGATTTCTTGCTTGTGTGCAAACTTCCTGTGTTATTTTTAAATCTGGAATGCTAAGGGTCATCCTGTGTCAACCCTTGTTGAAAATTAATTGGCCATGTGTGGATCTAATTCTGGACTTTCAATTCTATTCCATTGTCTACATAAATCCTTACATAGCACCACGCTGGTTTTGTTTTGGTTTGGTTTTTTGCTGTTGTTTTGTTTTATTAATCATTCATCCCACTCTTTTGATTACTGTAGGTGTAGTAGTACCAGTGTACCATGTAGGTGTGGACCTCAATTAGTCTCCAGGCAAAATCTGGGCTTCATAGCATCTCAGACATCCTTCCATCTACTACTCCAAGCATCAGCAAGCATCAGTGTTGCTCTTGAGTTCTCTTAAGTAACCCAGTGAAACAATCAAGACCTGCCCTGAGTGGGTGGGGTCCACACCCCATGGAAATAACAATTAGAGGTTTCATCCATCAGATGGGAGAATGGCCTGGGTGCCTGTGGTAAGCAGCAGACCACCTCATACGGCTTTTGTGGACTTCTGATATGGAGCAGCCACATCCATGAAAAGAAAAAATCCTCCTAGTGGTGACCCCACTCTACAGGCCCACTCGTACCCCCGCTGTGCGATAGGGACCAGAGCCTGGAGCCATTGAGGAAACAGAGATGTAAAACCACCATAAGTGTGAATGTCCTCCCATGGAATACCAGGAGGAACCGGAGGAGGACACTTCTAGGCTCTAAACTAGTGGTTCTCACCTCTGACTTAATGATAGAATACCTTGGACAGATTTTAAATATCTGTCTGGTGTTCCATGCTCAAAACAATCCCCCAGAACCCCAGAGAATTAAATAGTCTTGGGGGTGGGACTGACACCAGCACTTTTTAAATGCTCCTTAGGTAATTCAATTTGCAGCGGGGTTGCCAAGTTATTCAGTGGGGAAAGAATAATCGCCAACAAATTGTGCTATTAAAACCAGGATATTCACATGCCAAAGAACGAAGTTGGACTGCTACATCACACCATATACAAAAATTATCCTAAATGAATCAATGACCTAAATATAAGGGCTAAACTCAATGTTTATTTGGAATATTTCCAAAACCTGTGTATGCAGAGAATTTCTTTGGGAAAGAAGGCCAGTTGGATGTTCCTTACACCTCCTCCTTTCCCCCACTGGTCCTGGAAGACCCAGGCAGCTCATGTCCGGATGGAAGAAGATGCAAAGGATCAGTTCTAATGTTGAGAGGACTGGACTCAGCCCAAGTCTGCCACTCTTGGGCCACAAGGCAGATGAGTGACATGCTGGGTGGGCTGAAATTCTTTAAGATGGTCTGTCCAGTTGAGTCCAGTGCAGGCCACCATGGGCTCACCTGGAGTAATGCTCAGAGGATACAGCAGACCTAACAATTGCCAGGTGGTGTGGTGACACTGTGTGGGAGGCATCCCTCTGGGCCCTCCTGGATTTGCAGAAACTGGAACACAGAGTTTATTCCCTGGAGCTCATCAGAATCTAGCCTCAAGGAGGGGGCTTCCCAGCCTGAGAAACATCTGCCTCCCTATTGGCAAGGAGTGTTAGCCAAGACAATTCCACTTGTGATGGTTCCATTTCCAAGGCCTGGTTTATTCTGACTCAGAACTGATGACTCTAAATTTTGTAAATCTATGTGTTTTTTGTTTGTTTGTTTGTTTGTTTGTTTGTTTTATTTTCTCTATTTATTTTTATTTTAAATTCAGTTTTATTGAGATGTATTCACATACCATACAGTCATCCATGGTGTACAATCAACTGTTCACAGTACCATCACATAGTTGTGCATTCATCACCCCAATCTATTTTTGAACATTTTCCTTATACCAGAAAGAATCCTTATACCAGAAAGAATCAGAATAAGAATAAAAAATAAAAATTAAAAAAATTAAAAATGTCAAAACTGACTGCTTTAAAACTTCCATGTGAGACCAAGGGAAGAGATGTCTATTTGGTGCAAGATCTATATTTTCTAAACAGTGTAACTCTTTAGAGTTTGTACAAACACCACAATTACATGGAACTTTGAATAGGAAGTGAGATATAGTAGGTTAGTATAAGTTAGCATGAAATAGTGATACATCCCAAAGTAATTTGGGCAGAGAATATGAATATATTTGCAGAGCCCCCTGCAGACCTGGAAGGAAATGCAGAAGTGTTGGACTTCCTCACCTGGACTGATGCTGATGTTCTCACAAACATTTGAGACTGGTGGCTTGATATGCTGAGCCATCTGTCTTGGGGCTTGCCCCTTTGAAGCTTGTTACTGCAAAGGAGAAGCTAAACCTGCCTATAATTGTGCCTAAACATCTCCCCCTGAGTGTCTCTTTGTTGCTCAGATGTGGCCCTCTCTCTAACTAAGCAACCTCGGCAGGTTAACTCACTGCCCTCCCCCCTACCTGGAAACTGCATCCCAGGGGTATAAGTCTCCCTGGCAATGCAGGATATGACTCCTGGGGATGAATCTGGACCTGGCATCATGGGATTAAGAACATCTTCTTGACCAAAATGGGGATGCAAAATGAAACAAAATAAGTTTCAGTGACTGAGAGATTTCAAATGGAGATGAGAAATCACTCTGGTGGATATTCTTATGCACTGCATAGATAACACCTCTTAGGTTTTAATGTATTGGAATAGCTAGAAGTAAATACCAGAAACTATCAAACTCCAATGCAGCAGTCTGGACTCTTGAAGATGATTGTATAACAATGTAGCTTAAAGGGGTGACAGTGTGATTGTGAAAACCTTGTGAATCACACTCCTTTTATCTAGTGTATGCATGGATGAGTAGAAAAATGGGGACAAAAACTAAATGAAAAATAGGGTGGGATGCAGGGATGATTTGGGTGTTCTTTTTTACTTGTTTTTTTATTCTTATTTTGATTCTTTCTGATGTAACAAAAATGTACAAAAATAGATTGGGGTGATGAATGCATAACTATATTATGGTACTGTCAACAGTTGATTGTACACCATGGATGATTGTATGGTATGTGAATATATTTCAGTTAAACTGAATTTAATTTAAAAAAAAAGACTGTTTTTTCCTGATTGGATTGACTTGTTCCCTTGTGAAAAATCAAATGGTCATAGATGTGTGGGTTTATTTCTGGACTCTCAATTCTATTCCATAGGGCTATAGTTCTATTCCATATACCAGTACCACACTATTTCATTACTGCAGTTTTGTAGCAAGTTTTAAAATTGAGAAGAGTAAGACCACCAACTCTGTTCTTTTTCAAGATTTTTTTGGCTGCACAGGACTCCCTACAATTCCATGTAAATTTCAGGATTGACTTTTATATTTCTGCACAAAAGTCTGCTGGAATTTTGATAGGGATTGCATTAAATCTGTAGATTGCTTTGGGTAGTACTGAGATCTTAGCACTATTACATCTTCCAATTCATGAAAGTGGGGTGTCTTTTCATCTATTTAGATTTTCTTAATTTTCTTTAGCAATATTTTGTGGTTTTCTGTATACAAGTCTTTCACCCCCTTGGTTAGATTTATTTCTAAGTATTTTACTCTTTTAGATGATATTATAAATGGAATTCTTTCTTGATTTCCTCTTTGGAGTGTTCATAGCCAATGAATAGAAAGATTGATTTTTCTGTGATAGTCTTGTACCTTGATATCTTGCTGAATTCATTTATTGGCTCTATTCAATCTTCTTGTGGATTATTTGGGATTTTCTACATATAACATTGTGTAATCATGAATATTGTTTTACTTCTTTCTTACTAATTTGGATACCTTTTATTTTTTTTTCTTCCCAAAGTGCTCTGGCTAGAATTTCCAGCACAATGTTGAATAACCATGCTGAAAAACAAATGTTCTTGTCTTGTTCCTGATCTTAGTGGGAAACCTTTCATCTTTCACTATTGCATAAATACGATGTTCACTCTGAGTTTATCATAAATGCTCTTTATCATGTGGAGAAAGTTACCTTCTACTTCTAGTTTATTGAATACCTTCTATATCAGTCTCTTGCCTGGTGTATATTATCAACTCTAAGAGGTAAAGTTTCTCATATTTTAACATGTCAAATCAGGGTTCATGTTATATTCAGTCAATGGTATTAAATTTATTTGGCAGCCTTTTTCTTAATGATATATTAAAAATGGAGTGTCTTCTAATTGATGTTATCTTGTATTTCTTGAAATACTGTACCTAGCAAGGATGGTGTTGAGAAATCTTTACCAATGTAAAGTTGAACCTGATATGGTAGCCATCCTCAACTTCCCAGATGTGGTGTCCTAACCCAGTAAAGAAAAACCTCTTCTCTTTTCTGAGACAGTAATAAAAGATGATTTTAACTGTAAACCTTTCCAGAATTCCTCTAAGACCCCAACATAATTACCTCAGAGTGCAGCTTTATGAGCTCAATTGAGTCCAGACCATAGAAGAGAGCTGAAGAGCATCTGGCTCCTGGTTCTCTAGAATTGTCTCTGTGACTGCTGCCTCTCACCCATGGCACTCACTCTGCATCCTTTCTTCATGCTCCTCTCTGCCTGGAACCTCCTCTTGCTTTCCTTGGTTCTGGCTGACTCTGCTTGTCCTCAGGATGGTCAGTCTCATGCCAGCCCCATCCCAAATGTACCTCCCTGAGGAGGCTTATAGGGCCTTTTTTCTGCTCCTATTGTCATCTTCACTTGCTGCATTTGAATAATCTCCTTTTCTGTCTTCCCAGTCACAGCTTTCCAGAATGTCTCACTTGTGGTTTCTTTTATTTTTTCAGATCCAGCAGGGTGTTTTGTAAATCACAGCTGTCTGAGGCACATTTGTTGGCTCATGGGAGGCCCATTCCTCCATCTTGTCTTTCTTGGTACATGTTCCTACCCTTCTACTTCCAGCCAGTGGTTTGGCCCAATTGGGTTCTGACTCTTAGCCCAAGGTCCCAATGTGGTGCTGTTAATGTGTTTCTAATTCCCTGTGGTTCGAATACCAGGGGAGTGGATGTCCCCAGGACCCTGTTCACTGGGTGGAGGAAATATATTCCCCAAAGGTGAAGTAAGCAATTATAGCTTGGTAGATTTACAGGTAAGAACTTGCCCTCTGGTCACTGAGCTTACCTTACCACTTTTCCTGTGCCGCAGCAGAGGGAGAATGGGAGTGGTAGCATGGAGCCTGAACTCACAGGGGTGAGCCTGTGGATCCTGCTCTATTTAGCCTTTATTCAAGGGAAAATATGTGATCAGAGCTACTCTGGTTGCCTATCTTAGAGAGAATGGTTTGAGACACCTCTCTTTAACCGATAAGATTTCAGTGGTTGTTTGAGGGCCTCTGGGATTCATCTTGATGAATCCGTTGATAAGAAAAAGTGAATTACTGGGAATAGTATAAAAAAACATAGATCTACATTCATATCTGCTGAGCTCTTGCTCTGAGTTTCAGGCATCACACAGATACCCAATGTTCCAGAGACCAATCAGGTTATACACAAAGGTATCAACAACTCAGAGTTTGGAAATAGCCATTACAGTTCAGGAATAGATTTGACTGCTGTAAGAGCTTACAATCCAAGGACCATTACAATAATTCTTCCCCTCTTAGACTGTGTTCGAAGATTCAATTCTGAAGTTACATATTGTAGTTAGTCCATATTGGTGAGGCATTAAAGTGTTTGCCTTTATTTCTGGTGTACTTCACTCAAAATGCTGTCCACAGGATCCATTCACCTCATTGCATGTCTCACAGCTTCACTCCTTCTTGTAGTTCCTCCATATTCCATTATATGCATACACCACAGTTCACCATTCTGTTCCTCAGCCTATGTACCCTTAGGCCATTTCCACTCATTGCAAATCATGAATACTGCCTCCATGAGCAACAGTGTGCAAATTTCCATTCATGTCTCTGCTCTCAGGCCTTCCAATTACATACTCCATAATGAGGTTGCAGGACCTTATGGCCCCCACACACTTAGTTTTTGTGGAACTCATTGACCTCCAGAAAGGCTACACCATTCTTCCTTCTCATCAACAGTAGATAGGTCCATCCCTCTCTCCATGTTTTCTCCAACACTTTAACTCCTATTTACATTTTTTCCTATAATTTTATAGAGTGATATTCACATACCATACATTTATCCACTGTGTATAGTTAGTCATTCATGGTATCATCATAAGGTTGTACATTTCTCATTAAAATCAGCACTTGAACACATTTATTACTACAAAAAAAAACTTTTTTGTGGTGAATAATTAAAAAGATGATAAAAGGAAAAATAACATGTCATAAAATGTGATATAATATTAAGTACAGGAGAACCTAAGATGGCAGCTAGGAGAGACAGGGCAAAAACACACCTCCATGAAAAATACTAGATAAAAGCCAGAGAGTGACCCAGAACATCAGTTCCAGTGATGAACCAGCTGGACAAGGTCTGCTAAATCCACAGGGACCGTGCACTTGGTGAAACCAGGAGTCTGCATTCTGAAATGAGTGAAACTGCTGAATGTCTGGCAGCCATGTTGTGGTGTGGGGAAACTGTGGGTTGACATTTGGAGGTGGACTAGTTCTTTTTAAAAAAAAAAACCAAAAGCAGCTGCAGATACGGCAGCAAGAACCACACAGTGAAGGGTTGTGGGAATGGGCTGTGCGAACGCCTCATTATCTGGCATGGAAGATAGCTTTTTGTGGACCCACTGCTAATTGTCTCAGAGCAAGAAGGGCAGAGGTGAGCCAAAAGGAGAAAAAACCACACCCCTTACAGCTATCTTCCTGGCAGGCTGGGAATGCTCCTTCCTGGTGCTGGAGCCATGGACCAGAGCTGCACAAAGGGACCCAGTGTGAAGGGAAGTGTTTCCCATAACACAGCACACATGCCACTATATCAGGCATGTACAGTGACCTTTCATGCACCCACAGCTGGTTGTCCCAGAGCTGGGAAGGCAGAGATGTACAAAAAGGGGGAGGTTAACACACCCCATTCAGTCATCTTTACAGCAGGCTGAGAACACCCCTGCACAGCCCAGTGGCCCAGGGCTTCCCTTGAGGGACTGTGTGCACATGTGATGTAGCACAGCCTTCCCCCAGCAGAGGTCCTGGAAGGGCACAACTGGGAAGAGGGACCCACTCAGAAATCCCAGGGACCCTACACCAATACCAAGGACTTGTGGGTCAGTGGCAGAGACAATCTGTGGCAAGACTGAAATGAAGGTTTAGACTCTTGCAACAGCCTTAAATTTCCAGGAACACCTGAGAGATTTGATTATTAAAGCTGTCCTGCCTCCCTAGCCACTCAGACATACACCCCACATTCAGGGTGGACAGCACCAAAAATACACCCAAACATGGTGCATCAATGGGACCCCACAAGAACCAGACCTCCACACACCACAAAGACAAAGTTGGGAAGAACTGACTTGAGGGGAATAGGTGACTCATGGATGGCATCTGCTGGTTAGTTAGAGAAAGTTTATGCCACCAAGCTGTAGATCTGACAAATTAGAGATTGGGGTTTACATGATCCTTCATATCCTAAAAGAATACTATCAAGTAAAGCAAATGTCAAGATCCCAAAAACAATGGAAAATTTTAAAGCATATGAAAAAACCAGATGATATGGATAACCCAAACCCAAACACCCAAATCAAAAGATCAGAAGAGACACAGTACTCGGAGCAATTAATCAAAGAACTAAAGACAAACAATGAGAGCATGGCACAGGATATAAAGGACATGAAGAAGACCCTAGAAGAGCATAAAGAAGACATTACAAGAGTAATTAAAAAAAAGACGATCTTATGGAAATAAAAGAAACTGTTGACCAAATTAAAAAGATTCTCGATACTCATAGTACAAGACTAGAGGAAGCTGAACAATGACTCAGAGACCTTGAGAACCACAGAATGGAAAATGAAGGAACAAAAGAAAGAATGGGGAAAAAATTGAAAAAATCAAAATGGATCTCAGGGATATGATAGATAAAATAAAACATCCAAATATAAGACTCATTGGTGTCCCAGAAGGGGAAGAGAAGGGTAAAGGTCTAGAAAGAGTATTCAAAGAAATTGTTGGGGAAAACTTCCAAACCTTACTGTCAAATACTGAAGAGAAGGAGCAAATTCCAAAAGCAGCAAGAGAAAAGCAATTCACCAAATACAAAGGAAACAACATAAGACTAATTACTGACTATTCAGTGGCCACCATGGAAGTGAGAAGGCAGTGGCATGACATATTTAAAACTCTGAGAGAGAAAAATTTCCAACCAAGAATACTTTATCCAGCAAAACTCTCCTTCACATTTGAGGGAGAGCTGAACTTTTTCACAGACAAACAAATGCTGAGAGATTTTGCTAATAAAAGACCTTCCCTACTTCAGATACTAAAGAGAGCCCTACTAACAGAGAAACAAAGAAAGGAGAGAGAGATATAGAGAAATTTAACAGACATATATAAAACATTGCATCCCAAATCACCAGGATATACATTCTTCTCTAGTGATCATGGAACTTTCTCCAGAATAAACCATAGGCTGGGACATAAAACAAGCCTCAATAAATTTAAAAAAATTGAAGTTATTCAAATCACATTCTCTGACCACAATGGAATACAAATAGAAGTCAATAACCATCAGAGACTTAGAAAATTCACAAATACCTGGAGGTTAAAAATGAGGGGGGAAAGCCTATGGAAGATGGCAGACTGGTGAGCTGTAAGTTTTAGTTACTCCTCCAGGAAAGTAGGTAAAAAGCCAGGAACTGCGTGGACTGGACACCACAGAGCAATCTGTCTTTGGGCATACTTCATACAACACTCATGAAAACGTGGAACTGCTGAGATCAGCGAAATCTGTAAGTTTTTGCGGCCAGGGGACCCGCGCCCCTCCCTGCCAGGCTCAGTCCCGGGGGAGGAGGGGCTGTCAGCTCCGGGAAGGAGAAGGGAGAACTGCAGTGGCTGCTCTTATCGAAAACTCATTCTACTGATTCAAACTCCAAACATAGATAGACTGAGACCAGACACCAGAGACTCTGAGAGCAGCCAGCCCAGCAGAGAGGAGACAGGCATAGAAAAAAAACAACACGAAAAACTCCAAAATAAAAGCAGAGGATTTTTGGAGTTCTGGTGAACACAGAAAGGGGAAGGGCGGAGCTCAGGCCTTGAGGCGCATATGCAAATCCCGAAGCAAAGCTGATCTCTCTGCCCTGTGCACCTTTCCTTAATGGCCCTGGTTGCTTTGTCTATTAGCATTTCAATAACCCATTAGATCTATTAGGAGGGCCGTTTTTTTTTTTTTTTTTTAAATCCTTTTTGCTTTTTCTAAAACAATTACTCTAAGAAGCTCAATACAGAAAGCTTCAAAGAATTGCAATTTGGGCACGTCAAGTCAAGAGCAGAACTAAGAGAGCTCTGAGACAAAAGGCAATAATCCAGTGGCTGAGAAAATTCACTAAACAACACAGCTTCCCAAGAAAAGGGGGGTGTCCGCTCACAGCCACCATCCTGGTGGACAGGAAACACACCTGCCCATCGCCAGCCCCATAGCCCAGAGCTGCCCCAGACAACCCAGTGTGATGGAAGTGCTTCAAATAACAGGCACACACCACAAAACTGGGCGTGGACATTAGCCTTCCCTGCAACCTCAGCTGAATGTCCCAGAGCTGGGAAGGTGGAGCAGTGTGAATTAACAAAGCCCCATTCAGCCATCATTTGAGCAGACTGGGAGCCTCCCTACACAGCCCAGCAGCCCAGAACTGCCCTGGGGGGACGGCAATCACCTGTGACATAGCACAGTCATCCCTCAACAGAGGACCCGGGGTGCACAGCCTGGAAGAGGGGCCCACTTGCAAGTCTCAGGAGCCATACGCCAATACCAAAAACTTGTGGGTCAGTGGCAGAGACAAACTGTGGCAGGACTGAACTGAAGGATTAGACTATTGCACCAGCTTTAAAACTCTAGGATCATCAGGGAGATTTGATTGTTAGGGCCACCCCCCCTCCCCGACTGCCCAGAAACACGCCCCACATACAGGGCAGGCAACACCAACTACACACGCAAGCTTGGTACACCAATTGGGCCCCACAAGACTCACTCCCCCACTCACCAAAAAGGCTAAGCAGGGGAGATCTGGCTTGTGGAGAACAGGTGGCTCGTGGACGCCACCTGCTGGTTAGTTAGAGAAAGTGTACTCCACGAAGCTGTAGATCTGATAAATTAGAGATAAGGACTTCAATAGGTCTACAACCCTAAAAGAACCCTATCAAGTTCAGCAAATGCCACGAGGCCAAAAAACAACAGAAAATTATAAAGCATATGAAAAAACCAGACGATATGGATAACCCAAGCCCAAGCACCCAAATCAAAAGACCAGAAGAGACACAGCATCTAGAGCAGCTACTCAAAGAACTAAAGATGAACAATGAGACCATAGTACGGGATATGAAGGAAATCAAGAAGACCCTAGAAGAGCATAAAGAAGACATTGCAAGACTAAATAAAAAAATGGATGATCTTATGGAAATTAAAGAAACTGTTGACCAAATTAAAAAGATTCTGGACACTCATAGTACAAGACTAGAGGAAGTTGAACAACGAATCAGTGACCTGGAAGATGACAGAATGGAAAATGAAAGCATAAAAGAAAGAATGGGGAAAAAAATTGAAAAACTCGAAATGGACCTCAGGGATATGATAGATAATATGAAACGTCCGAATATAAGACTCATTGGTGTCCCAGAAGGGGAAGAAAAGGGTAAGGTCTAGGAAGAGTATTCAAAGAAATTGTTGGGGAAAACTTCCCAAATCTTCTAAACAACATAAATACACAAATCATAAATGCTCAGCGAACTCCAAATAGAATAAATCCAAAAACACCCACTCCGAGACATATACTGATCACACTGTCAAACATAGAAGAGAAGGAGCAAGTTCTGAAAGCAGCAAGAGAAAAGCAATTCACCACATACAAAGGAAACAGCATAAGACTAAGTAGTGACTACTCAGCAGCCACCATGGAGGCAAGAAGGCAGTGGCACGATATATTTAAAATTCTGAGTGAGAGGAATTTCCAGCCAAGAATACTTTATCCAGCAAAGCTCTCCTTAAAATTTGAGGGAGAGCTTAAATTTTTCACAGACAAAGAAATGCTGAGAGAATTTGCTAACAAGAGACCTGCCCTACTGGAGATACTCAAGGGAGCCCTACAGACAGAGAAACAAAGACAGGACAGAGAGACTTGGAGAAAGGTTCAGTACTAAAGAGATTCGGTATGGGTACAATAAAGGATATTAATAGAGAGAGGGAAAAATATGGCAAACATAATCCAAAGGATAAGATGGCCGATTCAAGAAATGCCTTCACGGTTTTAACGTTGAATGTAAATGGATTAAACTCCCCAATTAAAAGATATAGATTCGCAGAATGGATCAAAAAAAATGAACCATCAATATGTTGCATACAAGAGACTCATCTTAGACACAGGGACAGAAAGAAACTGAAAGTGAAAGGATGGAAAAAAATATTTCATGCAAGCTACAGCCAAAAGAAAGCAGGTGTAGCAATATTAATCTCAGATAAAATAGACTTCAAATGCAGGGATGTTTTGAGAGACAAAGAAGGCCACTACATACTAATAAAAGGGGCAATTCAGCAAGAAGAAATAACAATCGTAAATGTCTATGCACCCAATCAAGGTGCCACAAAATACATGAGAGAAACACTGGCAAAACTAAAGGAAGCAATGGATGTTTCCACAATAATTGTGGGAGACTTCAACACATCACTCTCTCCTATAGATAGATCAACCAGACAGAAGACCAATAAGGAAATTGAAAACCTAAACAATCTGATAAATGAATTAGATTTAACAGACATCTACAGGACATTACATCCCAAATCACCAGGATACACATACTTTTCTAGTGCTCACGGAACTTTCTCCAGAATAGATCATATGCTGGGACATAAAACAAGCCTCAATAAATTTAAAAAGATTGAAATTATTCAAAGCACATTCTCTGACCACAATGGAATACAATCAGAAGTCAATAACCATCAGAGACTTAGAAAATTCACAAATACCTGGAGTTTAAACAACACACTCCTAAACAATCAGTGGGTTAAAGAAGAAATAGCAAGAGAAATTGCTAAATATATAGAGACGAATGAAAATGAGAACACAACATACCAAAACCTATGGGATGCAGCAAAAGCAGTGCTAAGGGGGAAATTTATAGCACTAAACGCATATATTAAAAAGGAAGAAAGAGCCAAAATCAAAGAACTAATGGATCAACTGAAGAAGCTAGAAAATGAACAGCAAACCAATCCTAAACCAAGTAGAAGAAAAGAAGTAACAAGGATTAAAGCAGAAATAAATGACATAGAGAACAAAAAAACAATAGAGAGGATAAATATCACCAAAAGTTGGTTCTTTGAGAAGATCAACAAGATTGACAAGCCCCTAGCTAGACTGACAAAATCAAAAAGAGAGAAGACCCATATAAACAAAATAATGAATGAAAAAGGTGACATAACTGCAGATCCTGAAGAAATTAAAAAAATTATAAGAGGATATTATGAACAACTGTATGGCAACAAACTGGATAATGTAGAAGAAATGGACAATTTCCTGGAAACATATGAACAACCTAGACTGACCAGAGAAGAAATAGAAGACCTCAACCAACCCATCACAAGCAAAGAGATCCAATCAGTCATCAAAAATCTTCCCACAAATAAATGCCCAGGGCCAGATGGCTTCACAGGGGAATTCTACCAAACTTTCCAGAAAGAAGTGACACCAATCTTACTCAAACTCTTTCAAAACATTGAAAAAAATGGAACACTACCTAACTCATTTTATGAAGCTAACATCAATCTAATACCAAAACCAGGTAAAGATGCTACAAAAAAGGAAAACTACCGGCCAATCTCCCTAATGAATATAGATGCAAAAATCCTCAACAAAATACTTGCAAATCGAATCCAAAGACACATTAAAAAAATCATACACCATGACCAAGTGGGGTTCATTCCAGGCATGCAAGGATGGTTCAACAGAAGAAAAACAATCAATGTATTACAACACATTAAAAACTCGAAAAGGAAAAATCAATTGATCATCTCAATAGATGCTGAAAAAGCATTTGACAAAATCCAACATCCCTTTTTGATAAAAACACTTCAAAAGGTAGGAATTGAAGGAAATTTCCTCAACATGATAAAGAGCATATATGAAAAACCCACAGCCAGCATAGTACTCAATGGTGAGAGACTGAAAGCCTTCCCTCTAAGATCAGGAACAAGACAAGGATGCCCGCTGTCACCACTGTTATTCAACATTGTGCTGGAAGTGCTAGCCAGGGCAATCCGGCAAGACAAAGAAATAAAAGGCATCCAAATTGGAAAAGAAGAAGTAAAACTGTCATTGTTTGCAGATGATATGATCTTATATCTAGAAAACCCTGAGAAATCAACGATACACCTACTAGAGCTAATAAACAAATTTAGCAAAGTAGCGGGATACAAGATTAATGCACATAAGTCAGTAATGTTTCTATATGCTAGAAATGAACAAACTGAAGAGACACTCAAGAAAAAGATACCATTTTCAATAGCAACTAAAAAAATCAAGTACCTAGGAATAAACTTAACCAAAGATGTAAAAGACCTATACAAAGAAAACTACATAACTCTACTAAAAGAAATAGAAGGGGACCTTAAAAGATGGAAAAATATTCCATGTTCATGGATAGGAAGGCTAAATGTCATTAAGATGTCAATTCTACCCAAACTCATCTACAGATTCAATGCAATCCCAATCAAAATTCCAACAACCTACTTGCAGACTTGGAAAAGCTAGTTATCAAATTTATTTGGAAAGGGAAGATGCCTCGAATTGCTAAAGACACTCTAAAAAAGAAAAACGAAGTGGGAGGACTTACACTCCCTGACTTTGAAGCTTATTATAAAGCCACAGTTGCCAAAACAGCATGGTACTGGCACAAAGATAGACATATAGATCAATGGAATCGAATTGAGAATTCAGAGATAGACCCTCAGATCTATGGCCGACTGATCTTTGATAAGGCCCCCAAAGTCACCGAACTGAGCCATAATGGTCTTTTCAACAAATGGGGCTGGGAGAGTTGGATATCCATATCCAAAAGAATGAAAGAGGACCCCTACCTCACCCCCTACACAAAAATTAACTCAAAATGGACCAAAGATCTCAATATAAAAGAAAGTACCATTAAACTCCTAGAAGATAATGTAGGAAAACATCTTCAGACCTTGTATTAGGAGGCCACTTCCTAGACTTTACACCCAAAGCACAAGCAACAAAAGAGAAAATAGATAAATGGGAACTCCTCAAGCTTACAAGTTTCTGCACCTCAAAGGAATTTCTCAAAAAGGTAAAGAGGCAGCCAACTCAATGGGAAAAAAATTTTTGGAAACCATGTATCTGACAAAAGACTGATATCTTGCATATACAAAGAAATCCTACAACTCAATGACAATAGTACAGACAGCCCAATTATAAAATGGGCAAAAGATATGAAAAGACAGTTCTCTGCAGAGGAAATACAAATGGCCAAGAAACACATGAAAAAATGTTCAGCTTCACTAGCTATTAGAGAGATGCAAATTAAGACCACAATGAGATACCATCTCACACCGATTAGAATGGCTGCCATTAAACAAACAGGAAACTACAAATGCTGGAGGGGATGTGGAGAAATTGGAAGTCTTATTCATTGTTCGTGGGACTGTATAATGGTTCAGCCACTCTGGAAGTCAGTCTGGCAGTTCCTTAGAAAACTAGATATAGAGCTACCATTCGATCCAGCGATTGCACTTCTCGGTATATACCCGGAAGATCGGAAAGCAGTGACACGAACAGATATCTGCACGCCAATGTTCATAGCAGCATTATTCACAATTGCCAAGAGATGGAAACAACCCAAATGTCCTTCAACAGATGAGTGGATAAATAAAATGTGGTATATACACACGATGGAATACTACGCGGCAGTAAGAAGGAACGATCTGGTGAAACATATGACAACATGGATGAACCTTGAAGACATAATGCTGAGCGAAATAAGCCAGGCACAAAAAGAGAAATATTATATGCTACCACTAATGTGAACTTTGAAAAATGTAAAACAAATGGTTTATAATGTAGAATGTAGGGGAACTAGCAGTAGAGAGCAATTAAGGAAGGGGGAACAATAATCCAAGAAGAACAGATAAGCTATTTAACGTTCTGGGGATGCCCAGAAATGACTATGGTCTGTTAATTTCTGATTGATGTAGTAGGAACAAGTTCACTGAAATGTTGCTATATTATGTAACTTTCTTGGGGTAAAGTAGGAACATGTTGGAAGTTAAGCAGTTATCTTAGGTTAGTTGTCTTTTTCTTACTCCCTTGTTATGGTCTCTTTGAAATGTTCTTTTATTGTATGTTTGTTTTCTTTTTAACTTTTTTTTTCATACAGTTGATTTAAAAAAGAAGGGAAAGTTAAAAAAAAAAAAGAAAGAAAAAAGGCAAACAAGGAAAAAAAAAAAAAAGATGTAGTGCCCCCTTGAGGATCCTGTGGAGAATGCAGGGGTATTCGCCTACCCCACCTCCATGGTTGCTAACATGACCACAGACATAGGGGACTGGTGGTTTGATGGGTTGAGCCCTCTACCATAAGTTTTACCCTTGGGAAGACGGTTGCTGCAAAGGAGAGGCTAGGCCTCCCTGTATTTGTGCCTAAGAGTCTCCTCCTGAATGCCTCTTTGTTGCTCAGATGTGGCCCTCTCTCTCTGGCTAAGCCAACTTGAAAGGTGAAATCACTGCCCTCCCCGCTACGTGGGATCAGACACCCAGGGAAGTGAATCTCCCTGGCAACGTGGAATATGACTCCCGGGGAGGAATGTAGACCCAGCATCGTGGGATGGAGAACATCTTCTTGACCAAAAGGGGGATGTGAAAGGAAATGAAATAAGCTTCAGTGGCAGAGAGATTCCAAAACGAGCCGAGAGATCACTCTGGTGGGCACTCTTACGCACACTTTAGATAACCTTTTTATGTTCTAAAGAATTGGGGTAGCTGGTGGTGGATACCTGAAACTATTAAACTACAACCCAGAACCCATGAATCTCGAAGACAGTTGTATAAAAATGTAGCTTATGAGGGGTGACAGTGGGATTGGGAATGCCATAAGGACCAAACTCCACTTTGTCTAGTTTATGGATGGATGTGTAGAAAAGTAGGGGAAGGAAACAAACAGACAAAGGTACCCAGTGTTCTTTTTTACTTCAATTGCTCTTTTTCACTCTAATTATTATTCTTGTTATTTTTGTGTGTGTGCTAATGAAGGTGTCAGGGATTGATTTAGGTGATGAATGTACAACTATGTAATGGTACTGTAAACAATCGAAAGTACAATTTGTTTTGTATGACTGCGTGGTATGTGAATATATCTCAATAAAATGATGATTAAAAAATAAAAAAAAATAAAAAATAAAAAATTAAAAAAAAAAAAAAAAAAAGAAAGCCTATGGATCACACTCCCTTTCTCCAGTGTCTGGATGGATGAGTAGAAAAATGGGGACAAGAACTAAATGAAAAATAGGGTGGGATGGGAGGGATGATTTGAGTATTCTTTTTTTTATTTTTTATTCTTATTCTTATTATCTCTGGTGTAAGGAAAACGTTCAAATTGGGGTGATGAATGCACAACTATATGATGGTACTGTGAAAAGCTAATTGTACACCATGGATGATTGTATGGTATGTGAATATATCTCAATAAAACTGAATTTAATTTAAAAAAAAAAATGAGGGGGATATGAAAACATTCCTGGATAATCAAAATCTGAGTGACTTCATTACCAGTAGATCAGTCCTATAAAAAATGCTAAAGGGAATTGTGCAGGCTGAAAGGAAGGGATACTAAACAATTGTCTGAAACCACAGGAAGAAGTAAAGATTTCCAGTAAAGATCACATAACTCACTATTTACTTCCTACAGGATCTAAAATACATAAAATGTAATGATAAATCAGCGGTTTTTGACTCAATGTAAAATATGTAATTTTTGACAAGAACTACATAAAGGTGGGGGAATGGAGGAGTATAGGAACATAGTTTATGTGTCCTATTGAAGTCAAGTTGGTATCAAATAAAACAAGATTGTTATAGACTTAAGATGTTAAATTTAAGCCCCACAGTAAACACAAAGAAAGTATCAGAGAATATGACCATAGAGATGAAAAGTAGAGTAGGGGTTATGAGAAGTGGGGGAAGGGGCAATGGGGAGTTAATAAGAAATGAGTGTAGGGTTTCTGTTACAGGAGAAGGGAAATTTCTAGTAATGGATGGTGGGAAGGTGACGGCATTGCAACATTGTGAGTGTGATTAATCCCACTAAATGGAATGCTTGGGAGGGGTTGGAATGGGAAGATTTGTGCTGTAGATATGTTTCCACAATTGAAAAAAAGACAGTCTAAATAGATAATGACAATTAAATGCCATAGATGATCTTGGATGAGATCTAAGAATAGAGGAGAAAAGGCTCAAAAGGACACAATTGGGACATAAGAATAAAAAATGAAATATAGAATGTAAGCTTTATATCAGTGTTAAATTTCTTGAACTTCTTAACTACACTTAATGTGATTACATAAATGAATATTCTTGTTCATAGGAAATGTGTATGTGAAATTACATTATTTGTTCAAGGATGTGTGCAACTTGCTCTCGTATGTTCAGAAGACAGAGCAATAGATGATGGATGATAGATAGGGAGGGAGGGAGGGAAAGAAAGAAATGGTAAAGTGACAAATATTAAAGTTGGTAGATCATGGAATCAGTGGAGGGGTTTGGGGTATGCTGGAGTTCTGTGTATGGGGTTTGTATTATTTTTGCAACTGTTCCTGTAAGTTTGAATTTATTTCAAAATAAAAAAAGAATAATATTAAGGACAGAAAACAACACCACTACCAAGAATCTCATATCCCTCCCTTATATCTCCCTCTTATACACACTTAGCTTGGGTATATTGCTTTTGTTGCATTTAATGGAAGCATATTACCATAGACTCCAGTTTGCTTTATGCTTTTTCCCAAATATTACCCCTTTTTCAACACTCTGCATGGTTGACATTCACTTGCTCTCCCACATGTGAGAACATTTTTATATTTGTACATTTAGCAACAAGTCATTGGCCACTCCAGTTTTTGCCAAATTATGCATTCCCATTCTTTATCATCTATCTTTACCTCTGATGTCATCCATTCTCCTATCCCATCTCTTTCAGCTTTACTCACAGACATCTTTGTTCAGTGTACTTACAATATTGTGTGACCATCACACAGTATTATGCTATTTCTGGATCTATACAATCAATCCTGCTAAACATTCTATAGCCCTTCAGCATCAAATGCCCAATCTCTATCCTCTTTGTATCTCCTGGTACCTGTGTTGTCAGCTTTTAACTCTCAAAGTTTGTTCATTAATGTTTGTTCATATTAGTGAGACCATACAGAATCTGTCCTTTTGTTTCTGGCTAACTTCACTCAACATAATGTCCTCAAGGTTCATCCATGTTATTATATGTTCCATGTGTTTGTTCTGTCTTACAGCTGCATAATATTCCATCATGTGTACATACCACAGTTTGTTTATCCACTCATCCATTGATGGACATTTGGGCTGTTTCCATCTCTTGGCAATCATGAATAATGCTGCAATAAACATCGGTTTACAAATGTCCATTTGTGTCTTAAGTTTCAGTTCCTCTGAGTATATACCTAGCAATGGAATAGCTGGGTCACATGGCAAATCTATACTTAGCTTCCTGAGGAAACTCCACACTGTCTTCCAGAGTGGCTGCACCATTCTACATTCCCATCAACAGTGAATAAGTGTGCCTCTTTCTCCACATCCTCTCCAGCACTTGTAATTTTCTGTTTTTTAGATAATGGCCATGTTGGTAGGTGTGGTTTTGATTTGCATTTCCCTAGTAGCGAGTAAAGTTGAGTATTTTTCATCTGTTTTTGAGCCATTTGTGTTTCCTCTTCAGAAAAATGTCTGTCCATGTCTTTTGCCCATTTTTAAATTGGATTGTTTGTCTTTCTGTTGTTGAGTTGTAGGATCCCTTTATATATTTGGGATATTATACCCTTATCTGATATTTGTTTTCCAAATATAATCTCCCATTTTGTAGGTTACTTTTTACTTTTCTGATAAAGTCCTTTGATGTAAAAAATTGTTTAATTTTGAGGAGATCCCATTTGTCTATTTGTTCTTTGGTTGCTCGTGCCTTGGTTGTGAGGTGTAGGAAACCACCTCCTATCACAAGACCTATAAGATATTGCCCTACATTTTCTTCTAAGAGTCTTACGGTCCTGGTTCCAATGTTTAGGTCTTTAATCTGTTTCAAGTTAACTTTTGTATAAGGTGAGAGACAGGAGTTCTCTTTCATTCTTTTGGAAATGGAGATCCAGTTCTCCAAACACCATTTATTGAAGAGGTTACTCTGTCCCAGTTGCTTTGGCTTGACTGCCTTATCAAAGGTTAATTGTCCACAGATGGGAGGATCTACTTCTGAACACTCAATTCTATTCCATTGGTCGGTTTATCTCTCCTTATGACAGTACCATGCGGTTTTGAACACTGTAGCTCTGTAATGTTTCAAGGTCAGGTAATGTGAGACCTCCCACTTCATTCCTCTTTCTCAAGGTGTTTTTGGCTATTCAGGGTACCTTGCCCTTCCAAATAAATTTGGTTATTGGTTTTTCTATTTCTGTAAAGTAAGTTGTTGGGATTTTAATTGGTGTTGCACTGAATCTATAACTCAGTTTAGGTAAAATTGCCATCTTAACTATATTTAGTCTTCCAATCCATGAATATGGTATGTTCTTCCAATTTTGGGGGCCTTGTTTGATTTCTTTTAGCAGTTTCTTACAGTTTTCTGTGTAAAGATCTTTTGTGTCCTTGGTTAAGTTAATTCCTAAATACTTGATTCTTTTGGTTGCTATTGTAAGTGGAATTTTTTTCTTAATTTCCTTCTCCTGTTGCACATTACTTGTGTATAGGAACACCAGATTTTTGCATGTTGATCTTGTAGCCTGCCACTTTGCTGTATTCATTGACTAGTTCTAGTAGCTTTGCTATAGATTTTTCTGTATTTTCTACATATAGAATCATGTCATCTGCAAATAGTGAAAGCTTTACTTCTTTCTCTCCAAATTGGATGGCTTTTATTTCTTTGCTTGCCTAACTGCTCTAGCTAGCTCTTCCAGCACAATGTTGAATAACAGTGGTGACAGTGGGCATCCCTGTCTTGTTCCTGAGGGAAAGATTGCAGTTTCTCCCCATTGAGTATGATGTTAGCTGTGGGTTTTTCATGTATTGCATTTATCATAATGAAAAAGTTCCTTTCTATTCCTACCCTTTGAAGTGTTTTCATCAGGAAAGGATTTTGAATTTTGTCAAATGCCTTTCTGCATTGATTGAGATGATCATGTGGTTCTTCTGCTTTGATTTATTGATGTGGTGTATTACATTAATTGATTTTCTTGTGTTGAACCAGCCTTGCATACCTGGAATAAATCCCACCTGGCTGTGGTGTATACTTCTTTTAATGTGCTGCTGGGTTCAATTTGCAGGTATTTTGTTGAGGATTTTTGCATCTATATTCATTAGAGATTGGTCTCTAATTTTCTTTTTTTGTAGTATCTTTGTCTGGTTTTGGTATCAGGGTGATGTTAGCTTCATAGAATGAGTTAGGTAGCTTTCCCTCCTCTACAATTGTTTTGAAGAGTTTGAGCAGGATTGATACTAATTCTTTCTTGAATGCTTTGTAGAATTCACATGTGAAACCATTTGGTCCTGGGCTTTTCCTTTTTGGGAGCTTTTTTATGACTGACTCAATCTCTTTACTTGTGATTGGTTTGTTGAGGTCATCTATTTCTTCTTGAGTCAATGTTGGTTGTTTATGCTTTTCTAGGAAGTTGTCCATTTTGTCTAAGTTGTCTAGTTTATTAGCATATAGTTGCTCATAGTATCTTCTCATTATCTACTTAATTTCTGCTGGGTCAGTAGTTATGTTTTCTCTCCTATTTTTGATTGCATTTATTTGCATTCTTCTCTCTCTTTCTCTCATTGGCCTAGCCAGTGGTCCAATGATTTTATTGATTTTCTCAAAGAACCAACTTCTCATTTTGTTGATTCTATTGATTTCCTCTTCTCAATTTCATTTATTTCTGCTGTAATCTTTGTTATTTCTTCCCTTCTGTTTGCTTTGGGGTTAGTTTGCTGTTCTTTAGTTCCTCCAGGTAACAGATAATTCTTCAATTTTTGCTCTCTCTTCTCTTTTAATATAGGCATTTAGGGTGATAAATTTCCCTCTCAGCACCACTTTGGTGCACTCCACAAGTTTTGATATGTTATGTTTTCATTGTCATTTGCCTCAAGGTATTTACTAATTTCACTTGTAATTTCTTCCTTTACCCACTGGTTTTCTAAGAGGGTGTTGTTTAACCTCCATATATTTGTGAGTTTTATGGTCTTCTGCCATAAAACTTTATTTCCAACTTCATTCCATTATGGTCCAAGAAAGTGTTTTGTAGAATATCAATATTTTTTAATTTGCTGAGACTTGCTTTGTGACCCAACATGTGATCTATCCTAGAGAATGTTTCATGAGCACTTGAGAAAAAAAGTGCATCCTCCTGTTGTTGGATGTAGTGTTCTATAAATGTCTGTCAGGTCTAGTTCATTTATTGTACAATTCAATATCTCTTTCTTTATTGATCCTCTGTCTAGATGTTCTATCCATTAATGAGAGCAATGAATTGAAGTCTCTAACTATTATTGTAGAGGTGTCTACTACTTTCAGTGATCTCAGTGATTGCCTCATGAATTTTGGGGCATTCTGGCTTGGTGCATAAATATTTATGATTGTTATGTTTTCTTGATGGATTGGCCCTTTTATTAATATATAGTGTCCTTCCTTGTGTCTTTTAATTGTTTTACTTTTGAAGTCTAATTTGTCTGATATTAATATAGCTACTCCTGCTTTTTTCTGGTTGTTTTTTGCATGAAATATCTTTTTCCAAACTTTCACTTTCAGTCTATTTTTGTCCTTGTGTCTAAAGTGAGTTTCTTGTAGACAGCATATAGATGGGTCCTGTTTTTTAATCCATTCTGCCAGTTTGCATCTTTTTATTGGGGAGTTAAATCCATTTACATTTAGTGTTATTACTGTAAGGACAGTACTTTCTTCTACCGTTTTGTCTTTTGGATTTTATATGTCATATCTTATTTTTTCCTCTTTCTCCTTTCACCTTTCCTGATAATCTTCATTTCTGCACTCTTCTCCAATTCTCTCTCTCCTGTCTTTTCCTATCAGCCTGTAGCACTCCCTTTAGTATTCCTCGTAGTGCTGGTCTCTTATTCACAAACTCTCTCAGTGATTTTTTGTCTGAAAATATTTTAATCTCTCCCTCATTTTTGAAAGTCAGTTTTGCTGGATATAGAATTCTTGGTTGGCAGTTTTTCTCTTTCAGTATCTTAAATATATCATGCCACTGTCTTCTTGCCTCCATGGTTTCTGTGGAGATATCTATACATAGTCTTATGGAGCTTCCCTTGTATGTGATGGATTGCTGTTCTCTTGCTGCTTTCAGAATTCTCTCTTTGTCTTTGACATTGGACAATCTGATCAGTAAATGTCTTGGAGTAGTTCTATTGGGCTGTATTCTGTTTGGGGTGGACTGTACTTCTTGAGTCTCTAATTTTCTGTCTTTCATAAGAGTTGGGAAATTTTCAGTGAATATTTCTTCTATTATTCTTTTGCCCCCTTTCCCCCTCTCTTCTCCTTCTGGGATACACATGACACATATATTCATGTGTTTTATGTTGTCACTCAGCTCCCTAAGACCCTGCTTGTATTTTTCCATTTTTTTCACCACCTCTTCTTTTGTGGGTATGAATTCAAATGTCTTGTCTTCCAGTTCACTGATCCTTTCTTCTGCCTGTTCAAATCTCTTATGTCCCTCCATTGTGTTTTTAATCTTCTCCATTGTGGTCTTCATTCCCATAAGTTCTGCCATTTGTTTTTTTAAGTTTATGAGTTGTTCTTTATGGTCACCCAGTGTCTTCTTTATATCCTTCATCTCTTTTGCTATATCTTCCTTCAGTTCACTGAATTGATTTAGCATTAGTTGCCTCAACTCCTGTATCTCAGTTGAACTATTAATTTATTCTTTTGGCTGATCCATATTTTCATGTTTCCTAGTATGGCTTGTTATCTTCAGTTGTCTAGGCATCTGATTTTTTTGATTAGTTTATTCTGGTGGTTGTTTCCTCTCTTTTACCTACAGGTTTCTTGTTGGTTGTCTTTGTTCTCTGACCCCTGTTGTTCAGTTCAACTTATTCTAGACCTCTAACTTCTATTTAGTTGATCAGAATTTTTCATGCCTTGTTTTTCTGTTTCTTGCCTTGCCTCTATGTAGTCTTTTTGTGAGAAGGTCTCCTCAGATATGGTCAGCCCCAGTCAGATTTTCCCAGTCTAGAGAGGCCCAGGTCTCATAAGGAGGGTATGGAGTTTCCCAGAGAATGAGGCCCTCCTGTGAGGTCTCTTCTGTGCAGCAGATGATGCTTGCCAGCCTGCAGCTCCCCCACCAATGTAAGGAGATGTGGAGACTTTAGTACTCCTGGTGACTCTGATCCTGTTGGGGGCATGGTTTAGTGAAGCTGGAATCTGAATTCCAGCCCCTGGGGTCTGAGTTCCCAGAAGGAGGGCTTCCAGCTGAGCTGGACCTCCATCCACTCTCCCAATCCTAGGAAATCCAGTTGTCTCCAAGAGGCAATATTCCCTTCTCCCCTCTCCTCTTTGGGGTGACTCCAGCTTAATTCCTTGATCAGCCTGAGTTGCCAGTTAAAGACAGGGGTGGAGACCTTCTTCAGAAGTGAATCTGGAATTCAAAGAAGTTCTGTTTACTGTGTCTCCCCCACTAGCCTAGCCTAGTCCTTCAACTTGGGCTTTCTGATAGAAAGTAACCACATATGGTACTTTCCTGTTAAAAAAATAGAAAAGAAAAACAAGAAAAAGGAAAAAAAGGAGTCCCTTCAAAAAGCCTTTCCCCAGCCTGGATAATTTGTCAGTGTCAGAATAGAGCATTTAAAGATGTACTTTGGGCTATTGTCTGATAATTACTCTCCAAGAGCTTCAATTCTGCCCTCACTGGGGGCTATTGAAATGCAAAAAGATAAAGAGTCAGTGAGAAGGGAGACAGGGCAAAATGTAGGGGGAAATAAAAAAGGCTATTTTGGAGCCTGGGAGTGGGTGCCCACTTTTATGTGCCCCCCGTCTCAAAGCCCAGCCCTTCTTTAGCACCCCAGCTCCAAAAATTAGTTAATTTGTTAATTAATTGTGCAGTTGAGGCTGGGTTGAGCCCCACTTCTTGCCCTCAGCAGGTTGGTGGTGGTTTTTTTTCCCCTTTCAGGGAGCCAGCAGCAAGACAGTCCATGCAGTCTGGGTGGGGAGGGGCACCAGACCTCTTGTCAGGGGAACTTACAGTGTTTGCTACAATCTCAGCTTTTCCTCAGATTCCAAACTTGTGACCAATGTGTGACTGGTTACTGGAGACCCTGAAAACACTGTTTCATATAGTTCTTGGGTAACTACCAGCTGCTCTAGAAGAGAGACGAAATTCTGCTCCTCACCACTCTGCCACCTTGCCCCACGCCCTCCAAGAATATTCTTTTTAACAAACGGAACTGGGGCAACTGTGAATCCACGTGCCAAAGAGTGAATTTAGACCCCTATCTTGTTCCATATACAAAAATTAACTCAAAATGGATTAGTGACATAAATATAAGAGCTAAAACTACAAAAAAAAAAAATAGAAGAAAATTTAGGGGGAAATCTTCAGGGCCTTGTACTCTTAGATATGACACCAAAAGCATCAACAACAAAATAAACAATAGATAAATTGTACTTCATCAAAATTAAAACCTTTTGTGCAAAGGTCACTATCAAAAAGTAAAAAGGCAACCTGTGGAATGGGACAAAATAGTTGCAAATCATATATCTGATAAGGGTTTAATATCCAGAGTATCTTAAAAACTACTACAACTCAACAAGAAAAACATAGTCCAATTTTAAAAAATGGACAAATGAGTTGAACTGATATTTCACCAAAGTGAATATACAAAGAGAAGAAAGTACATGAAAAGAATTTTATTATTAGCCATTACAGAAATGCAAATCAAAATCACAATGAAATACCACTTCCTACCTACTAGGATGCCTAATATTAAAAAAAAAAAAATGTTGGCAAGGTTGTAGAGAAATAGCAACTCTTGTATGTAATTTGTGGGAATACAAGATAGTATAGTCACTGTGGAAAAGATTTCACAGGTTCCTCAAGAAATTAAATGTAGAAATACCATATAACCCATAAATTCTTCTAGATATTTACCCAAAAGAATTGAAAGCAAAGACTTGAACAGGTACAGGTATACCAATGTTCACAGCAGCATTATTCACAACACCTAAATGGTGACTATTCAACCCAACAATCCAAGTCTCCAGTAAAAGATGAATGTCTAAACAAAATGCGGAATAATACCACATAGATGGAATATTATTCAGTCATTAAAGGGAATGAAGTTCTGATACATGCTAAACATGGATGAACCTTGAAAACATGTTACATGAAATGAGACAGACCAAAAAAGGACAAATATTGTAGGATTCCAATTATAGAAATAATTTAGAATAGGCCAGTACACAGAAACAGAAAGTATATGAAGATGACCAGGGGATAGTGGGAGGGGTGTGGGGAGTTCTTGCTTAATGGGTACAGAATTTCTGTTTGGGATGACAAAGATGTTCTGGAAGTATATAGTAGTGAGAAACAGACAACATGGCCCAAGTACTTAAAATCACTGAATTGTGAACTTAAAAAAGGTTAAAGTGATTTTTATGTTATATATATTTTACCACAATAAATTTTTTTTTGAAAAACTGAATGTGTGGAAACAGGAAGAGGTACAACATAGTATATATACTACAGATCACTGGACTAAACACATATAAAGGTGAATTTTATGTGACTTATGGTTCAATTTTTTTTAAAAAAGGAATATGGCAAAAAAAAAAAAAGGCAACAAACCTAGATGCACAGAGTGAAGAACAGTCAAGAAAGAAATGTTATTCTAACATTTCTTGACTGCTAAATAAAATACCTATAAACACAATGAAGAGTAGTATAGAAAAGGATGAATAAGATGCATGGAAGAGTACAAAGGACTGTACTTTGCAAATAGTGGTAGTGGTACAGCACATTTGAGATGTTTTTCCAGAGTTATCTACCTGAGCTGAACCATCTGGAAAGTCTGGCAGACATCCACTAGATCCATGGCCCACCTCTGTACATACAACACTAAGCCCTGATGAGCACTGGCCACAGACAGGGTCCTGAGGTAGAGAGGGGCATGCAAACAGGCAGAGAGTCTCCAAAAGATTAAGGGAACAGCTCTTGTTGTATTCAATAAAATAAATACTCAGTGTCTTGGAACTCATGATTATAGTGTGTTATGGATTAAATGATGCATCAAACCATAAAAAATTAAATGAATGATTCAACAATTCTACTCCTAAGTATATACTCAAGATTTGAAAACATGTTCTCACAAATCTTGCACACGAGCGCTCCAAAAAATAAAATGCTGGATGAATGTAAAACATGTGTACAAATGTTTTGACATTATTCATAATAGCCAAAAACTGGAAATGATACATAAAATGTGGCATTATCTATACTATGGAATGTTATTCTGCAATAAAAAGGAATGAAGTTCTGATACATGCTGTGATATGGATATCAGCATGCTAAGTGAAAAAAGCCAGACACAAATGGCCATTTATTGTGTGATTCCATGTATATGAAATATCCAGAAGGGGCAAATCCATAGAGACAGAAAGTAGATTAGTAGTTGCCATGGGATGAAGGATGGGGAGAATTGGGAATAAGACTGCTCATGGGTAAAGAGTTTCTTTTTAGGGTGATGAACATTTCTGGAATTTGATACTGGTGATAGCTGCACAAACTTGTGTATTTCATGGTACGTGAATTACATCCCAATGAAATACATCTAGAATTCTTTAAAAATTAAATGATTTAGATCAAAGGAAACAACTCACATATGCACCCACAAGATTATATTTCCTTGGTTCATTCTTTCATCAGAGGAACAAAAATCCCTTCTGAGTGGGTGGCCCTTTTCTTGTGAACAACCTGCTGCACTGTGCATGGGCTTTCTTCTATGGAGAGTCACTCTTTCCACAAATCTGTGAGAGGCTCTCCCTTCACTGAACTCTGCTCCAAGATCATTACAGCCCAGTAGCCATAGTCCCAGGTAAGTTCTATGGCCTCTTAGGCCCTGAGATGTCTTCTGTTACAAGGTTGGCAGGGCCTCTGGCTGTGGGGAACAGTCAAGAATGGGGAGGGGAGACTGAAGTTTACCGTTTTGACTCCAGGGCTGTGATGCAAGGCCTGGGAACTGTGGAATATTCAGTCACAAGAGCAGCCCTGGCCTCAAGGCCTGAAGCTAACCTCTTTAGCAGGTCATGGCGTTTCAACATCAATCCCTCAAATAGGACAATGATAGAACCAAGGGGGACTCTACGGAAAAATCCTCAGCTCCAGGTTAGTCTCTCTTTTTCCTACATGTTTGAGGGTCAATCTTCCTACACTACCCAGGGGAGTTCTAGAATCCTCTGTGATGCTTTCCATGGATCCTGCCTGAGACCGACTGCCCTGGTCAACCTCTCTTGCTCCAAGTGCATTAAATCTATGGTCTTTCTGTTTAAAATTTCAAATCCTGGGGGCAAATGTTTGGTCATTTTTCTGATTCCTAAGCACTTATTAATTTATTTTGGATTCTGTGACCCTTTGAAAATCTGGTGAAAGTGATGAACATTCTCTCCAGAAAAAAAATGCACACATGTAATTTTCAGAAATTCAGTGTTTGGACTTTATCTTTGGACAATGGATAGACACCTTGTAAAGAATCCTTGATCTGTAAGTGCGGTCGCAGTTGATTCGTCTGGGAGAGGGTGGCGGCCGGTTGCTAAATCCTAGGCTCCCAGGATTGCTCCGAGGGTACCGGCGGCGGGGGCTCTTTCCTGGAGGCGAGGGCGAGGCGGGGGACTTGGCCAGGTCCCTGGCGGGAGGCGTGCAAGTATGGAGGGCGGCGAGAAAGGAACAGGCGGGACACGTTTCTTTTAGGATGATGAAAACCAAGAGAGAGCTTTATTAGGGGAGAGTACAAGTTTATATCGGGCGGTTTAGAGGGCGGGGTAGCTGTAGGGGTTAAAGGCTTGGATTGGTTCTGAGAGGGCGCGGAGGTTGATTGAAAAGGGGCGAGAGTTGCTCCCGTAACGGTGTCTGGCAACAATGTATGCGCACCGGTGGTGATGGGAGTTGCGCTGGCAATGGGGAGTGTCCGGGCAAGATAAGGGGGTGGGGAAAAGGCGGATCCCTCCGGCAAGCCTCTCCTAACATTTGGTATATTTTGGGTGAGGAAATGGGGCCTGCCTCCGGCCTCACTTTCCCAGGCCCGGGGGGCTGTAGAGGGCGCACTCACCCGTACCCACTACCCTCCCCAGGGGTGGATCCGGTCCCCCAGCCCAGGCCCGCCAAGTTAAGGCACGTAATCAGTGTCCCGCATGTAAGGAAGCCACTAGGCTGGCTTCCCTGTTTTGGAATTCAGGATTCTGGTAATATGCTTTAGGACTCTCCCCAAGGGAAAAGAAATAGTTTGCATCAGCCTTTAAGAAAACTGGTTAGAGTTCAGTGACGCTAATGTAATCAAGAGTTAAAGAGTTAGCAAATTATTATAGTTACTGATTCATTATACAGGTGCCTTTTACTGGACAGTTTTGTTTTTTTTTTAATACATCACAGAAAGCTTTATTCACCCATTACTGCTCCAGGAGAAAAGTAGGCTCACACACATCTCTCATTTTAATATGCTGTCATCTTGGGCTTCTGCCAATTCTCTTACAATACATTTCAATTCCTCCTCCTTTTTCTCCTTGGCTGCTATCCTCCTTTCTTCTTCACCCAAGGTTTTAGATAACTGTGATGCTTGGCTTCACAGGCCATGCTGAGGAACAGGACAGAGTAGCAGCCGAGCTTGATGAGTGGAGAGACCTGCACCACCAGTGCCATCTTGTCTCTGACCTTCACACCGGAAGCCTAGATAGTATATATTAAAGTAGCCAAAAGCAAACCTGAAACTACTGACACTCAAGGCCAGAAGCCTTGGTATTTGATGATGATGCTTTATTGTATAACTATATCATCTTTACCTTGTAGCTGTAAAGCCTCATGATAACTTGTGACTGGCCCCACTTTTACCCCTTTATCTTGTTTTATAACTTTGAAGTCTTGAGATCTTGTAGACAGCAAGTTACTCTTTATTAATGAAAGAACTTGAGTCAGCCCAGAACTAACTCACACTAATTTCTAAACTGTCTTACTAGGTACAGCTAGTTCTCACCAAAATTGGCCTGCCTGACATGCACAGTAGCTTAAACCTTAACCTATAGGTGACCTATACTTTATTACAATACTAAAAATCATGCCCACAATTATGTTAAGAAACCATTTCCTTACATATGTCCTGTGACTAAGCATGTAATCAATTTGTATATGCTAAATAATTAGACTATTTCTAACTTCATGATCTTAACCACTGTTCATCCTATCCTAAACATGCCTGTCATTGAAGACTATAAAACTCAACTCCACTTGGGGCATGAGCCTTGTGAGTTATGGTAGTTAGGGGAGACAGATTTAAGGCTCATAGGCCTTCTGTTCTCCTGGCTTTGCACTTTGCAATAAAAGTGTCTCTCCCTTTGAAACTGCAGTGTCAAAGATTGGCTGTTATGCATGTAGGCAGAGAAACTCCATGTTGATCAGCATTGCTAGGAAGAGAAGATTCCAGTGCCTGAACTTGAGGTCCAGGAATAACCTGGGTGAACTTCCTAGTTCTGGAGAAGCACTTGGGTAGTTTCCATGGCTCTGGGGATGGAGGAGAGGGGAGGGAAGATTTTGATATTTACAAGTCAACCAATATCTTAAAATTTGTGTTTATGATCCAGGAAGAGATGGACATTGATAAGCCTGAGGATATTAGAGATTCTTTTTGAATTTCAGAAGGAAAAAAGTTTTTTAATAAAAAAATTGTTAGCAAAGTACCAAGTTTCCAGAGTTCCAGTACAGTTTTCATCCCTGGATTCAAAAATCAAGGAGAAACAGCTCCCAGAACCCAGGGGAAACATTTCAAACACCAAAGGAGCAACATGTGTAGCATCCTGGGACTCCAGAAAGCCACAGCAGGCAGGATCTACAGGAAAGGGCCAAAGGGTGAATACTCCAGAGCCTCAGGTCCCTTGTTAGGTTTGGTTTAAGGAATATGGTAAACATTACAGGAGCTCCTGGTCACCTCTTGGGGGAGGAGTCAAGTGTTTCTGAAGTCATGAAATACAGAGGAAGGAAACCCCAAGGCATGAGTTGCAAGATTCAGAGGACAAAGAAGTGGCTCCTGAGAGCCTGATGTTACAGCTGGGGCTGGATTCCAAGGCTCAGTGAGGGAATCGTTGTTGGCTCTTGATGAGGGCTAATGCAAGCAAGCATTCCAGCAGAAAAACTGACAGGGCAGGATTCCAAAGTAGTTGACTGAGCTTCTGGCTCCAATGGTGGCAAGTGGGCCATGGATGGTCATGAGAAAGCCTGGCCCAGAGGCAGGGAAGTCAGATGAGTAGATAACCTGGAAGTTGGCCAGGCCAGGGGTGAGCCTGGAAACAGTGGGAGTTTGGGAGAAGGTAAGTGGCAGGTAGGGTAGGTGTAGAGCCCAGTGGTCCAGAACACTGGCTCATGAGCTCAGATCTATGCACTCAATTCATGTGATCTGGGCAAGTCACTTAACCCCTCCTAGGCTTCCTTTCCCTCATCTATCAACAGGAATAAGCATCACTTATATTTGTGAGATTTTTTCAGACTCAGGGTTTGCTTCTCAGCTAGAAAGCTGAGAAGGTTGATTTTTTCTTGTGTGCAGTGAACCAAAACTGTCTCCCAGGGAGGCTGTTGCACCACCAAATCCTGGGCAGCAGCAGGAGTGTGAGCTGTTGGGCCCAGGGTAGCTGTGGGAGCCATGGCCTTTACTCTGTACTCACTGCTGCAGGCAGCCCTGCTCTGCATCAGTGCCATCACTGTACTGCACAAGGAGCACTTCCTCAAGAACACTGGCTGGGAAACAAACCAGGGAATTGGCAGAGTTGGGGAGGAGTCAGGAATCAAATCTGCTCTGCTAATGAATCTTATTATATCTGTAAGAGCTGTGATGAGAGTGCCTTTGATAATAGTAAACTCAATTGTAATTGTATTACTTTATAATATGGGTCAAGATCCATGGGGGAAATGGAGACTTGGAAGAAAAGATGCAACGTAAGTTATTACTTCAGTCATTGTTGGAATATAGATATCTTAGCTGGCCAACCTTGTACTTGACAAAAATGTTAAGCTGACAATAAAATGAGTTCCTATTTATGTGATTTTTAAAAAATGTTTCACTTGTAATTTCATTAAAAAAAGATCAGATCAATAAAACAGAGGCAGTAACTATTCAGAATTGAAGTATATTTGATTACTGGCTGTTAATAAATAGTCCATGCTGTGGAAAAGTTTGTAAAAAAGGTACTAGACTGTCATGTCTATGTTCACAGAGATTTTTCTTTCTCTCACTTCCCAAGGATGACTTTGTTGTTGCTGTTTTCCCAAATTTTTGACATTCCTCATGACTTAGCTATGATGTGAGAGTGATTATCATGCCAGATAAAATTGAAGGATTTAGAAACTAATTATTATATATAAAATGATATATAGGTGATTTTAAACTTCTCAGTTAAATTTTTTGACTATATATTCTCTCAGCTATGGAAATGTCAAATTTATAATAATATTGAGGAACAGTGCTCCCTGATTTCAGGGAGAATTCTAATTTTATACATCAGTCACATGATGATTATGCTTTTAGGTACTTTCTTTGGTTTGTTATTTTATTGACTTGCCTTAATGATGAGACCAGACCATATTTTCATTGGTAGAAAATCTGTGTAGAAAAGTCTGTGCCCATTTTGCAATGATGACTTATTTTTTTAAATCAACATAAATGTAAGCCTACAAGAGCAATCCTGAACAATCACAGTTCAACCATACTACAATTAAGACTGTGCTTACTGTGAAGGTATTTATCTCCAAAAAAATTATCATGCTTTCATTTCCTGGTGGAAATGTTAAGGTGTGTGAGTTTAATTCTTCATTCTCTCTGACAACTGGACATTTATTCTGGATAAGTTGTATGTTTGATACTGTTTTTATATTTAAGATCATCCTGTGAGGTTATTTGCACATACCTTAACACAGTTTTGTGCAAAAAGATTAAAATTATGAAATTTTTGTGGAAATAATGTTATAATATTTTTTGCCCCAATTTTTTTTAACTTTTTTTAAAAATTGAGATTGTTCACATACCATACAACTATCCAAAGATCCAAAGTGTACAATCAATTTCCCACAGTACCATCATACAGTTATGCATCTATCACAATTTTTTTCAATTTTTAGAACATTTTCATTACTCCAGAAAAGAAATACAGACAAAAAAAAGGAAACCCAAATCTTCCTGTACCTGTAACCACCCCCCTCCATTATTGATTCATAGTATTGGTGTAATATATTTGTTACTATTGATGAAAGAACATTAAAATAATACTAACTGTAGTATACAGTTTGCAATAGGTATATTTTTTCCTATCTTATTAGCTTCTAGTTATTATTATTAGCTTCTAGTTATAGAGTCATACATTTGTTCTAGTTCATGAGGGAGATTTCTAATATTTGTACTGTTAATCATGGACATCGAACACCATAAGAGTCACTGTTTTATACATTCCCATCTTTTAACCTCCAACTTTCCTTCTGGTGACATATGTGACTCTGAGCCTACCCTTTCCACCACATTCACACAGCATTCAGCACTGTTAGTTATTCTCACAATGTGCTACCATCATATCTGTCCATTTCCAAATGTTTAAGTTCACCCTAGTTGAGCATTCTGTTCATAATAAGCAACTGCTCCCCATTCTTTAGTCTCTTTCTTTTTTTTTTTTTTTTTTTTTTAATCATCATTTTATTGAGATATATTCACATACCACGCAGTCATACAAAACAAATTGTACTTTCGATTGTTTACAGTACCATTACATAGTTGTACATTCATCACCTAAATCAATCCCTGACACCTTCATTAGCACACACACAAAAATAACAAGAATAATAATTAGAGTGAAAAAGAGCAATTGAAGTAAAAAAGAACACTGGGTACCTTTGTCTGTTTGTTTCCTTCCCCTACTTTTCTACACATCCATCCATAAACTAGACAAAGTGGTGTTTGGTCCTTATGGCTTTCCCAATCCCATTGTCACCCCTCATAAGCTACATTTTTATACAACTGTCTTCGAGATTCATGGGTTATGGGTTGTAGTTTGATAGTTTCAGGTATCCACCACCAGCTACCCCAATTCTTTAGAACCTAAAAAGGGTTGTCTAAAGTGTGTATAAGAGTGCCCACCAGAGTGACCTCTCGGCTCCTTTTGGAATCTCTCTGCCACTGAAGCTTATTTCATTTCCTTTCACATCCCCCTTTTGGTCAAGAAGATGTTCTCCGTCCCACGGTGCCAGGTCTACATTCCTCCCTGGGAGTCATATTCCACGTTGCCAGGGAGATTCACTTCCCTGGGTGTCTGATCCCACGTAGGGGGGAGGGCAGTGATTTCACCTTTCAAGTTGGCTTAGCCAGAGAGAGAGGGCCACATCTGAGCAACAAAGAGGCATTCAGGAGGAGTCTTTAGTCTCTTTCTATATCCTGGTAACTTATATTTTATGTCTATGAGTTTACATATTATAATTAGTTCATATCAGGGAGACCCTGCAATATCTGTCCTAATGTGTCTGTCTTATTTCACTCAATATAGTGTCCTCAAGATTTCTATAGCAACCCATTTTGTTAAGACTGCTTTGTTCACCAACCATACATTCCATCCTAAGTAAACAATTGATGGTTCCCTGTATAGTCATGTATTTATGCATTCACCACCATCACCACTATCTATGTAAGAACATCTACATTTCTTCCACAAACAAGGAGGAAGAGTCAAAGAAGGCAGAGAGACAAAAGAGAAAGAAAAAAGAAAGAAAGAAAAAAAAAACATAACAGCTAGGAAGCACCAAAAGGAGAGACAGCATTAAACTAAAGTAGAATAAAGAGTCAGACAACCTCACTAATGCTGTTACCTTTCCCCCAGGTACCCCCCCATATGCATTTAGCTTTGGTATATTACCTTTGTTATATTAAATGAAGCATAATACAATGTTTCTGTTAATTATAGTCTCTAGTTTTCATTGATTGTATTTTCCCCCAATCCCACCCTATTTATTTTCTACATTATAAACTATTTATTTTACATTTTCAATGTCTCAAATGTCCTTCAACAGATGGGTGGATAAATAAAATAAAATAAAATGTGGTATATACACATGATGGAATACTAAGCAGCATTTTTAACACCTTGCAATGTTGACATTCATTTATTCTACCTCATGTAAAAATATAATTGCACCTCTTAACACAATCACTGAGCACCCTAGGTTTCACTGATTTATACAGCCCTAGTCTCTATCTTTCCTCTTTCCTTCTGGTGTCCCAGATGCTCCTAGCCTTCCTCCTTCAACCATACTCACAGTCATCTTTGTTCAATGTACCCACAATGCTGTGCTACTATCTCCCAAAATTGTGACTCCCCTCTTTTCTTTTCCATCTACAGTCCTCCCTTTAGTGTTTCCTGTAGAGCAGGTATCTTGTTCACCAACACTGCCATTGTCTGTTTGTCAGAGAATGTTTTAAGCTCTCCCTCATACTTGAAGGACAGTTTTGCCAGATATAGGATCCTTGGTTGGTGGTTTTTCTCTTTCAGTATCTTCAATATATCACCACACTTCCTTCTTGCCTCCATGGTTTCTATTGAGAAATCCACACATAGTCTTATCATGCTTCCTTTGTGTGTAATGGATTGCTTTTTCTCTTTCTGCTTTCAGGATTCTCTCTGTCTTTGACATTTGATAATCTGATTATTAAGTGTGCTGGTGTAGGCTTATTCAGATCTATTCTGTTTGGAGAACACTGAGCTTCTTGGATCTGTAATTTCGTGTCTTTCATAAGAAATGGGAAATTTCCATTGATTATTTCTTCTATTATTGCTTCTTTCCCTTTTCCCTCTTCTTCTCCTTCTGAGACACCCATGACACATACATTCCTACATTTCATGTAGTCATTCAGTTCCTGGAGACATTGCTCATATTTTTCCATTCTTTTCTCTATCAGTTTTGTATGTAGACTCTCAGGTGTCTCGTTCTCCAGTTCCAGTTTTTTCTTCTGCCTCTTGAGATTTGCTCTCATATGTCTCCATTGTGTCTTTCATCTCTTGTGTTGTGCCTTTCATTTCCATAGATTCTGCCAATTGTTTTTTCAACCTTTCAACTTCCGCTTTATGTTTGCCCAGTGTTTTCATTATAAGCTTCATTTCTCTTGCCATACCTTCCCTAAACTTTTAGAATTGATTTAGTACCAGTTGTTTAAATTCCTATATCTCAGTTGAAGTGTAATTTTGTTCCTTTGACTGGGCCATAACTTTGTTTTTCTTCGTGTAGGTTGTTTTCTGTTGTCTAGGCATCTGGTTTCCTTGGTTACCCACATCAGGTTCTCCCAGATGAGAACAGGCTCAGGTCTTGGAAGGAGGCAATAGTAACCAGTTTCCCTGAGGATGTCTTAGATTGATACATCCTATGAAGCCTCAAGTCACTGTGCTTTTCTGCCCAGCAGGTGACACCTGTCAGCCTGTAGCTCCACACTGGTGTAGGGAGGTGTGGCCCATGGCTGTTTTCCCACAGGCTCTGGGGTCTGTTTCTGAATGGAAGGTGGTTAGTAGAGCTTGGCCCCACATATTTCCTCTTAGGGGAAATATACTCCCTGGGTGTATTTATGTTCTAATAGTCATTTATGTTCTAATAGCGTCTCTGCCTGTGCTATCTCCACTCTTGTCAGGGGCAGAGCACTGGGAACTGAAAATGGCTGAGGCTTTCCCCACTAAGCCAAGAAAGGGACAGAAATCCCCACTTCAGGGCCACATCTGTGGCCACCCTCAGTTTCACACATCAGCCAGAGTCAGCACCCGGTCCTTTGAGCTCCCCCACCCTCCCAGTGAGGCCCTAGAGCTCTCCAAGGTCTGTCATCACCAAGATCCTCTGTCTGCTTGTTGGGGATTCATAACTTTTGTTGAGCAGTCCATGCTTGTTAATTAAAACCCAGGTTGGAGCTCAACTGAGCTATATTCACTTGCTCAGGAGTGCTGCTCTCTAGCAAAGCAAGGCTATGCACTTTGCCACGGGGTAGGGGGCTCTCAGGCTTTGCAGTTTTCCATGGGGGAGGGGGCTCTTAGCTCAGGTCTGCACATTTTACTTACAGATTTTATGCTGCAATCTCAGGCATTCCTCCCAACTCAGGTTGGTGTATGGTGAGTGGACAGTCACATTTTTGCCCCTGCAGTTATACCAGATTATTTACTAGTTGTTCCTGGTTGTTTATTTGTTATTCATTGGGGGCTATCTGGCTTCCACTCCTCTCTCTGCAACCATCTTAGCCCAGTTATAGTATTTTGAAAGGATGGAAGGACATCTTTGTTTATGGGAGAACATATGTGAATAAAGTTGAATTTACAAATCTAAAAATATATACTGTCTCCCAGAAATTAGCTTCATGTAAACAAAACTTGCAAAAACTAACACTCTGTGTGTGTGATGGGGGTATAGGGGAACTTTGTACTTACTGCATGATGTTTCTGTAAACTCACAACTGTTCTAATAAAAAATTTTCAAATTAAATTAAAATTTGAAAAACAAAAACATGTCTTGAGAGGAAAACATAAATCTTTCACATGGAAATCTGTGCTTGGTCCACATCCACCTGGACACACTGCTGAGAGCTCAGTGGACTCAAACTACCCTCATTCATCCTCAGTCATGCTGGCGTGGGATGCAATTTCCATCTTCTCCATGCATAAATCCTCCATGAGGCACCATCAGAAAGATAGAGTAAGGGCAAAAATCCTCTGAAATATATTCTTTCCTCCCTGCAGATGAGAGTATCAAATGTCTCTTCCTTCCAATATCACTTCCAATTGGCCCTTGAGGACTTGATGACAGATTTATTCTTGGGACTCTTCCTCACATCATATGTCAAAGGGAGGCCACAGCTCGTTCACATATTTGCCTGTGTTTGGTCTACATCCACCTTCAAGAACATCACTTTGTTCCTTCCCAGAGGAGGGAGATGATTACATGACATATTTGTGAGGGTGAGTGTTCCATGCACAAAAATGTTCCTTCCCTTCAATGAGATTTCCAAGTGATCTGAATATTAATACTTGTCCTTAAAGAGTGGATGACAACTTATTCCTGATACTCTCATTCATGCCATGTCTCAAAGGGAAGAAATATTTCTTCAGTATGTAATCCTGTGACTAGTGTACATCCACTTCCAGGGGTCTCTGGTCTTGCCACTTACAGGGATTACCAATCATCTACATGTGTTAAAATAAGCAGAGGGTCTTCACATGCAAAACACATTTAATCACTGCCAACTCCAAGGCCATGTGCAGCTTATCAGATTCCAGAAGACTCAGGGCCATACTGCTTGCAGTGTCTTTCTTGAACCTCCTGGTGTTAAAATAAATCTAGACTCTTTCCATCCAAATGGCTTTCATTCATTGGCAACTCCATCACCAAGCAACACCTAGCTTCCAGGGGTCTCTGGTCTTCACAGCTTACAGGGACTCTCAATCATCTACATGTGTTAAAATAAGCAGAGATTCTTTGCATCTCAATGGAAATGTGGAGAGAGTGATGTACCTACCCACTGTTGGTATCAAAGTACAATGGTGCACCCCATCTGGAATGCAGTGTGTTGGTAACAAAGAACCAAAATATAGAGATGCCATATGATCCTTCATCCCTGTTGTTAGGGGAAATTCAGGTACCTGGGGATATCTAAGACTCAGACCAAGAGTTGTTTAGCTATGAAAGTCAGCATTACCCCATAGAAAAATGGTAAAAAGACTGAAAAAGAGATGACTTCAGGATATGAATGCAGATGATCTGGTCAGAAATAAAGCAAATCAGACTAAAGTGTAAATAATGATATTGATGGTGTTTTAAAACTTCAACTTCTGCATGAGAGATCAAAGGAAGAAATGTTAATGTGGTGCTAAATTTACCTGTTCTCCAGAACACTATATAATTTAACTTGCATGATTGGTTTATTCAAACACCATAATTACATGGAACTTCAAATAGGTTTGAAATCTGCTTGTTTGTACACTTAAGTGTGAAGTCCCAATATATTCCTAGGGAATTTGGGCAAAGAATTAAAAAGTATTTGCAAAGTGGCTGTATTAGTTAGGGTTCTCTATGGAAAGAGAATCAGCAAGAGATATCTGTAATAAGATTTTATAATAGTGTCTCACACAAATGTGGGGATGCACAAGTCCAAACTCCATAGGGCAGGCAGTGAACTGTCAATTCTGATGATGGTGTCCAATGAACTCCTCAGGGAATGCTTTTCTGGCTAGCCAAATAAGAAGTGAAGTCTGTCTCTCTACTCCTTAAAAGTCTTCAACTAATTGGATTAAATCCAGCTGATTGAATTCCCTCATTGCAGAAGTCACACCCTTCATTGATGTAATCAGTCACAGCTGCAGTCAATTGACTGATGATTTAACAAACCAGCCTCCTTGTTTGTTAACCAGCCATAAATGTCCTTGCAGTAATGGTTAGGACAGTGCTTTCTTAACTAGATACCTGGACACCCTCACTTGGCCAAGTTGACACATTAACCTAAACATCACACTTCACCCCTTTTCAACTTTGCAGTTATACACATCACCTTAAACCATACTTTATCTCTGAGTAGAGCACAGTAACAGACATATATTTTACCTCACAGTATTCAGCTGTCCTGCATACAACTGGAAATGCACTAAATCTCTCCAGAATAGGGTGCAAGTCCTTGGATGACATTGACTCCAAAACTTAATTTCCTTTAACTTAAATACTGTGAAATGAACAAGACAGCTTATATCATGTGACAAGGGAATAAGATAAAGAAGAAAACAAAGATATTTGCTTTACAGACAAATACAAACATACTTCTGCCAGTTTGAATGTATTATGTCCCCCAGAAAAAAACATATTCTTGATGCAGTCATGTGGGCAGACATATTACTGGGGATTAAGTTGGAACATTTGGATTAAGTTGTTTCCATGGAAATGTGCCCCACCCAATTCTGGGTGATAACTCTGATTGGATAATTTCCATGGAGATGTGGCCCCACCCATTCAGCATGGGCCTTGGTTAGTTTACTGGAGCACTATATAAACTCAGACAGAAGGAGCAAGTTTGCTACAGCCAAGAGGGACACTTTGAAGAAAGCACAGGAACTGCAGATGAGAGATAGTTTGAAGAAGGCCACTGACAGCAGACTTTTGCTCCAGAGAAGCTAAGAGAGGAAAATGCCCCAAGAGCAACTGAGACTGACAGTTTGAAGAGGAGCTATGGCCTAGAGAGGAACATCCTAGGAGAAAGCCATTTTGAAACCAGAACTTGGAGCAGAAGCCAGCCACATGCCTTTCCAGCCAACAGCGGTTTTCCGGATACCATTGACCAACCTCCAGTGAAGGTACCTGATTGTTGATTTGTTACCTTGGGCACTTTATGGCCTTAAGACTGTAACTTTGTAACCAAATAAACCCCTTTTATAAAAGCCAATCCATTTCTGGTGTTTTGCATTCCAGCAGCATTAGCAAACTAGAACAACACTCATAACAAAACAAGCAGGAAATATTCATGCCATCATAGTCTTCATTTCTGCAACTGGTCACATGGTCATGGTTCATTTTATCACTGCCTTCTTCCACTACTCAGTCCATGTTCCCTTTACCCTCAGCAAGCACTTCAGCTGGCCTTGGCTCTTTGCCTGGTGGGGTGACCCAAACCTTCATTCCTGAAGTTTCTTGTCCACTGGTAGACCTGCCTTGATTGGGTTGTTGCAGTTTTCCATTGACTTTAATCACAGGACATGGTGGTACTAAGAGATGTCCTAGGGGATATCCTGTATTCCAAGAAAACATTTCCTTACATCCTTTGTGCAGTTGCTGTGTTATTTCCCCTTGATAGTCAGGATCAATAACCCAACCAGTACACCAATCCCTTTCCTTGCCATAAGCAGAGGTATGAGAAGCCCAAAACGGCCAGATGGCAGTCTTAACATCCAGTTCATTGGAATTATTGTGTATCCTGATGGAAGCACTCATCCTTTTGGAACCAAGACTTATAGACAAGCAGTGCTTAAAGTTGCAGGCACAGGAAGCAAAAATTTTCCTAGTGAATCACAAGAAGTGATAGTGAGTGATGCCACTCCTATTTCATTCCCTTGATTCCTGGACCCATGAATCCTGGATATGGGAGAAAATCCCCCATAGAGTGGATGCTGATTCAGAGCGTACACGGCTTCCTGGAGAACACTGACCCAGCCCTGCAAGGTGTTGTCACCTAGTTGGTCCTGTAATTAAGTCTTCAACAGGACATTCCACCATTCTGTCAACCCTGCTGCCACTGCATGAAGGGGAACATGGTAAGATCAGAGATTTCCATGAGCATATGCCCATACCCTCATTTCATTTGCTGTGAAGTGGGTTCCTTAGTCAGAAGCAATGCTGTGTGGAAAACCATGGCAGTGGATAAGGCATTCCCTAAGTCCATGGATGGTAATTTGGCAGAAGCATTGCATGCAGGGAAGTCAAAACCATATCCAGAGTATGTGTCTATTCCAGTGAGAACAAATCACTGCCCCTTCTTGATGGTAGTGGTCCAATGTAATCAAACTGCTACCAGGTAGCAGACTGATCAGACACTGAGTGTAGGTCTCTGCTGCTAGCCATTTGGGCACTCAGTAACGGCTGTGGCCAGGTAGGCCTTGGTGAGTGGAAGTTTCATGTTGCTGTGCCCATGCATAACCTGCATCCATACCACCATGAGCACTTTGTTCATGAGCCCACTGGGCAATGACAGGAGTCACTAGGGAAAGAGGCTGACTGGCATCCCCTGACTGGTTCACCTTATCCACTTATTAAAATCTTCCCCTGCTGAAGTCACCTTCTGGTGAGCATTCATATGGGACACAATGACATCAGGTTTTTTGCCCACTCAGAAAGGTCTATCCACATACCTTTTCCCCACACTTCTTTTCACCAATATTTCAACCATGTTCCTTCAAAGTCCCTGACCATCCAGCCAAACCATTAGCAGCAGCCCATGAATCAGTATTCAAATGCAACTTGAGCCAGTTTTCCTTCCAAGAAAAATGTACAACCAGGTGCACTGCTTGAATTTCCACCCACTGGGAGGACTTCCCTTCACCACTGTCCTTCAGGGACATCCCAGAAAGGGGCAGCAGTGCTGCCACTGTCCATTTTTGGGTGGTGCCTTCATGTCATGCAGAACCATTTGTAAACCAGGCCTGAGTTTTCTCTTCCTCAGCCAACTGTTTGTAAGCAACATGCAATGATGCCATAGCTGTGGGCTGGGAAAGAGGAGGTAACTTACTTTTGCCTTCAGGACCTGCTTGAGCCCTATCTCACATACACCATTTCCATTTTATAATGGAGTGCTGCTATGCACACCAAATTTTATGGCTTGGTGGTTTGGATAACACCCAGCTCATGATAGGCAACTCAGGGCTCATGGTAACTTGGTGGCCCATGGTTAAACATTCTGTCTCTCCTTGGGCCCAATAGCAGACCAAAAACTGTTTCTCAAATGAAGAGTAGTTATCTGCAGAAGGTGGTAAGGCTTTACTCCAAAATCTTAAGGGTCTACATTGTGATTCTCTTATAGGAGCCTGCCAAAGTCTCAAACAGCATCTCTATTTGCCATTGACACTTCCAGCACCACTGGGTCAGCTGGATCATATGGGCCAATTGGCAGAGCAGCTTGCACTGCAGCCTGGACCTCTTGCAGTACCTCATCTTGTTCCAATCCCCACTCAAAACTGGAGACTTTTCTGGTCACTCAGTTAATGGGCCAGAGTAGCACACTCAAATCAGGAATATGTTGTCTCCAAAATACAAAGTGGCCAACTAAGCATTATGCCTCTTTTTTGGTCATAGGAGGGGCCAGATGCAATAGCTTATCCTTCACCTTAGAAGGTATATTTCAACATGCCTCATATCAATGGACACCTAGAAATTTTGCTGAGGTGGAAGCCCTCTGTATTTTTGTTGGATTTATCTCCCATCTTCTGACACAAATACCTTCACAACAAACAGAGTAGATACTACTTCTTGTTCACTAGGTCCAACCAATAAGATATAATGAAGACATCAATATAACGAACCAATGTGATGTCTTGTGAAATGGAGAAATGATCAAGATCCCTGAAGACAATTTTAAGACATAGAGCTGGTGAGTTGATACACCCCTGAGGTAGCACAGTGAATATATACTGCTGGCCTTGCCAACAGAATGCAAACTGTTTCTGGTGGTCTTTACTAACAGCTATTGAGAAAAAGGCATTTGCCAGATCAATAGCTGCATGCCAGGTACCAGGGGATGTGTTGATTTCCTCAAGCAATGATTCCAAATCTGGGACAGCAGCTGCAATTGGAATAACTGCCTAGTTAAGCTTATGATAATCCCCTGTCATCCTTCAATACTCATCTGTTTTCTGCACATACCAAATAGGAGAATTGAATGGGGATGTCATGGGATTCACCACCCCTGCATCCTTCAAGTCCTTAAGTGGGGCATTAATCTCTGCAATCCCTCCAGGAATCAGGTATTGCTTCTGGTTTACTATTTGGCTAGGCAGGGGCAGTTCTAGCAGCATCCACTTGGCCTTTCCTGTAATAGCTCTTACTCCATGAGTCAGGGAACAAATGTGAGGATTCTGCCAGTTGCTGAGTATGTCTATTCCAATTATGCATTCCAGAACTGGGGAAATAACCAAAAAGAATGGGTCTGGCAACCCACTGGACCCCTTGTGAAATGGACCTGAGCTAAAACTCCATCAAATAACTGACCTCCATGAGCCCCAACTATGACTGTTAGACCAGAGTGATGTTTTGGATCTCCTGGAATTGATATCACTTCTGAACCAGTGTCTAATAATTCCCAAAATATCTGATCATTTGATTTTCCCCAATGCACAATTACCCTGGCAAAAGTCAGAGGTCCCCTTGGGGAGAGCTGGGAGGAAGATTGACAGTATAAATTTTTGGCACTGTAACAGGGCCCTTACCCAAGTGTACCTGGCCTTCCCCTCATTCAAGTGGCACTGGGTCTGTAAAGTGTCTCAAGTCTGGGAATTGATTAAGGGTCCATGACGTGGTTTTTGTAATTCAACTTAGACTTTTGTTCATTTGACCTAGAATTCTTCTGCTTATACAGATCAAACAACAATTTAGTAGACTGCTGATCTATTTTATTCTAGGTACTCCATGATCCACTAGGCAGTGCTATTAGCCTTTGCGACTCATTCTTTTCACTGCTACTTTGAGCCTGTTTTCCATTACGGTAGCCAAGCCTAGCTTGTCTTTTTTTTTTTTTTAATATTCATTTTATTGAGATATATTCACATACCACACAGTCATACAAAACAAATCGTACATTCGATTGTTCACAGTACCATTACATAGTTGTATATTCATCACCAAAATCAATCCCTGACACCTTCATTACCACACACACAAAAATAACAAGAATAATCATTAAAGTGAAAAAGAGCAATTAAAGTAAAAAAGAACACTGGGTGCCTTTGTCTGTTTGTTTGTTTGTTTCCTTCCCCTATTTTCCTACTCATCCATCCATAAACTAGACAAAGGAGAGTGTGGTCCTTATGGCTTTCCCAATCCCATTGTTACCCCTCATAAGCTACATTTTGATTCAATTGTCTTCAAGATTCATGGGTTCTGGGCTGTGGTTTGATAGTTTCAGATATCTACCACCAGCTATCCCAATTCATTAGAAGGGTTGTCTATACTGTGTGTAAGAGTGACCACCAAACTGACTTCTTAGCTCCTTTTGGAATCTCTCTGCCAGTGTAGCTTATTTCATTTCCTTTCTTTTTTTTTTTTATCTTCATTTTATTGAGATATATTCACATACCACGCAATCATACAAAACAAATCGTACTTTCGATTGTTTACAGCACCATTACATAGTTGTACATTCATCACCTAAATCAATCCCTGACACCTTCATTAGCACACACACAAAAATAACAAGAATAATAATTAGAGTGAAAAAGAGCAATTGAAGTAAAAAAGAACACTGGGTACCTTTGTCTGTTTGTTTCCTTCCCCTATTTTTCTACTCATCCATCCATAAACTAGACAAAGTGGAGTGTGGTCCTTATGGCTTTCCCAATCCCATTGTCACCCCTCATAAGCTACATTTTTATACAACTGTCTTCGAGATTCATGGGTTATGGGTTGTAGTTTGATAGTTTCAGGTATCCACCACCAGCTACCCCAATTCTTTGGAACCTAAAAAGGGTTGTCTAAAGTGTGCGTAAGAGTGCCCACCAGAGTGACCTCTCGGCTCCTTTTGGAATCTCTCTGCCACTGAAGCTTATTTCATTTCCTTTCACATCCCACTTTTGGTCAAGAAGTTGTTCTCCATCCCATGATGCCAGGTCTACATTCCTCCCCAGGAGTCATATTCCACGTTGCCAGGGAGATTCACTCCCATGGGTGTCTGATCCCACGTAGTGGGGAGGGCAGTGATTTCACCTTTCAAGTTGGCTTAGCTAGAGAGAGAGGGGCCACATCTGAGCAACAAAGAGGCATTCGGGAGGAGGATCTTAGGCACAATTATAGGGAGGCCTAGCCTCTCCTTTGCAGCAACAGTCTTCCCAAGGGCAAATCCTGTGGTAGAGGGCTCAACCCATCAAACCACCAATCCCCTATGTCTGTGGGCATGTTAGCAACCATTGAGGTGGGGCAGGCCAATACCCCTGCATTCTACACCAGCTCCTCAAGGGGGCTCTGCATATTTTTTCCTTGTTTTTTTCTTAAATTTTTTTTAAATCAACTGTATGAAAAATTTTAAAAAAATTTAAAATATTTTAAAAAACATACAATAAAAGATTATTTCAAAGAGACCATAACAAGGGAGTAAGAAAAAGACAACTAACCTAAGAGAAATACTTTACTTTCAACATGTTCCTATTCTACCCCAAGAAAGTAACCTAATATAGCAACATTTCTGTGAACTTATTCCTACTATACCCATAAGAAATTAACAGACCATAGTCATTCCTGGGCATTCCCAGAACATTAAATTTACCCACAATAGCTTATCTGTTCTTCTTGGATTATTGTTCCCCCTTCCTTAATTGCTGTCTATTGCTAGTTCCCCTACATTCTACATTATAAACCATTTGTTTTACAGTTTTCAAAGTTCACATTAGTGATAGCATATAATATTTCTTTTTTTGTGCCTGGCTTATTTCGCTCAGCATTATGTCTTCAAGGTTCATCCATGTTGTCATATGTTTCATGACATTGTTCCTTCTTACTGCCGCGTAGTATTCCATCGTGTGTATATACCACATTTTATTTATCCACTCATCTGTTGAAGGACATTTGGGTTGTTTCTGTCTCTTGGCAATTGTGAATGATGCTGCTATGAACATTGGCCTGCAGATATTTGTTCATGTCACTGCTTTCCAATCTTCTGGGTATATACCGAGAAGTGCAATTGCTGGATCGAAAGGTAACTCTATATCTAGTTTTCTAAGGAAGTGCCAGACTGACTTCCAGAGTGGCTGAACCATTTTACAGTCCCACCAACAATAAATAAGAGTTCCAATTTCTCCACATCCCCTCCAGCATTTGTAGTTTCCTGTTTGTTTAATGGCAGCCATTCTAATCGGTGTTAGATGGTATCTCATTGTGGTCTTAATTTGCATCTCTCTAATAGCTAGTGAAGCTGAACATTTTTTCATGTGTTTCTTGGCCATTTGTATTTCCTCTTCAGAGAACTGTCTTTTCATATCTTTTGCCCATTTTATAATGGGGCTGTCTGTACTATTCTCATTGAGTTGTAGGATTTCTTTATATATACAAGATATCAGTCTTTTGTCAGAAACATGGTATCCAAAATTTTTTTCCCATTGATTTGGCTGCCTCTTTACCTTTTTGAGAAATTCCTTGGAGGTGCAGAAACTTCTAAGCTTGAGGAGTTCCCATTTATCTATTTTCTCTTTTGTTGCTTGTGCTTTGGGTGTAGAGTCTAGGAAGTGGCCACCTAACACAAGGTCTTGAAGATGTTTTCCTACATTATCTTCTAGGAGTTTATGGTACTTTCTTTTATATTGAGATCTTTGGTCCATTTTGAGTTAATTTTTGTGTAGGGTGTGAGGTAGGGGTCCTCTTTCATTCTTTACAGCTTGTCTTATTGATTAAGTGCTGCCATGTGGCTTCTGCTGACTCAGGACCAGATTTTCCCCATTGTGTTTAAGGATTCCAGCTCAGTGAGAGCCGTTCACACAGTAATATCTGACCTACAGAGCAGGGTGATTACAGAGTTCTTCAGGGATGATGGAGCTAGTCTCACAAATTTATTCCTCACAGTCCTGGTAAAAGGTGTGTCCTCTGGACATTCCAGGGGTGTGAGAGCTGGTCTTCCATGATAAATCCACTCTAACATTTCAATTTCTCTAAACCTTTGAATCCCCTCCTCTACCCTATACCAAGGCATTTCTGGCATTTTGACCTCAGGTAATGTTGACCATGTTTTGATTGATGTTTCAGCCAACCACCCAAACAGTTAATGCCCTTTCTAGCCCCATGAGCTATAGAATCTCTGCTTAGTGGGCCTGTATCAATAAATTCAACCTGATTCAACTTTATATTCCTTCCACTATTATCCCACACCCTTATTATCCATTTTCATGCATATTTCCCTGATTTCTGTCTGTATAAATTGGAAAACTCTTACAGTTCTTTTGGAGTATAGAGTACCTCCTCATGGGTAACACTTTGTACCTCACCCTTCAGAGCCACTAGGGACTTTAATCTAGTTATAGGTCTTGAAGAAAAGACTGGTGTGGGGGGAGTGGGTCATGAAAAGAATTAGAATTATCCATCAAGCCCTTTATCTCAGGAAATTCTGTTTCAGTTTCATTCATGAAACAGGATTAATCTCTCCAGAGGAGTGAGGGCTGCTTCCTCGGGTGAGGTGATTATAGTTTTAGCAGGTATTGAAGGGTTAATTTCTTTAGGTGGAGATTGGATGGCAGACTCCCTACAGAAGCCTGGCGGTTGGGAAGCTGTTTCCTCAAAGCACGCTGGAGGTTGGGTAGCTGTCTCCTCAGGGCAGACTGCAGATGGGAGGGCTGCTTCCTCAGGGCAGACCATTACACATATATCTAGCAAACACTCAGAAGAATGCATGGCTCCAGTGTTGTCACTGCCATTATCAATCCATATGTCCCCATCCCAAGTTTCAGGACCCCATTCTTTTCCAATCAATGTCTTTAGTTTAATAGCAGACACCCTGTGAGTTTGATATTTTTAATTTACATTGTAAATCTGCAACTTACATGAGACTCTGGGTCTGGTTTTCAGAAATCTCAAGTCTATGACCACAGGAAATAAGATTTTCTTTCAAGGCACACATGGAATCTTTTACATCTCTCATACAGTGCTTAAGTTTCAAATTTGAAGCCTTTAGCTCATCCCTTTCTTTTATAACTTTATCCAGCATATCTAAGAGTGACCAGCCAACATCATTATACCTCTTCACTCTGCAAAACTCTGTTAAAGTTTCAAAAGCATTGTCACCCAGAGCCTTGCTTCATACAAGAGTATAATTAGGCTAATCAAGTGGTGTTATTTCCCATATCCCTATTGCCAACTCATGCCATGGACTGTCAGTGCCATCTTGATTATTGCAAATGGAGTAATTAATGCCTCTGAATCTAGTCAGAGTAGAAAACCAAACGTAAATGCCCATTTTAAGATTCTGTTTCCCTAGAAACACTCCTGGTACCAAGCTGTATTAGTTAGGGTTCTCTAGGGAAACATAATCAACAAGAGATATCTGCAAATGTAGGATTTCATAAAAGTGTCTCGCTAAAATCCTCAGACAGTGAACTGGCAACTGCAATGAAGGTGTTTGGTGAACTCCTCAGGCAGCAAACTGGCAATGCCAATGAAGGTGTATGAACTTCTGAAGAAATGCTTTGCTGGCTAGCCAAAGAAGAAGTGAAGGTTCTTTCTCTGTTCCTTAAAAGCCTTCAACAGACTGGATTAAATCAAGCTGATTGAATTCTCTCATTGCAGAATCCATGCCCTTCATTGATGTAATCATCCACAGCTACAGTCAATTGACTGATGACTTAACAAACTAGCCCTCTGGTTTATTAACCAACCACAAATGTCCTTGTAGTAATGGTGAGTACACTGCTTGCTTGACCAGATACCTGGACACCATCACTTGGCCAATTCACACATAAAACTAACCATCACAGTGCCCTTGAGGGACTGGGAAACAATGTGGAATTACTAAACCCCCCACCTGGGGAATTGCTGCTAGTCTTACAAGCATTAGGGAACTACCAATTGAATTGGCCAAGCACTTGATCTTGGGGCTTGCCCTTATGAATCATATTTCTACAAAGAGGCTAAGCTTACTTACAATTACGTCTGAGTCACCCCTGGAGATCCTCTTTTGTGTTTGCATGTGGCCTCTCTCTAAGCCAACTCTGCAGGAAAATGCACTTCTCTAATCCCTATGTGGGATATGACTCCAAGGAGTGTAAGTCTCCATGGCAAATGAGGGACATGGCTCCTGGGGATGAGCCTGGCCCTGGCATTGTAGGAGTCATTAAACATTCTTGGAACAAAAGAGGGAAAGAAATGAAAATAGTTTCAGTGGCTGAGGGATTTCAGGTTTGAGAGGTCATTCTGGAGGTTATTCTTATGCTTTATATAGATATCCCTTTTTAGATTTTAGTGTTTTGGAATAAAAGCAAACACCTGAAACTGTTGAACTGTAATCCAGTAGCTTTGGTTTATGAAGATGATTGTACAACTATATGGCTCTTAAAGTGTGACTGTAATTGCAGAAACCTTGCCACTGACTTTTCTAGTTTGCTAATGCTGCTGGAATGCAAAACACCAGAGATGGATTGGCTTTTATAAAAGAGGGTTTATTTGGTTACACAGTTACAGTCTAAAGGCCATAAAGCATCCAAGGTAATGCATCAACAATCAGGTACCTTCACTGGAAGATGGCCAATGGCATCCAGAAAACCTCTGTTAGCTCAGAAGGCATGTAGGTGATGTTTACTCCAAAGTTCTGGTTTCAAAATGGCTTTCCTCTCAAGGCTGCAGTTCCTCAAAAATGTCACTCTTAGTTGCACTTGGGGTATTTGTCCTCTCTTAGCTTCTCTGGAGCGAGAGTCTGCTTTCAATGGCCATCTTCAAACTGTCTCTGTAAGCTAAAGCTCCTCTCTCAGTTCCAGTGAATTCTTCAAAAAGTGTCCCTCTTGGTTGTAGCACACTCATTCCTTCAGTCTGCTCTTATATAGTGCTCCAGTAATTTAATTCAGACCCACCCTGAATGGGCAGGCTAACACCTCCATGGAAATTATCCAATCAGAGTCACCACCCACAGTTGGGTGGGGCACATCTCCATGGAAACACCAAAGAATTACAATCCAATTAACACTGATAGGTCTTCCCACACAAGATTACATCAAAGATGATGGCATTTGGGGGGACATAATACATTCAAACTGGCACATTGACACTGCCTTTATCCAGTGTATGGACAGACAAGAAAGCAAAAAATAAATTATAAGGTGGGATAAAGGGTATGTTTCAGGTGTTCTTTCATTTTTATTCACTTTTTGTGGGGTAATGACAATGTTGAAAGTTTGTGTTGATGAATATGCAATTATATGATAATGTGAACCACTGATGGTACAGTTTGGATGATTATAAGGTATGTGAATATATCTCAATAAAATTGCATAGAAAAATAAAAGATGTGCCCCACCTCAATTAGGATTGGTCTTAATCTTCCTACTGAGATCCAACATAAACACAATGGATACAAGGCAAGAAAGGCAGGGAAGCAAGAAACTGAAATCATGGAAACCTGAAACCCAGAAGAGAAGGGAGATACCAGCACCGGCTGCCAAGTGCCAGAGAAGCCAAGAATCAACTGCAGTAGGCCTTCAGGAAGAGAGCAAAGTTTATGCCAAAATAAGAAATTAAAAATAAACAGAAAAATACAAGTGCTGGAGAAGATGTGGACAGAGAGATATACATACTGTTGCTAGGGAAGTAGAAAACCACAGGCCCTCTGGAGGGAAATGTGGTTGTTCCACAGAGGGCTAAGACTAAATTTGCCATGTGATTCTGCAACTGAATTATTAACTGAAAGCAGGGATATGAATAGTCATTTGCAAGCACGATTTTTCCTTAGTGGCTTTTTCTTTTTTTAATTGATTAAGTGTCTTGTTATTTCCTTGGAGATCTACTTCTTCTTGAGGCATTTTAGGCATATTATGGGTTTCTAGGAAATTGCCCACTTCCTCAAAGTTGTAAAACGTGTGTACAGTTATTCACAGTATCCTCTGGCATTTACTCGTTCTTTGCTCCTGGCTGCATTAGTTTCAGTTTCTGATTCCAGTGGCTTTCTCCTTAAATAGTGGGTTGTCACTTAGCTTCTCTGGGGCACATTCTGTGCTTATCTCTTAGCTCAGCATTCCAGATATCTGGGTATGGTCAATTCTGACCTTTCTTCAAATGTCTCTGCCTTTTATTCTCTGACAGAGGATGCTAGTTAATTAATTAAGATCAACGTTGAAAGGGTGGTGTGCCAGTTTGAATGAATTATGTCCCCCAAAATGCCATTATCTTTGATGCAATCTAGTGTGGGTGGACATATTAGTGTTGATTAGATTGTAATCCTTTGAGTGCATCCATGGAGATGTGTCCCATCCAACTGTGGGTGATGACCCTAATTGGATAGTTTCCATGGAGGTGTGTCCCTGCCTATTCAGCATGGGACTTGATTAGTTTACTGGAGCAGTATATAAGCTCAGACAGAAGGAGCAAGCTTGCTACAGCCAAGAGGGACATTTCGAAGAACACACAGGAACTGAGATGAGCTGCAGATAAGAGACAGTTTGAAGATGGCCGTTGAAAGCCAACTTTTGTTCCAGAGAAGCTAAAAGAGGAAAAATGCCCCAAGAGCAACTAAGAATAATATTTTTTGAGGAACTGTAGCCTAGACAGGAATGTTCTGGGAGAAATCCATTACTAGATTACAGAACTCAGGAGCAAAGGACCAGCAGACACCAGCCATATGCCTTCCTAGCTAACAGAGCTTTTCTGGACAGCATTGGCCATCCTCTAGTCAAGGTACCTGATTGTTGAGGACTTACCTTGGACACTTTATGGCCTTAAGACTGTAACTTTGTAACCAAGTATGCCCCCTTTATAAAAGTCAATCCATTTCTGGTATTTTGCTTAATGGCAGCATTAGCAAACTAGAACAGGTGGTGTCACATGTCACCTTCTCTCACTTGGTATGTTTCTCTTAAATTTTCATTTATTTCAAGATGTTACCTAATTTCCATTTTTATTTCCTCCTTGACCTACTAATTCTTAATTTCACATATTTGGAAATTTTCTTTGTATTATTGAATTTCTAGCTTCATCCTATTGTGGTCACAGAAGTCACCTTGCATACTATCAGAATGTTTAAATTTATTTAGATCTGTTTTTGATGTAAAATGTGGTGTATCCTAGATCATCCATGAGCACTTGAAAGAAATGTGTATTCTGAGGTTGTTGGGTGAAGTGTTCTGTGTATATTAGGTGTTGTTGACCTTCAGTATTTTCATATTTTATTTATTTTATTTTTTTTTTCTATTTATTTTGAAATAAATTCAGTTATAGGAACAGTTGCAAAAACAATACTAACCCCATACACAGAATTCCATCATACCCTGACTCCCCTCCCCCGATAGCCCAATGCACCAACTTTAACCTGCTGTCACATCACTATTTCTTTCCCTCCCTCCCTCCTTATCTATCATCCATCATCTATTGCTCTGTCTTCTGAACATATGAGAGCTAGCTGCACACATCCTTGAACATGCACTATAATTCACGTATACACTTCCCATGAACAAAAACATTCTTTTATGCAATCCCATTAAGTGTAGCTAAGAAGTACAAGAGATTCAACAATGACACAAAGCTTACATTCTATATTTCCTTTTCCTTATGTCTCAACTGTGTCCCTTTGAGTCTCCTGTCCTCCATCCTCCAATCCCATTCAAGTTCATCCTTGGCATTCAATTGTCATCTATTTAAACTGTCTTTTTTTTTTTCAGTTGTGGAAACATATATACAGCCTAAATCTTCCCATTCCACCCCCTCCCTAGCCTTCCATTAGTGGGATTAATCACACTTAGAATGTTGTACTGCTCTTTCCCACCATCCATTACTAGAAATTTCCCTTCACCTCAAACAGCAACCCTACACTCATTTCTTAACTCCCCATTGCCCCTTCCCCCCATTTGTCTTAACCCATACTCTACTTTTCATCTCTATGGTTATATTCTCTGATAATTTCTTTGTGTTTACTGTGGGGCTTAAAATTAACTCTCAAATCCATAACAATCTTGTTTTTCTTTGATACCACCTTCATTTCAATAGGACACATAAAATATGTTCCTACACTCCTCCATTCCCCCACCTTTATATAGTTGCCTAAAATTACGTATTTTACGTTGAGTTCAAAACCACTGATTTGTCCTTAGAGTTTGTGTATTTTATATCATGTAGGAAGTAAATAGTGGAGTTACAGTTCAAAAATTATTGACTTCTATTTGTATTCCACTGCGGTTGGAGAATGTGCTTTGAGTCTATTCAATTTTTTTTTAATTTCTTGAGGCTTGTTTTATGTCCCAGCTTATGGTCCCTTCTGGAGAAAGATCCATGATCACTAGGGAAAAATGAATGTCCTGGTGATTTTGGATGTAAGGTACTATATATGTCTGTTAAAATTCTCTATAACTCTCTCTCCTTTCTTTGTTTCTCTGTTGGTAGGGCTCTCTTCAGTATCTGAAGTAGGGCAGGTCTTTTATTGGCAAACTCTCTCAGCATTTGTTTGTCTGTGAAAAATTTAAGCTCTCCCTCCAATTTGAAGGAGAGTTTTGCTGGATAAAGTATTCTTGGTTGGAAATTTTTCTCTCTCAGAATTTTAAAAATCTCATGCCACTGCCTTCTCACCTCCATGGTGGCCACTGAGTAGTCACAACTTAGTTCTTATGTTGTTTCCTTTGTATGTGTTGAATTGCTTTTCTCTTGCTGCTTACAGAACTTGATGCTTCGCTTCAGTATTTGAGAGTCTGATCAGAATATGTCTTGAAGTGGGTTTATTTGGATTTATTCTATTTGGAGTTCGCTGGGCATTTATACTTTGTGTATTTATATTGTTTTCCCCAACAATTTCTTTGAATACTCTTTCTAGACCTTTACCCTTCTCTTCCCCTTCTGGGACACCAATGAGTCTTAAGTTTGGACGTTTTATTTTATCTATGGTATCCCTGAGATTCATTTTGATTTTTTCAATTTTTTTCTCCATTCTTTCTTTTGTTCTTTCATTTTCTGTTCTGTGGACTTCTAGGACACTGAGACATTATTCAGCTTCCTCTAATCTTGCATTGTGAATATCCAGAGTCTTTTTAATTTGGCCAACAGTTTCTTTTATTTCCATAAGATCTTCTATTTTTTTATTTACTCTTGCAATGTCTTCTTTATGCTCTTCTAGGATCTTCTTTATGCCATTTATATCCTGGGCCATGGTCTTCTTGACACCCTTTAAATCCTTTGCCATGTTTTCATTCCTCAATTGTAGTTTTTTGATTAATTGTGCCATGTACTGTGTCTCTTCCAATATCTTGATTTGTGTGTTTGGAGTTGGATTCTCCATATCCTCTGGTTTTATCATATGCATTAAGATTTTCTGTTGTTTTTTGGCCTCTTGGCATTTGCTTTGCTTGCTAGGGTTCTTTCAAGTTGTAAAAAAAAGACACCAATCTAATTTTTCAGAAGCACAGTTTGGCAGTTTGGTGGTGTACACTTTCTCTAACTAACCAGAAGATGGCGTCTGTGAGTCACTTATACATCTCAAATCAGTTCTCCACTTTGTCCCTGCAGTGTGTGGGGAAATGATTCTTGTGGGGTTCAGTTGGAGAACTCAGTTTGGGTGTGTTGCTGGAGCCGTCCGCCCTGAATGTGGGGCATGTGTATGGGTGGCCAGGGAGGAAGGGCAGCTTTAATATTCAAATCCCCCATGTTCCCAGAGATTCAAGGCTGCCACAAGAGTCTAAGCCTTCATTTCATTTCAGCCCCAGACCCTCTCTCTCACTCTCCCACAAGCCACCAGACTTGGCATAGTGTCCCTGGGTTCTCCGAGTGGGTCCCCCTGTCCAGCTGCGATCCTGCAGGACCTCTGCCAAGGGAATGCCGTGCTACATCACCAGTGCATGCCATCCCTCAAGGGAAGCCCCAGGCCGCCGGGCCATGCAGGGGCACTCCCAGCCTGATGCAAAGATGGCCAAATGGGGCATCTCAACACCCCCCTCCTCGCATAGTTCCTCCTTCCCAGCTCTGGGACAACTGGCGGGGCTGTGGGCTGTGGGCACGGCCCCAGACAGGAGTTTATCTAGCCCTCTGGGGAGCCAGCTGCTAGCCGCAGGGTTTCTTTCTGTTTCTGGCTCTCCCCTCCATTCCCCCAGCCCAGAGGGTATCTGCAGCAGGCTATCTTCCAGTCCAGATACTGAGAGGCCGGCCCAGCCCCTTCTTGCTGTGTTTTACTGTGTGGTTCCCACTATTGCAACTGCAGCCACTCCTGGGTTTTTCCCTTTTTCTTTTTTTTTAGAGCCAGTTGGTCTCCAAATGCCAAGCCCAGGCTTCCCCAGACTGCCACACAGCTGTGGGTCTTCCAGCCAGCTTACTCACTCGTTTCAGAATGCAGACTCCCAGTTTCACCAGTATACAGCCCCTGTGGAACTAGCAGACCTCATCCAGCTGGTGCATCACTGTAACCAGTATTCTGGGGGGTCACTTTCTGGTTTTTATCTAGTGTTTTTCATGGAGGTGTTTTTTGCCCTGTCTCACCTAGCCACCATCTTAGTTTCTCCCCTTCAGTATTTTTAAAGCTCATATTTCTTTATTCAACATGTTTGTTTATTCTGTCCTTTGTTGAATGTGACATGAAGTTTCCTAAAGTATGGCTGAGCCATCTGTTTTTCCCTTACTATCAATGTTTGATTCATATATTCTGAGCTGCTTCTTAGGTGCATGTATGTTCATAATTGTTATATCTTCCTGATGATTTCACCCATTTAACAATACATAGTGTTTTCATTTTCACTAATAGTTTTTGTCAAAGTCTATTTTGTCTGCTATTAATGTAGTCACTGCCATGCTCTTTTGGTTATTATGGGTATGAAATTTTTCCCAACTTTTCACGTTAAACCTAATTGTATGTTTGAATTTAAAGTGAATCCCTTGAAAACAGCATATACTTGTGCCATGAATTTTTAAAAACCCATTCTCAAAATTTCTTATTTTGACCAGAGAATTAATCCATTTACATTTAAAGTAACTATTACAACACAGGACTTACTTCTGAACACTAGGTATGGGATTTTAGAGTACAAATTCCCTGATGCAGTGAGCACTATCCCCATGAAAGGCACCTTCTGGTCTGTTACTAGGCCTTGATGAAAATGGAAAGGATTACCAAGAGTTGTCAGGTTTTCCTGAGGCTGGGAATCCTCATATCCTGATTCTAGGTAATCAAAATACTTACCCAGGCAGTGTGAAAACAGAGTATCATCAAAACCAAGTGGTAAACTCAGGACTGTGCTTGCCCAGATCCCCAGGAAGTGACATGCTTGGATGAGGGATGGGAGAGGTGCCCAACAAACACAAGCCTCTTGCAAAATCAGAAGGCTCTTCCCTCCATGCATTGAAATCCAAAGGACCCTGACTCATGGATGTCTTACCAGGAAGTCAATGTTGCTTAACAGGTAGGTCAGCCAAGTTGAAGACATCTGGCATCCATTGGGCGACAGATACTTCCCTTGCCTCAGGCATATAGTATAGCACCTTGGCACTTGAAAAAGTGGACAATGGACTGAACTGTGAGTGGTCCTAATAATCTTGGAATGCTTGGACCTAAGTACCCCAGATACCTGGACCTGTTTACTGCCTCATGGTGGAAACCATCACCAGTGGGTTAGTTTGGGCAGGTTCATGGATAGAATGTGATTGCAGAATCAAATATCCCCCAGTGTAGCAAAGGGACCTCTGGAAACAACTGGTAGTGAGGAAAGTTACCTTTTGTGTTACTCATGTATATGCATATGGCAAGATTCCTTTTATGATGGACATGTTTGGAATGACATAGCAAATAAGGGATACACCAAACAGTTTTTCACATCCAAAGAGGCTTGAGATTCTGCTGGGAGCAAGGCTGAGGATGATCCTTTCTGGAAGATAAGGATAATGGACTTAACTTCAGTGATATCCATGAAATATCTTAATTTCCCATGTTTGCTTCCATTGCTGGATGGATCCACTACTGAAGTGGACATGAAAATCCTCACACTATCAAATTATATGCCCAGGAACATGAATTCCCTTTCACAATAAGTTTCTAGGGTATAGAAATTGAGTTTCATTTTTAATTCAGATGCTATAATATCTCTACTATTAATGGCCTCCAATTGTTTCACGAATTTAATAGTTGTTTCCATATAATCAAACATGTCATCTGCAGTTTTCATCCCAATTTTCTTATTACATTACATAACTACACATTATGTCTGTATGTATTGGAGGTTAAGCAACCAGTCTTTCAATATTTCATAAAATATCATGTGTAGTGATGAGAATGGAAATTCTTCTAAGTCTCAGTTTTAGCAGGAAAGAATTCAGACTTTTAGAATTATGAAGTTAACAGAGAATGTCTTATACATGCATGATCTCCATAATTTATCCAAAATTAATGCCAAAGACATCTGAATCATAACGACATTGCCAGTGGGCCCTGTAGATTTTGAAACTCATTACCTCTTGGATTGTTAAAATGATTATTTCAATGGGCTCTGACTAATAATCAATAATGGGATATTAGATATGGGGAATGGGAACTACCTGGAACTCTACTTGACTCAGTGAACTACTGTATGTAGAATTCTCTAACTCAATGATTAATAATATTGTGATGAAGTATTGTTCCAAGATTTGAAACAAAGCAAACATTGCTTCATATAATCATTGACCCAAGAATTGTTCATCACTCATCCAGTAGAAGCAACCATTGAAGCATATTCATTTATACTAGAAGAATATCAAACCACAGACACATTTCCACTGAGCTTTAAAACTCAGCCCTAGATACCTAATAATTTGTCCAATCTCATCAAACAGTAACCCTCACAATGACACAATAACTCATGCTAACAACCTTCCTAATTACTGAATAAGCAATTTCCCATTTTCCATATAATACATTCTCCATCATGGAATTTCTGGATCTAATCCAAGGTGTTTCACCCTCCTAATGAAGACTTCACTCTCTCATTTCATTTTTCCATGGTTATTCCTAAATTGAGTAATTTTTTAGCATAGCAGGCTTGTGATTCACTGAATGATACTGCACAGTAATTACCAGTTTCATTCCAAAGGAGTCCACTTATTTTATTTAAAGGATGAATTACAAATTAGGGCACTCCCACATTGAATACAGAGAGAATTTTTCACATGTAATTTCTCTGGCTAGCATATAAGAGTAGTCGATTGAGAGTCTCCACTTCCACTAGATTTATATTGTGAGGTCTCTCATATGATACAAAATCAAACAATATACTAAGGGTTTTCTACATAGGTGGTATTCATACAGATTCTCTCCTGTATGAGTTTAGTTATGTTAACTGAAATACTACTGATGTCAAAAGGTGTCATCATACTGATTATGAACAGTGTTTCTTCAGTATGTCAGTTCTCTAGTGTTTAAAGGTTGAAGCTATGGCTCATCCCTTGCATATTCAAAACAAGTAGTTTGAGAACTCATTTTATCTCGGTCAAAAACATTGATGGCTTTCCCATGTTGATGACTTTCACATAGTTTCTGTCAAATTCGATTACCTTCATGTTGTGTAAGAGAAAAACTAAGATGGCATTCTTATGGCTTTTGTCCACTGTGCATACTCTCATGTTTAATGAGGGTAGAACTACAAGAAAAGATTTTCCACATAGATGACATTCATGGGATTTCATGACACTGAATTCTCCAATGTTGTCTGAAGAATAAATGAAACATTTTCCACATGTATGGCATTTGTAGGCTTTCTATCCTGTGTATGTTCTTCGATGTCTCCTAAGTTGAGAATAACAACTGAAGGTTTTCTAACATGTAAAGCATGCATAGGGTTTCTTTCCACTGTGTGTTCTCTGTGGACTCTAAGATGAGAAAGGTGCCTGAAGCTTTTCCTACGTAGATGACATGCATGGGGATATTCTCCAGTGAGTTCTCTCATGTTGTCTGAGGGCAGAAGTATGTTGGAAGGCCTTACCACATGTATGGCATAAATAGGGTTTTTTGACTCTGTGTGTTTTCTCATGTGATCTAAGAGTATAACATTGCCAGAAGGTTCTCACACATATAAGGCATTCATAGGGTTTCTCTCCAGTGTGAGTTCTCACATGTTGCCTGAGGAAAGAAGAATCAATGTAGTCTTTCACACATATACCACATTTATAAGGTTTCTCTCCAGTGTGCGTTCTCTCATGTAGTCTGAGGGAAGCAGATGATTTGAAAGGTTTTCCACATGTATGGCATTCATAGGGTTTCTCTCCAGTGTGAGTTCTCTCATGTACTTTGAGGGAACAACTGTGACTGAAGACTTTCCCACATGTATAGCATGCATAGGGTTTCTCACCAGTGTGTGTTCTCTCATGCTGTCTAAGAGCAGAAGATTGACTAAAGGTATTTCCACAAAGATGGCATTCATGGGGTTTCTCTCCTGTGTGAGTTCTGTCATGTACTCTGAGGGCAGAACCATTATGCAAGGCTTTCCCACATGTATGGAATTCATGGCATTTCTCTCCAGTGTGTGCTCTCTCATGTTTAATCTCACGTCTAAGATTAGAATAATCACTGAAGGCTTTCCCACATAGACAGCATTTGTGGGTTTTCTCTCCAGTGTCAGTTCTCTCATATTCTTAAGTAGAAGATTGACTGAAGGCTTTTCCACATAAAGGACATTCCCAGAGCTTCCCTTCAGTCTGAAATTTCTCATGTTGTCTAATGTTAAATGTTTTACTACATAGAACACATTCATATGGCTTATCTCCTATATGAGTTCCACTGAATTGTCTGTGGCTAGAGCTTTCAATAAAGGCTTTAGCACTCAATGGCATTCATATGTTTTAGAAGTACTATGAATCTGCTTATGTTGATTAAAAGATGAATGGTCACTAAGTTCATTTTCAAATGGTTTCCTCAAAAATGGTTTATTTCCCATGGGAATTAATGCATGTTTAGTCACTGTGGATTTGAGAGTGGAATCTTCTAGCAAATAATTACATTGAGTGTGAGATATCTTCTGTGGTAAGAAGAGAGACAGTCAAACATATGTCTGTATACATACATTTCTTCATTTCTCTACATGTTAATTCTCAACTAACACTTCAGTGATAGTCTGGGATTAAAATCATCCCCATGTTAGTTTCATATACACACTATACACCATCATGCATGGAGATTTTCTCTGTATTACCACCCAAATTGCAGACCTATCTGATCAATCTTAACCTCCATGATGTTTCAAAATTTATGTATGCAAACCATGTTTATGCAATAATGTTTTAAAAAGAACTCAGAGTTTGGTGCACAGATTACTTTTTCCCTAAATTCAAACTACCACATATTTTTGATGGATTAACTTTCAACCCCAACATTAATTACAGCTAGATGATTGTACTGAATTCTCAATTTATTCAGTCCTCAAATACTGATTTGGAAAATTAGGGTTCACACTAATGAAGCTTACCAATTGCATGCTAGAATTGTCTATCCTACAGGTAAGATGCATGAGTGTCATTCTTGCATTTTACAGGGACTTTTCCAGACTATAATTCAGGGAAAAAACACAAAAAATTGTTGGGCTAGCATTATGGGAATGAAAACCCTTGGGAAGTCAAAAATATCCTTGTCAGTATGTTTCAAACATTGACACTTGGCTGGGAAACAATTTCAAATTAAGCAATACTCTAGGCACAAGAAACAATTATATGATATTAACAATCAGAAAAAATACTCAAGACTAAAATATGAGAAAAACAAAAAGAAGTTATGAGGTTGGGAAGGTAAAGAGGGAAAATCTTACAAGAGTAATTCCAGGACAATGCTCATTACTGAAACTTTAATTCCAGTAGTAGATGAATATCCCTTTCCCAGAGTCAGAGACACTTGAATAGGGCTTGATAAGTGTACAGGACAATGACCACATATGATGAAAGTTTCCACAATATCCTTGCCTACATTTCAGAAATCATCACTCCCTTAAGGAAACCTGAAGTTGACATTTCCAAGGACCCACTCATTAACTGAACAAAGCTGCCCCACTACTGATGCACAAGTTCCTAGAACTCACCTGGACTCTGCTTTTGGAGAAATCCCATTCTGTGTCTCCATTCTTCCTTTCCTTGTAACAACTGGGAAAGCACATGTGATTTGCAGACCTGAAATACTGTTTGTAGGAAGAGATAACTGGATTTTGAGTTAAGTGTTAATAGTGCATTATCAACTCCACTGCAGGCTAATAAAGAAAAGTGTAAGCATTGAAGGTCAGCAAGGGGAAAGTAATTGGAACACAGAAAATTGACTATATTTCACCAGCAAAAGTTCCCTCTTGACCTTGTTCTCATTCCAGTGGGTACCTTTTGCTATTACTCCCAATCCACAACATCAAGGAGAGACCAGAGGAACCTACATATTCAAAAAGGAGAGAAATTATGTTTTCACAGTTGTTGATTATTTTCAAAAATAATCCAATAAGCATAATCTCCATGAAGACAATCTAAATTCTAAGAGGAAAATGATATCTGTGGTGTTTTTACTATTGTCTTCTGAAGCCATGGCATAGCCCTTAGAGAAGAATAATTATATCAAAATGTTTAGTCACTTATTTATCCATTAAAAAATTATTGCTTGGGAGAACCTAAGATGGAGACTAGGTGAGACAGGGCAAAAAAACACCTCCATGAAAAATGCTAGATAAAAACCAGAAAGAGACCCAGAATACCACTTCCAGCAATGCACCAGCTGAACAAGGTCTGCTAAATCCACAGGGGCAGTGCACTTAGTGAAACTGGGAGTCTGCATTCTGAAATGAGTGAGTAATGCCAGCTGAAATTCCCACAGCCACACTGTGGTGTGGAGCCCAGGAGTGGCTGCAGATATGGCAGTGAGAACTGCACAGTGAAGCACTGCAGGAGTGGGCTGTAGCCAACACCTTGGTGTCTGGCATGGAGGATAGCCCGCCCCACACCTGCTGCTGACTGTCCCAGAGCCAGAGGGACAGAAGGGAAAGCCAAAAAGAGAAAGAAACCACACCCCTTGCAGCTGGCTTCCTGGCATGCTGGCAACACTCCTGCCCAGGGCTGTACACACAGCACCCCGCACACACCACAATATTGGCCATGGACAGTGGCCTTGGGTGCAACCACAGCTAGTTGTCCCAGAGCTGGGAAGGCAGAGCTGTGTGAAAAGAGGGGGGTTGACATGCCCCATTCAGTCATTTTTGAATCAGGCTGGGAGCACCTCTGCACGGCCTGGCAGCCCAGGGCTTCCCTTGAGGGAAGGTGTGCACTTGTGATGTAGCACAGCCTTCCCTCAGCAGAGGTCCTGGAAGATCACAGCTATCAAGCAAAGCAAATGCCAAGAGGCCAAAAACAACAGAAAATCTTAAAGCATTTGCTAAAACCAGATGATATAGAGAACCCAATCCCAAACACCCAAATCAAACGATCAGAGGAGACATAGTACGTGGCACAAGTAATCAAAGGACTACAGTCAAAGAATGACAGCATGGCACAGAATATAAAGTACATGAAGAAGAACATGGCACAGGATATAAAGGACATAAAGAAGACCCTATAAGAGCATAAAGAAGAAATTGCAAGAGTAAATAAAAAAATAGAAGATCTTATGGAAATAAAAGAAACTGTTGGCCAAATTAAAAAGACTCTGGATACTCAATACAAGATTAGAGGACGTTGAACAACAACTCAGTGTCCTAGAAGACCACAGAACAGAAAATGAAAGAACAAAAGAAAGAATGGAGAAAAAAATTGAAAAAATTGAAATGGATCTCAGGGATATGATAGATAAAATAAAACAACCAAATTTAAGACTCATTGGTGTCCCAGAAGGGGAAAAGAATGGCAAAGGTCTTGAAAGAGTATTCAAAGAAATTCTTGGGGAAAACTCCCCAAACCTTCTACACAATATAAATACACAAAGCATAAATGCCCAGTGAGCTCCAAATAGAATAAATCCAAATAAACCCACTCCAAGACATATCCTGATCAGACTGTCAAATACTGAAGAGAAGAAGCAAGTTCTGAAAGCAGCAAGAGAAAAGCAATTCGACACATACAAAGGAAACAACATAAGACTAAGTAGTGACTATGCAGAGGCCACCATGGAGGTGAGAAGGCAGTGACATAACATATTTAAAATTCTGAGAGAGAAAAATTTCCAACCAAGAATACTTTATCCAGCAAAACTCTCCTTCAAAATTGAGGGATAGCTTAAATTCTTCACAGACAAACAAATCCTGAGAGATTTTGCCAATAAAAGACCTGCCCTACTTCAGATACTAAAGGGAGCCCTACTGACAGAGAAACAAAGAATGGAGAGAGAGATATAGAGAAATTTAACAGACATATATAGAACCTTACATCCCAAATCACCAGGACACACATTTTTTTTCTAGTGATCACGGATCTTTCTCCAGAATAGACCATACGCTGGGACATAAAACAAGCCTCAATAAATTAAAAAAAAAACCAATTGAATATATTCAAAGCACATTCTCTGACCACAATGCAATAAAAATAGAAGTCAATAATTTTTTATTTGTAACTCCACTATTTACTTCCTACAGGATATAAAATACATAAACTCTAAGGACAAATCAGTGGTTTTGGACTCAATGTAAAATATGTAATATTTGACAAAAACCATATAAAGGCAGGGGAATGGAGGAGTATAGGAACATAGTTTATGGGTCCTATTGAAGTTAAGTTGGTATCAAAGAAAACCAAAGATGTTATGGATTTAAGAGGTTAAATTTAAGCCCCACAGTAAACACAAAGAAATTATCAGAGAATATGACCATAGAGATGAAAAGTAGAGTTTGGGTTATGAGAAGTGGAGGAAGGGGCAATGGGGAGTTAAGAAATGAGTGTAGGTTTGCTGTTTGAGGTGAAGGGAAATTTCTAGTAATGGATGGTGGGAAAGAGCATTACAACATTCTAAATGTGATTAATCCCACTAATGGAATGCTAGGGAGGGGGTGGAATGGGAAGATTTAGGCTGTATATATGTTTCCACAATTGGGAAAAAAAAAGTCTAAATAGATGACAATTGAATGCCAAGGATGATCCTGGATGGGATCTGAGGATGGAGGACAGGAGGCTCAAAGGGACACAGTTGGGACATAAGGGAAAAAAAGGAAATATAGAATGCACGCTTTGTATCAATGTTGAATTTCTTGAACTCCTTAGCTACGCTTAACGGGATTGCATAAAAGAATGTTCTTATTCATGGGAATTGTATATGTGAATTATAGTGTTTGTTCAAGGATGTGTGCAGCTTGGTCTCATATATTCAGAAGACAGAGCAGTAGATGATGGATGAGATAGGGAGGGAGGGAAGGAAAGAAAGAAATGGCGGTGTGACAGCATGTTAAAGTTGATGGATTGGGGTATCGGGGGAGGGGGTCAGGGTATGCTGTGTATGGGGTTTGTATTGTTTTTGCAACTGTACCTGTAACTTTGAATTTATTTCAAAATTTAAAAAAAATTATTGCTTGGCCTACAAGCACTACTTTGAGTGTTGGAGAGGGAATTTCAAGAAAGACATAAAATTGTGGTCAAGAAATTTAAATTCTATGGGGGTAAACTAGATGTAAATGAAAGTTAGAAAAAATATTTCATTTAGGTGGTTGTATGTGTTATAAAATAATGTAATTTGGAAGTATTAATATGAAATGTAAAAATGTAATCCAAAGACAGATGGGTTATATAATGGGGGAAGCTGACTTAGATACATGAAATACATAGATAACATATGATAGATACATACATAGAGTAAATGGATTGATGATTGATAGATGGCTACATCTCAATAGTAAATTTTCTGAGACTCACCAACCCAGATGGTTGATATTCTCCAGTATCACTTCTCTGAAGAGTGTTCTCTGGGATGAGTCTAGCAATGCCCACTCTTCCTGGGTGAAATCTATGGCTATATCTTTGAAGGTTATTAACTCTTAACATATCACAGAAATTTGTGTTAACACAAGGACATCCTTACTGAAGTCTGGAGCATGACAATCAGAATGACAGAACTAAGAAGTAGGGAATGTGTACATTAAACTAAAAATGTGTTTGGATTTCCAGTAACATCACTTTCAATACTGAACTGCTGTCTGCCTTTTAGATATATTCAAAGAACCACAGACATTTTAAATATATACAACTCCATTGTAAAGCAATATCACATAACATGTGGAGTGATATACACCTGGAAATTTCCCAATAGACTTTAATTATGACCTCCTGATGTTGATTATAATACTTGCTCTAGAGAATCCCATAACTAAAATAATATTTTCTACCAATTTCAGATAAATCTACAGACATTAAAAGGCAAGAAATAGCCATGATTGTTGCTTTTGAAAAATGACTTGGGATAGATTATTACTGTATATGGATGATCACACTTTGTGTCATTTATAAAATTGTTTCACATTACGTTATGCATTTAAACAGATACAATGCACTGATGTGTGAAGCGCTCACTATCTAAGTTCAATTCACTAGTCTGTGCATTGAGGTGGCAGGGAACTTTGAAGCAATATCTAGAAGTCTACAGAACTAAACAGGTTTCATACAGAACTCTGGATCAGTAAGTGCTCCTTCCCTCAATTATACATACCTCAGTTGTTAGTGATGGTAAGTACAGCTGGTCCAGGATCACAAGTTGGGAACCCCTGAGACAGTTGTACTGAAATATTGCCCTAGTCTATTTCTGTGGTAGACCTCCCATTCCCAACATTTTCTGGGGCCTAAAACACCAGTTTTATTGTCCCCATTATATCATCTTCTTATATCTTCATCTCCTTTCTCTGCTCAAGATTAAAGGAAGACCCATGGTTGCTTCTGGCCTCCTCAAATCTGCAAAAGTTTTCATAGTTCCACAAATTGCATTCTATTAAAAGGAAGAATACTTCCTATATAGTGAATCCATTCAAAAATTTGAAAGAAAAGGTTGATTTACAAAAATTCAAGTAGGGAAATTAGGAACAAGAGATAAAAGGAAATTTTTAATTTAGTTTTTTTGAATGTTTCAAAATATACAAATATATTCCATCAAAACTTCAATAAAAGAAATTTGGGAAAATAAATAAACAATTCCTCAATTTCTTTTATTTGCTAACTTTCTCTTGTGCTCAAGTGAAAATGCACAGTCTTATACCCCAGTACCTGTAAAATTGGATTGATTGAATATAGCTACAGAAACATCACCCTGTCCCTTGACTGCTAACTTTTACTCACAGATTTATCTATATTACCTATGTTAACCACAAGCCTAAGCAAACTTCAGGCACTGGCATGATCCATGCATGCATTATTTCTGCAATGAGGCCATGGGTTGGGTGAGAAAAAGAAAGTATCTCTCATCTCTTCAGAGAATACACTACCTTAATGGAGGCTGGAACAAACTATTGTAATGTTGGGAAGCAAAGTATTTATTGATGAGCCCCAAACTTACCATAACTATTCTAGAGCCTGCGTAAACCAAACTGAAGCTTGTATCCTTCAGCACCTCATGAATGGACTTGAAAAATTTTTACCAATCTGCTGACAACAGTGGTGTAACATCAGTTAAAGAAGAATTCCCTACTCACCGATGACTGCATTATCAATAGCTCAGCTAACAACTGTCTTCCTTTAGAAGTTCACTCACAATCAGACAAGCAATAGGTGAGTAAAGCTGAGAAAGGAGATAGAAACCTTCAGAATCAAGTCTTGAGCACAATTTCCAGACTTACCTGTCAGGAATCTGAAACTCTTCACCTGGGAGTAAAACCAGTATAATCAACAGGAATAAAAAAGAGGGAGAGGTCTCTTCTCTCCCAGGGCTGAGATATATGAGGTCCTGGCTTCTCTAGCAACTAATGAAGATATGAATATCTTCATATTACAGATAAGAACATAAAAATCCCTAAATGGTGTGTATTAATTTCCCATGCTGTTCAGAAACTTTTAATTCCCTCCCTAATACAAAAACAGATATTCCTGACCCATGTCTCATCTGGAATTAGGTAGCCACTACCAGAGAAAGTTGTCTGAAATTTCTCAGATACAATTATGCTTGGTGTATGCACCAGCTTTGGTTCTCCAACATTTATCTCTCTCTCTGGATTCTCACTACCTCCCTGCTCTAACCAGCTATACCTGGCCTTCTGGATACACTTGGTCTAAATCATCTTGATTCTTTCACATGTGATGTATAACAATGTATCTCCATCAACACTGAGAACTAGATCTCATCCCAATGGATTTGGATATCAATGAATAAACCCAACATATTTAATTATGTGGGAAATCAGGAGATCAATTCATGGCCTTGATCAATTTGGAAGGATCAATGGCTCCCCTCATATAAATCTAATCATGAAAATCCCCTGCATCAGGAAACAGCAAAAGTATATGTAGATAATGTCATTTTCATGACACAAAATCTTCAAAGATTTAGGAGGCTCAGAAGATGTAGAATGCAAAGATCTGGGAGAAAATCTATTTGCTCACTCTGATATTTTTATGAAGAGGTAGCTGAAAGCTTTTTCATTTATTACTCATCAGCTATGGTGTCTAATACTTCATTATTCATATTAGTAAATGGACATGTATAATGTAAATTGCTCCACAAATTCATGATTAATATCTGCATGCACTTCATGGACAAATAATGTGTCATAAACAGTGGTAGGATTAACTTATCCATTGGTACCTGAAGTCCAGGGGAAAAAATGGTTGTATTAACCCAACAACCCTTATTTTAGAAGATGAATGTATAACTATGTAGTTTACTGGGTATGATTTTGTCATTGTGAGAACCTTGTGGCTCACACTCCCATATCCAGTGTATGGACCAATGAGTAGAAAAATGTGGACAAAAAATTAGATGAAAAATAGGGTGGGATGGAATGTTATAGGTGTTTTTACTTTTATTTATTTGTTTTTATTTTTTGGAGTATGGAAAATGTTCAAACATTGATTCCGGTGATGAATTCTGTGAATAACTGATTGCACACTGGATGACTGTAGGGAATGTGCATATATCTCAATAAAACTATTTTTAAAAAGGTACTTAATTATTACTTTTAATGTAGATGGATTCACTCTCCAGTCAAAAGTCAGAGATTAGCAGGATAGATAAAAACAGAAATCACAACTCAACTGTATGCTGTATACAAGTATAACTCATTTTAACTTCACAGACATAATTAGGTTAAAAGTGAAAGGATGGAAAAAATATCTATCATAGAAGTGTCAACCAAAAGAGAGCTGGGGTAGCTATACATATATTAGATAAAATAGAGTTATGTCAAGATCTATTGCAAGGGAGAAAGAAGTCCAATACAAAGTGATAATGGGGTCAATTTAACAAGGAGACATAACAATTATAAATATATATGCACCTAACAGGAGAACATCAAAATATATGATGTAAATATTGCCAGATTTAAAAGGAGAAGTAGATGGCTCTATATTAACAGTAGGAGATTTCAATATATCACCTTCAATAAGAGTTCATCTGAAAATGAATAAAGACTATCTGGTACATACATGCAATGGAATAACATTCAGCCATAAAAAAGGAATGACATTCAGGTGGTAACATGGATGAATGAAAGACTTCCTATTGAGTGAATAAGCTAAACACAAAGGAAAAATACTGTGTGATCTCCCTGAAATAAAATAATCTTAATAAACAAACTCAGAGTCAGAAACTAAAACTTAAAAAACAAAAAACAACAGTATACAACACAGTGAACCCTACTGTAAACAATGGACTGCAGTTCATAGTATACTTAAAATGTCCTCTTGCATTTTAAAAATTGTACAACATTAATGCAAGGGGTTAATAGGATAGTATATGGGCACTCTGTATGTTATGTATGATTTACTGTAAACCAATAACATCTCTAATTATAGAAAAGAATGGGGTTGGCTGAAGAAAGAATCAGTGAACTTGAAAATAAGACACCTGCAATTATCCAGTCTGATGAAGACCAGAAGAAAAAATGAAGAAAAGCAAATGGAGCTTGAGGAATTTATAGTGGTTTGGAACTGTATGTACCATAGAAAAACAAGTTTTTAAAGGTAATCCATTCCTATGGGTATGGACCCATTATAATTATAACCTTTAGATGTAAATCAGTCAAGGTGTGACACACCACCTTCAAGATGAGTCTTAATCCTCTTGTGCAGTATTTTTATAAACAGAATACCAAAGAGAGAGAGAGAGAGAGAGAGAGAGAGAGAGAGATGGTGAGCAAGCAACTAAGGTTCTTCAGATGAAGTCTTAGAAGGAAGTGTTATTGAAAATTGGAGGAAAGGTGACCCATAGTTGAAAGTGGCAAGAGACCTTGGTGAAATTGATTTCTGATTTTAGATGGAAGGCAGAACTTAAAAGTGATGAGCTTGAATATTTAGCTGAGATTTCCAAGCTAAGTGTTGAAAGTGCAGCCTAATTTCTCCTTGAAGCTTACAGAACCATGTGAGAGGAAAGGGAAGAGTTGAGAACTCAGCTACCAAGAATAAAGAAACCAGAAATTGATGGTTTGGAAAATGACTTTCAGCAAGGTGAGTCCCCAGAGAATAGTGTCCAATGTGAGGGTATAACTGAACATGAATCCAGTCAGCCATTTCAGTAAAAAACAGGATTGGAGGTTCAGTTATACAAAAAGTGTGAAAATTCCTACTGATATATTTGACACCTGTGTACTTCATACAAAACCAAATTCTAGGTGAAATCTATATGAATAGGTGAAATCTATACGAAGAGGTGAAATCGGTATGAATAGAACAACTGACAAGTGAGGGAAAAATCACTTCAAGGGCAGGACCATGGAAGCTGAGGCCTAAACCAAATACATCTTTTCAAGCCACCCAAGCCAAGGTCAATAGGTGTTAATCCAGTTACTGGGGTCCTTTATAAATGGAATGAATACAGAGACAGAGAAAGAAAAAGCTACCGAAGCAAGAAGCTGAAAGCAATGTAACCTGGAAAAGAAGACAGAGACTAGCAGACACCACCATGTTCCTTACCATGTGAAGCCAAGGATTGCTGGCAGGTGATCCTCAGGAAGAAAACATTGCCTTGATGATGACTTGATTTTGACATTTTCATGGCCTCAATACTGTAACCATGTAAGCTAATAAATTCCCTCAATTTTATCTCAATAAAATTGCATTATAACCAATAAACAAAAAGGAACAAACTTTAAATGTAAGGATCCAGAAAGGTTGAAATAAAAGGTTGATAACATAAACATCATGAACCCCTTAACTAAAGAAAGCTAGCATGGCTATATTAATTTCAGACAAAGTAGACTTTAAATCAAGTAGTATTTTTAGAATAAATACATTTCAAAATAAGAGTCAGTTGTATCTACCAACAGGAAGATACAATATTCCTAAGTTTATGCAGACCTAATAACATAGCTTCAAATTTGCTAAGTAAAAGATGACAGAAGTAAAAGGAGAAATATACAATCCCACAACTATACTGAGAGTTTTACACAACTGTCTCAGTAACTGATAGAAAAGTCAAAAGTCGGTAAAGATTTAGAAGATTTAATAACATGATCAACTTGATCTATGAGGTATGAAGGGCTCTATATCCAACAACTGCAGCAAATTGTATGGAGAAAGTCATATGGAGAAAGCTAAGAGGGTGGCATAGGGAGTTGTAGAGTTTAGTCCATCCTCCAGGACAGCCTAGTAAATAGCCAGAAACTGTATGAAGCATCTATTTGAGGGACTTCAGAGACCAAATGCATATCTTACACAGCCAGGAATGAGTGGAAATGAAATCACAGCATTGATGCTGTAAGTAAATCCTTCCACACTAGGGCCCCCCTGCACTGACACAGCAGGCTGACTCAGAGTCACTCCCTAGTGCAAAACAGAAGCCATCCTCCTAGTAGTAAGGAATGGGAATTCAGCCAAGCACAAATGATGGATTTCTTGGATGAATTCAGAATCTTGAATCCCAGCTCCAAGCATAGATAAATTTGCAATGCAATCAACAAAGAAACCAGGAGGGCCGTTTCAGCCCCAGTCCCAGCAGAAAGGAAGTAGGGCAGTACCCCCAAAAAGGAGCACAAAGAGTGAGTACCAACTTTAGCTCTTGATTGGTGATCTGCAGTCGAGCTCTGAGAATATCTATTTTTTTTTCCTAAGGCAGTCCATTAAATAAAGAAGTTGGCAGTGTCCAGACAGGGGTGGAAATATGACCGAGAGACAGAGTAACTAATCAGGGAGTGGTAATAGTCCCTAAAGGGCAGATTATACCCAAAAGAAGTGGGGGAGGGAAAGAGCCAGCACAAATTGTAGCTGTCTTTCAAAGAATTTAGATCCCAGGGGCTGGAACATCCACAAGGAGCTTGCTTTTCAACCTACAAAGGGTGGCACTCAGCCTCTGAAACATGCTAGAGCAGGAGTGAAATGGGCCATGTGACAGTCCCCATGGTTTTCAGCTTGCAGGGAACAGGGGGCTGAGGAGCAGAAGGGGCAAGGCCTAGCACAGTTGGCTGTTATTCAGAGAACTGAGACACAGAGGCTGGGAAAACAGCAACAGTTTTAAATAGACCCCCCACCCCACAGCATATGTCTCAGGAATACACCTGGCATGGGTGGGGCTGGCTGCAAATTAAAGGCATAGTACACCCTTACCCCTCTGGGGACCAGCAGACTGAAAAGTGCCAACTGCTGGGCAGCACAGGAACAGCATAGAATCACGAGTCTTCACACTCCTGGTCTCATCCCCAGGGAACACTGATATGGAACTACAACCCCTTTGTGAGCCCTGGACCTGTCTTTTCTGGGACAAACTGAAGGGAAAATATTCTCTGGAGTGACACTCCCAGAGAAAGCCCTCCAGGTAAAAGTTTCAAGAGGTAATGGAAGGAGTGTTAAAAAACATACACCATTCTCCCTCCTCATCAACACTAAACACACTATATACATAACACTTTGTAGATTTTAATGTATTTGAATAGCTAGAAGTAAATTCCTGAAATTATCAAACTCCAACCCAGTAGTCTTGAGTCTTGAAGATGACTGTATAATAATGTAGCTTACAAGGGGTGACAGTGTGATTGTGAAAACCTTGTGGATCGCCCTCCCTTAATCCAGTGTATGGATGGATGAGTAGAAAAATAGGAACAACAAACTAAATGAAAAATAGGGTGGGATGAGGGGGGTGATTTGGGTGTTCTTTGTTACTTTTATTTTTTATTCTTATTCTGATTCTTTCTGGTGTAAGGAAAATGTTCAAACATAGGTTGGGGTGATGAATGAATCACTATACAATGGTAGTGTGAACAGTTGATTGTACACCAGGGATGACTGTATGGTATGTGAATGTACCTCAATAAAACTGAACTTAATTAAGAAAAAAGAAAAATATAGCAAAAAAACACAACAATACAAAGCAAAAACAAACAGGAGATCAACATTCCCTGAAGAGGAATAGGGAAGAGAAAGTTTTTGCCTTGGGAAAAAACAACTGCACAAAAATGGGCAACCTCAAAAATCATTCCATATATGCTGGGAAAGAATAAGAAAAATGAGCTGAAAAAACTTTGATCAGCTAAACAGAAGCTCTGCTACAAGTCCAGAATAAGTTGCAGCAAGTGTTAAGGACCTGTAAGTGCACAAAGTCAATCAAGAAGAAAACCCTAGGTAAGAGAAAGAAAATGACATCAGAATAAATTAAACAAGAAAATCAAATGCCTACATGCCAGCAAAAAATCATGAGTCACATTAAGAAGCACAAAGATATGGTCGAGTCAAAGGAACAAACTAAAACTTCAGATGAGATACAGGAGTTCAAGCAACTCATGAAGGATGTTCAAACAAACCTAGAACAATTCAACAAGTTGAAGGAAAATGTGCCAAAAGAGATGAAGGATATATAGAAGACACTGGGCGACCACAAAGAAGAACTCAGAAACTTGCAAAACAAATGACAGAACTTATGGGAATGAAAGACAAAAGAGAAGAGATGAAAAATACAATGGAGACATACAACAGCAGGTTTGAAGAGGCAGAAGAAAGATTTAGTGACCTAGAGGAGAGGACATCTGAATTCCCATACAAAAGAACAGATCAGAAAAATTTGAGTAGAGTCTCAGGGACTGAAAGACAACATGAAGCCCATGAATATACTTGTTATGGGTATCCCAGAAGAAGAAAGGAAAGGAAAAGGTGTAGAAAGAATAATGGAAAGAATCACAGAAAATTTTCCAATGCTTAAGAAAGACATCAAATATGTGTCCAGGTGAAACATACCCCAAAAAGAATAGATGCAAATAGACCTACTCCAAGGCACTAATCTGATTAACAAATGCCAGAGACATACAGAGAATTCTGAAAGCAACAAGAGTAAACTGATCCATCACATACAAGGAAAGTTTGATAAGATTAAGTGTGGATTTCTCAACAGAAACCATGTAGGTGAGAAGGCAGTGGTATAATATATTTGAAAGAGAAAAACTACCAGCCAAGCATTCTATACAAGGCAAAAGTATCCTTCAAAACTGAGGGAGATGAATTATAAAAAAAGATAATAAAAAGAAAAATTAAAATGTCATACAGTACAATATAATAGTAAGGAGAGAAAACAATACCACTACCAAGAATCCTATATCCCTCCCTTATATCCCCTTCTCATACACATTTAACTTTGGTATATTGCCTTTGTTACATTTAATGGAAGCATATTGGAATGTTACTGTTGACCACAGATTCCAATTTGCTTTGATTATGTTTTTTCCCAAATACCATCCATTTTTCAACACTCTGCATGGTTGACATTCATCTGTTCTCCCACAAGTGAGAACATTTTTATATTTGTACATTTAGCAACAATCATCAGCCACTCCAGTTTTTGCCAAGTTATACAATCCCAGTCTTTATCATCTATCATTACCTCTGGTGTCATACATTCCCCTATCCCACCTCTTTCAGCTTTACTCACAGATATCTTTGTTCCATGTACTTACAATACTGTGCTACCATTACACCATATTATGCAATCTATTTCTGGATATATACAATCAATCCAGCTGAACATTTCTGTAGTCCTTCAGCATCAAATGCCTGACCTCTAACCTCTTTCTATTTCCTGGTAGCCTGGGTTATCAGCTTTTAACTCTCCAAGTTTGCTCATTAGTGTTATTTTATATTAGTGAGACCATACAATATGTGCCCTTTTGTTTCTGGCTAACTTCACTCAGCATAATGACCTCAAGTTTCATCCACACTATTATATGTTCCATGTGTTTGTTCTGTCTTACAGTTGCATAATATTCCATCATGTGTATATACCACAATTTGTTTATCTACTCGCCTGTGAATGGACACTTGGGCTATTTCCATCTCTTATTCTGATTCTTTCTGGTGTAAGGAAAATGCTCAAAAATATATTGGGGTGATATATGCACAACTATAAGATGGCACTGTGAACAGTTGATTGTACACCATGGATGACTGTATGGTATGTGAATATATCCCAATAAAACTGAATTTAAAAAAAAGAAACCCAAAAAGACATATTACCACAAACCAGGCAGAGCTATATAATATTCTTTAATGATGAACACTGAGGATAAAACAACAGAGACATATACACAGGTTATTAACATAAAAATCAGGATAGTGGTTTCTCTGGGGGTGGAGAGTCAGAAGAGGGCCATGGAGGTTTCCCTGGACAGCTAGCAAGGCTCTGTCTCTTTTCCTGTTTGGTCCTTACAGGGGTGTTTGCCTTTTAATAATTCCTTAAATTACACATTTCTTTTATACTGTTTTCTATGTTTGTGTTATTTTAAAAATAAAAGTTTTTTAAATGGCAAAAAAAGAGGGAGAATAAGTGTGCCTTTTTCTCCACAGCCTCTTCAGCACTTGTAATTTTCTGTTTTTTGGATAATGGCCATTCTAGTAGATGTGATATGATATTTCATTGTGTTTTTGATTTGCATTTCTGTAATAACCAGTGAAGTTGAGCATCTTTTCATGTTTTTGAGCCATTTGTATTTCCTCTTTAGAAAAGTGTCTGTCCATGTCTTTTGCCCATTTTTTTATTGTATTTGTGTTGTTGAGTTGTAGGATCACTTTATATATATTATCTGACATGGAAAAAATGTTGTCTCCCAGAGTATAGGCTGCCTTTTTACTTTTCTGACAAAGTCCTTTGATGTACAAAAGTGTTTAATTTTGAGGAGAACCCTTTTGTCTATTTGTTCTTTGGTTGCTTGTACTTTGTAAGGTGTAGGAAACCACCTCCTATCACAAGATCTTTAAGATATTTCCCTACATTTCCCAGGTGTTCTGGTTTGCTAATGCTGCCATTTTGCAAAGTACCAGAAATGGATTGGCTTTTATAAAGGGGGTTTATTTGGTTACAAACTTATAGTCTTAAGGCCATAAAGTGCCCAAAGTAAGGCATCAACAATAGGGTACCTTCACTGAAGGATGGCCGATGGCATCCAGAAAAGCTCTGTTTCCTGGGAAGGCACATGGCTGGAGTCTCCTTGCTCCCTGGTTGTGTTTCACAATTACATTCTGGAAAATGTCAGCATCAGTTTTAAGCAGCCATCTTCAAAATGTCTACCTAAACTGCAGCAGCGAGCACCTGTCTGTGCTCTTATAGAGCTCAAGTGATTTAATCAAGACCCACACTGAATGGGCATGGCCACACCTCCTTAGAAATAATCTGATCAAAGTTTTTAACAACAGTTGGGTGGATCACATCTCCATGGAAACAACCTAATCCAAAGATTCCAAAGCAATCAACATTAATATGTCTGCCCCCATAAGACTGAATCAAAGAACATGGCATTTTGGGGCACAAAATAAATCAAAACTGGTACAACTTCAAATATAAAACTATGATTTAATTGAAGGTGTCCTAAATCAAAAGTTCTATAACTACTCTGTAACTTAGACAAGGAGGGAACTCTAATCCCGTATCCAGCTTTGTCTGGAGGGGGCAGGAGTTCCCAGGCTTGGTAATGTATCAATTAATTTTTACATGGTAAACTTGTTCCTTGTCTTGAGTGCTCTTTACTGTTAAACTATTGTCTATCGCTATACTCACTTATATGAGTGGGAGGTTACTTGATGAAGCCCACACCAACTAAATCACAACCTGATAAGGCTCAGGCATTTTCTAACAGACATCACAGGTTTGAGGTGTAAGGAGATGAACCCATGACAAGGAGATATGGAGAAAGAGTATACCTGCTTACTGTTGGTAGGGAAGTAGAACTGTGCAGCCGCTTTGGAGGGCAGTGTGGTGGTTCCTTAGGAAGCTAAGTACAGAATTGCCATATTATCTAGCAATCATGTTACTAGGTGTGTACTCAAAAGCACTGAAAGCAGGGACACAAATAGTCATTAGCACACTGATGTATATGGTGGCATTATTCATGACTGTTGATGGACGGAGGTGGCCCAAGGATCCTGCAACTGATGAGCAAACAGGTGAACTGTGGTATATACATATGATGGAATATTGTGAGGCTACAGACAGGAATTAAGTCACAAGGCATACAACAATGTGAATGAACTTTGAGGACATTCTGTGGAGCAAAATAAGCCAGAAATGAAAGGACAGATATTACATGGTCTCACAAATATGAGCTAACTATTATGAGCAACCTCTGAAAGTTAAAGTCAAGGATTAGCTCATCAGGAAAGAAAGAGGGCAAAGATTGTGCAGCTGATGCTTCACTACAGAATGTTCAAAAAGGTAGAGTATAAAGGTTTGGAAATGCATAGCACAATACTCTATGATGGTAGCACAATGCTGCAAGCATAATTAACAGAGTTGAGTATGAGTGTGCTTGAAAGAGGAAGGCCAGAATGGTGTATGTCACCAGAAAGAGAGGATAAAAACAGGAACTGCATAACATAATGAAGCCTAGAGTGGACAATCAGTGTGGTAAATTGTAAAACAACTAGAAAACTAGAATAAACATATGTCAGTATTACAAAGTGTTAATAATGGGGTAGTATATGGGAAAAAACAATTAATGTAACCTAAGATCTACAGTTAACAGTAACACTGTAATATTCTTGCATTAATGGTAACAAAACTATACCAAATGGTAAAAATGCACTATATCAATGTTAAATGTCAATAACGGGATTACAAGGAGTATGGGATCTTTTTTCTTTAGAAGAAATGAGAATGTCCTCATGTTAACTGTAGCAGTGAATGCATAACTATGTGATTACACCAAGAGCCATCCACTGTACACTTAAGATGGATTGTATGGTGTGTGAATGAAACAGTTTTTTAAAAAAAGAATAAGAGAGAGAATAGAACTCTATTGCTGTAAGTGTCTTAAATTACATATGAAGTATATTAGTTTCCTTTGGCTGCTGTACTAAATATCACAAATTTAGTGGCTTAAAAGAACCCAAATTGATATTTGGGAGAGTGATTGATATCATCAACATAGTGATGTAAAACATCCCCTGGAGAAGTCTGCCCTCAGAATCAACTAATAAAAAGAAAAATACCACTTACTTGGAGCTCTGGAGTATGACAGAGGTTGGAGATGGACTCCACAAAGGCTGAATTGAGAGAAATGAAAAACAAACAGTGAAATCAGGTAGGAAATTTAAGTCCCAGACCTGCCAGTCTGGAACTCTCCTCTCAGTCCTGCACAGCTCAGGAGTCACATAGAGGAACAGAGGAAGGGAGGCTTTAACCTGGCAGTGAAACAACTACAAGCATAAAGGGAAATCTTAAAATGTACCACAAATGCAGAGGACCTAAGAAAATCTGAACAGTCTATATACTATAATGGTCTAGAAGAACTTGGAACAGGTGGCAAATAAGAGCCTTAACACAAAGCAAAGACAGTAAAACCCTAGACAGGAAGGAGACAATGATCTTTAGAGATAATACATCAAAATTACCAGATGCCCAGACATCAACAAAAATTGCAAGCCACCCTAAGAAGCAAAATGATATGGTTTTAGTCAAGGGAACAAATCAAAACTTCAGGAAACACAGAATTTGGAACAAATAATCAAAGAAGTTCAAACATCTCCTAAAGTAATTCAAAGAGAGGAAGAAAAATATTTAGAAATAAACTGATGGTGGTGGGTATGGAGCTAAAATATATTAAGAAGACAATGTGTAAGCATAAAGAAATTGAAAATTTAAATAAAATAGCATAACAGAAACTATGGGATGAAGGGCACAATTATTTAGATTAAAATTACACTAGAGGACATTCAAAGTTCATGGGAAGATGGCAGAATAGGGAGCTCCAGGACTCAATCTTTCTACTGGAACTATTATACAGGCAGGAACTGTGTGAATCAACTATTTTGAAACTCCAGAGACTAGAAGAACACTGTACAGCATACAAGACAGAGTGTGAGGAAGCGGCTGACAAATAATGGTAAAGAACACTGAATTGCTCACTCCAAAGAGTGGTTACCAGTGCCCATCCCCCTCTTTTGCAGGAGGTTGCCCTGGGATCCAGCCCTGTGCTGGCTCTCTGGTGACAGAAAGGAACATAAAAATCCTCTTCCCCAAGGCCAAGTCTAGGTACAGCCAATCCCTGATCATGGATTGCTGGTCCCCAGCTCTGAGGACAGCCATTGTTGCTAACCACCCAGACGTGGGAGATGACAGTGGAGACTTAAAGATGCTACAGTTCCTCAGGGCTGCAGAGGATTGTTAACTGAAGGGCTTCATTTGTTGGAAAGACCAGGAAACTTGGCTGTAGGAAGTCATCAGAGCAGCTCTTGATACTCTTCCTATGCCCTTCCCCGGGGAACTTTGGAGCTGGTCTGTGCCACTTTCATGGGTCCCTGGCCCAGTTTTGGTGGGAAAGACTGACTTGGGAAAGTCCTCTGCACTGTGCCCTCCTCCCAGAATTTGCTCTCCAGGCAAAAGCAGCTTGAGACACTGTGCAAAGAATTATAGATGTGGCAAGCCTGGGACAAGTGCTTGGAGCTTCAAACACCCAGGAGAGGAAGTTCTATCTCCAGAGAAACAGAGGGGGCAACCAAATTCTTGAAAACAGGGTGTGGTAGTTTGTTGCTATAATGTACCCCAGAAAAGGTCAAGTTCTTTCAATCCATTCCTATACTTGTAGACCTATTATAGACCATTTGATTAGGTTATTTCAGTTGAGGAGTGACCCAAGGCAGTTTTAATCTACTTCCTGCAGTTTTAATCCACTTACTGGCTGGATAAAAGCCACAAAGCACCTAAGAGATGAAATTGAGAGAAGTCGCCAAAGAAGCCGAGAGATGGAGCAACCAGAAGTTGGAGCCTGGAAGAGGACCAGCAGACACCATCATGTGCCTTCCCATGTGACAGAAGGGCCCAAGCTCACAGGTAGCCAGCCTTCAGAGTTGAGGTATCATCCTGCTGATGCTTGATTTGGACATTTTTCAAGGCCAAAGAACTATAAATTATAAATTATATCATCATTGTAAAAGCCAACCCATATTTGGAAATTGCATTTCATCAGCATGAGCAAACTAAAACAGATTTTGGTACCAGGAGAGTGGAGTGCTGTGGTTTCCAAATACCAAATGGGCAAGGGGAAGATTTTTGGAAGAACTGAGAAGCATTTGTTAGAAAACCTTTAATTGCTTTGAAGAGACTTTTTGTAGAAACATGGATGCTAAAGGTACTTCCAATAAGGTTTTAGACAGAAATGATGAATGTGTCTTTGCAAACTGGAAGAAAGATGACCCTTACTTTAAAGTTACAGAGAATTTGGCAAAATGAGTCCTGATGGTGGATGGAGGGCAGAATTTCAAAATGATATGCTGGAAATTTAGCTGAGATTTTATCGCGGGATAATCTCTCTGCTGAGGGATCTGATAACAAGAGTGTTGATTCCTTCTCTCCATGCTGCTCTCATATACCACCTGTTTTCTGTTCTGATAGTGAAGAACCAGTAATTCCTTCTGATATAGAAGCATATTTCACGGAACTTTTACCTAAAAACACTTAACTACAATTTCCAAATGATAAAAAGTGGAAAGGCCTTACTATAATAACCGGAACAGATGATTCCTATCCTTCAATTCCCATACCAGAAGATTATACTGAAGGAGAAGAAAAAAGATAAAAAATGCTGTAAATATTTTCAAGAAAGCAGAAAGACCTTCTCAACCTTCTTAGACATAGATAACATGTAATCACCTAGTCCTCCATGAAAACAGGATGGAGCTGCAGCTGTTAATTTAACCGTAGAGAACTCATAAATAAAGAAGCAAGGTTGAATACAGTCCTAATCAAATGTATGTTGATCAATATGTTGTAATGGCTAAACTAATCATAGAATAAAATGAAACAACTATATTAACAAGTTAGAGACAAGTAATAGTAATCTTTTCTAAATTTTATACAAGTAAAAGTATGTTGCATTGCTCTTACAGAAAGCATAGCTTAATTAGTAAAAATGTTATCAGTAGAGTTTTACAGGCATTCAAGGCTAAGTCTTTAATAATGTGGATACCTTCCTTTGATCTTGAAACACTCATGGACAGAGATGGTTCATTGCATGAGATATTCATGTTCATGAAGCATCATTTAATGTAAAAACAGAATATGACTTACTTTCTGTAACTCAAACAAGAGGGAGCTCTCTGATCTAATGTCCAGCTGCATGTAGATGATGGGGGTCTGCTCCCAGGCTTCAAAATGTATCAGTTTTTACATGGTAAACTTGTTCCTTTACCTTAAGTGCTCCTTTTAGTAAAAATGTGTAAAGGTGGCTTCTTATCTTGAGTGCTCTACTTTTACTTTTAAACTATCATTTGTCCCTATACTCTTAATTGAGTGGGAGGTTACTGGATAAAGCCCAAACCCATTGAATTATGACCTGATTAGGCTCAGGCCATTTCTAACAGAGATCATAGGTTTAAGGTGTAAAGAGATGAACCTGTGACAATTTCCATTTTAAATATGGAAAGTGTGGCCTGGCTTCTCCTTGCAGCTTACAGTAAAATGTGAAAGGAAAGGAATAAGCTGAGAACTGAGCTCTTGGGTACAAAGAAACCAGAAACTGATGGTTTAGAAAATTCTGAGCTTCCAGAAAATGGGTCCCAAAAGAATAGTACTCCACGCTAGGATTTAACTAAACATGGAACCAGACAGCCATTTCAGTGTGAATCAGAATCAGAAATTCATTTATCCAGAAAGCACCGGTGGAAAGTCCTACTGTCTGATGGTTGGGATTGCATGTGAAACCAACAAATTTTCTGCAAGATTTGTATGAGCAGAACTCCCGAGCCTGGACTAAAGGGGACAGAAAAGGGACAGATTGAAGGAAAAATGACTTCAAAGGCAGAACCATGGAAGCTGAAGTCTGAGCCAAGGCACCTTGGTGACAGGAGAGCAGGCTCACTGATACCCTTGGAAAGGGTGAATTTGCCCCAGAGCTTGCAGAGGGTGGGCCTTCCTGCCCATTGTTCAGGAAGAGTACTAACACCCCAGGGTTCTCAGATGCCTGGAAGAGTGCTGCTGCCCCAGGCTTCAGAGATGGTGGAGCACATTCCCCAGGATTGGGGTGAGTCTGGTCACAGCCTCACTGTACTCACAGGGTTAAGCCCATGCCACATGATGACAGTGGAGCTAAAAGCATGGCCCTCTACCCAATGCTTGGAGATGTTGGCCCTTGGAGGAAATGGCCAAGGGACTTGCTGTGAAGGCCCGTGGAAAGGGTGGGGCTGCCACTCCATCAAGCCCTGAGGACAAAACATCTTTCTATAGATGACTCTCAGACCACAAAATCTAATGAAGAATACCCTGCAAGTTTTCAGAACTGTTTGGGACCCATGACTCTTCTTTGGTTTAACTTTTATCCTATGTCTGTCTCTCCTTTGTATCTTGAAGGCAGATAACTGTTCTAAGTTTCACAGGTCTACAACCAGATGGGACCTGTGCCACAGGACAGACCACACCTGTAACTGATTTTGATGAGACTTTGTACCTAATATTATTGCTGAAATAATTTAAGCTTTTTGTGATACTGTGATGGAATGAAGGTATTCTGCATATGAAAAAAAAATCAAATGGAATTACAAAAGGCCCTGAAGAGTTAAAATGGTATTGTAAAAGAATAAAATTGGAGGATACCCATTTCTCTATTTCAAAGCACACTACAAATCTACCAAAATCAAAGTAGGGTGATACTGGCATATAGGAAAAGATATAGACCAATGGAATAGAACTGATAGTCCATATATACGCCATTGATCTATGGTCAATTAATTTTGAACATGGCACCAAGATCCTGCATTCCAGAAACAAATGTGTCTTCACCAAATGGTGATGAGACGAGACATTCACATACAAAGCATGAAGTTTGATCTGTATCTTACACTAATTACAAAAAAATGAAGTCATTTAGACAGCTAAATGTAAGAAGAAAAATTATGACACTCTTACAAGAAAATAGAGAAGTAAATCTTCCTGACTTTGAATTTGGCAATTAATACTTAGATACAACATTAACAGCATAAAAACAATAAATTTAGCTCCATAAAAATTAAAAACTTTCATTCATAGAGGATACTCAAGAAATTGAAAAGGCAAACTACTGAATGGTAGAATAGACTTGCAAATAATGTATATGAGAAGGCCCTAATATCCAGACTATACATAAAAAAACTCTTACCACCTAAAAAAAGACAATTAATATAGTGATAAATGGGCAAAGGATTTGAATAGAACATTCTTCAAGGAATACATGCAAATGGCCAACAAGCACATGAAAGATGCTCAACATCTTCAGTCATAAGGGATAAACAAATCAACACCACAATGATATACCACTTCACACCCACTAGGATAGTTATAATTTGTTGAAAATCTAAAATAATTGTTGGTGAGGATGTGGAAAAATTGGAACCCCTGTGTATTGCTGGAGGTAATGTACAATGGTGCCACCACTGTGGAAAATAATGGCAGTTCCTCCAGTTTTATACAGATGTAGCAGATGAGCCAGCAACTCTACTCCTTGATATATACTCAAAATTGAAAAAAGATATTCAAATGATAGGACACAAATATATATAGCAGCACTATTCACAATATCCAACAGGTGGAAAGGAACAAAATATCTATCATCCAATGAATGAATAAACAAATTATGTTATACACATGCATAGGAATACTGTTCAGCCATACAAAGGAATGAAGTAATGGTGCAATCTGTAAAATGGAGAAATCTCAAAAACATAAGTGAAAGACACCAGATAAAAAAGGTCACATTTTTAAAAGATTCCGTTTACATGCCCTATCCAGAATAGGTAAATCAATACAGACAGGAAGATTAATGGGTGTCATGGGTCGAAGGTGGTGGGTAATGGGGAGTGGTTCCTTTGGTGGGTATGAGGTTTCCTTTGGAGTAGATTACATGCCCTGGAACTAGATAAAGCTGATGCACAATATTGTGTATGTACTAAACACCACTGATTATTTAAAATGGTTAAATTTATGTTATGTGAATTTCCCCTCAATAAAAAATGTGCAGATAAGCCCAAGCACAGTAACTGCATGATAATTAATTCAAAGAAATCCAATTTTCTCTGGAATATAAAACATATGCACTTCAATGGCTATCCATTAATATAGACATTAATAGTTATAAATTTTAACAAATATTTATGTTCTAATATATTTCATGGAAAAATGAAAAGAATATTCAGAGAAAAATAAAATTAAAAAGAAACACTTGAATTCCTCTCAAATGTCCAATTCAGTTGTGGATGAAATTTGCAACAAAATTATGCCCTGCACTATGCTGTGCAGTGTAATCTCTATATAATTTCCTCTTATCAAAAACAAGTATAGACTTCCAGGAAGGTGGCAGAATAGGACAGGCAGAGCTCACTCCTCCACCATGGAACAATTAGAGAAAAGGCAGAAAATGACCAGGACAGCAGTTCCAGGCTACAGGTGACCAGAGAGAGACGCCCACATTATACAGGGAGGACCTGGATGAAAAAGCTGAGAAACTATGACTGGCAGGTCGGGGTGAGTTTGCTCAATCATGACCACACCTGGGGCTGGTGGGGGAGCGGTGCACTCCCACTAACGCTGCCAGCTGGGGAGAACATCCCTCTCAGTCCCACAGCCGGGAGTTCCCACGTGGGAACCCAGGAACCAGATGACTCCTCCAATCCGAGAGACCTTGCTGCAGTACCCAGGACCACCCCCCATTCCTGAGGCAGGCTACTGTGGCCATCTGGTTTTGGGCACCTGGTCTTGGGGGTGACTGGGGGCCCTCACCTCTGTCCTTTCTCTATGGAGGCCCAGAGCACTCACTGGCCATGAGGCAGGTACAAGGGAGGGAGCAGCACTGCAGCACCAGCAGCTCTTCCCCTGCCCCAAAAGGCCATGGATGCACTTGTGCAGGGAGTTAATAATAGTCCCCAAGCCCCCTGATGAGGGCTCCTCTTACCCCTGAGCATGGTGGGGCCCTGGCAGGGCCACAGCCACAGCTGTGCATCCTGAAGCCTCAGGCTTCATTAGGGGTCTCCTCTTTATTTATTGGGTTATTAATCCTATTTATTCTTTTATTTTTCTTACTTGGAATAAAACAGAGTTGGAGAGTGGAGGAAAAAAGGAGTTAATAATAGAGTGATAAATGGGGGAAATTACCTATTGCATGCTATGGACTATATTTAACAGTAATACCTTCATATGGTTTCATCAATAGTAATGTGTATCACAATACTAGGGGTAAATAATTGGGGTAAATTCTGTACCTCATTTCCTCTAAGTCAAGGTGAAGCCAAGTAAGGAAAACTGTGCTGTACAGATCAATCAATGAGAGTGTTTTCTGGCGGTGCGGACGGCAGCGCGTGCCCCGAGCCCTCCGGCTCCCCGCGCCCGCCAGCCCGAGTCCAGCCCGCGGGCTCAGCAGCCCGCCGAGAGCCGTCCCAGTGCCGCGCCGTGGCCGGGCGGAGCGCCTGCATCGACAGCCTCACGGCGGGCGGGACCTGTCAGGACGCAGCCACCGTGGGCTATAAGGACGCGCCCTCCGTCTGGGCCGCCGTGCCCGGGAAAGCCTTCGTTAACATCACGCCAGCTGAGGGTGGCGTCCTGGCTGGCAAGGGCCGGTCAAGTTTCTTCGTGAATGGGCTGACACTTGGGGGCCAGAAATGCTCTGTGACTCGGGCCTCGCTGCTGCAGGGTGGGGAATTTACCGTGGATCTTCGCACCAAGCGCACCGGTGGAGCCCCCACCTTCAACCTCACTGTCACCACGACTGCCAAGACGCTAGTCCTGTTGATGGCCAAAGAAGGTGTCCGCGGTGGTTTCATCAACAAGAAATGTCATGAAATGGGCTCCCACCTGCGGCGTTCCCAGTACTGGCCTCGTCCATCCCTTCCCCCCACCATTCCCCACGGCTTCTGCACCCCTCTCCTTCCCATACACACACATACACCATTTTTATTTTGGGGGCCATTACCCCACATCCCTTATTGCTGCCAAAACCACATGGGGCGGGGGCCTGGGCTGGATGTATAGACACCTCCTCCTACCCATACCCCTCCTGTGTGTGGTTGGAGAACTTGTTTCTTTGGGTTTTGTTTTTTGTTTTTGTTTTTGTTTTTTTTCTGAATAAAAAAGATTCTGCTAACAACAACAAAAAAAAGAGTATTTTCTTTAAGACTAAACTTGTTCTGCCTATATATGTCTTGGCCCTGTGGTCACTCTTCAGAGCTCCCTTCCATTTTATGGATTGGATATTGCCTAATTCATGAGTTTATTCAATAATAAAAATGCGAGATCCAAAAAGTTCATTTCCTGTGGATTTTTATTTTGCCTGTTTTTCTTTTGGCAGTTTTGGTGATGACAACAGGATCTGAAGCCAACTGCAGAGGACTCTGGAGGCAAGATAGAAGGAGGTAACCACTGAACCCTGAGTTCTCTGTCCTCTCAAAGGTTGATGGGCGAGTCCTCTCATATCTGAGCTCCACTTTTTGTATTTGAGGCTCTGATCTCACTAGCTCTCAGTTCAAAGGTTAGTCAGTCTTATTGATGAGAAAGTTCAAATTTTGAGCCTGAATCTCTAATCTTTTGGTGAAGTCCAGTTTCATTTTGGGTACAGCTAGTTTCTTTGCCACTGCACGAGGTAAGAAATGAAAAGATAAAAATGGAATACTCCAACTCTGAAAATTTTACTCTCCACCCTCTGGCACTGTGGCATTTACATGTTCAAAAATTGGAGGGTTAAAAACAGTGCTTATCTGACAAAATGCCAACATCTCACCAAAGACAATCTAGAATTTCAATATCCACTAAGGAAAATATTCCAAATAGACAAAATTTATCATCTCAGAAATATACTCCAGAAAAGGGGCTCCCAAACCAGTCAAATGGAAAGCCAGATTATATAATTGCAACATTCTAAAATTGTTTCATTAAAGGATTCTTTGCAAAAGGAAAAAGATAAATTAAAAGTCCATGACAGGAAAATCAACGAGGACCCAGCAGCCCAACCCCTACAGCTAGCAAGGGATGAAAATGGTGACCTGAAGTAACAGGGCCCAGGAGGCTCCTTCTACCAGTGAGGAAATCATCCTATGTGGAATCTTGGGACTTATTTCAAGAAATGAGCTTCAGCAATGCCAAATTGGAAAATGTCAAATGACTTGCAATGACAATTTCTTTGCAAGCCTCTCTCTCTCTTACCCGGTGATATAAATTCACAAGTTCTGGCTCTACAAGCAGGCCTACAGACTACATTGAAAAGTCCAGGCAAGAAACAAATTCCTAAGGAAGAAGTGCTGTGAAAAATCCAGAAGGTATAAAAGCCATTTGAAAAATCACTTCAGGGAGGCTGTTTTGGAAAATCTCCCCAGTCCTCCTGTATGCTTCATGCGAAGCCAACAGAATTTTTGCAAAATCTTTATAGACAGAGCTGCTGCCGGTCTGGACTGGAGGGTACAGACAAGGAACAAACTGAAGGAAAAATTTCTTCAAAGACAGAGCCATGGAGGTTGAAGTCTGGAGTCAAGAAGTCTTGGGCTGGGAGAGCAGAGTGGCCCACACACATGGAAACAGCGAGTTTTCCCTGCAGGTCAAGGGTGGGCTTTCTGCCTCAATGCTCCAGAAGAGTTTTGCCACCTGAAGCCCCAAAGAGGGTGGAGTACATTCCCAGGGAATTGGGGAGAGCTGGCTGCCACCCTACTGTTCAGAGAGGGAAGAGCCTTTGCCCCAGAAAGGCAGAGTCCAGGTGAAACCCCAATGTTTGAGGAGGGTGGGGCAGAGAAGTTGGTCTCCCTAGTGTTGTGGATATGTTGGAGTACTCACCCCAGCATTTGGAGAGAAAAGGGTTGCCACAAACACCCTTAGGAAGGGTTAGACTCCTGTTCTCTCAAACCCCAAGGATGCAACATCATTCTGTGATTGACTCAGACTTTGAAATCTAATGAAGTTTGCCCTGTGGGTTTTAGGAATTGTTTTGGTCCCTTAAACCCTGTTTTCCTTTCAAATTTTCCTTATGGCAATGGGAATGTTTGTCCTGTGAATGTCCCTTCTTTGTATATTGGAAGCAGATAACTTATTCTAAGCTTCACAGGGCAGAGCTAGAGGAGAATTTTGCTTTTGGAAAGACCATGCTTGTAATTGATTCTGATGGAATCTTGTACTTACCTATTGTTACTGAAATGATTTAAGTTTTTGTGATATTGCAATGGGATGATTGTATTTGTATATGAAAAGGGGTCCAGGGGGTGGAATATGCCAGTTTGAATGTATTATGCCCCAAGAATGCCATTATCTTTGATGTAATCTTGTGTGGGCAGATGTATTAGTATTGATTAGATTCTAATTCTTTGAGTGTTTCCATGGAGATGTGACCCACCCAACTGTGGGCGATGACTCTGATTGGATAGTTTCCATGGATATGTGGCCCTGCCCATTCAGCATGGGGCACTATATAAGCTCAGGCAGAAGTAGAAATCTTGCTATAGCCAAGAGGGACACTTTGAAGAATGCACAGGAGCTGAGAGGAACTGAAGTTTACAGAGACATTTTGGAGACGGCCTTTGAAAGCAGACTTTTGCTCCAGAGAAACTAAGAGAGGACAAATGCCCCAAGAGCAACTGAGAGTGACATTTTGGAGAGAAGCTGAAGTCTAGAGAGGACCGTCCTGGGGGAAAACCATTTTGAAACCAGAATTCCAGAGCAGATGACAGCCATGTGCCTTCCCAGCTAACAGAGGTTTTGTGGACACCATTAGCCATCCTCCAGTGAAGGTACACAATTGTTGATGCATTACCTAGAACACTTTATGGCCTTAAGACTGGAACTGTGTAACCCAATAAACCTCCTTTTATAAAAGCCAATCCATTTCTGGTTTTTGCATTCCAGCAGCATTAGCAAACTAGAACAAACATTATGATTTTAATTAACAGCACTGAATTAGATATTTGAATGGCATTAAAGGGAGTTGTTTTGGTTGTACATTTGTTACTAAAATAAAGATTAAAAAAACCCATAGGACTCTACAACACAGAGTACTCCAATGTAAACTATGGACCACAGTTAATTGTACAATTATAATGATATTGTTTCATCAATTATAACAAAGGTACCATAGTAATGCAAACCATTAATAATAGGGAAACCAATGGCTGGGGAGAATGCGGGAACTCTGTTTTCTACATGATTTCTTTGTAAACCTACAACTTGTCCAATTAAAAAATTGTTGTCAAAGAGAAACAGAAGCCTTTTACCTACATAATATGGAAATAGAAATTTTCTTTTCATAGAAAAATTGCCCCAGAAGAAATGTAATTAGATGCTATGATATAATTCACATTATTCAATGCATTTAAAAACTGATACAGAATTACTCCTCCAGGAAAGTAGGTAGAAAGCCAGGAACTGCGTGGACTGGACAACACAGAGCAATCTCACTTTGGGCATACTTCATACAACACTCATGAAAATGTGGAACTGCTGAGATCAGCGAAATCTGTAAGTTTTTGCAGCCGGGGGCCCGTGCCCCTCCCTGCCAGGCTCAGACCCGTGGGAGCAGGGGCTGTCAGCTCCGGGAAGGAGAAGGGAGAACTGCAGTGGCAGCCCTTATCGGAAACTCATTCTACTGATCCAGACTCCAACCATAGATAGACTGAGACCAGACACCAGAGAATCTGAGAGCAGCCAGCCCAGCAGAGAGGAGACAGACACAGAAAAAAACAGCAAGAAAAACTCCAAAATAAAAGTGGAGGATTTTTGGAGTTCTGGTGAACATAGAAAGGGGAAGGGCAGAGCTCAGGCCCTCAGGCTCATATGCAAATCCCGAAGAAAAGCTGATCTCTCTGCCCTGTGGACCTTTCCTTAATGGCCCTAATTGCTTTGTCTCTTAGCATTTCAATAACCCATTAGATCCGTGAGGAGGGCCCTTTTTTTTTTTTTAATCCTTTTTTCTTTTTCTAAAACAATTACTCTAAGAAGCCCAATACAGAAAGCTTCAAAGACTTGCAATTTGGGCAGGTCAAGACAAGAGCAGAACTAAGAGAGCTCTGAGACAAAAGGCAATAATCCAGTGGCTGAGAAATTTTACTAAACACCACAACTTCCCAAGAAAAGGGGGGTGTCTGCTCACAGCCATCATCCTGCTGGACAGGAAACACTCCTGCCCATAGCCAGCCCCATAGCCCAGAGCTGCCCCAGACAACCCAGTGTGACGGAAGTGCTTCAAATAACAGGCACACACCACAAAACTGGGTGTGGACATTAGCCTTCCCTGCAACCTGAGCTGATTGTCCCAGAGTTGGGAAGGTGGAGCAGTGTGAATTAACAAAGCCCCATTCAGCCATCATTTCAGCAGACTGGGAGCCTCCCTACACAGCCCAGCAGCCCAGAACTGCCCTGGGGGGACGGCACTCACCTGTGACATAGCACAGTCATCCCTCAACAGAGGACCAGGGGGTGCACAGCCTGGAAGAGGGACCCACTGGAAAGTCTGAGGAGCCATACGCCAATACCAAGGACTTGTGGGTCAGTGGCAGAGACAAACTGTGGCAGGACTGAACTGAAGGATTAGACTATTGCAGCAGCTTTAAAACTCCAGGATCACCAGGGAGATTTGATTGTTAGAGCCACCCCCACTCCCTGACTGCCCAGAAACACGCCCCATATACAGGGCGGGCAACACCAACTACACACACAAGCTTGGTACACCAATTGGATCCCACAAGACTCACTACCCCACTCACCACAAAGGCAAAGCAGGGGAGAACTGGCTTGTGGAGAACAGGTGGCTCATGGACGCCACCTGCTGGTTAGTTACAGAAAGTGTACTCCACAAAGCTGTAGATCTGATAAATTAGAGATAAGGACTTCAATTGGTCTACACATCCTAAAAGAACCCTATCAAGTTCAGCAAATGCCAAGAGGCCAAAAACAACAGAAAATTATAAAGCATATGAAAAAACCAGATGATATGGATAACCCAAGCCCAAGCACCCAAATCAAAAGATCAGAGGAGACACAGCACCTGGAGCAGCTACTCAAAGAACTAAAGATGAACAATGAGACCATAGTACAGAGTACAAAGGATATCAAGAAGACCCTAAAAGAGCATAAAGAAGACATTGCAAGACTAAATAATAAAATAGATGATCTTATGGAAATTAAAGAAACTTGACCAAATTAAAAAGATTCTGGACACACATAGTACAAGACTAGAGGAAGTTGAACAACGAATCAGTGACCTGGAAGATGACAGAATGGAAAATGAAAGCACAAAAGAAAGAATGGGGGAGGCGGGGCAAGATGGCAGACTGGTGAGCTGTATGTTTTAGTTACTCCTCCAGGAAAGTAGGTAGAAAGCCAGGAACTGCGTGGACTGGACACCACAGAGCAATCTGACTTTGGGCATACTTCATACAACACTCATGAAAACGTCGAACTGCTGAAATCAGCGAAATCTGTAAGTTTTTGCGGCCAGGGGACCCGCGCCCCACCCTGCCAGGCTCAGTCCCGTGGGAGGAGGGGCTGTCAGCTCCAGAAAGGAGAAGGGAGAACTGCAGTGGCTGCTCTTATTGGAAACTCATTCTACTGATCCAGACTCCAACCATAGATAGACTGAGAACAGACACCAGAGAATCTGAGAGCAGCCAGCCCAGCAGAGAGGAGACAGGCATAGAAAAAAAACAACAACACGAAAAACTCCAAAATAAAAGCAGAGGATTTTTGGAGTTCTGGTGAACACAGAAAGGGGAAGGGCGGAGCTCAGGCCCTAAGGCGCATATGCAAATCCCAAAGAAAAGCCGATCTCTCTGCCCTGTGGACCTTTCCTTAATGGCCCTGGTTGCTTTGTCTCTTAGCATTTCAATAACCCATTAGATCTCTGAGGAGGGCCCTTTTTTTTTTTTTTTTTTAATCCTTTTTTCTTTTTCTAAAACAATTACTCTAAGAAGCCCAATACAGAAAGCTTCAGAGACTTTCAATTTGGGCACGTCAAGTCAAGAGCAGAACTAAGAGAGCTCTGAGACAAAAGGCAATAATTCAGTGGCTAAGAAAATTCACTAAACACCACAACTTCCCAAGAAAAGGGTGTCCGCTCACAGCCACCATCCTGGTGGACAGGAAACACTCCTGCCCATCGCCAGCCCCATAGCCCAGAGCTGCCCCAGACAACCCAGTGTGACGGAAGTGCTTCAAATAACAGGCACACACCACAAAACTGGGCGTGGACATTAGCCTTCCCTGCAACCTCAGCTGATTGTCCCAGAGTTGGGAAGGTGGAGCAGTGTGAACTAACAAAGCCCCATTCAGCCATCATTTGAGCAGACTGGGAGCCTCCCTACACAGCCCAGCAGCCCAGAACTGCCCTGGGGGGACGGCACTCACCTGTGACATAGCACAGTCATCCCTCAACGGAGGACCCGGGGTGCACAACCTGGAAAAGGGGCCCACTTGCAAGTCTCAGGAGCCATACACCAATACCAAGGACTTGTGGGTCAGTGGCAGAGACAAACTGTGGCAGGACTGAACTGAAGGATTAGACTATTGCAGCAGCTTTAAAACTCTAGGATCACCAGGGAGATTTGATTGTTAGCACCACCCCCCCTCCGCGACTGCCCAGAAACACGCCCCACATACAGGGCAGGCAACACCAACTACACACGCAAGCTTGGTACACCAATTGGGCCCCACAAGACTCACTCCCCCACTCAAAAAAAAAAGGCTAAGCAGGGGAGAACTGGCTTGTGGAGAACAGGTGGCTCGTGGACGCCACCTGCTGGTTAGTTAGAGAAAGTGTACTCCACGAAGCTGTCGATCTGATAAATTAGAGATAAGGACTTCAATTGGTCTACACATCCTAAAAGAACCCTATGAAGTTCAGCAAATGCCACGAGGCCAAAAACAACAGAAAATTATAAAGCATATGAAAAAACCAGACGATATGGATAACCGAAGCCCAAGCACCCAAATCAAAAGACCAGAAGAGACACAGCACCGAGAGCAGCTACTCAAAGAACTAAAGATGAACAATGAGACCATAGTACAGGATATAAAGGAAATCAAGAAGACTCTAGAAGAACATAAAGAAGACATTGCAAGACTAAATAAAAAAATGGATGATCTTATGGAAATTAAAGAAACTGTTGACCAAATTAAAAAGATTCTGGACACTCATAGTACAAGACTAGAGGAAGTTGAACAACGAATCAGTGACCTGGAAGATGACAGAATGGAAAATGAAAGCATAAAAGAAAGAATGGGGAAAAAAATTGAAAAAATCGAAATGGACCTCAGGGATATGATAGATAATATGAAACGTCCAAATATAAGACTCATTGGTGTTCCAGAAGGGGAAGAAAAGGGTAAAGGTCTAGGAAGAGTATTCAAAGAAATTGTTGGGGAAAACTTCCCAAATCTTCTAAACAACATAAATACACAAATCATAAATGCTCAGCGAACTCCAAATAGAATAAATCCAAATAAACCCACTCCGAGACATATACTGATCACACTGTCAAACACAGAAGAGAAGGAGCAAGTTCTGAAAGCAGCAAGAGAAAAGCAATTCACCACATACAAAGGAAACAGCATAAGACTAAGTAGTGACTACTCAGCAGCCACCATGGAGGCGAAAAGGCAGTGGCACGATATATTTAAAATTCTGAGTGAGAAAATTTTCCAGCCAAGAATACTTTATCCAGCAAAGCTCTCCTTCAAATTTGAGGGAGAGCTTAAATTTTTCACAGACAAAGAAATGCTGAGAGAATTTGCTAACAAGAGACCTGCCCTACTGGAGATACTAAAGGGAGCCCTACAGACAGAGAAACAAAGACAGGACAGAGAGACTTGGAGAAAGGTTCAGTACTAAAGAGGTTCAGTATGGGTACAATAAAGGACATTAATAGACAGAGGGGAAAAATATGGCAAACATAAACCAAAGGATAAGATGGCCGATTCAAGAAATGCCTTCACGGTTATAACGTTGAATGTAAATGGATTAAACTCCCCAATTAAAAGATATAGATTCGCAGAATGGATCAAAAAAATGAACCATCAATATGCTGCGTACAAGAGACTCATCTTAGACACAGGGACACTAAGAAACTGAAAGTGAAAGGATGGAAAAAAATATTTCATGCAAGCTACAGCCAAAAGAAAGCAGGTGTAGCAATATTAATCTCAGATAAAATAGACTTCAAATGCAGGGATGTTTTGAGAGACAAAGAAGGCCACTACATACTAATAAAAGGGGCAATTCAGCAAGAAGAAATAACAATCGTAAATGTCTATGCACCCAATCAAGATGCCACAAAATACATGAGAGAAACACTGGCAAAACTAAAGGAAGCAATGAATGTTTCCACAATAATTGTGGGAGACTTCAACACATCACTCTCTCCTATAGATAGATCAACCAGACAGAGGACCAATAAGGAAATTGAAAACCTAAACAATCTGATAAATGAATTAGATTTAACAGACATATACAGAACATTACATCCCAAATCACCAGGATACACATACTTTTCTAGTGCTCACAGAACTTTCTCCAGAATAGATCATATGCTGGGACATAAAAAAAGCCTCAGTAAATTTAAAAAGATTGAAATTATTCAAAGCACATACTCTGACCACAATGGAATAAAATTGGAAGTCAATAACCATCAGAGACTTAGGAAATTCACAAATACCTGGAGGTTAAACAACACACTCCTAAACAATCAGTAGGTTAAAGAAGAAATAGCAAGATCAATTGCTAAATATATAGAGACGAATGAAAATGAGAACACAACATACCAAAACCTATGGGATGCAGCAAAAGCAGTGCTGAGGGGGAAATTTATAGCACTAAACGCATATATTAAAAAGGAAGAAAGAGCGAAAATCAAAGAACTAATGGATCAACTGAAGCAGCTAGAAAATGAACAGCAAACCAATCCTAAACCAAGTACAAGAAAAGAAATAACAAGGATTAAAGCAGAAATAAATGACATAGAGAACAAAAAAACAATAGAGAGGATAAATATCACCAAAAGTTGGTTCTTTGAGAAGATCAACAAGATTGACAAGCCCCTAGCTAGACTGACAAAATCAAAAAGAGAGAAGACCCATAGAAACAAAATAATGAATGAAAAAGGTGACATAACTGCAGATCCTGAAGAAATTAAAAAAAATTATAAGAGGATATTATGAACAACTGTATGGCAACAAACTGGATAATGTAGAAGAAATGGACAATTTCCTGGAAACGTATGAACAACCTAGACTGACCAGAGAAGAAACAGAAGACCTCAACCAACCCATCACAAGCAAAGAGATCCAATCAGTCATCAAAAATATTCCCACAAATAAATGCCCAGGGCCAGATGGCTTCACAGGGGAATTCTACCAAACTTTCCAGAAAGAACTGACACCAATCTTACTCAAACTCTTTCAAAACAGTGAAAAAAATGGAACACTACCTAACTCATTTTATGAAGCTAACATCAATCTAATACCAAAACCAGGCAAAGATGATACAAAAAAGGAAAACTACCGGCCAATCTCCCTAATGAATATAGATGCAAAAATCCTCAACAAAATACTTGCAAATCGAATCCAAAGACACATTAAAAAAATCATACACCATGACTAAGTGGGGTTCATTCCAGGCATGCAAGGATGGTTCAACATAAGAAAAACAATCAATGTATTACAACACATTAAAAACTCGAAAGGGAAAAATCAATTGATCATCTCAATAGATGCTGAAAAAGCATTTGACAAAATCCAACATCCCTTTTTGATAAAAACACTTCAAAAAGTAGGAATTGAAGGAAACTTCCTCAACATGATAAAGAGCATATATGAAAAACCTACAGCCAGCATAGTACTCAATGGTGAGAGACTGAAAGCCTTCCCTCTAAGATCAGGAACAAGACAAGGATGCCCGCTGTCACCACTGTTATTCAACATTGTGCTGGAAGTGCTAGCCAGGGCAATCCGGCAAGACAAAGAAATAAAAGGCATCCAAATTGGAAAAGAAGAAGTAAAACTGTCATTGTTTGCAGATGATATGATCTTATATCTAGAAAACCCTGAGAAATCAACGATACACCTACTAGAGCTAATAAACAAATTTAGCAAAGTAGCGGGATACAAGATTAATGCACATAAGTCAGTAATGTTTCTATATGCTAGAAATGAACAAACTGAAGAAACACTCAAGAAAAAGATACCATTTTCAATAGCAACTAAAAAAATCAAGTACCTAGGAATAAACTTAACCAAAGATGTAAAAGACCTATACAAAGAAAACTACATAACTCTACTAAAAGAAATAGAAGGGGACCTTAAAAGATGGAAAAATATTCCATGTTCATGGATAGGAAGGCTAAATGTCATTAAGATGTCAATTCTACCCAAACTCATCTACAGATTCAATGCAATCCCAATCAAAATTCCAACAACCTACTTTGCAGACTTGGAAAAGCTAGTTATCAAATTTATTTGGAAAGGGAAGATGCCTCGAATTGCTAAAGACACTCTAAAAAAGAAAAACGAAGTGGGAGGACTTACACTCCCTGACTTTGAAGCTTATTATAAAGCCACAGTTGCCAAAACAGCATGGTACTGGCACAAAGATAGACATATAGATCAATGGAATCGAATTGAGAATACAGAGATAGACCCTCAGATCTATGGCCGACTGATCTTTGATAAGGCCCCCAAAGTCACCGAACTGAGCCATAATGGTCTTTTCAACAAATGGGGCTGGGAGAGTTGGATATCCATATCCAAAAGAATGAAAGAGGACCCCTACCTCACACCCTACACAAAAATTAACTCAAAATGGACCAAAGATCTCAATATAAAAGAAAGTACCATAAAACTCCTAGAAGATAATGTAGGAAAACATCTTCAAGACCTTGTATTAGGAGGCCACTTCCTAGACTTTACACCCAAAGCACAAGCAACAAAAGAGAAAATAGATAAATGGGAACTCCTCAAGCTTAGAAGTTTCTGCACCTCAAAGGAATTTCTCAAAAAGGTAAAGAGGCAGCCAACTCAATGGGAAAAAATTTTTGGAAACCATGTATCTGACAAAAGACTGATATCTTGCATATACAAAGAAATCCTACAACTCAATGACAATAGTACAGACAGCCCAATTATAAAATGGGCAAAAGATATGAAAAGACAGTTCTCTGAAGAGGAAATACAAATGGCCAAGAAACACATGAAAAAATGTTCAGCTTCACTAGCTATTAGAGAGATGCAAATTAAGACCACAATGAGATACCATCTAACACCGGTTAGAATGGCTGCCATTAAACAAACAGGAAACTACAGATGCTGGAGGGGATGTGGAGAAATTGGAACTCTTATTCATTGTTGGTGGGACTGTATAATGGTTCAGCCACTCTGGAAGTCAGTCTGGCAGTTCCTTAGAAAACTAGATATAGAGCTACCATTCGATCCAGCGATTGCACTTCTCGGTATATACCCGGAAGATCGGAAAGCAGTGACACGAACAGATATCTGCACGTCAATGTTCATAGCAGCATTATTCACAATTGCCAAGAGATGGAAACAACCCAAATGTCCTTCAACAGATGAGTGGATAAATAAAATGTGGTATATACACACGATGGAATACTACGCGGCAGTAAGAAGGAACGATCTGGTGAAACATATGACAACATGGATGAACCTTGAAGACATAATGCTGAGCGAAATAAGCCAGGCACAAAAAGAGAAATATTATATGCTACCACTAATGTGAACTTTGAAAAATGTAAAACAAATGGTTTATAATGTAGAATGTAGGGGAACTAGCAGTAGAGAGCAATTAAGGAAGGGGGAACAATAATCCAAGAAGAACAGATAAGCTATTTAACGTTCTGGGGATGCCCAGAAATGACTATGGTCTGTTAATTTCTGATGGATGTTGTGATGGTTGGGTTCATGTGTCAACTTGGCTAGGTGGCCTAGCTGTCTGGTCAAGCGGGCACTGGCCTGACGATTCCTGTGAGGCTATTTGAGGCTGGTTGGTTTGTCGGATCATCAGTCAATTGACTGCAGCTGACTGATGACTCATCAAGGGGCGTGCTTCCACAGTGAGAGAATGCAATTGGCTGGATTTGGTCCGGGTGATCAGTTGGAGGCTTATAAGCCGGACAGTTAGAGAACCTTCACTTCTTCTTCAGCTGCTCAGTGAAGCTTTTCCTGGGGAGCTCGTCGAAGTTGCCAGTTCGTTTCCTGAGGAGTTCGTCAAAGTTGTCGGTTCGTTTCCTGAGTTCTTCAAAGTTGCCGGTTCGTTTCCTGAGGAGTTCGTCAAAGTTGTCGGTTCGTTTCCCGAGGAGTTCGTCGGACGTCTTCCTTGGAGTTGACAGCTTGTTGACGGCTCTGCAGAATTTGGACTCGTGCGCTCCCGCAGTTGCGTGAGTCACTTTTACAATTTGATAATAAGAGACATCTCTCATTGATTCTGTTCCCAAGGAGAACCCTAACTAATACAACTTGGTACCGGAAGTGGTTCTTGAGAAACGGAATCTTAAAATGGGCTTTTACAACTTGTTTTCTACTCTGATTAGATTCAGAGGCACTAATGACTCTATTTCCAATAATCAAGAGGGTACTAAGAGTCCATGGCAGGAGATGGCAAAGGAAATACGCAAAATAGCACCATTTGATTCTCCTAATTGTGCTCTAGTACGAAGCGAGGCTCTGGGTGACAGCGTTTTCGACACTTTCACAGAGTTTTGCAGTATTAAGAAGTATAATGATGTTGGCTGGCTGCTCTTAGATACTTTGGATACAGTTGTAAGAGAAAGGGATGAGCTAAAGGCTTCAAATTCAAAACTTGAATGCCGTATGACAGATGTAAAGAGTTCCATCTGTGCCCTGAAAGAAAATCTTATTTCCTGTGCCCGCAGACTGGAGGTTTCTGAAAATCAGACGCAGTTTCTTATTGTGCGAGTAGCACATTTACAGCGTAAACTAAAATCTCAACCTCTCAGGGTGTCTGCTGTTAAAGTAAAGGCATTGATTGGAAAAGAATGGGACCCAGAAACTTGGGATGGAGACATATGGATTGATAATAATGACAGTGAGGACATTGGAACCCTGGATTCTGCTGGGTCATTGTTAGATTTACCTGTAGAGGGCTGTCCTGGGGAAACAGCTTCTCTGCCTCCAGTCTGCCCTAAGGAGCCTGCCACGCAACTCCTACCTAAGGAGATTGACCCTTCAATGCCTGCTAATCTTGTAATCACCTCCCCTGAGGAAGCAGCCCTCACTCTTTCGTCTGGAGAGACTAATCCTGTTTTAAGAGATGAAAATGCAACAGAGTGCCCTGAGGTGAATGGCTTGAGAGATAATTCTAACTCTTTTCATGACCCACCCCCACCACCAGTTTTTGCTTCAAGACCTACAACTAGGCTCAAGTCCCAACAAGCCCCAAAGGGTGAGGTACAAAGTGTGACCCATGAGGAAGTACGCTATACTCCAAAAGAACTGTATGAGTTTTCCAACTTATACAGACAGAAACCAGGGGAATATGTGTGGGAATGGATATTGAGAGTGTGGGATAATGGTGGAAGGAATATAAGGTTGGATCAGGCTGAATTTACTGATATGGGCCCACTAAGCAGAGATTCTGCATTCAATGTTGTAGCTCGAGGGGTTAGAAAGGGTGTTAACAGTTTGTTTGGGTGGCTGGCTGAAACATGGATCAAAAGGTGGCCGGCATTACCAGAAGTTGAAATGCCAGAACTGCCCTGGTATAATGTGGAGGAGGGGATTCAAAGGCTTAGAGAGATTGGAATGTTAGAGTGGATTTATCATGGAAAACCTGCTCACACAGTCCTGGAATGTCCAGAGGACACACCTTTTACCAGGACTGTAAGGAATAAATTTGTGAAACTAGCTCCATCATCCCTGAAGAGCTCTGTAGTCGCCCTTCTCTGTAGGTCAGATATTACTGTAGGAACTGCTGTCACTGAGCTGGAATCCTTAAACACAATGGGGATAATCGGGTCCCGAGTCAGCAGAAGCCAAGTGGCTGCAGTTAATCGCCACAGACAAGGTGGACAGGGCTACCATAATGTAAAACAGGCTCAAAGCAGCAATCAAAATAATATGACTCGCAGAGACTTATGGCGTTGGCTAGTGGATCATGGAGTACCAAGTAGTAAAATAGATGGGCAATCGACTAAATTCTTGTTTGAACTATATAAGCAGAAGAATTCTAGGCCACGTGAACAAAAATCTCCCTTGAATTACAAAAACAGAGAGTCACGGCCCCTTAATCAATTCCCAGACTTGAGACAGTTTACAGATCCAGAGCCTCTTGAATGAAGGGAAGGCCGGGTACCCTTGGAGAAGGACCCTGTCACACTGCCAAAAATTTACACTGTTAATCTTCCTCCCAGCCTTCCCCAGGGGGACCTACGGCCTTTTACCAGGTGACTGTGCATTGGGGAAAAGGAAATGATCAGATATTTCGTGGATTATTAGACACTGGGTCAGAAGTGACATTAATTCCCGGAGACCCAAAACGTCACTCTGGTCCACCAGTCAGAGTTGGGGCTTATGGAGGTCAGATGATTGATGGAGTTTTAGCCCAGGTCCGTCTCACAGTGGGTCCAGTGGGTCCCCGGACCCATTCTGTGGTTATTTCCCCAGTGCCGGAATGCATAATTGGAATAGACATACTCAGCAACTGGCAGAATCCTCACATTGGTTCCCTGACTCCTGGAGTGAGGGCTATTATGGTGGGAAAGGCCAAGTGGAAGCCACTAGAGCTGCCTCTGCCTAGCAAAGTAGTGAACCAGAAGCAATACCGGATTCCTGGAGGGATTGCAGAGATTAATGCCACTCTTAAGGACTTGAAGGATGCAGGGGTGGTGATTCCCACCACATCCCCATTCAACTCTCCTATTTGGCCTGTGCAGAAAACAGATGGGTCTTGGAGGATGACTGTGGATTATCGTAAGCTTAACCAGGTGGTGACTCCAATTGCAGCTTCTGTCCCAGATGTGGTATCATTGCTTGAGCAAATCAACACATCCCCTGGTACCTGGTATGCAGCTATTGATCTGGCAAATGCTTTTTTCTCAATTGCTGTCAGCAAGGACCACCAGAAACAGTTTGCATTTAGCTGGCAAGGCCAGCAGTTTACATTCACCGTGCTACCTCAGGGTTATATCAACTCTCCAGCCCTATGTCATAATATTGTCTGCAGGGATCTTGATCATTTCTCCCTCCCACAAGACATCACACTGGTCCATTATATTGATGATATCATGTTGATTGGACCTAGTGAGCAAGAAGTAGCAACTACTCTAGATTTGTTGGTAAGGTATTTGCGTGGCAGAGGATGGGAGATAAATCCAACAAAAATACAAGGCCCTTCCACCTCAGTAAAATTTCTAGGTGTTCAGTGGTGTGGGGCCTGTCGAGATATTCCTTCTAAGGTGAAGGATAAGCTGCTGCATCTGGCCCCTCCTACAACCAAAAAAGAGGCACAACGTTTAGTTGGCCTCTTTGGGTTTTGGAGACAACATATTCCTCATTTAGGTGTGCTGCTCCGGCCCATTTACCGAGTGACTAGAAAAGCTTCTAGTTTTGAGTGGGGACCGGAGCAAGATGAGGCTCTGCAACAGGTCCAGGCTGCTGTGCAAGCTGCTCTGCCACTTGGACCATATGATCCAGCTGATCCAATGGTGCTGGAAGTGTCAGTGGCAAATAGAGATGCTGTTTGGAGCCTTTGGCAGGCTCCTATAGGAGAATCACAACGCAGGCCCTTAGGATTTTGGAGTAAAGCTTTACCATCCTCTGCAGACAACTACTCTCCATTTGAGAAACAACTGTTGGCCTGCTACTGGGCCTTAGTAGAGACAGAACGCTTAACCATGGGCCACCAAGTTACCATGAGACCTGAGTTACCTATCATGAGCTGGGTGTTATCTGACCCACCAAGCCATAAAGTTGGGCGTGCACAGCAGCACTCCATCATAAAATGGAAATGGTATATACGAGATAGAGCTCGAGCAGGTCCTGAAGGTACAAGTAAGTTACATGAGGAAGTGGCCCAAATGCCCATGGCCCCCACTCCTTCCACCTTACCTTTTCTTGCCCAGCCCACAGCTATGGCATCTTGGGGAGTTCCTTACAGTCAGTTGACTGAGGAAGAGAAGACTCGGGCCTGGTTTACAGATGGTTCTGCACGATATGCAGGTACCACCCGAAAGTGGACAGCTGCAGCACTGCAGCCCCTTTCTGGGATATCCCTGAAGGACAGTGGTGAGGGGAAATCCTCCCAGTGGGCAGAACTTCGAGCAGTGCACCTGGTTGTTCACTTTGCTTGGAAAGAGAACTGGCCAGAGGTGCGTCTGTATACTGATTCCTGGGCTGTTGCTAATGGTTTGGCTGGATGGTCAGGGACTTGGAAGGAACATGATTGGAAGATTGGTGACAAAGAAGTCTGGGGAAGGGGTATGTGGATAGACCTTTCTGAGTGGGCAAACAACATGAAGATATTTGTGTCCCATGTGAATGCTCACCAGAGGGTGACTTCAGCAGAAGAAGGTTTTAATAACCAAGTGGATAAAATGACCCGTTTGGTGGATACCAATCAGCCTCTTTCCCCAGCAACTCCTGTCATTGCCCAATGGGCTCATGAACAAAGTGGTCATGGTGGTAGGGATGGAGGTTATGCATGGACTCAGCAACATGGACTTCCACTCACCAAGGCTGACCTGGCCACAGCCACTGCTGAGTGTCCAATTTGCCAGCAGCAGAGACCCACACTCAGTCCCCGATATGGCACCATTCCTCGGGGTGATCAGCCTGCTACCTGGTGGCAGGTTGATTACATCGGACCACTTCCATCATGGAAAGGGCAGTGATTTGTTCTTACTGGAACAGACACATACTCCGGATATGGGTTTGCCTTCCCTGCACGAAATGCTTCTGCCAAAACTACAATACGTGGACTTACAGAATGCCTCATCCACCGTCATGGTATTCCACACAGCATTGCTTCGGACCAAGGAACCCGCTTCACAGCAAATGAAGTGAGGGGATGGGCACATGCTCATGGAATTCTGTGGTCTTACCATGTTCCCCATCATCCAGAAGCAGCTGGGTTGATAGAACGGTGGAATGGACTATTGAAGACTCAATTACGGCGCCAACTAGGTGGCAATACCTTGCAGGGCTGGGGCAGTGTTCTCCAGGAGGCTGTGTATGCTCTGAATCAGCGTCCACTCTATGGTGCTGTTTCTCCCATAGCCAGGATTCATGGGTCCAGGAATCAAGGGGTGGAAACAGGAGTAGCACCACTCACTATCACTCCTAGTGATCCACTAGGAAAATTTTTGCTTCCTGTCCCTGCAAGTTTAAGCTCTGCTGGTCTACAGGTCTTGGTTCCAAAAGGAGGAGTGCTTCCACCAGGAAACACAACAATAATCCCATTGAACTGGAAGTTAAGGCTGCCACCTGGCCACTTTGGGCTTCTTATGCCTCTGAATCAACAGGCAAGTAAGGGGATTACTATACTGGCTGGGGTGATTGATCCTGACTATCAAGGGGAAATAGCACTGCAGCTACACAATGGAAGTAAAGAAGAGTTTTCCTGGCATACAGGAGATCCCCTGGGGCGTCTCTTAGTACTACCATGCCCCGTGACTAAAGTCAATGGAAAACTGCAACAACCCAACCCAGGCAGGACTACCAATGGCCAAGAAACTTCAGGAATGAAGGTTTGGGTCACCCCACCAGGCAAAGAACCACGGCCAGCTGAAGTGCTTGCTGAGGGTAAAGGGAACATGGAATGGGTAGTGGAAGAAGGTCATGATAAATATGAACTACGGCCACATGACCAGTTACAGAAACGAGGACTATGATGATATGAATATTTCCTCCTCGTTTTGTGATGATTATGTTTGTATTTGTCTGTGAAGAAAATATTTTTGCTTTCTTCTCTGTCTTATCCCCTTATCATATGGCATAAGCTGTAACGTTCATTTTGAAGATATGGTTTTAGGTGATGTGTACGACTGCCAAGTTGACAAGGGGTGGACTGTGATGGTTGGGTTCATGTGTCAACTTGGCTAGGTGGCCTAGCTGTCTGGTCAAGCGGGCACTGGCCTGACGATTCCTGTGAGGCTATTTGAGGCTGGTTGGTTTGTCGGATCATCAGTCAATTGACTGCAGCTGACTGATGATTCATCAAGGGGCGTGCTTCCACAGTGAGAGAATGCAATTGGCTGGATTTGGTCCGGGTGATCAGTTGGAGGCTTATAAGCCGGACAGTTAGAGAACCTTCACTTCTTCTTCAGCTGCTCAGTGAAGCTTTTCCTGGGGAGCTCGTCGAAGTTGCCAGTTCGTTTCCTGAGGAGTTCGTCAAAGTTGTCGGTTCGTTTCCTGAGTTCTTCAAAGTTGCCGGTTCGTTTCCTGAGGAGTTCGTCAAAGTTGTCGGTTCGTTTCCCGAGGAGTTCGTCGGACGTCTTCCTTGGAGTTGACAGCTTGTTGACGGCTCTGCAGAATTTGGACTCGTGCGCTCCTGCAGTTGCGTGAGTCACTTTTACAATTTGATAATAAGAGACATCTCTCATTGATTCTGTTCCCAAGGAGAACCCTAACTAATACAGATGTAGTAGGAACAAGTTCACTGAAATGTTGCTATATTATGTAACTTTCTTGGGGTAAAGTAGGAACATGTTGGAAGTTAAGCAGTTATCTTAGGTTAGTTGTCTTTTTCTTACTCCCTTGTTATGGTCTCTTTGAAATGTTCTTTTATTGTATGTTTGTTTTCTTTTTAACTTTTTTTTTCATACAGTTGATTTAAAAAAGAAGGGAAAGTTAAAAAAAAAAAAAGAAAAAAGACAAACAAGGAAAAAAAAAAAAAGATGTAGTGCCCCCTTGAGGAGCCTGTGGAGAATGCAGGGGTATTGGCCTACCCCACCTCCATGGTTGCTAACATGACCACAGACATAGGGGACTGGTGGTTTGATGGGTTGAGCCCTCTACCATAAGTTTTACCCTTGGGAAGACGGTTGCTGCAAAGGAGAGGCTAGGCCTCCCTGTATTTGTGCCTAAGAGTCTCCTCCTGAATGCCTCTTTGTTGCTCAGATGTGGCCCTCTCTCTCTGGCTAAGCCAACTTGAAAGGTGAAATCACTGCCCTCCCCTCTACGTGGGATCAGACACCCAGGGCAGTGAATCTCCCTGGCAACGTGGAATATGACTCCCGGGGAGGAATGTAGACCCGGCATCGTGGGATGGAGAACATCTTCTTGACCAAAAGGGGGATGTGAAAGGAAATGAAATAAGCTTCAGTGGCAGAGAGATTCCAAAATGAGCCGAGAGATCACTCTGGTGGGCACTCTTACGCACACTTTAGACAACCTTTTTTAGGTTCTAAAGAATTGGGGTAGCTGGTGGTGGATACCTGAAACTATTAAACTACAACCCAGAACCCATGAATCTCGAAGACAGTTGTATAAAAATGTAGCTTATGAGGGGTGACAGTGGGATTGGGAATGCCATAAGGACCAAACTCCACTTTGTCTAGTTTATGGATGGATGTGTAGAAAAGTAGGGGAAGCAAACAAACAGACAAAGGTACCCAGTGTTCTTTTTTACTTCAATTGCTCTTTTTCACTCTAATTATTATTCTTGTTATTTTTGTGTGTGTGCTAATGAAGGTGTCAGGGATTGATTTAGGTGATGAATGTACAACTATGTAATGGTACTGTAAACAATCGAAAGTACAATTTGTTTTGTATGACTGCGTGGTATGTGAATATATCTCAATAAAATGATGATTAAAAAAAATTATAAGAGGATACTATGAACAACTGTATGGCAACAAACTGGATAATGTAGAGGAAATGGACAATTTCCTGCAAACATACGAACAACCTAGACTGACCAGAGAAGAAATAGAAGACCTCAATCAACCCATCACAAGCAAAGAGATCCAATCAGTCATCAAAAATCTTCCCACAAATAAATGCCCAGGGACAGATGGCTTCACACGGGAATTCTACCAAACTTTCCAGAAAGAACTGATACCAATCTTACTCAAACTCTTTCAAAACATTGAAGAAAATGGAATACTACCTAACTCATTTTATGAAGCTAACATCAATCTAATACCAAAACCAGGCAAAGATGCTACAAAAAAGAAAAACTACCGGCCAATCTCCCTAATGAATATAGATGCAAAAATCCTCAACAAAATACTTGCAAATTGAATCCAAAGACACATTAAAAAAATCGTACACCATGACCAAGTGGGGTTGATTCCAGGCATGCAAGGATGGTTCAACGTAAGAAAATCAATCAAAGTATTACAACACATTAACAATTCTAAAGGGAAAAATCAAATGATCATCTCAATAGATGCTGAAAAAGCATTTGACAAAATCCAACATCCCTTTTTGATAAAAACACTTCAAAAGGTAGTAATTGAAGGAAACTTCCTCAATATGCTAAAGAGCATATATGAAAAACCCACAGCCAGCATAATACTCAATGGTGAGAGACTGAAAGCCTTCCCGCTAAGATCAGGAACAAGACAAGGATGTCCGCTGTCACCACTGTTATTCAACATTGTGCTGGAAGTGCTAGCCCGGGCAATCTGGCAAGACAAAGAAATAAAAGGCATCCAAACCAGAAAGGAGGAAGTGAAACTGTCATTGTTTGCAGATGATATGATCTTATATCTGGAAAACCCTGCGAAATCGACGATACAGCTACTAGAGCTAATAAACAAATTTAGCAAAGTAGCAGGATACAAGATTAATGCACATAAGTCAGTAATGTTTCTATATGCTAGAAATGAACAAACTGAAAAGACACTCAAGAAAAAGATACCATTTTCAATAGCAACTAAAAAAATCAAGTACCTAGGAATCAACTTAACCAAAGATGTAAAAGACCTATACAAAGAAAACTACATAACTCTACTAAAAGAAATAGAAAGGGACCTTAAAAGATGGAAAAATCTTCCATGCTCATGGACAGGAAGGCTAAATGTCATTAAGATGTCAATTCTACCCAAACTCATCTACAGATTCAACGCAATCCCAATCAAAATTCCAACAACCTACTTTGCAGACTTGGAAAAGCTAGTTATCAAATTTATTTGGAAAGGGAAGATGCCTCGAATTGCTAAAGACACTCTGAAAAAGAAAAACGAAGTGGGAGGACTTACCCTCCCTGACTTTGAAACTTATTATAAAGCCACAGTTGTCAAAACAGCATGGTACTGGCAGAAAGATAGTCAAATAGATCAATGGAATCAAATTGAGAATTCAGAGATAGACCCTCAGATCTATGGCCAACTGATCTTTGATAAGGCCCCCAAAGTCACTGAACTGAGTCATAACGGTCTTTTCAACAAATGGGGCTGGGAGAGTTGGATATCCATATCCAAAAGAATGAAAGAGGACCCCTACCTCACACCCTACACAAAAATTAACTCAAAATGGACGAAAGATCTCAATATAAAAGAAAGTACCATAAAACTCCTAGAAGATAATGTAGGAAAACATCTTCAAGACGTTGTGTTAGGTGGCCACTTCCTAGACTTTACACCCAAAGCACAAGCAACAAAAGAAAAAATAGATAAATGGGAACTCCTCAAGCTTACAAGTTTCTGCACCTCAAAGGAATTTCTCAAAAAGGTAAAGAGGCAGCCAACTCAATGGGAAAAAATTTTTGGAAACCATGTATCTGACAAAAGACTGATATCTTGCATATACAAAGAAATCCTACAACTCAATGACAATAGTACAGACAGCCCAATTATAAAATGGGCAAAAGATATGAAAAGACAGTTCTCTGAAGAGGAAATACAAATGGCCAAGAAACACATGAAAAAATGTTCAGCTTCACTAGCTATTAGAGAGATGCAAATTAAGACCACAATGAGATACCATCTAACACCGATTAGAGTGGCTGCCATTAAACAAACAGGAAACTACAAATGCTGGAGGGGATGTGGAGAAATTGGAACTCTTATTCATTGTTGGTGGGACTGTATAATGGTTCAGCCACTCTGGAAGTCAGTCTGGCAGTTCCTTAGAAAACTAGATATAGAGTTACCTTTCAATCCAGCAATTGCACTTCTCGGTATATACCCGGAAGATCGGAAAGCAGTGACACGAACAGATATCTGCACGCCAATGTTCATAGCAGCATTATTCACAACTGCCAAGAGATGGAAACAACCCAAATGTCCTTCAACAGATGAGTGGATAAATAAAATGTGGTATATACACACGATGGAATACTACACGGCAGTAAGAAGGAACGATCTGGTGAAACATATGACAACATGGATGAACCTTGAAGACATAATGCTGAGCGAAATAAGCCAGGCACAAAAAGAGAAATATTATATGCTACCACTAATGTGAACTTTGAAAAATGTAAAACAAATGGTTTATAATGTAGAATGTAGGGGAACTAGCAATAGAGAGCAATTAAGGAAGGGGGAACAGTAATCCAAGAAGAACAGATATGCTATTTAACGTTCTGGGGATGCCCAGGAATGATTATGGTCTGTTAATTTCTGATGGATATAGTAGGAACAAGTTCACAGAAATGTTGCTATATTATGTAACTTTCTTGGGGTAAAGTAGGAACAGGTTGGAAGTAAAGCAGTTATCTTAGGTTAGTTGTCTTTTTCTTACTCCCTTGTTATGGTCTCTTTCAAATGTTCTTTTATTGTATGTTTTTCTTTTTTGTTTTTTTGGGTTTTTTTTTTTTAATTTTTTTTTTCCATACAGTTGATTTAAAAAGGAAGAAAAGGTTAAAAATAAAAAGAAGGGAAAAAGAGGAAAAAAATATGTAGTGCCCCCTTGAGGAGCCGGTGGAGAATGCAGGGTTATTGGCCTACCCCACCTCAATGGTTGCTAACATGACCACAGACATAGGGAACTGGTGGTTTGATGGGTTGAGCCCTTTACCGTAGGTTTTACCCTTAGGAAGACGGTTGCTGCAAAGGAGAGGCTAGGCCTCCCTATAATTGTGCCTAAGAGCCTCCTCCCGAATGCCTCTTTGTTGCTCAGATGTGGCCCTCTCTCTGGCTAAGCCAACTTGAAAGGTGAAATCACTGCCCTCCCCCCTACGTGGGATCAGACACCCAGGGGAGTGAATCTCCCTGGCAACATGGAATATGACTCCCAGGGAAGAATGTAGACCCGGCATCGTGGGATGGAGAACATCTTCTTGACCAAAAGGGGGATGTGAAAGGAAATGAAATAAGCTTCAGTGGCAGAGAGATTCCAAAAGGAGCCGAGAGGTCACTCTGGTGGGCACTCTTATGCACAATTTAGACAACCCATTTTAGGTTCTAAAGAATTGGGGTAGCTGGTGGTAGATACCTGAAACTATCAAACTACAACCCAGAACCCATGAATCTCTAAGACAATTGTATAAAAATGTAGCTTATGAGGGGTGACAATGGGATTGGGAAAACCATAAGGACCACACTCCCCTTTGTCTAGTTTATGGATGGATGAGTAGAAAAATAGGGGAAGGAGACAAACAAACAAACAGACAAAGGTACCCAGTGTTCTTTTTTACTTCAATTGCTCTTTTTCACTCTAATTATTATTCTTGTTATTTTTGTGTGTGTGCTAATGAAGGTGTCAGGGATTGATTTAGGTGATGAACGTACAACTATGTAATGGTACTGTAAACAATCGAAAGTACGATTTGTTTTGTATGACTGCGTGGTATGTGAATATATCTCAATAAAATGAAGATTAAAAAAAACTGACATCAATAAATGGTTTTCATTATGAAGATTTAAGCTTTTAAACAACTTTACTAAAACATAATTAAATATTGCCATTATCTTATTGAGTTCTCTGAAAATTGTTCAAGCATTTATGTTCACTTGTCCATAGAAAATCATTTCTGGAAGAAAGGTTATCACTACTAACTTAATCTTTCTATGAAATACTCTGTAACTAAAACCAGAGTCCATGTATTCCTAGGATTAAGATTTCAGCAGGAGAATGCCTCTCTTTTTCCTAGAATTCCCTCTTCAGCTGACCAGGCAGCCTTTCTCCATCATATGAGTAGTAGCGTGTGGCCCACAGTGGAGATAGGAATCTGAAACCACATTATTGTAATATGAAAAGGGGGAGCAACAGGGGACGTGAAGGATAGGTAATTCAACTCCTATGCCTGAGTAACAAACTTCCACCCATCTCCCAACCATTTTCACAGTTTCACTTGATTGAACACCACCCCTAGGACAACACTATGGAGCCCAAGTACACCTCCGCCCTTAAATCTCCTCAAGTATTTCCTGTGGCTCTTGGTACTTACATCAGTTTGAACTCTAGTCACTGAATTCAGAAAAATCACATAAAAAGACAGGCTGTCAGCTCAGAGAGAGGTTGTCAGCATGGAAGCAGAGTCCACAGATCCTGAAACTTCACTTGGAGTCCTTGGATGTTAGAAGTATTGAAGGCTCAACCCACGAGGATATCCAATCAATATTCTGTCCATTTTCGTTTCAGGTGGAAGGTTTGAATATTTCCCATCCCTTTATGAAGTAGAAGTGTAAGCAGAAAGTTTGACCCTAAATATCAGGTGTGGAAAGTGTCACCAAATGCTGATATGCTTAAATCAGAGAAGGACCTTTTCCTATATTGTATTTCTTCTTTTTTTTTTTAATCTCCATTTTATTGAGATATATTCACATACCACGCAGTCATACAAAACAAATTGTACATTCGATTGTTCACAGTACCATTACATAGTTGTACATTCATCACCTAAATCAACCCCTGACACCTTCATTAGCACACACACACAAATAACAAGAATAATAATTAAAGTGAAAAAGAGCAATTGAAGTAAAAAAGAACACTGGGTACCTTTGTCTGTTTGTTTGTTTGTTTCCTTCCCCTATTTTTCTACTCATCCATCCATAAACTAGACAAAGTGGAGTGTGGTCCTATGGCTTTCCCAATCCCATTGTCACCCTTCATAAGCTACATTTTTATACAATTGTCTTCGAGATTCATGGGTTCTGGGTTGTAGTTTGATAGTTTCAGGTATCCACCACCAACTACCCCAATTCTTTAGAACCTAAAAAGGGTTGTGTAAATTGTGCGTAAGAGTGCCCACCAGAGTGACCTCTCGGCTCCTTTTGGAATCTCTCTGCTACTGAAGCTTATTTCATTTCCTTTCACATCCCCCTTTTGGTCAAGAAGATGTTCTCTGTCCCACGATGCCAAGTCTACATTCCTCCCCGGGGGTCATATTCCACGTTGCCAGGGAGATTCACTCCCCTGGGTGTCTGATCCCACGTAGGCAGGAGGGCAGTGATTTCACCTTTCAACTTGGCTTAGCTAGAGAGACAGGGCCAAATCTGAGCAACAAAGAGGCATTCGGGAGGAGGCTCTTAGGCACAATTATAGGGAGGCCTAGCCTCTCCTTTGCAGCAACCATCTTCCCAAGGGTAAAACCTATGGTAGAGGGCTCAACCCATCAAACCACCAGTCCCCTATGTCTGTGGTCATGTTAGCAACCATTGAGGTGGGGTAGGCCAATACCCCTGCATTCTCCACCGGCTCCTCAAGGGGGCTCTACATATTTTTTTCCTTGTTTTTTTTTTTTTTAAATCAACTGTAGGAAAAAAAAAATTAAAAAAAAAAACATACAATAAAAGAACATTTCAAAGAGACCATAACAAGGGAGTAAGAAAAAGACAACTAACCTAAGATAACTGCTTTACTTCCAACATGTTCCTATTTACCCCAAGAAAGTTACCTAATACAGCAACATTTCTGTGAAATTGTTCTTACTATATCCATCAGAAATTAACAGACCATAGTCATTCCTGGGCATCCCCAGAATGTTAAATAGCTTATCTGTTCTTCTTGGATTATTGTTCCCCCTTCCTTAATTGCTCTCTATTGCTAGTTCCCCTACATTCTACATTATAAACCATTTGTTTTACATTTTTGAAAGTTCACATTAGTGGTAGCATATAACATTTCTCTTTTTGTGCCTGGCTTATTTCGCTCAGCATTATGTCTTCAAGGTTCATCCATGTTGTCATATGTTTCACGAGATCGTTCCTTCTTACTGCCGTGTAGTATTCCATCGTGTGTATATACCACATTTTATTTATCCACTCATCTGTTGAAGGACATTTGGGTTGTTTCCATCTCTTGGCAATTGTGAATAATGCTGCTATGAACATTGGCATGCAGATATCTGTTCGTATCACTGCTTTCCGATCTTCCGGGTATATACCGAGAAGTGCAATCGCCGGATCGAATGGTAACTCTATTTCTAGTTTTCTAAGGAACTGCCAGACTGACTTCCAAAGTGGCTGAACCATTCTACAGTCCCACCAACAATCAGTAAGAGTTCCAATTTCTCCACATCCCCTCCAGCATTTGTAGTTTCCTGTTTGTTTAATGGCAGCCACTCTAATCGGTGTTAGATGGTATCTCATTTTGATCTTAATTTGCATCTCTCTAATAGCTAGTGAAGCTGAACATTTTTTCATGTGTTTCTTGGCCATTTGTATTTCCTCTTCAGAGAACTGTCTTTTCATATCTTATGCCCATTTTATAATTGGGTTGTCTGTGCTATTGTCATTGAGTTGTAGGATTTCTTTATATATGCAAGATATCAGTCTTTTGTCAGATACATGGTTTCCAAAAATTTTTTCCCATTGATTTGGCTGCCTCTTTACCTTTTTGACAAATTCCTTGGAGGTGCAGAAACTCCTAAGCTTGAGGAGTTCCCATTTATCTATTTTCTCTTTTGTTGCTTGTGCTTTGGGTGTAAAGTCTAGGAAGTGGCCGCCTAATACAAGGTCTTGAAGATGTTTTCCTACATTATCTTCTAGGAGTTTTATGGTACTTTCTTTTATATTGAGATCTTTCGTCCATTTTGAGTTAATTTTTGTGTAGGGTGTGAGGTAGGGGTCCTCTTTCATTCTTTTGGATATGGATATCCAACTCTCCCAGCCCCATTTGTTGAAAAGACCATTATGACTCAGTTCAGTGACTTTGGGGGCCTTGTCAAAGATCAGTTGGCCATAGATCTGAGGGTCTATCTCCGAATTCCCAATTCGATTCCATTGATCAATATGTCTATCTTTGTGCTGTTTTGACAACTGTGGCTTTATAATAAGCTTCAAAGTCAGGGAGTGTAAGTCCTCCGACTTCGTTTTTCTTTATTAGAGTGTCTTTAGCAATTCGAGGCATCTTCCCTTTCCAAATAAATTTGATAACTAGCTTTTCCAAGTCTGCAAAGTAGGTTGTTGGAATTTTGATTGGGATTGCATTGAATCTGTAGATGAGTTTGGGTAGAATTGACATCGTAATGACATTTAGCCTTCCTATCCATGAACATGGAATATTTTTCCATCTTTTAAGTTCCCCTTCTATTTGTTTTAGTACAGTTATATAGTTTTCTTTGTATAGGTCTTTTACATCTTTGGTTAAGTTTATTCCTAGGTACTTGATTTTTTTAGTTGCTATAGAAAATGGTATCTTTTTCTTGAGTGTCTCTTCAGTTTGTTCATTTCTAGCATATAGAAATATTACTGACTTATGTGCATTAATCTTGTATCCCGCTACTTTGCTAAATTTGTTTATTAGCTCTAGTAGCTGTATCGTTGATTTCTCAGGGTTTTCCAGATATAAGATCATATCATCTGCAAACAATGACAGTTTTACTTCCTCCTTTCTTGTTTGGATCCCTTTTATTTCTTTGTCTTGCCAGATTGCCCTGGTTAGCACTTCCAGCACAATGTTGAATAACAGTGGTGACAGTGGGCATCCTTGTCTTGTTCCTGATCTCAGAGGGAAGGCTTTCAGTCTCTCACCATTGAGTACTATGCTGGCTGTGGGTTTTTCATATATGCTCTTTATCATATTGAGGAAGTTTCCTTCAAGTCCTACCTTTTGAAGTGTTTTTATCAAAAAGGGATGTTGGATTTTGTCAAATGCTTTTTCAGCATCTATTGAGATGATCATTTGATTTTTCCCTTTCAAATTTTTAATGTGGTGTAATACATTGATTGATTTTCTTATGTTGAACCATCCTTGCATGCCTGGAATGAACCCCACTTGGTCATGGTGTATGATTTTTTCAATGTGTCTTTGGATTCGATTTGCAAGTATTTTGTTGAGGATTTTTGCATCTATATTCATTAGGGAGATTGGCTGGTAGTTTTCCTTTTCTGTAGCATCTTTGCCTGGTTTTGGTATTAGATTGATGTTAGCTTCATAAAATGAGTTAGGTAGTGTTCCATTTTCTTCAATGTTTTGAAAGAGTTTGAGTAAGATTGGTGTCAGTTCTTTCTGGAAAGTTCGGTAGAATTCCCCTGTGAAGCCATCTGGCCCTGGGCATTTATTTGTGGGAAGATTTTTGATGACTGATTGGATCTCTTTGCTTGGGATGGGTTGACTGAGGTCTTCTATTTCTTCTCTGGTCAGTCTAGGTTGTTCATATGTTTCCAGGAAATTGTCCATTTCCTCTACATTATCCACTTTGTTGCCATACAGTTGTTCATAGTATCCTCTTATAATTTTTTTAATTTCTTCAGGATCCGCAGTCATGTCACCTTTTTCATTCATTATTTTGTTTATATGGATCTTCTCTCTTTTTGATTTTGTCAGTGTAGCTAGGGGCTTGTCAATCTTGTTGATCTTCTCAAAGAACCAACTTTTGGTGATATTTATCCTCTCTATTGTTTTTTTGTTCTCTATGTCATTTATTTCTGCTTTAATCCTTGTTATTTCTTTTCTTCTACTTGGTTTAGGATTGGTTTGCTGTTCATTTTCTAGCTGCTACAGTTGATCCATTAGTTCTTTGATTTTGGCTCTTTCTTCCTTTTTAATATATGCATTTAGTGCTATAAATTTCCCCCTCAGTACTGCTTTTGCTGCATCCCATAGGTTTTGGTATGTTGTGTTCTCATTTTCATTCATCTCTATATATTTAGCAATTTCTCTTGCTATTTCTTCTTTAACCCACTGATTGTTTAGGAGTGTGTTGTTTAACCTCCAGGTATTTGTGAATTTTCTAAGTCTCTGATGGTTACTGACTTCTAATTGTATTCCATTGTGGTCAGAGTATGTGCTTTGAAAATTTCAATCTTTTTTAATTTACTGAGACTTGTTTTATGTACCAGCATATGATCTATTCTGGAGAAAGTTCCGTGAGCACTAGAAAAGTATGTGTATCCTGGTGATTTGGGATGTAATGTTCTGTATATGTCTGTTAAATCTAATTCATTTATCAGATTGTTTAGGTTTTCAATTTCCTTATTGGTCCTCTGTCTGGTTGATCTATCTATAGGAGAGAGTGATGTGTTGAAGTCTCCCACAATTATTGTGGAAACATCCATTGCTTCCTTTAGTTTTGCCAGTGTTTCTCTCATGTATTTTGTGGCACCTTGATTGGGTGCATAGACATTTAAGATTGTTATTTCTTCTTGTTGAATTGCCCCTTTTATTAGTATGTAGTGGCCTTCTTTGTCTCTCAAAACATCCCTGCATTTAAAGTCTATTTTATCTGAGATTAATATTGCTACCCCTGCTTTTTTTCGGCTGTAGCTTGCATGAAATATTTTTTTCCATCCTTTCACTTTCAATTTCTTTGTGTCCCTCTGTCTAAGATGAGTCTCTTGTATGCAACATATTGATGGTTCATTTTTTTTTGATCCATTCTGCGAATCTATATCTTTTAATTGGGGAGTTTAATCCATTTACATTCAACGTTATAACTGTGAAGGCATTTCTTGAATCAGCCATCTTCCTTTGGTTTATGTTTGTCATATATATTTTTCCCCTCTCTCTATTAATATCCTTTATTGTACCCATACCGAATCTCTTTAGTACTGAACCTTTCTCCAAGTCTCTCTGTCCTTTCTTTGTTTCTCTGTCTGTAGGGCTCCCTTCAGTATCTCCAGTAGGGCAGGTCTCTTGTTAGCAAATTCTTTCAGCATTTGTTTGTCTGTGAAAAATTTAAGCTCTCCCTCAAATTTGAAGGAGAGCTTTGCTGGATAAAGTATTCTTGGCTGGAAATTTTTCTCACTAAGAATTTTAAATATATCATGCCACTGCCTTTTCGCCTCCATGGTGGCTGCTGAGTAGTCACTACTTAGTCTTATGCTGTTTCCTTTGTATGTGGTGAATTGCTTTTCTCTTGCTGCTTTCAGAACTTGCTCCTTCTCTTCCGTGTTTGACAGTGTGATCAGAATATGTCTCGGAGTGGGTTTATTTGGATTTATTCTATTTGGAGTTCGCTGAGCATTTATGATTTGTGTATTTATGTTGTTTAGAAGATTTGGGAAGGTTTCCTCAACAATTTCTTTGAATGCTCTTCCTAGACCTTTACCCTTTTCTTCCCCTTCTGGAACACAAATGAGTCTTATATTCGGACGTTTTATATTATCTATCATATCCCTGAGGTCTGTTTTGTTTTTTTCAATTTTTTTCCCCATTCTTTCTTTTATGCTTTCATTTTCCATTGTGTCATCTTCCAGGTCACTGATTCATTGTTCAGCTTCCTCTAGTCTTGTTCTATGAGTGCCCAGAATCTTTTTAATTTGGTCAACAGTTTCTTTAATTTCCATAAGATCATCTATTTTCTTATTTAGTCTTGCAATGTCTTCTTTACGCTCTTGTAAGGTCTTCTTGATTTCCTTTGTATCCCGTACTATGGTCTCATTGTTCATCTTTAGTTCTTTGAGTAGCTGCTCTCGGTGCTGTGTCTCTTCCGATCTTTTGATTTGGGTGCTTGGGCTTGGGTTATCCATATCGTCTGGTTTTTTCATATGCTTTATAGTTTTCTGTTGATTTTGGCCTCTTGGCATTTGCTTAACTTGTAGGGTTCTTTTAGGATTTGTAGACCAATTGAAGTCCTTATCTCTAATTTATCAGATCTACAGCTTCATGGAGTACACTTTCTCTAACTAACCAGTAGGTGGCGTCCACGAGCCACCTGTTCTCCACAAGCCAGTTCTCCCCTGCCTTTGTGGTGAGTGGGGAGTGAGTCTTGTGGGGTCCAATTGGTGTACCAAGATTGTGTCTGTAGTTGGTGTTGCCCGCCCTGTATATGGGGCGTGTTTCTGGGCAGTCAGGGAGTGGGGGTGGCGCTAACAATCAAATCTCCCTGGTGATTCTGGAGTTTTAAAGCTGCTGCAATAGTCTAATCCTTCAGTTCAGTCCTGCCACAGTTTGTCTCTGCCACTGACCCACAAGTCCTTGGTATTGGCGTATGGCTCCTGAGACTTGCGAGTGGGTCCCTCTTCCAGGCCGTGCACCCCCTGCTCCTCTGTTGAGGGATGACTATGCTATGTCACAGGTGAGTGCCGTCCCCCCAGGGCGGTTCTGGGCTGCTGGGCTGTGTAGGGAGGCTCCCTGTCTGCTGAAATGATGGCTGAATGGGGCTTTGTTAATTCACACTGCTCCACCTTCCCAACTCTGGGACAATCAGCTCAGGTTGCAGGGAAGGCTAACGTCCACACCCAGTTTTGTGGTGTGTGCCTGTTATTTGAAGCACTTCCGTCACACTGGGTTGTCTGGGGCAGCTCTGGGCTATGGGGCTGGCGATGGGCAGGAGTGTTTCCTGTCCACCAGGATGGTGGCTGTGAGCAGACACCCCCCTTTTCTTGGGAAGTTGTGGTGTTTAGTGAATTTTCTCAGCCACTGGATTATTGCCTTTTGTCTCAGAGCTCTCTTAGTTCTGCTCTTGTCTTGATCTGCCCAAATTGCAAGTCTTTTGAAGCTTTCTGTATTGGGCTTCTTAGAGTAATTGTTTTAGAAAAAGAAAAAAGGATTAAAAAAAAAAAAAAGGGCCCTCCTCACAGATCTAATGGTTTATTGAAATGCTAAGAGACAAAGCACTTAGGGCCATTAAGGAAAGGTCCACAGGGCAGAGAGATCAGCTTTTCTTCGGGATTTGCATATGAGCCTCAGGGCCTGAGCTCTGCCCTTCCCCTTTCTATGTTCACCAGAACTCCAAAAATCCTCCGCTTTTATTTTGGAGTTTTTCATGTTGTTTTTTTCTATGCCTGTCTCCTCTCTGCTGGGCTGGCTGCTCTCAGATTCTCTGGTGTCTGGTCTCAGTCTATCTATGGTTGGAGTCTGGATCAGTAGAATGAGTTTCCAATAAGAGCAGCCACTGCAGTTCTGCCTTCTCCTTCCCGGAGCTGACAGCCCCTCCTCCCATGGGACTGAGCCTGGCAGGGAGGGGCGCGGGTCCCCTGGCCGCAAAAAGTTACAGATTTTGCTGATCTCAGCAGTTCCACGATTTCATGAGTGTTGTATGAAGTATGCCCAAAGTCAGATTGCTCTGTGGTGTCCAGTCCACACAGTTCCTGGCTTTCTACTACTTCTCTGGAGGAGTAACTAAAACATACAGCTCACCAATCTGCCGTCTTGCCCCACCTTCTCTCTTGTATTTCTTCTTAATAGATACATTGATCACATTCATTGAGTCTTTCATCTGGCATACACTTTGTGTGCACTTGGGTACAAGAGGGATCCAGACAGGTTCTATCCCTACTATCTTCACTCAGTCCAGAAGAAGACAAATTCAAGCTAGGAATCACAGTGAAGATTGGCACATGCTTGCTGGAGAGATGTGGAGATCTGAGGGAGCACAAAACAAGGACGAATGTTGGGTTGAATGAAGAGGATATACATAAGTAGATTCCTGAAGAATGAGGAAAATCTGGTAAGGTACAATTGGGAATAGGAGGGAGGGACCAGTAAAACAATAATGTAGGTAAAAGACAGAAAACAGACCAGTTTGTGGCCCAATAAGTGGTATGCATATTCAGCATGCAAGGAACCTTCAATTCAATGGATGGAGGAGTAGTAACATGGGAGTGTACACCTGGGCTATGATGATGGAGAACAGAACTATATTAAGATATGGTCTTTATTATATACAATGACCAAGTGGGTTTTATTCCAGGTGTGCAACAGTGGTTCAACATGAGAAAATCTACTAATGTAACACACCACATCAATAATGAAAGAGGGAAACCACATGATCTTCTTGATAGATGCAGAGAAGGCATTTGACAAAATTCAACATCCTTTCTTGATTAAAACACTTCGAAGGACAGGAATAGAAGGAAACTTCCTCAACATGATAAAGGAAATATATGAAAAACTCACAGCTAACATCATAAACCATGAGGAAAGACTGAAAACTTTCTCTTGAAGATCAGGAACAAGACAAGTATGACCACTATCACTCCTGTTATTCAGTGTTGTGATGGAAGTTCTAACTAGAGCAACTAGACAAGAAAAAGAAATAAAAGGCATCCAAATTGGAAAGGAAGAAGTAAAACTTTCACTGTGCAAATGACATTATACTATATGTAGAAAATCCTGAAAAATTTACAGCAATAAATGAATACAGCAAAGTTGCAGGATATAAGATCAACACACAAAAATCAGTAGTGTTTTTATACACTAGTAAGAAGCCATCTGAGAAGGAAATCAAGAAAAGAATTCCATTTATGATAGCAACCAAAAAATCAAATATTTAGGAATAAATTTAACCAAGTACATAAAAGACTTATACACATAAAACTAAAAAAACAATTGCTAAAAGAAATTTTTAAAAGATCTAAATAAAAGGTCATAGGGTGTCCATGAATTGGAAGACTAAATATAGTCAAGATGTCAAGTTTACCCAAATTGATTTATAGATTCAATGTAATACCAACTGAAACCCCAACAATCTTTTCAGAAATAGAAAAAACAATAATGAACTTTCTTTGGAAGGGTGGATGCCCTGAATAAAAAGATATCTCAAAAAAGAAAAATGTAGTGGGATGTCTCACACTACATGACCCTAAGGCATATTACAAAGCTATGATGGTCAAAACAGCATGGCACTGGCATAAAGATGTATATTAGAGTTCTCTCGGGAAACAGAATAACAAGAGATATCTAAATAAAAGATTTTATGAAAGTGTCTCACACAACTGTGGGGATGCACGAGTCCATATTCTGCAGGGGAGGCAGCAACCTGGCAACTCCAATGAAGGTGTTCAATGAACTCCTCAGGTAGCACACTGGCAACTCTGATGAACTCCTCAGGAAATGCTTCACTGGCTAGCCGAAGAAGAAGTAAAGGTCCTTTATTTGTCTCGCTTAAAAGACTGTTACTGCAAAGGAGAGGCTAGGCCTGCTTATAATTGTGCCTAAGTATCCCCTCCTGAATGCCTCTTTGTTGCTCAGATGTGGCCCTCTCTCTCTAGCTAAGCCAACTTGGCAGGTGAAATCATTGCCCTCCCCCCTACATCCAGATCTGACACCCAGAGGTGTAAAAACCCCTGGTAACATGGAATATGACTCCCAGGGAGGAATCTGGACCTGGCATCATGGGATGGAGAACATCTTCTTGACCAACAGAGGGATGTGAAATGAAATGAAATAAGTTTCAGTGGCTGAGAGATTCCAAAAGGAGCTGAGAGGTCACTCTGGTGGGCACTCTTATGCATAACATAGATAACCACTTTTAGGTTCTAATGAATTGGAATAGCTGGGAGTAAATACCTGAAACTATCAAACTACAACCAAGAACCCTTGAATCTTGAAGACGATTGTATAAAAATGTAGCTTATGAGGGGTGACAATGTGATTAGGAAAGCCATGTGGATCACACTCCCCTTTGCCCAGTGTACAGATGGATGAGTAGAAAAATGGGCAAAAAAAAAAAAAAAAAAAAAAGAAAGAAAGAAAGAAAAGAAAAGCACCCAGTGATCTTTTTTACTTTAATTGTTCTTTTTCACTTTAATTTTTATTCTTACTACTTTTGTGTGTGTGGTAATGAAAATGTCCAAAAATTAATTTTGTTGATGGATGCACAACTATATGGTGGTACTGTGAACAATTGATTGTACACCTTGTTTGACTGTATGGTATGTGAATATGGGATTGGGAAAGCCATAAGGACCACACTCCACTTTGTCTAGTTTATGGATGGATGAGTAGAAAAATAGGGGAAGGAAACAAACAAACAAAGGTACCCAGTGTTCTTTTTTACTTCAATTGCTCTTTTTCACTCTAATTATTATTCTTGTTATTTTTGTGTGTGTGCTAATGAAGGTGTCAGGGATTGATTTAGGTGATGAATGTACAACTATGTAATGGTACTGTGAACAATCGAAAGTACGATTTGTTTTGTATGACTGCGTGGTATGTGAATATATCTCAATAAAATGAAGATAAAAAAATTTAATTATTAAAAAAAAGTCTTCAACTGATTGGATTAAATCCAGCTGACTGCATTCTGATTGTGGAAGACATGCCCTTTGTTGATGTAATCAGTCACCACTGCAGCCAATTGACTGATGATTTAATAATCTAGCCTTCTGGTTTATTAACCAGTCACAAATGTCTTTGCAGTAATGGTTAGGCCAGTGCTTGCTTGACCAGACATCTGGGTACCATCACCTGGCCAAGTTGACATATGAACCTGACCATCACAGGCATATTACAAAGCTGCAGGGATCAAAACAGCATGATACTGGCATAGAGATAGGTATACAGACCAATGGAATTGAACTGAGTGTTCAGAAATAGGCCCTGTCATCCACGGACAATTGATCTTTCATAACGTTGTCAAGTTGACTCAACTGGGAAAGAGCAGCCTCTTCAACAAGTGGTGCTTGGAAAACTGGATATCCATATCCAGAAGAATGAAAGAGGACCCCTATCTCACATGTTATACAAAAATTAAAATGGATCAAAACCAAACACTTGAACTAAGACCATAAAACCTTTAGAGGGAAAAATCTTAAAGTTCTTTGTGACAGGAGGTGGTTTCCTAGACCTTACACCCAAAGTGCAAGCAATTAAAGAAGAAATACATAAATGGGATGTCTTCAAAATTGAACACTTTTGCACATCAAAGTCAGGAAAGTCAAAAGGCAGCCTAGGCAATGGGAGACAATATTTGGAAACCACATATAAGATAAGGGTTTCATATCCAGAATAAATAAAGACATATATAACTCAACAACAAAAGACAAGTAATCCAATTTAAAAATGGGAAAAAGCCATGAGCACTTTTCCAAACAGGAAATACAAATGGCTCAAAAAACATATGAAAAGCTGTTTAACTTCACTAGCAATTAAGGATATGCAAATCAAAACCACAATGAGATATTATCTCACACCTACTAGAATGGCCATTTCCAAAAAAAAAAAAAAAAAAGGAATCAGTGAATTTTATGGGAAGACAACAGAAATGATTCAGGTTGAGGGGCAGAAAGATAACAAAATAAAAAAAGAATGAACAGAGCCTCTGGGACCTGTGGGATACCATCAAGCATCCAAATATATGCATTATGGGAGTGTCAGAAGGAGAATAAGGGAGAAAGGCACAGTAGGAATATTCAAAGAAATAATAGCAGAAAATTTCCGAAACTTAACAAAATTAATATGCACAATTAATTTTTTGTGACAAACCCAAAATGGGAAAAGAACAAAAAGAACCCCACCCAGATAGTTATCAAATTGTCTAATGCCTAAGACAAAGAGAAAGTTTGGAAAGTCGCAAGAGAAAAGCAATGATTTCTGTACAAAGAAGACTCAAGTGGAAGGGCATTTTGTGTTCATAGATTGGAAGACTAAATATTATTAAGATGTTAATTCTATAAAATTGATTTATAGATTCAAAATGATCCCAATCAAAATTCAAACAATCCAGTTTACAGCAAAAGAAAAGCCAATTATAAAATTTATTTGGAATGGTTAGGAACCCTGAATAGTTAAACATCTTGAAAAAGAAGAATGAAGTGGGAGGACTCTCACTTTCTGACTTTAAAGCCAGTTACAAAGCTACAGTGGTAAAAGCCACATAGTATTGGCATAAAGATAGACATATTGACCAGTGGAACATAACTGAGAGTTCACAAAGAGACCCTCACACCTATGAACAATTGATTATTTATTGTGAACTGTAACATATATACATAACAGTGATGAATTTTAAAGTATGATTTCACAAGTAGGGAGCAAATTTCAAAGTATGTCATGGGACACAGTTCCACAACTTCAGCCATTTACATTATTTTAAAATATATCATACATACAGAAAGGTGTTATCACTCAGTGTACAACTCAACAGGTAATTTCAAAAATTGTTGTGCATTAGAGTTCCAGAGTTCAGTTCTTCCCTTATTATGCAATACAGGGTATGTACAGAAAGGTGAAGAACTTCAAGGCACAATTCAAAAAGCAGCTATAGTAAGTCCCAAAAGATGCCATAGTCTGCAGTTTCACCCTGTCATTACCTCCTTCCAGCCATTCCAATACACAGCATCCAAAAAAAAATCTGTAATTATAAAAAGTTTCAGTATTCATAGACTTTGTTAAATCTTATCTTGTTTGTTGCTACACCCTCCTCTCATTTAATCTCTTTCTCTAAATTTAGGTGTGTCTAGACAGTGGGCACCCTAAATTGTTCTAATTGAAATGGGGTGTCAACAGTATAGGAAGGGGGCTGCATCTGTTGGTTGATCTTAAAGAGGTTCTTGCCTCTGGGTTTTAGGACTTGTCTGTTACAGGAACACTCTGGTGGATTTAAGTTTCTAAAAGATAAAACTTAGTGAGTACATCTTTTATAGAATCTCAGGTAGGGACCTAGGTATTTGGGGACGACCTTTGGTAAGGGCATGGCATTCTGAGGCCATTTGGGATGCTGGAGCTTGCTTAAGAGAAACCTCCAGGATAGACTCTCAACTCTATTTGGGATATGTCAGCCACAATGACATCAGCTTGTTACCTTTTTTTCCCCCTTTGGGTCAGTAGACATTTTTAGTCACCTGCTGCCAGGGCCATGCTCATTCCTGGAAATCATGTCTCACATCTCCAGGGAGATTCATGCCCCTGGGAGTCATGTCCCTCGTGGCAGGGAGGTCAATAAGTTTATTTGCCAAGTTGGGATTAGAGAAAGGCCACATCTGAGCAACAAAAGAGGTTCCCTGGAGGTGCCTCTTAGGCATAATTATAGGGGGCTCAGGCTCTTATTTACAACCCTAAATTTCACAAGAGCAAGACTCAAGTTGAGAGCCTGATTTATTAAATAATGGTTTCCTAATTTCACTTAATATATATTCTATCCCAAGATAAATGTTCAGTTTCTTACAGTATCTTCATTAGCTGTACAATCATTTCTCTCAAGTTAAAACAATTATCATAACATTATATATCCCAGATCTCCTTTCAGCTGCTAATTATTCATTCCTAGTATTAGTGTAGAGTTGGTAAGATATTCCTATTAAATATAGGCATTAATATATAATGGAAGTTTTTCAATACCACTCTGTCATTAACCCTCTGCACCAGTGTCATACCTTATAAGTGTATCCTGCTAATGCTTATTTAGGTTTGTGGTGCTACTCTGTGTGTCACAAGCCTTTAAAGGACTTTTTAAGTCCCTCACTGATAAATACAGGGGATTCACTCTGAACACAAATGACTTGCCATTTATTCTTACTTTCAAAAATGTTTTTTATGAGAGTTGAGGATTTACAGAACAATCATACATAAAATACAAGATCCCCATATATCACCCTATTATTAAAACCTTGCATTGGTGTGGAATATTTGTTAAAATTGATAAAAGCACATTTTTTATAATTCCACAATAATTTTCCCTTGTTTACCTTAGGATTCAGTGTGTTATGCAGTTCTATAGATTTTTTACCAAAATTGTACTCTAGTAACATATGCACAACCTAAAATTTCCCCTTTTAACCACATTCACATACATAATACAGTGCTGTTGATTACATTCACAATGTTGTGTAACCAGCACCACCATCCATCATCAAAACATTTCCACTGTCTCAACAGGAACTCTGTACCTTTAAGCCTGTCAATTTCCCTGCAGCAGTACCCCGAAGGTAAACCATGGGCCTTGCCACTGGAAAGCAAATTGATCCTGGACATCCAGCAGGAGTGGGTTTGTGAGAAAGGCATTTGCAAGGTTAATGACATTCACCAAACACTGCTGGAGGCCATAATGGCATCCATGGGAGAGCCAGTATCAGCCATTCCCTGATAGAAGTACCTCTCCTATCCCAGCAAGGGCTTGTCCTACATCACACACAGGGATACCAGCAGGAGGGCTTTGAACAGGGAGAAAGTTTGCCTTCCAACTGAGAGGCACTGATTTTATTAATTTATTCCTTATACCTGCGTAAAAATGGAGAGGTCAATGGCCCCAGAAGAGTGGGCTTGCACTCCTTCAAAGTACTCCAGGGGTGGTGGCCCTCTGACAGCCATGCCTCTTGGCAGACATTAATGAGCCAATCAATAAATTCGTGACTGCCCAGCACCACCCTTGCCCCATGTCAGCACTGTCTGGTGGATGGTGGGTGGTGGCATCACTTACCTTTTCAGCATCACTCAGCCTCACAAGACAACCCCATCAGCTGCACCATCCTATAACCTTACAGGCCATGCCACCCATCTCCTTAGGATTTGGGGGGAAGGAGCTTGCACTATCAATCAGCTCCACATGGGTTTAGACCTAGGTGGAATATATTTGACTCACTGACAGAGGGGGTCCTTGAGCTCCTGCTGGTTTAGTCTGTTTCACCTTTTCTGTGTAAGGAGATGTGCATGCACACACTTCCCTTCCCCATTCTCTGAGGTGATTGCCTTGAACTCCTCAGATTCAATCTTGCCAAATGATTTCATGTCTTTGCATCCCAGTTGGGAGCCTTTACTATGTTTTATGTTAGAGAGCCTTTTCCCACACCTTTTTGCACACAGCAGGTCAATGTGTTCAGACTGGACTCCCCCTCTTCCACTGACCCAGCCATATCAGTTTCCAGCAAAGTTGCAGTTGACCTCATATTTTGCTCCACCTGCACTTTTTCCTCTAGTTTACATACTCTGGCCTCAAGCACTGACCATGCTTTTACAGTCACTCTTGCTCCCCACACAAGTGGTCACCCTACCCCAGTCACCATTCGCTTCACCTCTTGGCCAGCAGAAAGCAACTTTAGCCCTTTCAGCAGAGAGGCAAGACCTGCCAGAGTTTTTAGAGCATCACCAATCTTCCAGACCCAGATCTACAAGACATGTGACAGAGCCCCACATAGACCCTTGGAGCCAACCTGGAATTCTCTGCCAGTTCCTCTTTCCCCAGCTCATGTCTCCAGAATCCTGCTGACCACACCAATTATGTTCCACAGACCCAGCAGCAGGACTGTTCTAGTTTGCTAATGCTGCCTGTTATGCAAAATACCAGAAATGGATCAGCTTTTATAAAGGGGGTTTATTTGGTTACAAAGTTACAGTTTTAAGGCCATAAAGTGTCCAAGGTAAGTCATCAACAATTGGGTACCTTCAGTGGAGGATGGCCAATGGTGTCCGGAAAACCTCTGTTAGCTGGGAAGGCATGTGGCTGGAGATTGCTTCAAAGTTTTGGTTTCAAAATGGCTTTCTCCCAGGATGTTCCTATGTAGGCTTCAGCTTCTGCCTGAAATGTCTCTCTCAGTTGCTCTTGGGGCATTTGTCCTCTCTTAGTTTCTCTGGAGCAAAAGTCTGCTTTCAAAGGCCATTTCCAAAATGTCTTTGTAAACTGCAGTTCCTCTCTCAGCTCCTGTGCGTTCTTCAAAGGGTCTCTCTTGGCTGTAGCAAGCTTGTTCCTTCTGTCTGAGCTTATATAATGCTCCAGTAAACTAATCAAGGCCCATGCTGAATGGGCAGGGCCACACCTCCATGGAAATTATCCAATGAAAGATCTCACCCTCAATTGAATGATCGCATCTCCATGGAAACATCCAAACAAAAGTCTCCAACCCAATCAACACCAATACATTGCCTGCCCACACAAGACTGCATCAAAGACAATGGCACTTTGGGGGACATAATACATCTAACCCAGCACAAGGACTCACACTGAAAGAAGAAATAGGGGTAGACCCAGTTGGGACTGACCCAAACACAGCTGCTGAGATTCCAAAGAAAAAGGCACTAAATACCAGTGTGATCAGTCCAAAACATTTATTAGGGGAACTGATAAATTCCCCTAGTAGCTCCCATACAGAGCTGCAGTTATCTTGCAATGGACAGTGAAACAGCAAGAAGTTCATTCTGCACCTATGGCAACCACCGCACAGATTATATATATAACCATATATATAGCAGGAACAAAGGTGCCTGAGTGCCAGGGGCTTGCATGCAAATATTGGGAAAATATTTTATGTGCTCTTTTCTCAAAAGAAAATGTTCTAGGGGTGGGCTGCACTCAAGGTTATAGCAGCCAAAGCTTGGCATGCTTCCAGGGTGTTCCAGGAAGGGATGTCTAAGGCAGGTGGGGTGACATCAATACTTGGTTAGGTAGGAGATGCTATATGTATCACACAACATTGTGGTGACTGAAATAAGCCAGACAAAAAGAGACAAATATATGATCTCAGGTATATGAAATACCTAGAAGTAAAAATTCACAGAAGCAGATGGTGGTTTATAGGTTAGAGGGGAATGGGAGGGAGCAGGGTGGTAAGAGAGTGATAGCTTAATGAGTTAACCAGTTACCTCTGTTTGAGGTGATCAGAAAGGAGAGGTAATGTATGTCAGTGATGGTAGCACAATCCTGTGAATATAAATTACTACTACTGAAATTGTACACTTGAATATGGTGAAAAGAGGAATTTTGTGTTCTATATCAGTTACCACAATAAAAGTTTTTTTGAAAAAAGCCTGACATCGTTCCTTCTTACTGCCGCGTAGTATTTCATCATGTGTATATACCATATTTTATTTTAATGCTGAGCAAAATAAGCCAGGCACAAAAAGAGAAATATTATATGCTACCACTAATTTGAACACTGAAAAATGTAAAATAAGTGGTTTATAATGTAGAATGTAGGGGAACTAGCGATAGAGAGCAATTAATGAACGGGGAACGATAACCCAATAAGAACAGATAAGCTATCATGGGTAAATTCAACTTTCGGGGAATGCTCAGGAATGACTATGGTTTGTTAATTTCTGGTGGGTATGGTAGGAACAAGTTCACAGACAAATTCCTACATTAGGTTATTTTCTTGGGGTAGAGTAAGAACATGTTGGAAGTAAAGTAGTTATTTTAGGTTAGTTGTCTTTTCTTACTCCCTTGTTGTGGTTTGTTTAAAATGTTTTTTTATCGTATGTTTTAAAAAAGTTTTTTTTGATATAGTTAATTTTTTAAAAAAAGTTAATTAGCAAAAACAATGAAAAAAGTATGCAGATCCCCCCTGAGGAGCTGGTGGAGAAGTCAGGGGTGTTGGGCTTCCCTACCTCAATGGTTGCTGATGTGCTCACGGAAACAGGGGACTGGTGGTTTGATGGGCTGAGCCCTCTACCACAGGACTTGCCCTTGGCAAGACTGTGGCTGCAAAGGAGAGGCTAGGCCTGCCTGTAATAATGCCCAAGAGCCTCCTCCCAAATGCCTCTGTGTTGCTCAGATGTGGCCCTCTCTCTCTAGCTAAGCCAACTTGAAAGGAGAAATCACTGCCCTCCCCACTATGTGGGATCTGACACCCAGGGGAATAAATCTCCCTGGCAACGTGGAATATGACTCCTGGGGAGGAATCTAGACCTGGCATCATGTGATGGAGAACATCTTGACCAAAAGGGGATGTGAAAGGAAATGAAATAAGCTTCAGTGGCAGAGAGATTCCAAAAGGAGCCGAGAGGTCACTCTGGTGGGCACTCTTACACACAATATAGACAACCCTTTTTAGGTTCTAATGAATTGGAATAGCTAGCAGTAAATACCTGAAACTATCCAACTACAATCCAGAACCCAAGAATCCTGAAGACAATTGTATAAAAATGTAGCTTATGAGAGGGGTGACAATGTGATTGGGAAAGCCATATGGACCACACTCCCCTTTGTCCAGTGTATGGATGAGTAGAAAAATGGGGGCAAAAAAACAAAAAGGCACCCAGTTTTCTTTTTTACTGTAATTGTTCTTTTGCACTTTAATTTTTATTCTTATTATGTTTGTGTGTGTGGTAATGAAAATGTTTGAAAATTAATTTGGGTGATTAGTGCACAATTATATAATGGTATTGTGAACAACTGAATGTATGCTTTGTATGACCACATGGTATGGGAATATATCTCAATAAAAATGAACTTTAAAAAGAAAAAGAAAAAGAAAAAAAAAAAAGCCTGAGGGTCACTTGTGGCTCGAAATCAAGGTGACAATAAAGGACCAATGTAAGGGATCAAGTTCAGGCTGAGGTTCAGCATTAATGTCAGAGTGAGGTCAAGGTCAAGGTCAAGGTGAAGGCAAGGGTGAGAACATGTTCAGGTTGGTATTAGGTGAGAATCAGAAACAAGGTAAGTGAAAAATTCAGATTGAAGTCAGAAGCATTGTCAGAATTGTCCAAATCAGGGTCAGGGTAAAGGTCAGGTTCATGGTCAAGACCAGGGTTGGATCAGTGTGAGGGACAGGGCCTGGCTGAGGGTGTCAGGGAGAAGATCAAGGACACGGTATACATGAGGGTTGAGCCTCAGTGTCAAGGTCAGGATCAGAGTCTAGGTGAAAGTCTGATTGAAGAGTCAGGGTCAGAATTACATGACTCTCAGGTTCAGGATGGTCATGTTAGGGGTCTGGGTGAGGTGTCCTGTTCAAAATCAAGGTGAGCATCAGCGTTAGATACGATGAGGTCAGAGTCAGGTTAAGGTTCCAGGCCAGTATCTAGGTAAAGCTCAGGGAGATGTTAGGATGAAGTTCAGAGTCAGGGTCTTGGTCACGGCAAAGTTCAGATTCAGGATCAAAGTCAGGATCAGAGTTGGTGTCAGGTTCAGAGTGAAGTCCAGTGTCCAGGAGAGGGACAAGGGAGGGTCAGGAGGCAGGGGAGGGTGAGGGTAAATGTGATGGAGAAAGTCAAGAGTCAGGCTGAGGGTCAGACAGGGTAAGGTCAGATTCAGGGTCAAGCGTGGGTTGCAGTCAGGATAAGTGTCAGAGACATTATCAGGGAAAGTCTGAGAGTGAGGGTGATGGTCAGAGCTACACTGAGGTTGAGGGTGAAGGCCGGGTTGTGGGACAGGGTCAGGGAGAGGACTAATGCTAGAGTCAGAGTGAGGCTGAGTTTTGGGTTCAGTGTCAGAGTGAGAATCATAGTCAGGATGAGTCAAGGTAAGGATCAGGGTAAAGGCCAACACCACCATCAGGATTAGTGAGCCAGGGTCACTGTCAAGTTCAGGATCAGCGTGAAGGTCCAGTCAGGGTCAGGGTGAGGGGGTGGGTGCGGGTCAGTGTGAGGTGGAAAGTCAGGGATCCCTGCTTCCCCCTGCCCTCTCCCTCTTGCAGCACCACACTGGCTTTCAGTGGCAGGCAACTTTCTGAACTGCTCTGTTGCTCATTTATCTGCATGTCTACCTCCTTCACCTCCTTGGTGTCTCTAAGTGGCCTAACCATGTCCCCTCCACTAGATTATCAGTGCCATGAAACAAGGATCTTGGAATGTTTTGCCCATTAATTAATCCCAGGCACTTAGAAGAGAGCCTGCCACAGGGAAGGTAAACGTTTGTAGAATGAATGAACAGATGAGTATGCTCTAGAGTATTTCTGTAAAAGGGCACATCTGGAAATAAAACCAAACAAATTGTCAATAGTAGTTCTTTCTGGGGTAGAATTGTAAGAAAGCTTCTTGGTTTTCTTTATATATGTTCATATTGTTTTGATTTTTTAAAAACTGACATTGATTCCTTTAGTATCAGCAAAAATGGATCTTTCCACTTAGAAAGAATAAAAAAACTTTGGGTAAAGTGCCCACACCGTGATTGGTACAAGGTACTCAATGAAGTAGAGCTAGAGCTGAAACTCTGCTAACCGGAGACCTTCCCAGGAATCAGGGAGCCTCCTGGGGAAACCCTGCTCTCATTCACACACCTAAACAGTAGAGACACACTGCAGGCAGAACAGCAGAGAGGGTCTATTCAACAGCAGCTTTAAAAATAAGGCCTCAGTACATGGAGGGGATGCGTTTCCCCAAGTTCTACTTCACTCCTTTCCCACACATTTCTATCCTTTGATGCAAAAAAATAAGGGGGAGCTATTGTCCTACAGGTACTTAATACACAACCTTTTGATGGCACAGCCTGGAGATGCAGACACACAGAGCAGTTGTAGAAGGGGGACGGCAGAGTTTCACTGTAGCCGATGAGGAAGCAGTACTTGTGGGCAGGCAGTTGCCTGAGCATCAGGGCACAGATCTCCACCTGGTCAGGCAGGCAGCCTGGGATGGTACCCAACAGGAACTTGTGCAGGAAGACATCCTCCACTGTTCAATCCGCAGCATGGTCCTCCCCGTCCAGGTTGTCTGAGGAGAGAAGGACATCACAGAAGAGTCAGCCCAGCTGCCTCAGGGACCTGCCAGACTCCACAGGTGACACCCACAAGCTGTGGGCACTCACCCCCATGCCCCATCCCACCGCCTCTTCTGTTTTCCTCTACCAGTGGGATAACAACAAAGCCCTTTATTTCATGAATTCTCAAACCAATCCTGCAATGTTGATGATATCATTATACTTGTTTTACAAAAGTGGAGACTGAGGCCTGAAGCCACAGCACAAAAAGATGATCTGGCCCCTTTCCCACTCTGTCTTGGCTTATAGAAGCACAGGCCATCCTTTAGAGGCCACCAGCTACTTCTAAGTTTAGGGACACAAGCTCTCTCCTGAGAGGGCCTCCAGCAGAGTTGCACAGTGTGGTCCCTGGAGCCCCCTGCAACACTTAAGAAACCTGTTAAAAGATTCTGCATACCTCACGCACAGACCTCAGAACCAGACCCGAGGAGTTGGGGGACAGGAATCTATACTGTAAATAAGTTTCCCAGTTCATCTCAGACATCCAAACTAAGAACCCCTCCCCACAGGCAGGAGCCAAACAGATATGTACTTGTAGACCAACAGTTGTGCTTAAATGGAAAATGGCATTACTTAGAGCACACTCATCTGTTATGTGATTCTAAAGGGGCCTTTAGACCTGTCATTGCCTGAGTTATCTTACATCTCAGTAATTTGAAAATAACTGATAACAATGCAAAATAATTCTTGTCTACAGACATGCTAATAATTTCTGTTCTTTGGAGCCAGTTTTGCATCTATTTCCAAATTCATTTCAAAATCCCTGATATATATGTCTGGGCGTTTTCTCCTTTGAACCGTTTTATTAGATATCTCATTCCGCCATTAATTACTGTGTTAAACAAAAATCTTGGGCACATGTTCATTTTCTATTTGCTTGACATTCGTGGGTGTTTTTGTTTTTAACCGTCCTTGAACATTCTGAACAAAAGCGAGGGCTCCTCTTCCTGTGCCCCTGAGGTGGGCGTGCTGCTGTCTCTGGCACGTCGCTGTGGCCTCACCTGTGTGCAGCGACAGCCAGCCCTTACGGTGGGCGATGTAGTGCGGCGCGTGGGCCTCCTCGTGGGTCACCGGCTTGTCCCCCTTGCCCACGCGGACCCGGGCAGCGCGGTTCTGCGAGCAGAAAGGGCCGTGACCCCGAGCGCTCCCCGCGCCCCCACCTCTCCCCGCCCTGCCCGCCAAGGGCTCCTGCCCCCGCCTCCCCTCCCTCCCCTTGGCGCGGGCCGCGGAGACGTGCAGGGCGCGCCAGGCGCACAGCAGCTCTCGGCTCCCGGCCAGGGCCTGTGCGGATGGGGGAGCGTGAGGCGGAAACCCGGGCCTCCCACGCAACCGCCGCCCGACCCCCAGCCGCACACGCGCGCCAGCACTCGAGCCGAGGGCAAAGGGCGGCGGAGGCGGGGCCACTTGGGCCGGAAGGAGCGGAGCTGCTGGGTCGGGGCGCGCCGGAAAGGCGGGGCCACTTGGCCGGGGGCGGGGCGAGGAGGAAGCGGTTGTGAAGGGACCACGCGGAAGCGAAGAAATCTGGTGCCAACTTGGCGGGGGAGGATGGCTTGTTGGCGCTGGAGCTCCCGGAGGAGAGGCGGTCCCTCGGCCGTTCCGGGGTTGGGCCGGGTCCGGGTGGTTCTGAGATCTGAGCACCTGGATATTTCTGCGTTTTCCCGCAATCCTGGTAAAGGCTCATCCCTACAGCTCTCTTCGGGTTTCAGATCCGAATATTTGATGATGCAAGAAATGAGTTTCACCCCCGAAAAATCTCGCACCGTACTGAGGCGGGAGAAGGATTAATGGAAAACGTAGCGTGTCTGCCTGGGAGTCCCTTGCGCCCGCTCAGCTTGTGGGGCTCCCGGCTCGGAGAAGAAGGGTGCTTTTTTTCCAGGTGCTAGAAATGAGGCTGCTGAGCCCCGCACCTAATGAGAGATAAGGAGATAAACCTGGGCTGCTTAATTAAAAAGACACAAAATAGGTGAAACGAATTTCCTACATTGATCAAGAAGAAATAGAAATTTACCTCAACAAGTAAAGAGATTGAAAAAGAAAATCTCAGCAGACCAGTAACAACTAAAGAGATTGAATCAGTAATTTAAAATAATCTCCCAATGAAGGAAAAAATTCAGGACCAGATGGATTCATTGGTGAATTCTAGCGAACAATTAAAGAAAAATTAAGACCACAATCCTCAAACCCTTCCAACAAATTCAAGAGGAAACACTAATTCATTCTGTGAGGCCAGCATAACCATTATATCAAAGAATGATAAAGACGCCACAAGAAAAGCAAATTATAGACCAATATCCCTGTTGAATACAAATGCAAAACTACTTTAAAAAATACTGGTAAACTGAATCCAAGTGTGTAACAGGATTATGCATCATGACCCAGTGGAATTTATTCCAGGAGTGCAAGAGTGGTTAAACATTCTCCTCCAGATTTAAACAATGTAACAGCTCATCCTAAAGTACAAAAATTTGTATAAACATGTTTAATCATGCAAAAACCTCACATGATTCCCTCTCCCTGATGAACTAACTGAAACTGTTTTCGAAACAAGGTAGGGTATAAACAAAAACAGTGAGTAAAGAGTAGGTAACAAAGAATTTGGACCATGGAAATGTTTGCCAACTGACATGGTCGTTATCACTCTTGGAAAGATCCAGGTCAGTTTGGAATTCCTAGGAGACACCTCAGGCCTAAGGAACAGTAGAGAAAACAAATTTGATTATGCCTCGAGGAAAAAATCTGAAGTCCCGAGCACAGCATTGGTGATGCAGCCTCTGCTCAGCTAGCCTGTTCCTCTGCTCAGCTGGCCTGTAGCATCTCCCACTGCAGGGCTGTGGGCTCCCAATATGCCTTTGTCACCTTTGCTAGAAACCCAGTCTCCGTCTTGTCCTTTATCTGACTCACATCTGTTTCAAGACTCAGCCCAAGTATCTGTTCTCTTATTTGATTGTTTTTATTTCTTTTTATCCTGTTTTTTTTTTTTTTACTGTTTTTGTGGCATGTAACTTTTTTTAACTTTATAAAAAAATTTTTTAAAAAAGCATTTGAAACAAAGCAAAGGAATAAGAAAAACTAATAACCTGAAATAACTACATCGCTTCCTACATGTTCCCACCATACCCCAAGAAATTTAACAACCCATAACAAATCATTCCCCGCCACATCACCCTCTTTTTCATTTAGTTTTTGTCCCCATTTATCTACCCATCCATCCATACACCGGATAACGGGAGCACGATCCACAAGGTTTTCACAATCACATTGTCACCCCTTGTAATCTACATTGTTATACAATCATCTTCAAGAGTCAAGGCTACTGGGTTGGAGTTTTATACTTTCAGGAATTTACTTCTAGCTATTCCAATACATTAAAACCTACAAAGTATTATCTATATAGTGCATAAGAATGTCCACCAGAGTAACCTCTTGATTCCATTTGGAATCTCTCAGCCACTGAAGCTTTATTTTGTTGCATTTTGCATCCCCTTTTTGGTCAAAAAGATGTTCTCAATCCCATAATGCCAGGTCCAGATTCATCCCTGGGACTCATATCCTGCGTTGCCAGGGAGATTATACCCCTGGGAGTCACTAACATTAGTGAGCAAACTTTGAGAGTTAAAAGCTGATAACACAGGCTATTAGGAGTTAGAAAGAGGGTAGAGAGCAGGTATTTGATGCTGAAGGACTACAGAATATTCCTTTGTTTTGTTTCAAATGTTTTTAAAAAACTTTTTGATAAATAATGTTAAAAAATGTTACATGCCCCCAAAACAATAAAAAAAAACAGAAAAAACAAAAAACAAGAAAACAAAACAATCAAAACAAAAGAACAGATATTTGGGCTGAGTCTTGAGTTGCAAGTCTGCTGCCTGCCCTATGAATTTTGGACTCATGCATACCCACAGTTGTGTGAGACAGTTCTATAAATCTTTTATTTATAGATATATCTTGTTGATTCTGTTTCCATAGAGAAACCTAACTAACTAATACAATTTGGTGCTGGGAGTGGTTCGTGAGAACCAGAATCTTAAAACGGGGCTTTTCCAATTGGTTTTCTACTCTGATTAGATTCAAGGGCACTGTTGATTCCATTTCCAATAATCAAGATGGCACTCACAGTCCATGGCATGAGTTGGCAATGGAGATACACAAAATAGCGACATTTGATTCTTCTAATAATACTCTTGTACAAAGCAAGGCTTTAGATGACGGTGTTTTTGACACCTTAACAGAGTTTTGCAGAGTCTAGAAGTATAATGATATTGGCTGGTTGCTCTTAGATACGCTGGGTAAAGTTATAAGACAAAGGGATGAGCTAAAGGCTTCAAATTTAAAACTTGAGCACCATATGACAGATGTAAAGGTTTCCATGTGTGCCTTGAAAGAAAATCTTATTTCCTTTGGCTGCAGACTTGAGATTTCTGAAAACCAGATGCACAGTCCCATTGTGCAAGTAGCAGATTTACAAGGTAAACTAAAATCTCAACATTGCAGGGTGTCTGCTTTTAAAAGTAAAGGCATTGATTGGAAAAGAATGGGATCCTGAAACTTGGGATGGGACATATGGATTGATAATAATGGCAGTGAGGACATTGGAACCCTGGATTCTGCTGAGTCTTTGCTAGATATACCTGCAGTGGTCTGTCCTGAGGAAACAGACCCCACCTGCAGTTCTGCCCTGAGGAAACAGCTTCCCCACTTCCGGTTTGCCCTAAGGAGCCTGCCATCCAACCTCTACCTAAAGAGGTTAGCCCTTCAGTGCCTGCTAATCCTGTAATCAGCTACCCTGAGGAAGCAGCCCTCACTCCTCTGTCTGGAGAGATTAATCCTGTTTCATGAGATGAAACTGCAAGAGAATGCCCTGAAGTAAATGGTTTGAAGAATGCTTCTAATTCTTTTCATGACCCACCCCCACCACCAGTCTTCTCTACAACACCTATAACTAGACTAACATCCCAACAGGCCCTGAAGGGTGAGGTACAAAGTGTGACCCATGAGGATGTATGCTATTCTCCAAAAGAACTGTATGAGTTTTCCAACTTATACAGATAGAAATCAGGGGACTATGTGTGGGAATGGATATTAAGGGTGTGGGATAATTGTGGAAAGAATATAAAGTCGGATCAGGCTGAATTTACTGATATGGGCCCACTAAGCAGAGATTCTACATTCAATGTTGTAGCTCAAGGAGTCAGAAAGGGCATTAACTGTTTGTTTTGGTGGTTAGCTAAAATATGGATCAAACAGTGGCTGGCATTACCTGAGGTTGAAATGCCAGAATTGCCCTGGTATAATGTAGAGGAGGGGATTCAAAGGCTTAGAGAGATTGGAATGTTAGAGTGGAGTTATCATGGAACACGTGCTTACACACCCCTGGAATGTCCAGAGGACACCCTTTTTCCAGGACTGTGAGGAATAAATTTGTGAGACTAGCTCCGTCATCCCTGCAAAGCTCTGTAGTCGCCCTTCTCAGTAGGTCAGATATTACTGTGGGAACTACTGTCACTGAGCTGGAATCCTTAAACACAATGGGGATAATCAGAACTCAAGTTGGCAGAAGCCACATGGCAGCAGTTAATCATCAAAGACAAGGTGGGCGTGGCTACCAGAATGGAAAACAGGATCAAGGCAGCAATCAAAATAATCTGACTCGCAGAGTCTTATGGCATTGGTTAGTATATCATGCAGTTCCTAGCAGTAAAATTGATGAGCAGTGTACTAAATTCTTTTTTGAGCTGTATAAGCAGAAGAATTCTAGGTCAAGTGAACAAAAGTCTACCTTGAATTACAAAATCCGAGTCATGGCCCTTAATCAAGTCCCAGACTTGAGACAATTTATGGATCCAGAGCCCCTTGAATGAGGGAAAGGCTGGGTACCCTTGGGGAAGGACCCTGTTACACTGCCAAAAATTTATACTGTTACTCTTTGTCCCAGCCTTCCCGAGGGGGACCTGTGGCCTTTTACCAGGGTAACCATGAATTGGGGAAAAGGAAATGATCAGAAATTTCACAGATTACTAGGCACTGGTTCAGAATTGACATTAATTCAAGGAGACCCAAAATGTCACTCTGGTCCACGAGTCAGAGTTGGGGCTTCTAGGGGTCAGGTGACTGATGGAGTTTTAGCTCAGGTCCATCTCAGAGTGGGTCCAGTGGGTCCCCAGATACATTCTGTGGTCAGTTCCCCATTCTGGAATTCATAATTGGAATAGACATACTCAGCAACTTGCAGAATCCTCACATTGGTTCCCTGACTCATGGAGTGAGGGCTATTATGGTGGGACAGGCCTGGAAGCCATTAGAACTGCTGCTGCTGAGAAAAATCATTAAACCAGAAGCAATATCAGATTCCTGGAGGGATTGCAGAGATTAAGGCCACTCTTAAGGACTTAAAGGGTGCAAGGGTGGTGATGCCCACCACATCCCCTTTCAACTTTCCTATTTGACCTGTGCAGAAAACAGATGGGTATGGAGGATAACAGTGGATTATTGTAAGCTTAACCAAGTAGTGACTCCAATTGCAGCTGCTGTTCCAGATGTGGAATCATTGCTTGAGCAAGTAAACACATCCCCTGGTAGCTGGTATGCAGCTATTGAGCTGGCAAATGCTTTTTTCTCAATAGCTGTTAGTAAGGATCACCAGAAACAGTTTGCATTCAGCTGGCAAGGCCAGCAGTTTACATTCACTGTGCTACCTCAGGGGTGTATCAACTCTCCAAAGTCCGCAGGGATCTTGATCGTTTCTCCCTCCCACAAGACATCACACTGGTCCATTTTATTGATGATATCACGTTGATTGGACCTAGTGAGCAAGAAGTAGCAACTACTCTAGATTTGTTGGTAAGGTACTTGCATGGCAGAGGATGGGAGATGAATTCAACAAAAATACAGGGGACTTCCACCTCAGTAAAATTTCTAGGCATCCAGTGGTGTGGCGCATATCAGGATATCTGTTCAAAGGTGAAGGATAAGATGCTGCATCTGGCCCTTCCTATGACCAAAAAAGAGACACCATGCTTAGTTGGCCTCTTTGCATTTTGGAGACAACATATTCCTCATTTGGGTGTGCTACTCCAGCCCATTTACTGAGTGACCAGAAAAGCTTCTAGTTCTGAGTGGGGACCAGAACAAGATGAGGCTCTGTAACAGGTCCAGGCTGCCGTGCAAGCTGCTCTGCCACTTGGACCATATGATCTAGCTGATTCAATGGTGCTGGAAGTGTTAGTGGCAAATAGAGATTCTGTTTGCAGCCTTTGGCAGGCTCCTATAGGATAATCACAATGCAGGCCCTTAGGATTTTGGAGTAAAGGTTTACCATCCTCTGCAGATAACTACTCTCCATTTGAGAAACAGCTGTTGGCCTGCTACTGGGCCTTAGTAGAGGCAGAATGCTTAACCATTGACTACCAAGTTACTATTAGACCTGAGTTACCTGTCATGAGCTGGGTGTTGTCCGACCCACTGAACCATAAAGTTGGATGTGCACAGCAGCACTCCATCATAAAATGGAAATCATATATATGAGGCAGAGCTCGAGTGGGTCCTGAAGACACAAGCAAGTTACATGAGGAAGTAGCCCAAATGTCCATGTCCCCCACTCCTGCCACCTCATCTCTTTCCCAGCTCACAGCTATAGCATCTTGGGGATTCCTTACAATCAGTTGACTGAGGAGAAAACTTGGGCCTGGTTTATAGATGGTTCTGCACGATATGCAGGGACCACCCAAAAGTGGGCAGTGGCAGCACTGAAGCTCCTTTCTGGGATGTCCCTGAAGGACAGTGGTGAGAGGAAATCCTCCCAGTGGGCAGAACTTCAAGCAGTGCATCTGGTTGTTCACTTTGCTTGGAAGGAAAACTGGCCAGAGGTGCGTTTGTATACTGATTCATGGGCTCTTGCTAATGGTTTGGCTGGATGGTCAGGGACTTGGAAGGCACATGATTGGAAGACTGGTGGTGAAGAAGTCTGGGGAAGAGCTATGTGCATAGATCTTTCCGAGTGGGCAAAAAACATGAAGATATTTGTGTCCCATATGAATGCTCACCCCAGGGTGACTTCAACAGAAGATTTTAATAACCAAGTGGGTAAAATGATCCTTTTGGTGTATACAAAACAGCCTCTTTCCCCAGCCACTCCTATAATTGCCCAATGGGCTCATGAACAAAGTGGTCATGGTGGTAGGGATAGAGGTTATGCATGGACTCAGCAACATAGACTTCCACTAATCATGGATGACCTGGCCACAGCCACTGCTGATTGACAAATCTGCCAGCAGCAGAGACCCACACTTAGTCCTGGATATGGCACAATCCCCCAAGGTGATCAGCCTGCTACCTGGTGACAGGTTGATTACATTGGACCACTTCTATCCTGGAAAGGGCAGCGATTCTTTCTTACTGGAATAGACACATACTCCAGATATGGGTTTGCCTTCCCTGCATGAAATGCTTCTGCCAAAACTACCAACCGTGGACTTATAGAATGTCTTATCCACCATCACGGTATTACATACAGCATTGCTTCTGATCAAGGAACCCATTTCACAGCAAATGATGTGGGGGAATGGGCACATGCTCATGGAATTCTCTGGTCTTACCATTTTCCCCATCATCCAGAGGCAGCTGGGTTGATAGAACAGTGGAATGGCCTGCTGAAGACTCAACTATGGTGCCCACTGGGTGGCAATACCTTGCAGGGCTGGGGCAGTGTTCTCCATGAGGCTGTGTATGCTCTGAATCAGCATACACAGTCAACCCTCTGATGCTATTTCTCCCATAGGCAGGTTTCATGGGTCCAGGAATCAAGGAGTAGAATCAGGAGTGGCACCACTCACTATCACGCCTAGTGATCCACTAGGAAAATTTTTGCTTCATGTCCCTGCAAGCTTAAGCTCTGCTGGTCTATAAGTTTTTGTTCCAAAAGCAGGAGTGCTTTCACCAGGAAACACAACAATAATTCCATTGAACTGGAAGTTAAGACTGTCACCTGGCCACTTTGGGCTTCTCATACCTCTGAATCAACAGGCAAGAAAGGGGATTACTGTACTGGCTGGGATGATTGATCCTATCATGGTGAAATAGCACTGCAACTACACAATGGAGGTAAAGACTTCTCCTGGAATACAGTCAATCTCCTAGGGTGTATCTCAGTACTACCATGCCCTGTGATTAAAATCAATGGAAAACTGCAACAACCCAATCTAGGCAAGACTACCAATGGCCAAGAAACTTCAGGAATGAAGATTTGGGTCACCGCACAAGGCAAAGAACCATGGCCAACTGAAGTGCTTGCTGAGAGTAAAGGGAACATGGAATGGGTAGTGGAAGAAGGTAGTGATAAATACAGCCATGTGACCAGTTACAGAAATGAGGACTATGATGGCATGAAGATTTCTTCCTTGTTTTGAGTATGTTTGCATTTGTCTGTAAAACAAATATCTTTGCTTTCTTCTGTCTTATTCCCTTTTCATATGACATAAGCTGTATTGTTCATTTTGCAGTATGTAAGTTAAAGGAAATCAATTTTAAGATTTAATGTCACCCAAGGACTTGCACCCTTTTCTGGAGAGATTCAGTGTTTCTGGTTGTATGCACAACAGCAGAATCTTGTTAGGTGAAATATATGGCTGTTATTTTTCCCTACTTAGAGATAAAGTGTGGTTTAAGGTGATGTGTATAACTTCCAGGTTGACAAGGGGTGGATTGTGATGGTTAAGTTCATGTGTCAACTTGGCCAGGTAATGGTACCCATGTGTCTGGTAAAGCAAGCACTGGCTTAACCATTACTGCAAGGACATTTGTGGCTGGTTAATAAACCAGAAGACTGGTTTATTAAATGATCAGTCAATTGGCTGTGGCTGTGACTGATTATGTCAACAAAGGGCATGTCTTCCACAATGAGATAATGCCAGCAGCTGGATTTAATCCAATCAGTTGAAGACTTTTAAGTGAGGCAGATAAAGGACCTTCACTTCTTCAGCTGACCAGTGAAGCATTTCCTGAGGAGATCATCAAAATTGCCAGTTCATTGCCTGAGGAGTTCATAGAACATCTTCATTGGAGTTGCCAGTCTGCTGCCTGCCCTACGGAATTTGGACTTGCACATACCCACAGTTGCGTGAGACAGTTATAAATCTTATATTTATAAATATCTCTTGTTGATTCTGTTTCCATAAAGAACCCTAATTAATACAGTTGGCAAACATTTCTATGGTTCAAATTGTTTGTTACATATCATTTACTCAATATCTTTGTTTATAGCCTACCTTGTTGCAAAAAGGGTTTCAGTAAGTTCATTGGGGAGAGGGAATCATGTGAACCTGTTTGCAAGATTAAAAATGTTTATACAAATTTTTATACATTAGGATGAGTTATTACATTGTTTAAATCAGGAGGAAAATGTTTAACCACTGTTGCACTCCTGGAATAAATTCCACTCAGTCATGTTGCATAATTCTTTTATACACTGTTGGGTTCAGTTTTCCAGTATTTCTTTTTATTCAGTTTTATTGAGATATATTCACATACCATAGAGTCATCCATGGTGTACAATCAACTGTTCACTGCAGCATCATATAGTTGTGCATTCATCACCCCAATCCATTTCTGAACATTTTTCTTACACCAGAAAGAATCCAAATAAGAATAAAAAATAAAAGTAAAAAAGAACACCCAAATCGTCCCCCCATTCCACACTCCCACACTATTTTTCATTTAGTTTTTGTCCCCATTTTTCTACTCATCCATCCATAAACTAGATAAAGGGAGTGTGATCCAGAAGGTTTTCACAATCATACTGTTACCCCTTGTAATCTACATTGTTATACAATCGTCTTCAAGAGTCAATGCTACTGGGTTGGATTTTGGTAGTCTCAGGTATTTACTTTTATCTACTCCAATACATTGAAACCTAAAAAGTGCTATCTATATATTGCACAAGAATGTCCACCATAGTAATCTCTCGACTCTATTTGGAATCTCTCAGCCACGGAAGCTTTATTTCATTTCATTTTGCATACCCCTTTTGGTCAAGATGTTCTCAATCCCATGATGCTGGGTCCAGATTCGTCTCTGGGAGTCATATCCTGCATTGCCAGGGAGATTTACAGCCCTGGGAGTCAGGTCCCATGCAGGGGGTAGGGAAGTGAGATCTCTTGCCAAGGTGGCTTAGTTAGAGAGACAGGGCCACATCTGAGCAACAAAGAGGCACCCAGGAGGGCACTCTTAAGCACAATTATAAGCAGGATTAGCCTCTCCTTTGCAGTAAGAAGCTTCATAGGTTCAAGCCCCAAGACAGAGGGCTCAGCATATCAAGCCATCAGTCCCCAATGTTTGTGAGAACATCAGCAACAATCCAGGTGAGGAAGTCCAACACCTCCAGCTCCTCAGGGGGGTCCGAATATATATTCTTATTCTCTACCCAAATTACTTTGGGATGTGTTGCTATTTCACTCTAACCTATACAAACCGATAGTATCTCACTTCCTATTCAAGGGTCCATGTAATTGTGGTATTTGGACAAACTGTAGAAGTTACATCATTTAGAAAACATAGATCCTACACCAAATAAACATCTCTTCCCTTGGTCTCACATGGAAGTTGAAGTTTTAACACACTGTCAGTTTCAACTTTTACCGTTTGGCCCGATTTGCCCTAGTCTTAACCAGATCTGCTTCATTCATATTTCCAATTGAAGTCTACGCTCTTCTTCAGCTTTTTTTTTTTTTTTTAAACAGTTGCTGTATGCATTAATACTAACATTCATATCTGTGGAGCTCTAGCTTTGAGTTTCACAGATACCCAATATTCCAGAGACCAATCAGCTTATACACAAAGGGATCAACAACTTAGGGTTTGGAGATAGCCATTACAGTTCAGGAATAGATTTGGCTGCTGTAAGAGCTTACAATCTAGGGACCATTACAATAATCATTTCCCTGTTAGGCTGCACTCTAAGATTCAGTTCTGAGTTCACACATTGTAGTTAGTCCATATCGGTGAGGCATTATAGTATTTACCTTTGTTTCTGGCATACTTCACTCAAAATGCTGTCTACAGGATCCATTCACCTCCTTGTGTGTCTCACAACTTCACTCCTTCTCGTAATTGCTCAGTATTCCATTGTATGCATACACCACAGTTCACCATTCTGTTCCTCAGTCAGTGTACCCTTAGGCCACCTCCACCCAGTGCAAATCATGAATACTGCCTCCATAAACACCAATGTTCAAATGTCCATTCATGTCTCTGCTCTCAGATCTTCCAAGTACATACCCCATAATGAGTTTGCAGGACCTTATGGCTCCCACATACTTAGCTTCTTGTGGAACCACCACAGTGACCTCCACAAAGGCTAGACCATTGTGCCCCCTCATCAACATAAATAGGTACATCCCTCTCTCCATGTTTTCTCAAGCAATTTTATCCCTATTTATATATCTTCCTACAATTTTATAGAGATATATTCACATAATATACAATCATTCAGAGTGTATGGTCAGTTGTACACAATGGGAGACAATATTTGGAAACCACATATCAGATAAGGGTTTATATCCAGAATATATAAAACGATCCTACAACTCAACAGAAAGACAAATGACCCAATTAAAAAATGGGCAAAAGACATGGACAGACACTTTTCTGAAGAGGAAATACAAATGGCTCAAATACATATGAAAAAATGCTCAACTTCACTGGCTATTAGGGAAATGCAAATCAAAACCACAATGAGATATCAACTCACACCTACCAGAATGGCCATTATCCAAAAACAGAAAATTACAAGTGCTGGAGAGGATGTGGAGAAAGAGGCATACTTATTCATTGCTGGTGGGAATGTAGAATGGTGCAACCACTCTGGAAGACAGTGTGGAGGTTCCTCAGGAAGCTAAGTATAGATCTGCCATATGACCCAGATATTCTATTGCTAGGTATATACTCAAAGGAACTGAAAGTTAAGACATAAATGGACATTTATAAACTGATGTTTATTGCAACATTATTCATGATTGCAAGAGATGGAAGCAGCCCAAATGTCCATCAATGGACATTAAAAGAATGTCCACATACTACATTATGTCTCTCCATTCAAATGATGGACACGTGACTTGCTTCTATGTTATTGTATAATGTATAATGCTGCAATGAACATCAGTACATAAAGCGCTGAGTCCCTCCTTTCAATTATTTTAGGTATATAGCTAGGATTGGAATTGCAGTCATGTGTTAATTCCATACTTAACTTTCTGAAGAAAATCCATTTCCTACTATAGGGTCATGAAGATATTTCCCTAAGTTTTCTTGTAAGGGTTTTATAGTATTAGCTCTTATATTTAGGTCATTGGTCCATTTTGAAGAATTTTTTGCATATGGGGAGAGCCACATTCATTCTTTTGCATGTGGATTTCTACTTGTCCCAGCACTGTTTAAGAGAATATTTTTCCCCTATTGGATGGACTTGGCACCCTTGTCAAAAATTAACTGGCCATAGAAGTGTAGATTTATGTATGGACTCTCAATTCTATCCTATTGGTCTATATGTCTGTCCTTAGGTCAAAATAAGCGTTTTGGTTACTGTAGCTTTGCAGTAAATTTAAAATCCAGAAGAATGAGTCCTCCAAGTTTTTCTTTTGCAAGATTATTTGGGCTATTTGGGGCCCCCTGCAAATCCATCTAAGGATCAGCTTTTCCATTTCCACGTCCAAAAAAGTTACTGGAACTTTGATAGGGATTGCATTGACTTTATAGATAGCTTTAGGCAATATTGACATCTTAATATTGTCTTCCATTTCATGATTGTGAGATGGCTTTCCTTTTATTTAGGTCTTCTTAAATGTCTTTCAGCAATGTTTTATAGTTTTTGGTGTACTATTACTTCACCTCCTTGTTAAATTTATTCCTATGTATTTTATTCATTTAGATGCTATTGTAAATGAAACAGTTTTCTTGATTTCTTTTTCAGGTTGTTTATTACAAGTGTTTAAAACCCAACTGACTTTTGCATGCATACCTTGTATTTTGCAACTTTATTGAATTCATTTATTAGTAGGGGTCATGTGATTTACAAATCGGGATAATTTGGCATTTTCTTACCCAGTTTGGATGCCTTTTATTTCTTTTTCTTCCCTGACTGCTCTGGCTAGAATTTCCAGTATAACATTGAGTAACCTTGGTGACAATGGGTATCCTTGTCTTGTTCCTGATCTTAGGGGGAAAGCTTTTTGATCTTTCACCACTGAATATGATACTTGCTGTGTTATTTTTTCATAAATGCCCTTTATCATGTTGAGAAAGTTCCCTTATATCCCTAGCTTTCTGAGCATTTTTATCTTTAAAAAAAATTGGTTTTTGTTGATCCCATTTTCTTAATTCTCTATTTCATTTATCTCTTCCCTAACCTTTACTATTCCTTCTATTCACTTTGGTTTAGTCTCTTCAAGTTGTTCTAGTTTCTTTAGGTGTAAAGTTAAGTTATTGACTTGTGTTCTTTCTTCTTTTTAAATGTAGGTATTTAGAGCTATAAATTTCCTTCTATGGACTGCCTTTGCTGCATCCTATAAGTATTGGTATGTTGCGTTTTTGTTCATCTCAATGTATTTCCTAATTTCCCTTGTGATTTCTTCTATACATTGGTTGTTTAATAACGTATTGTTTAATTCCCACATATTTGTCAAATTTCCACATTTGTTATTGATTTCTAACTTTATCCCATTGTAGTCCGAGAAGATACTTTGTATGACTCTGATATTGTAGAATTTATTAAGATGTGAGTTGTGACCTAACATGGGGTCTATTCCGGAAAATGTTCCATGTGTAACCAAGAAAAATTAATATTTTCTTGCTTTGGGTAGAGTGTTCCATATATGTCTATTAAGTCTAATTGGCAAATCATGCTGTTCAAGTCCTCTATCAATTATTGAAAGTGGTGTATACAAGTCTCCAACTATTGTAGAAGCATCTATATTTTTCTTCAATTCTGTCAATTTTTGCTTCATATATTTGGGGGCTCTGTTGTGAGGTGACAGTTTCATAATCATTTTATCTTCTTCATTGAATGTTTTATCAATATATAATATCCTTGTTTCTTATAGTCTTTTTTGACTTAAAGTCTAATTTGTCTAACAGTAATATAGCCATTGCAGCCCTCTTTTGATTACTGTTTTCATGGACTTATCTTTTTCCATCCTTTTACTTTTAATCTCTTCATGTCATTGTACCATGTATGAGTCTCTTATAGATGGACCCTCAGCCTTTTAATAGGAGTTTAATCCACTGACACTTAAGGTAATAACTGACAAAGATTTATTTCTGCCATTTAGCCACTTTTTTCTCTATGTCTTCTTTGTTTTTTGTCCCTCCATTATCCCATTACTGTCACATTGTACATGGTGACTTTGTACAAACCATTTCACATTTCTAAGCCTCAGTGTCCTCATTTGTGAAGTGTGGATAATACCGTTCTTATAGAGATAATGTGAGAAATCAAGAAAGTCATACATATAAAACACTTAGCATAGTGAGCAGCCAAAACAAGTGCTGAACCATTATCACTATTGTTTTTATTAGTAGGAATAATGGCAGTTCCCATGCTTAAATTATCCCATTACTGCCATTTCTTGTATTTAGTTGCTGTTTTGAAGTGTATCATTTTGATCCCCTTCTTTGTTTCTCTATATTTTAAAATTATTTTCTTAGGGATTATCTTGATAATTACAACAAACATCTTAAACTAATGACAACCTAGTTTGACTAATACCAACTTAGTTTCAGTAGTATACAAACTCACTACTCCTATATATCTCAATCCCTCCCCTACACTATATATATGTGTGTATATATAGTAATAGCTTTTATATTTAGGTCATTGGTCCATTTTAAAATATTTTTGTACATATGGAGAGGCACACTCATTATTTTCCATGTGGATTTCTAGTTGTCCCAGCAACGTTTGTTGAAAAGACTATTTTCCCTTATTGAATGGACTTTAAATATTGTATGCTTATTAACACATCTTTCTATCCCTGGAGTGATGTTGCCAAACCATTTGCCTTACCCATGGAAATGAAACAGGCTTGCCATAAAATACTGTAAAGCACTTCTGCCCATGGTGGGCAGAGCTCCTCCTTCTTCAGGATGTCCCTCCTGTCCCACTTCTCTGCACTTCCTCTTGACTGCCAGATGGAGAGAAGCTGGATGCTCACATTCACATCCAGGAAACAAAGATACTCATGACCAAGTACACCCTTACGCTGGCTCTGGAGCTTGCCCAGGTTGAGGGTGGACAGCGAGACCTGGTGCTGCTCCCTGCAAAGCAGAGGGCAGGACCCATATATTGGGAAGGCATCCTCAAAGGCAGGTGGAAGGTTCAGCTACAGCAAGGTTGTGAGGGGTGAGGGGCAGTAATAGGGCCACAAGCCCTTATGGAGTATCTACTACTAGACAGGACAGGGGTGGATAGTGATGGGATGACATAAGCCAAGGGCATGGTTCCTGTCTGCAGGGGCACAGGCTAAGGAGGGAGACAGGCCTGACATGCAATCAGGGTAGTCACAAAGGGCAAGCTACAGCTAGCATGTTTTATGGGAACTTAGAGATATTGAGCCAAGGCCACCACACTGCACAACTCAGGGATCATCATAGTTTATATGTGAATGGTGACCCTGGACTTGGACAGTGTCTAGTCTATGCAACCATCTGTGGCCAAGGTATCAAGCAGAGCTCCTTAGAGGAACGAGATTGATACAATGTGACTCCAGAGAGATCAGGATCCCCAGGAATGGCTCCAATTCCCTGGTGCAGAGCTGGGACCTACTGCAGGACCTGCATACCTTCTAGATCCATCTTCATCTGGTCCCTGATATATTCAGGGCTTGGCATCCTGTGGTCTCCCCTAGAACTGCGACCATGTCTGAAAGGACAGAAATGGGCACAAATGGACAATGTGATATTAGATGTTACCTCATCCAGTCTGAGTCTTAGTTTCCTATATGGTAAAATAGCGATAATACATACCTCTTTGTTATGAGGATTCATGTTAAACCCTTAGCAAATTGCCCAGCACACAGCAAGATTATCAATGTTTTTCATCAGCTGGGGTGAGGTGGACTGCCTTAGCACAGCACTTTAGGGTTTATAAATCACTTTCACATCCATTATCACAACAGAGTGTCACGTCACTATCTCCATTGTAGTTACAACTTTGGCAAAAAGTGCTGGGTTTCAGCTCAGGTTTTGTCACTATTTAGGTGACCTTGTACAAATCATTTCACATTTCTAAGCCTCAGTGTCCTCATTTGTGAAGTGTGGATAACACCATTCTTATAGAGATAATGTGAGAAATCAAGAAAGTCATACATATAAAACACTTAGTATAGTGAGCAGCCAAAACAAGTGCTGAACCATTATCATTATTGTTTTTATTACTAGGAATAATGGCTGTTTCCATACTTAAAAATTCTGGGAGAAATGAGAAGCAGACTGTAGAATCCTAGGATGTTTATTCATTCATTCAGCTAACACTTATTGAGCACTATCCAAAATGTTTGCTATGCAGTGGAACAAGGCAGATATGATCCCTGAACTCACAATGCTTACTTTCTAGTGGGATGTTATAACCGGGTAGGCATTTATAAATTATCTCCTTAGACTAGAGATTCTCAATGTAGCTCCCCAGAAACAATTTAAAGAGGGGATTCCACGCCCCTCCCTCAGACCCCGTCCCCACTTGGCAGATTCGTATTCAGAGTATTTAGGGTGGGACCCAGCATCTGCATTTTAATCAACGTTCTGAGTGACTATAAGGTGCAACGAGGTTTGGGTAGCCGGGCCTAGTCTATCCTGCAGTTAGTCGTAGGAAACCGAGGCTTTGACAGAGGCCGTGACCCGCCCAGGCTTCCACCGCAAAAGCGCGGGGTACAAGCAGCCTTACCCTGGCGGTACCGGGTGTAGAGCGCCCTTCCCGCAGAGCCGGCAGCCAGCAGCACCTTCTACAGCGGGGACGTGGGGATATGGTAGGGGTAGAGCAGGCCGACGCCGTGGCTCGCAGCCCGAAGGGGTAAATAGCTGCCGGACAAAAAAAAGCCAAGGTCAGAGGAGCAGGGCGCCCCAGGACTCCTCCCCGTCTCCATCTGGGACCCGCCGCCACTTGCCTGCAGCAGACCCGGGGCGGCCGGGGAGCAGCGGGAGCGGGCGCAGGGCCCGGCACGGCAGCGTCGCCATGGCAGCGGGCCGGTCCCGACACCACCGGCAATGGGAGGGCAAGGCTGACGCCCCGAACTTCTCTGACGACCAAGAGATGGAGAAGTCAAAAGGACTCGATCCCGACTGTGCTGTCTATGGCTTTTTAGAGGGGGAAATTGGGTCACAGACAAGGAAGAGCCCTATCGCTATGTATTAGAAGGAAACCCAAGCGACCTGTGTACTAAGGCGCCTACTTCCATCTATATAGGACTTCCCATTTCGCCTCACACTCAAAAAAGGGTTTCCCGGGAACAGGTAAACTCCACTAGCTTTGGGTTTCGTAGCCGGGCACTACTTGCTTCTCTCTAGCATGTTTTCCCCGAGGACAAAAAGACAAGAACCACTTCCGGTTGCGGAATTTGGCGACGCCCTCTAACAGCCACTTCTGGGGGCGGGACCGTGCGGCACTTCCGTCCAATGTTGGTTGCTGCCGGCTGCAGGCCTGAGATCTGCATTACTGGTGCGCCTGCGTGGACTCTTCGCGGTGCACAAGCCCCCGGGTCTAAAATGGAAGCACCTTGTGGAACACCGTGGAGATGAAGCTTTTGAAGGGTAACTCGAACCAGACCCAAGATGCCGCTCCCGTTTGCCCAGGTTCCACCTCTGCTTCTGATCCCCCAAAACTAAGTGATGCGACCCGCTCGCTGGGCAGAGCAACTTCTTAATCATCTGTTCTGTACATTCTGTTACCCTCGCGTTTCGCGATTTGGGGAAGCTGAGGCTGAGAAAGGCTGTATTGACCGTTGTCTCGGAGTTAAAAATAGCAGCGGGATTTGAACCCATGTCTGTCTCTCTTAACTAAAGTCACTCTGTTCTCTACACCGTGGGCATCTTATGTGTCTTGTACATCACTCTTCTTCCCTGCCCATCTCCCCACCCCCCAGATCGTCGGACAGAATTGACAAGATGTTTTTTACCTGTGTGTGCTCAGGTCTCAACGCTGGGAACCCTCCTGCTCCGGAACAGTGTGTTGGCTTCCTTCTGGGTCCCGTGGAAGGCAGCGAGGAGAAGGAGTTGACCCTCACCACCACCAGTGTGCCCACCCTGGCCAAACATCCCCTTGGTAAGGCAGATTGGGGCAGGGTTCTGGGTGTCACTTCCCAGCAAATCCCTGAGCAGAGTCAATGTCTCAGTGCTCAGAGACCTTCTTTCCAAGACCCTTGAAGGACCACCGTGGGGATAGAGTATTAGACCAAGGATTAGTATACTTTTTCTGGAAAGGGCCAGATAGTTAATAGTTTAGGCTTTGAGAACCATGTGGTCCCTGTTACAACTACTCAACTCTACTACTGTAGTGAAAGAGCAACAATAGACAATACATAAAGGGATGAACCTGGCTGTGATCCAGTCAACTTTGTTGATGGACACTGACATTTGAACTTAATTTAATTTTCAGTTGTCTTGAAATATTTTTCTCTCAATTTTTTTGAATCACTGAAAAATGTGAAAACCATTTTTAGCTGGTGAGCCATTTAAGAAAACAGGTTGTGGATCTGGCCTGTGGACTATGGTTTGCTGTCCCTTTTACTATTCTAGAACTCCAGGTAAGAATAGAGACCCGCAGGTAGAAGGCCTAAGAGGGAGTTTTGGGCTCCTGGTAAAGAGTGACTTTCAGTCAACATTGCTGCCCAACAATGGAACTGGTTCTGGTAATTAGACCCCTGACACTAGAATTGATTAAGGTACCTGTTAGGGAGGCTGTAAAGTCCAAGGAACTGGGCCAGAAACCTCTATCAAGCCCTTGAGTGGTGATATTCAGTGACTCTACAGTATGATGGCAATAACAAACATAATTTATTGAGTCCCTCCTCTGTACTAAGCATTGTGTTAAGCTTTTCCCACATACGACCTCATGAATCTTCACCACAATCCTGTGAAGTATGTCCTATTCTCATTTCACAACTGAGAAAACTGAGGCTCAGTGTTGACGTTAAGTAACATAGCCTGGATTCAATAGGCTCTTATCTATTCCCACCCATCCCTTAGTTTCCTTTTGATCTAGAAAAAACTATACATTTGCAGCTCACTCCCATGCTCATTTTTTCAATGGTTATTTCCTCAGAAGCTGGTGAGTTCTGGGCTCTGGGTTAGAGGTGTGAGCAGACAGACCCAGGTCCTGTCTTAAGGAGCTTACAGCTCCCATTTTCTCCCCAGATGGTGGTCAGGATTCTCCTTCAGCTGGAGCTGGGCAGGGAAACACAAAAGTCTTTTTTTTTTTTTAATTCAGTTTTATTGAGATGTAGTCACATATCATACAATCATCCACGGTGTACAGTCAAATGTTTATAGTACCATCCTATAGTTGTGCATTCATCACCACATTCAGCACTTGAACATATTCATTATTTTAAAAAAATTTTTAAAAGAATAATAAAAAAAAGACTAAAAAGATTAAAATACCATACAATGCAATGTAATAATATCATACAACATCACCACTACCAAGAATCCCATACCCCTCCCTTATATTTCCCTCTCATAGACATTTAGCTTTGGTACATTTCCTTTGCTACATTTGATGGAAGCATATTACAATGTTACTGTTAGTCATAGACTCCAGGTTGCTTTGATTATATTTTTCCCCAATACTATCCCTTTTTTCAACACCATACAAGACTATTCTCCCACATGTAGCAATATTTTTATATTTGTACATTTAGTCACCATCATTAACCACTCTAAGTTTCACTAAATTATACAGTCCTAGTCTTTATTGTCTGCCTTTCCTTCTGGTGTCATACTTGTCCCTTGCACTCCTCTTTCAGGTTTATTCACAGACATCTTTGTTCATTATCATACCAACATATAGTAGTATGCGATCCATTTCTGGATCTATGCAGTTAATCCTGTTAGCCTTAAATGCCCGATGTTTCCTCTTTCTTTCTTCTGATAACCTGTGTTCTCAGCTTTTGACTCTCAAAGTTTGCTCATTAATGTTAGTTCATATATGTGAGACCATACAGTATTTGTCCTTTTGTTTCTGGCTAACTTCGCTCAACATAACGTCCTCACGGTTCATCCATGTTATTATATGTTCCTTGATGTGTTCCTTTGTTCTGTCTTACACTATGTAATAATCCACTATGTGCATATATCACAGTTTGTTTATCCACTCATCCGTTGACGGACATTTGGGCTGTTTCCATCTCTTGGAACTCGTGAATAATTCTGCTATAAATATTGGTTTACAAATGTCCATTCGTACCTAAGCTTTCAGTTCCTCTGATTATACACTTAGTTATGGAATTGCTGGATCATATGGCAGTTCTATACTTAGCTTCCTGAGGAACCACCACACTGCCTTCCAGAGTAGCTGCACCATTCTAAATTCCCACCAAACGTGAATAAGTGTGCCTCTTTCTCCACATCCTCTCCAGCACTTGTAATTTTCTGTATTATTGATAATGGTCATTCTGGTAGCTGTGAGATGATATCTCATTGTGGTTTTTATTTGCATTTCCCTAATAGCCAGTGAAGTTGAGCATCTTTTCATATATTTTTTGAGCCATTTGTATTTTCTCTTCAGAAAAGTGTCTCTCCATGTCTTTTGCCCATTTTTAATTTGGGTTGTTTATCTTTCTCTTCTTGAGCTGTAGGATCTGTTTATATATTCTGGATATTAAACCCTAATCTGATATGTGGTTTCCAAATAGTGTCTCCCATTGCGTAAGCTACCTTTTTACTTTTCTGACAAAGTCCTTTGATGTACAAAAGTGTTTAATTTTGAGTGTATTCCCATTTATCTGTTTCTTCTTTGATTGCTTGTGCTTTGTGTGTAAGTTCTAGGAAACCACCTCCTATAACTAGATCTTTAAGATATTTCCCTACATTTTCCTCTAAAAGTTTTACGGTCTTAGCACTAATGTTTAGGTCTTTGATCCATTTCAAGTTAATTTTTGTATAAGGTGTGAGATAGGAGTCCTCTTTCATTCATTTGGATGTGGATATCCAATTCTCCAAACACCATTTGTTGAAGAGACTACTCTGTCGCAGTTGCTTTGGCTTGACTGCCTTATCAAAGATCAATCGTCTGTAGATGAGAGGGTCTATTTCTGAACTATCAATTCAATTCCATTGGTCCGTGTATCTGTCTTCATGCCAGTACCATACTGTTTTGATCCCTGTAGCTTTGTAATTTGTTTCAAAGTCAGGTAGTGTGAGACCTCCCACTTTGTTCCTCTTTCTCAATACATTTTTGACTATTTGGGGCACCCTGCCCTTCCAAGTATTTTTGGTTATTGGTTTTTCTATTTCTGGAAAGTAAGTCATTGGGATTTTAGTTTATATTGCATTGACTCTATAAATCAGTTCAGGTAGAATTGATATCTTAAGTATATTTAGTTTTCCAATCCATGAGCATGGTATGTTCTTCCATATTTTTAGGTCCTGTTTGATTTCTTTTAGCAGTTTCTTGTAGTTTTCTCTGTACAGGTCTTTTGAGGCCTTGCTTAAATTTATTCCTAAATACTTGATTCTTTTGGTCCCTATTATAAATGGAATTTTTTCACCCCAATCAATTTATCAACATTTTCCTTACTACAAAAGAATATAAATAAGAATAAACATAAAAGTTAAAAAGAACACCCAAAGTACTCCATCCCCCCATCCCACCCTATTTTTCATTTGGTCTTTGTCCCCATTTTTCTCATCTGTCCATATACTGGATAAAGGGAAAGTGAGCCACAAGGTTTTCACAATCACACAATCACACCACATAAGCTACATAGTTATACAATCATCTTTAAGAATCAAGGCTACTAGGTTGCAGTTCAAGAGTTTCTAGAGTTTCCTTCTAGCTATTCCAGTACACAAATACTAAAAAAGGATATCTATATAGTGCCTAAGAATGCCCTCCAGAGTGACCTCTCAACTCCGTTTGAAATCTCTTTGCCACTGAAACTATATTGTTTCATTCCGCTTCCCTCTTTTGGTCAAGAAGATTTTCTCAATCCCATGATGTCGGGTGCAGACTCATCCCTGGGAGTCATGTCTCACGTAATGGGGAAGGCAGTAAGTTCACCTGCCGTCTGGGAACCCCACAGTCTTCGTCCCCATTGTTAAACTGGTTGAGGTCAAATCTTTTCATTGGGTAGATGGTGCTTGGCACAGTGACATGTATAGTGGATAGGCCTTTCTCTGGGCCAGGGGGAGTGAGGAAATAGTTCTGGGCTCCATATCCCATTGTGGCAACCCCCGAGAGTCTAGCCTGATCCTGGCTTTGGGTTCCATGAGGTCACATTTTAGGCATGAGGTCATCACACAGCCCAAAGTTGTCCTGGAGGCTGGATGAATTGAGGAAATGGACCTTGTTTGTTTTTTCGCAGTACATGGGCCAGCATTCACCAGCCTGAAGGTCAGTGTGGGACACCCTCTGGATATCCAGGCTTCTGGGGTGCTTCGTAGGTGATGTGGTGAGTCTGGGGGTGCAGTTATATGTATTTGGGGGAGGATCAGGGAGGTACCAAGATCCCAGCCCTCTTTTTTCTTGATAGCCATTTTCTACCACTGCCTTTCTCCCCTGATTCCTGTCTCAAGTCTCTGATAGTTGTAACATGAATGGTGGAAGGGAGGAGTGTCACAAGGTCATGGTCACATTGGCTACCTTTATCAAGTGATTCTTCTGGTTACATGTGGTACCACACCCTTTGTGTGCATCTGTTCACCAGACAATCTCATTAGGTAGGTAATATATGATTTTACGGATGAAGAAATTAAGGTTCCAGGAGCTTGGGTGACTTGCCCAGGGTCACATGGCCTGTGAGTGCCCTGGACCAGAGATGGAGCTATCACGGCATGCACGAGGCAGCCAACCCTGTGGCTCTGGACCCCCTGGCTGAGGTCTAAATATTGCTGGTTCTGGACACACAACCAACTGGACACTCTGAGTTATGAGCCAGCTGAGTGCCCAGGATAAGTCAGTTGGCCAAATCTTCTAGTCACGACAGTCTCAGTACTTGTGTGTTGCTTCCTGAGACACAGGCAAGCAGATGTGATCTCACCCACCCCCTCCCTATTCCCTCTCCAAGAGTGAATGGAGAGTCATTTTCTCCTCCAGCCAGAGACAGAAACAGACCTGGGGAAGGGCAGCGAGTGCCCCCATGGCCACCGTTTATTGGATCTTTCTTGGTGCTGACTGCTTCTCATGCATTGACTCCTTTAACCTTTGCTACACCTATAGGCATTCAGATGGTATTTTTATCTCCATTACTGATGAGGAGCCTGGGGCCCAGGGAGGTGAAGGACATACTCATTCACCCCAGGTTTGTATACAGCTCTGTATGACTACTTTTGAGTTCATAAGAATCCCCTGGGGAGCTTGGTAAGGATCCTAGGCTATTCCCAATCAAGAATCAGATTTGTAAATATGGGTGTGGCCCAGAAATCTGCATTTTGATATGTGCCCAGAGCAGCCATCTGGCTCCCTGTAGAAGAAACTCTCCTTGCTACCTTGCAGGCTTCAGCAGCATCAGAGGTGGGAGTATTCTGATGGGGGGTGGGGGTCCCCCAGGGTAAAGGGAATGGGGAGCCAGGTGTGAGATCAGGTTGGGTGCCTTTCAGTGCTCGGCATGGGACGTGGCTGCAGGCTTCTCACTGATGTGTGATGCTCATCTCACCAAGGTACGGGGCTCTAGGGTCAGCCCGCTTATCCCTCAGCCCTTTCCCTGGCATCACTGGCATGATCCTGCAGCAGAGAGAGTTCCACAGGGAGCACCCAGGTTATCAGCAAGCATTTTTCTATGGTCATGTGTAGGGGAGACTAATAATAGCGTGATAACAACTACTGGCATCTAAGCATGCTGCCTACTCTGTGCTGAGCACTGTACATAGATTCCCTTGTTGAATCCTCACAACTTCCCCATAGAGTTGGTCCTATTGATATCCCCATTTTACAGATGAGAGGAATGAGGCTCAGAGAGGGGGTGTCACTTGCCCAGGGTCATACGGCCCTGAGGGGGCAGAGCTGGGATTTGAACCTGGATCTGTCTGACCCCAGAGCCTGATCATGACACCACTCCAATCTCTTTCTGAGACTGAGAATGTGGATGTCACCATCCAGCCCTGAGGAAGCTTTCCATCTAGGGTGGGAACATGGAATCTGGTACCACATTGCATGTGCAGAGGTGTCACATTAGACGGACTGTGTTTTTTAGTGGTTAAGAGCACAGATTCTGGATGCAAACAGCTTGGGTTAAAATCCCAGCTTGTTCCACTCTGCCAGCTGTGTATTCTTGGGTGGATTACTTCTCTGCGCCTTAGTTTTCTCATCTTTAAAATGGGAAATGATAGTACCCCCCCAATAGGGTTACTCTGAAGACTGAGTTGGTGACCATACATAAGTGCTTAACGCAGCTCCTGGCACATAGTAAATGCTCAGTAGCTGTCACTGTTGTCATCATCTCTACCCTCGTCATTGTCATTATTTGTATTTGTGGCAAAGGAAACCCCACAAGTTTAGCTGAAAAAGAATTCCTGATTTCAAGGAGGAGGAGTGGCTTGAAGTGGGCCTGGAAAATGTGGTCCTGTTTAGATAGGTGGAGAGAAGCCAGCAAGGATACTAGGAGGGGGCAGCACATGATAATCATTTGTCTGGTGTGGCTGGAGTGGAGAGAATTGGGAGACATGGGACCATGGCAGGCTGGTTGTTAGCACCCTTTGCAGGCTGCAGTGCTTGCTGTCATGGGGAAATCCATCCATGGAAACCCAGCCAGCGATCATGAAGGAGACCCACTGATTCGAAGCTAGACACCATGTCTTACTGAATGGGGCAAAAGCCCTGTGGGATATGCCCTGCCCGTCCCCCAGTTGCAAAGGAAAACTGGGATACACAGAGAGCAAGGGAGCTGTCCAAGGCAGCTAGATGGGGCTGAAGGAAGAGATGCCTCCCCACCACCCCATCCCCGACATCCCATAGCACAGATTTGGGGTGGTTGTGGGGAGGCCTTCCAGCCCCCAACCTCAGACTAGCACCTCCAGGGCATGAGCTAGTGGGCCAGGTTCCCCTCCTGGGTGCTGAGGCTTAGAGTAGGGGAACTGACCATGTCTTCCCCTCCCTGTCCTGACAGGATTACACAGTACGTGGCCTGCTGGGCAAAGCCACAGATGACTTCGTGAGGATGGGCGGCTGGTGAAGGAAACAACCTATGGTGAGAGCCCGTGGGAGTTCGCCTATTCCAGTGGAACTGAGGCCACGTGGGAGGGTCGGCTGAGGCTGCCTCCCTCTGCGTTTGCTTCCCCTTGATTCCTCAGTGCCCCACAGGCCGTGCCAGCCGCATCTGTTATTCTCAGACACGCCAGGCTCCATCTGGCCTTCGTGGAGCTTTGGACACTGGGGATCCCCTGTGGTCAACTCCTCAGTTGGCTCAAATGTCATCTCCCCAGAGAAGCCTTCTTCAGCCCCAGACAAGGTCCTGACTGGATGGACCCTCACAGAGTAACTAACTAATGATTCGTGTTTATTTACTTAATATCTGCTTCCCCACCAGGCTGTTGCCCCGAGAGCAGGACCTACATGGTTCACCGCTGTGGTTGTACATGTAGCACAGGGCCCAGGATGTGGGGGGCACTTAATACATGTTTATTGAATGAATTAATGGTTCTTTCTTTATTCTCACTGTCTCCATGGTTGGAGACTTCACTTCCCATGGGTTCTACTGCATTTGCTTATTTGTGAAACATTGTTTTAGCACCAACTATGTACTGATCTCTTGGAGACATGGGGTGAACCAGACAGGTTCCCCAACCTCTCTGAATTCAGTTTAGCTAGGAGAGGAGACACACAACTATACATCTATAGAAAACAGAACAGAAAAGATGTGACAAAGCAACACTACATATTTCTTACATATATGTGTATGTATCTGAGATCCAGGTTCTCAAAGGACTCTCAGCCCCCTACGATGTGAACCCTGGGACCAGAGTGTGCTCCATCACCCCTTCTGGGTTCCCAGAACGGGGCGAGTCAGCAGGCTATTGTGTGGTGAGAGTACCTTGGATTTTCTAGACAATGTGACCAGGGAAAAGCTGGACCAGATCCTGTCTGTGACCCAAGGCTCCCATCAGAAGGCTCTGGTGATGTAAGAGAGACCTGAGGGGTGCTAGAAGAGCAAAGAGGAGTGCCCACAGGGCTCCCACAGGCTCCACCACCCTGGGGCAGATTCCACAGCTCTCCTTTTCAGAACCTGAAACCAGACATCAACCACCCATTCCTTCCATAGCACACAGATATGTTTCTGTGTGCTGGGTCTTGTCCTGGCCACTGTGGACACTCAGGGAACAAGAGACCCCTGCTATCCTTCCAAACAGTGTATGTTCTAACGGAAACCAAGGATCCACATCATTATGGTGCAGGGGGTGGGGTGCAAGGCTGGGGGATTGTTTGGCCTAGTGACTAAGAGCTTGGTCTCCAGAGCCAGTCTGCCTTGGAGATCCTGGTTCTACCAGCCGTCAGTGGCATGGCCTTGGATGCACAGCCTAACCTGCTATAAGCCTCAATTTCCTTGTCTGTAAACTAGGCATAGAAACAGCCTGCACCTTATAGACATGTGATGAGGACTCAAGGGGGTCAGGTAGGTCCTTGAGCACAGTGACTTCACAGTTCAGGGTGACACCAGTCAGAACAACCACCTGAGGCAGGGGAGGCTGTTGTGATTGGAGGGATCACCTTAGGATGAGCATGGCAATGCCCGATGTTTGTGGTTGTGGGGAAAGGTTATTCCAGGCAGTGGGAACGTCATGTGCTAAGGTTCAGAGGCATGAAACAGGCAGATGTGTTCAGAAAACTGATGAGGGACACAGCACAAGGGATATGAGGTGCCTCAGGGGAAGGGACTGAAGTGAACACGAGTTGGCAAAGGCAGTGGAACCATTGATGAGTCTTAAGCTGCCCAGGAACTTTGGTCCTATCCTTCTGGGGACCACATGGAGAATGGACTGGAGGGCGCAAAACTGGAGGCTGTGTGGACAGCACCCAGGGACCACCTGAAGGGCCTAACCTGCAGCAGGGACATCAGCAATGAAGAAGAATAAGGAACTGGGTTAGGGTTAGGAAGCAGAATGGACAGGACAGTGGGTGGGGTAGGGAGCAGCAGAGGCTGGGAGGGGCTGTGGGTTCTAGCTGGGCCTCTGGGGTGTTGGGAAGGGCAGGAGGACCCCGTGTAGGGAGATGTTGAATTCACTTTGGGTTAGGTTGAGAATGAGGCACCTGTGGGCTAATAGGCAGAGAAGCTGGAGCTCAGAGCTATGGGTAGAGATGTGGGAGTGGCCATCTCCTGGGTGTGTGCTAAATCCAGGGACAGTGTGCAGGGGGAGGGCAGAGTCTGCATTTAACTGGGTTGGTGGGGACGGAGAAAGGCTGCTGCAAATGTGGCTGGAGGATCAGGGAAGGGCAAGAAACACGGAAAGAGAGCAAGGAGCTTCAGAAAAGGCATCTTTTGTGAACAGGGCTGGGGCAGGCAGCCCAGCTCTGCATCCCCATGCTGGCTGCATGACTAAAGCCCCCTCCTGATTCCCAGGTACTCCAGCCTCGACATGAAGACCCAGGAGGCTTATGAGATGGCTGTGAGAGGCTTGGTCCAGCCCATGAACAAGTCCCCAATGCTGATAACTGATATCAGATGCCTCCAATTTGCACCTCTGGAATTCCTCTTAGGGAGGTTCTTCCGGGAAGTTGGAGCAGTGAGATGGGCTCTTGGGTTTGGAGAGTTACCATGGAATGCCCTTCCAGAGGCTGTTGTTCTCTGGTTCAACCCAGGCTGGCCCATGCCAGCCCTGCTCTTAGGTGCTGAAATCTTAGGTGCTGACTTCCTTCCTAGCCCTGGGCTTCACTTGGCCAATCACAGAGCGCACAGAACAAATGCTCTCCTATCTCCTCCCAAGTCACCCTTTGAAGCCAGACCTTCACAGGCAAAGGTTATATTTGGCAACTCAGTTCCAGAGGTGCGCAGTGTTTCAAGTTGTTGACATCACCCCAACCTCCCACTCTCACCCAACTCAATCCCCCATTATCTTTTGTTCCTTCTAGCCACTCCCCCTTCCCCTTTTCTGATGATCCTATTAACATGAGCTCCTTTCTTGAGCACTTTCCTTAGCATGCAATGCTAAGCACCTTAAGTGAATTATCTCCTTGACTCCTCACCATCCCATTTTACAGATGAGCAAAGCAAGTATTAGTGCAGCTCTTTGCAAACTTTAACATGCCCACTTACCACCTGGAGTGAGGGTGGGGCATGTTCTCAAAAGGCAGATTTGGATCCAAGAGCTCTGGGTAAGGCCTGAGATTCAGCATGTCTAACAAGCTGTCAGGTGACATGGACAGGGCTGGTCTTGGCTTTAGTTGAGCAGAACAGCAAAGCCTTAGTGAACTAAGGTGTGTTGCCTAAGGTTGTTATGCAGCCAGGAGGGGTCCAAGAGGTGTGATCTATATAAGTTTACACCAGAGGCTGTACTTGTGATCACTGTGTCCATCATTGTGTGTTCCTGGCAGAGATTCAATGCATCCATGAGACACAGGAGCAGCTGTGGAAGCTAGTGGTTGAAATCGGCCTGGCTAAAGACCACTGCTGTCTGTTTCCAAGTGCAGCTCACATATGATGGCTTCTTCACGCTGGATGATGCCCTCCTGAGGATTCAGTGGGACCTACACATCATCTAGGATGACATCCAGGCTTCAGCCCCCAGGGTGGCAGCAGAGCTGGAGAAGAACTAAAGGCCCTTGCTGCGCACCCAGCAGCTCCCATGTCCAGGCCAACCCTGGGACTCTGCAGGGCCAAACTCTGCCTTGGGAATGGAGAGCTGCACAGGGCATTGCAAGGCTGGGCAGCTGGTGAGGCAGTGGGTGGCAGAAGGATAAGAACTATTCATGAACCAGAACTAATGACTGTACAAAAAGTAAACGAGTAGGGGAAACTTTTCTATATGCAGCATAAAACTCTGAAGCTGTAAGAGAAAAAATTGACAGAGTTGACCAAATTGAAAAGGAAAATCTGTGCAGACAAAAACACTGTAAATAAATGACAAACTGGGAAAAATAATTGCAATACGTTTAACTAAGAAATAATATCCATAATATATAAAGAGCCCTTATAAAGCAATGAGGAAAAGATGACAAGAAAATTGGGTAAAGGCTATAAACAGTGTGTGTACCCAAGGAAATCCAAATGGTCAGTGAACCAGAATTGATGCACAAACTGTCTAATAATGAAAGACATCCAAATAAAAATGAGATTACTTTTCTTTGCGTTTCAGAGTGAAAAAATTAATAAAAAGATGACATTCCATTATTGGTCTCCAGTATAGGGCAATCTTCTATACTGTTGGTAATGTGAAACTGCAAGTTTTTAGGGATAATTTTGTAGTATGTATCAAAGTACAAAATGTTTCTGTCCTATGACCCAGCAGTTTCACTTTTGGTTGCACAAAAGATTATAGGTAAGTAGATGTTCATTGCTGCCTTGTAACAATAAAAACTAGGAAACATTATTACCATTCATATGAAAGGGACAGGTCAAAGAAATACAGCACCTACAGGGTCACAGGCTCTACTCTTGTTAACGTGAAGAAAATTACAAAGAAAAAAAATTTTAGCCTCTTTTCTGCCAGTTTTATTCCTGTAGGATCTGGACACCTCAGCCCCATATGTACCTTTTTTTTTTTTTTTCAGGGTGGGGGAGGTTCCTGGCTGTTTCCTACCTTCTATCGGTTTTGGACATTCCCCCCTGACACCACTTAGACTGGAGGAAGTAGATGGCTCCTGGCTAGAACCCCAGTTTGGAACCTCCATGGCTTCCTCACCTTCCCACAGTGTTGTCTGCCTTCAGGGCATCCCACAGCCCAGAGCAGTGCCAAACAAGTCTGGTTCTTCCGCTTTCCAGATGTGAGGCCTCAGCTTCCTCATCCATAAAATAGGAATAATGATTTTGCCCACCTCTTGGGGCTTTTGTGGCAACAAACAAGGTCATTGTGTCAGGTACTGTATTAGTTAGGGTTCTCCTTGGAAACAGAATCAATGAGAGATGTCTCTTATCAAACTGTAAAAGTGACTCACGCAACTGCGGGAGCGCACGAGTCCAAATTCTGCAGAGCCGTCAACAAGCTGTCAACTCCAAGGAAGACGTCCGACGAACTCCTCGGGAAATGAACCGACAACTTTGACGAACTCCTCAGGAAACGAACCGGCAACTTTGAAGAACTCCTCAGGAAACGAACCGACAACTTTGACGAACTCCTCAGGAAACGAACTGGCAACTTCGACGAGCTCCCCAGGAAAAGCTTCACTGAGCAGCTGAAGAAGTGAAGGTTCTCTAACCATCTGGTTTACAAGCCTCCAACTGATCACCCGGACCAAATCCAGCCAATTGCATTCTCTCACTGTGGAAGCACGCCCCTTGATGAGTCATCAGTCAGCTGCAGTCAATTGACTGATGATCCGACAAACCAACCAGCCTCAAATAGCCTCACAGCAATCGTCAGGCCAGTGCCCGCTTGACCAGACAGCTAGGCCACCTAGCCAAGTTGACACATGAACCCAACCATCACAGTCCACCCCTTGTCAACTTGGCAGTCGTACACATCACCTAAAACCATATCTTCAAAATGAACGTTACAGCTTATGCCATATGATAAGGGGATAAGACAGAGAAGAAAGCAAAAATATTTTCTTCACAGACAAATAAACATAATCATCACAAAACGAGGAGGAAATATTCATATCATCATAGTCCTCGTTTCTGTAACTGGTCACGTGGCCGTAGTTCATATTTATCATGACCTTCTTCCACTACCCATTCCATGTTCCCTTTACCCTCAGCAAGCACTTCAGCTGGCCATGGTTCTTTACCTGGTGGGGTGACCCAAACCTTCATTCCTGAAGTTTCTTGGCCATTGGTAGTCCTGCCTGGATTGGGTTGTTGCAGTTTTCCATTGACTTGAATCACAGGGCATGGTAGTACTAAGAGACGCCCCAGGGGATCTCCTGTATTCCAGGAAAACTCTTCTTTACTTCCATTGTGTAGCTGCAGTGCTATTTTCCCTTGATAGTCAGGATCAATCACCCCAGCCAGTACAGAAATCCCCTTACTTGCCTGTTGATTCAGAGGCATAAGAAGCCCAAAGTGGCCAGGTGGAAGCCTTAACTTCCAGTTCAATGGGATTATTGTTGTGTTTCCTGGTGGAAGCACTCCTTTTGGAACCAAGACTTGTAGACCAGCAGAGCTTAAACTTGCAGGGACAGGAAGCAAAAATTTCCCTAGTGGATCACTAGGAGTGATAGTGAGTGGTGCTACTCCTGTTTCCACCCCTTGATTCCTGGACCCATGAATCCTGGCTATGGGAGAAACAGCACCATAGAGTGGACGCTGATTCAGAGCATACACAGCCTCCTGGAGAACACTGCCCCAGCCAAGTTGTTCTAGTTTGCTAATGCTGCAGAATGCAAAACACCAGAGATGGACAGGGTTTTATAAAACGGGGGTTTATTTCACTGCTTAGTTACAGTCTTAAGGCCACAAAGCATCCAAGGTAACACCTGAGCAATCGGGTACCTTCACTGGAGGACGGCCAGTGGTGTCCGGAAAACCTCTGTTAGCTAGGAAGGCAGCTGGCGTCTGCTCCAAAGCTCCGGCCTCAAAACGGCTTTCTCCCAGGACGTTCCTTTCTAGCAAGCTTGCTTCTCTTCAAAACATCACTCCCAGCTGCACTCTGTTAGTTCCCTCTCTCTGAATCAGCTCATTTATATGGCTCCACCGATCAAGGCCCACCCTGAATGGGCGGAGCCACACCTCCATGGGAACATCTCATCAGCATCATCTCCCACAGCTGAGTGGGGCACGCTCCAACAAATCCAACCAGCACCAAAAGCGTCTGCCCCACACAAGACCACAAAGATAATGGCATTTGGGGAACACAATACATTCAAACTGGCACAGGTACTAATGGCATCTGGCTTGTAAAGACTTGCTGTTTGCCTGTGAAATGTCTGCTTGCCTTGGCTACTTTCTTCTAAGCCAGGACTCGAGAACCAGTATTGTCACAGACCCCAAAGTCCTTTTCTCCATCGCCTTGTGGTTCTCTGGCATAAACATCACCTGGGAACCTACAAACACTGTGTCAGCCAGGTGATGGAGGCTGACAACAGCAGTCATAAATGATAATGATAGTATGTCTCTTTGATATGATGTGATGAACATGGTATTTTACCTCTTTGGTTTTCCTGCTGATAACCCATAACCCCAGGCTCCAGGGTTTCAAAGAAAGAGTTTTATTGCTAGGCTCAAAGCAGGAGAACAGATGTCCTATTGTTACAAAATCTTTCTCCCAGAACTGCAGTACTTCTGATAGTTTTATAGCATCAAAAGATGGGCAGGTTTTAGGATAATGAGTACAATGTCCCCAGATTATGTAGTTAGAAGTGATCTAATTATTGAGCATGCACAGACTGATTACATACTTAGTCACAAAACTACGTTAGAAAATGGTGGCCAATGGGCATGATTGTTAGTATTGTAATGAGGTATAGGGGATTTGCAGGTTAAGATCTAAGCTACTGAGCATGTCAGGTGGGTCCATTTTGGTTAGATTTAGCTTCGAATCTAGGGGAAACTTTTCTACATGCAGCGTAAAACTCTGATTATCAAGATAATTTGGAGGGTAGTGTGCCATCCTCTAAAACCAAGTAGTCTTGTTCTTTTCGGAATTCTGACCATTTGTCTGTGATCTCTTTTCTTTACTTGGAAACTTTTAGTATCTCCTCTTTGCTCCACGCTTTGGACATTCTCAATGATGTGTCTCAGTATAAATCCCTTTCATCCTTTGTTTTGGGCCTTCCATGGCCTTCTCATTCTAGAAACTCATAATCCTAAATTTTAGGAAATTTTCTTGAATTATTTCCATGTGGATTTCTCTCTTTTCCTTTTTTTCTGGAAATCTCATGATCAGATGTTGGATTTATTTTTTTTTGCAAGAGGAAATATTGTAGTGGTTATGGGCATAAAAGCAGAAGTTCTGGAGCCATTTGGCTTTTGCACCTCGTCTCCCAGTTGTGTGACATTCATCTCTGCTCCCATTTCTTCATCTTTAAAAATGGGGATAGTAACATTATCCTTCTCCACTGGGTTCTTATAAGGGTCACACGAGTTAATGTGCATGAAGTAATGAGCACAATGCCTGGCACACATGTAATCTGAGTGCCATACATCAGTGTCACATTTCACAGGGGAAGCTGTGCCCATAGGTGTTGTTTGTGGCTGCCTCTGGTGTTCATGGACAGTCCTAGCCCAACAACCCTTTCTTCATCCTCCAGTAGTGTGTCAGGCTGGTTCTAAGTACTGGAAAGTCATTAATACAATGTTTTCTATTTTTTTTTTTTTTTAACTTTCTGGTTTTGTTTTTGTTTTACACATTTTGGAGGATTTCAATTTATCTTTCAACCCTTCTATTGAGTTGTTTGCTTTCCTGTCTTATTTTTAGTTTGTAAGAGCTCTTCCTCAGTTGCTAAATATTCTCTTATAGCCTCCTGTTCTTGTTTTTTTGGCAATATCGTCTCTGTTTGTGAATATTGTTTTTAGTTTTTTTTTTTTCTCTGTTTCCCTTAGCATCTCTGTTCCTTCTGTGTCCCTCCCCCTCTTCTCTGGTGACTAAGAATCTCCTGGGATTTTCAGTCACACAACCAGTGAGATGCTTCTAGTACTTGGGGCTGCTGAGCTTTGAGGCCGGGATCTGGCTGAGCAATTCTTCTAGGGGACCCCTAACTTGCAGTCTTTTCTTTTGAGCTGGGAGCTGCTGGAGAGAGGAGACCTCCTCTCCAAAGTGCCTCAGAACAGGTCTCTGACCCTACTTGATTGGGCTTCCTCTCTGTGGCCTCACATCCCAGTGTCTGCTGGGGCAGGGAGCCATGCCTGCAAGCAGGGTAGGGAGAGAGGTCTGGGGTCTCCTCCTTTTCCAGCTGTGTTCTCATGCACGATGTCTCAGACACTGGCCTCCATGCCCAAGTGTTCTAAGGCAGTGACAACTCTCTACCTAGTTCCAGCTCCACAAGTTTCCCATCATTTATGCTTCCATGGGATTTTGCCTTTATGAAAAACCTTTACTATCATATTAAAGGGGTCTCAGGTGGAAGACGAGGTGAAACTTTGCCAGGGTTGAAAAGAGACTAGCCCAACTGAGGAAGCCACTTTGTTGAGGTTTACTAGGCAAGAATCTTGGATGCCTGAGCTTACAGAATTCATTTCTCCTGGGTTGGAAAACTGAATTCGAAGCCCGGGACTGGGTGCACCACATGGCAATTGCCCAGAGCAGGTTGTCCAAAACCACGGATGACCACAGTGAGCCTTTTAAAAACAGTTCAGGTCTAGATTTTGTTAACCCTAATGTGTCAATGCAATTAGTGTAATTTAAAATTTAGAATCTATGGTTTTTATATAGGTAGGCATTTTATTACTATCTCTTGAACTATAACACATTCCCATATATGGTCAGATAACTATTCTGAAATAAGGTGTTTATAAATTGAACAGCTACACAGTCTAGTTTAAACAAGCTTTAGCACCTGAAAGTGTTAAAAAGCTTCTAAATGCCTAATGTCAAGGGAGATGTTTATAGCCACTACATCTATTTTAACATTAGTCTTTGTATTACACTACCTTGGATTTTGCATGGGTGAATATAGTAACGTATGATGCCATAAAAAAATTGATTGAGCATTTTGTAACTTAAAACATTGCAGTTTCAGTAAAAGCTACCATGGAGCCAAGTCAGGGAAGGCTGTTTATGTCAGCATTGATTTCACCAGAATTATTTTTAAATGTCAGAGTGGTTTACTATGCTAGACAAAATTTAAGGGAAAATATTACTAAAGGTGGATTCTTCATCAAGAAATTCTATTGAGACCGAGGTGCCGTAAGACCTCTTAGAATACCAGGACTTTTAATATCCAGAGGGGACTTCAACTAATCCAAATGGTTTTGCTGGATTTATGATTGAAATCCTGTTTGTTACTAGATACATCAGACTAGGCTGACATCTGAAATTAGATAGATTTAAGGGTAAGTATCAGTCTTCAGTATTCCTTTGTTGTATGATTTTACAGGTTTTAATCAAATTTCCTTTTCACTAACAGCGGTGTGGGTGATAAGGCAGGTTTTGAATTTTCTATTAGGGTTAAAAAAGTGGAAGTATTAGCTACTTATATTCTTAGCCATAACTTGGTGGAAAAAAAGATGAGATGTCTGTTACTGAATTGAGAAAAAAAGTTGCTTCTGTGATTTTTTTCACTTTATCAAAAAATTGGAAAAGAAACATTTAAAAAAATTTCCAACAAAACCAAAATAAAGGAATAAGAAAATAAATAACCTAAAATAACTACATTATTAGCTGAGCTGCTCCAACGGAAGGAATAGGAATCAGCTGACCTTAGGCCAGCAGGATTTTAACCACATTGTTACCTGCCTTTCTCACCCAGTAAATCAATCCCTGTATTTGGTTCCTTCTTTGAAAGAGATGTCTTGGTGAAATCTATTTTATAAAGTTAAAGTGTAAGTTACTGCTCCAAAGTCGTAGCAGGTGTCTTAATTTTTGCTTTGAGTCAAACCACTCCATCAGAATTTCCCTTGGTTTAGTATGGATAATTGACTTTAAAATGTTGGGTTTTTAAAAAATGTACGATGACTTGATTAATTTGATTGTTAAACTGGTACAGACGCGATCGTTATACGTATGTAAAATTGCATTCCCTTTGCCATTTCATGTGTGATTTATCAATTGCATGCAATTTATATTAAGACTGGATTATACATGTTTGGGTAAATGAAAACTGCGTCTTATTTGATTTGTCCTTTAAAAAAATAAAGTTCCCTGAATATCCCCCTGCCCCGCAAAACAAACAAACAAAACAAAACAAAAAAAACCCAAATCAAACCAAACCAAAAAACCCAAAAAAGTGCAGGGACTAAGGAGACTCTGCCTGCATACCGTTCAAGACGGACTGGTTTCACACGCCCCATCAATTGGGTTGAGGTTCTACCTAATGTGTTTCACCGCATCTACGATGCCATCAGTCTTAAGATGCATTATTGCTTCCTGACGCAGTAGGAAAGAGAAAATGCTGCCAATTCAAGAACATACCACTCGTTTTGAGGCACATCCTGACTTTTTAGGGATGTTAAAATGCAAATAACATGCATCTTAAAACGATGAAATATGGCGATTCTTTCGTCATTTTTGTCTCCTTAGTTCAGGAAAGTGGCTTTTTACTGCTGAGCAGGCTCCTTCATTTCCGGAAGGGGTCGAGCGGTTCATTTCCCGCCCTCACTGGCGAGACGCAGAAAGAGACTGGACGACGCCGATAACGTGTTTCTTTCCCCTCCCACGCCGCCGGAAGAAAGGCCTATTATCGCGAGAGTTCGTACTCCGGGAGGCTTCTTTCATGGGCTAGATCGGGTGAGACCGCAGAGAGCAGTGTTTAGGTGGGCGCGCGAAACAAAATACCCGACGGCGGACACGGCTCTGGTAAGCGAGTTCGCGTTCCGCGGACCGTCTCTCAGCCGACGGGAGCGGTTCGTCGGCCCTGCCTGGGGCGCGGAGGCCCCCAGAGGCGCCACGGCCGCTCCCCGGGCCCACTGCAGCCCGCGCGCCCCTTCGCCCGCGGATACCATGTAAAAGTTTTACTTTAATTTATTTTCAGTCAGTGAAGATCAACTTGTAGAGATGTCGCTGTTCTAGTAACACTACGTTAAGATTTCAACAGTGTATGTATTAAGAAAACGGAGCAATCTCACATATTCTAGGTTATTGAAGGTAGTGTTGGTCTATTGGATTGCTAGTTCAGTTCTCCTTTATGGCTATCAATGTATTTTTCTTATTTGATAAAAATTTTTCAAAGGGCAATTTACCTTTACTTTGAAAGCATGGGAGGGTTATTAGAGCATAATAAATCTTAACTTGAAACCCAAATGCCCATCAGACAAAATTCTGTGTACTTTGAATGCACTAACTCATTTCTCACAAGATATTACAAAGGAGATCATCATAATTATTATTCACGTCGATAGATGAGAAATCTTAGGCAAAGAGAGGATAAGCAAAATGACCAATTCTGACTAATTGTTATTTATTATAAAAGTTGTCACTCAGTGTCATCCTCAGGGAGACTCAGAGGATCAGCAGTTATCAGCTCAAGTGATAGGTCGGTCCTCTTACTGTTCCCACTTCAAAGAATGGAAAATGAGAGCATAGAAAGGACAAGTAACCCCAAACTCACCTGTCCATTCAACCCTCAACTTTGTAGCAGATTATCCTGATTCATGTTTTGCAATGAAAAGGTTTTGAGAGAGCTAGTACAGAAGCACTCCATTCACGTTTACATTTGGGACTTGCATTTCATTTACCTCAGCCAACTCCCATTTTGAAAGATACTGACATCCAGGTTCTAGGAGATATAGTCCTCATCATTTCTCTGAGACCAGGTATGAGATTGCCTGGGATTGAGGATTTCTCTTGTTATTAATAACAAAACTACTTATGCAAAAATCCCATAGAGTATGCTACCTTTTTACTTTCTTGGCAAAGTTCTTTGATGTCCAAACTCTTCAAATTTTGAGGAGATCGCATTTATCTGTTCTTTCATTTCTTGTGCTTTGGGTGCAATGGCCAGGAAACCACCTCCTACCATATTTTTTTCTGAGAGTTTTATGGTCTTAGCTCTAATGTTTTATGTCTTTGGTGCATTTTGAGTTAATTTTTGTGTAAGATGTGAGATATAGATCCTCTTTCATTCTTTTGGATATGGATAACTTGGTAGTAACATTCAGAGGTAGGAAAATATCGTGTAACAAACCTACTGACAGACCCAAATAGAGTGCTTATAAATTTCAATTAAAAATATTTTGCTATTAATGAGACATAAAAACAAATGTCATGAGCTCTTTTTTTTGAGGAGGAGGAGGAGGAAAAGAATTTTTATTCCACCCCCCTCCCCCCGGAGGGTAGGGGAAATGATTTTTCCACTGGCTTTTATACCCAGAAACAAAAGAGAGGTAATCGTCTTAGTTAACAGGTTAACTGGTCTGGAGAATTTCACTAATTTAATTATTTCCTGTTTTCTTCTGGAAGGAGGTGACACCTGGGAAAGGTGACTCCAGGTATCTAGGGAGATAGATGAAAAGGCTTTATTCATGTCTGGGAGGTCTGGGGACCACTGATGAATGCTTAGGCAAATCTGGGTGGCCACTTTACATTTACACCTTGCTGCAGACCTTACATTTACGTTCTGCTCCTTTGTGAGACCAAGAGTTCTCTCCCTCTACCTACTTCCCATTTTAAAATTACATTTCAAACTTGTTTTAAAGGTTGCATTTTAAGGCTATTTTACAATTTCCTGCTTGCTTACAGTTTTATGATTATATTTAAAATGTCACTGTTGTAGCATCATGTTGATAAGCATGTATTTGATGAAAACTATTCTGCCTTATTGCATTACTTATGACTTATTTATGATTGAAATAACAGCTGCAGCCCCATCCTGTTTTCTTTTTACACTGAGGACAAGATGGTTACATATTATCTAAATCTTAGAAAGTTGGAAAGGATTTGTACATTTCAAAAAATATATATACACAGTTTTTAGCAGGCTGTGTATGACTGTCTCTCATTTTCTTCTCCTTGTTTGGGCCTGCTTCACTTCTCCTTTAGTTACGGTTTTCTAATATAGGACTTTCAGGATATGAATCATCTGTTCCAGTTACTATAGTAAGGCCTTTCCACTTTCTGTTTGAAAATTGTACATGAATAATTTTGGGTAAATGTTCTGTTAGATAAGCCTCAGTATCAGATGTAATAACTGGCTCCTCATTGTCAGAACAGAAGGCATCTGTTGGTATATGAGAGCAGCAAGGCTCCACGGCTGTCTGATCCCCACATAGAGATGAGTCAGGGTCTTCATCTTCGTATTCCTCAGTAGAGACACTGTCCTCAACAATGTTCTCCTTAAGTATTTGACAGCATAAATCATTGATGAATAGTGCAGCAGAAGGCTTCCTGAAAGAGCTATTCCAGCCTTTTAAGAATGAATGGAGAGATACATATATGATAGAGTCATAGTGGAAAGATGCATCCAAAGGTTGCACAGAGAATGTATTTAATGAAACAAAAGTATTCCTTTGAACTTCAATCTATGCCATGACAAATTCAATTTTTGAAGTGATGATCCTTCTTTGCAGCCTGTGATTACTTACGGATTGTTTCTTTGAAATTCATTGAGCTTTATTTCTTTCCATGTTACTGTAATTATGATCACACTTCAATAGAGTCATTTAAAAATTCCAATCCAATCATTATACATCCACACCTATGTTCTTTCACACTTATATAGCTTCCATCTTCTTCAAGAGGAAATCCACAGCCTGTTTGTTGCCTGACCTGCAATCCCTTTCTTGATTTACCCACTCTGGTAATTTCACCATAATTTGTTCCATTCTTCCCCATGAGTAGTGCTGAGCTAGGATGATTTTTTTTTTTTTTTTTTTTTTTTTTTTTTGAGGAGGAGGAGGAGGAGAAAAAGAGGATTTATTTATGCCAGCAGGAGGACTGGGGAGATTTTCCAAATCAGCTTACCTGAAGAGATTTTTCAAATGGCTTTTATACCTTCTGGATTTTTCACAGCCCTTCTTCCTTAGGAAGTTGTTTCTTGCCTGGACTTGTCAATGCAGTCTGTCGGCCTGCTTGTAGAGGCAGAACTTGTGAATTTATTTCACCAGGTGAGAGAGAGAGAGAGAGAGGCTTGCAAAGAAATTGACCTTGCACGTGAATTGACATTTTCCAGTTTGGCATTGCTGAACCTCATGTCTTACTTGAAATGAGTCCCAAGGTCTGCGCTGGATGATTTCCTCACTGGTAGAAGGAGCCTCCTGGGCCCTGTGACTTCAAGTCACCATTTTCATCCCTTGCTAGCTGTGGGGATTGGGCTGCTGGGTCTCCAGGGCCTTTCCCGGTGGGGCTTGGGCTGCTGGGTCCCTGTTGATTTTCCTGTCATGGACTTTTTTTTTTTTTTTAATTCAGTTTTATTGAGATATATTCACTTACTGTACAATCATCCATGGTGTAGAATCAAGTGTTCACAGTACCATCATATAGTTATGCATTTATCCCCTCAATCTATTTTGAACATTTTCCTTACATCAGAAAGAATCAGAATAAGAATAAAAAATAAAAGTAAAAAAAGAACATCCAAATCATCCCCCCTTTCCACCGTATTTTTCATTTAGTTTTTGTCCCCATTTTTCTACTCATCCATTCATACACTAGATAAAGGGAGTGCGAACCACAAGGTTTTCACAATCACTCTGTCACTCCTTGTAAGCTACATTGTTATACAGTGGTCTTCAAGAGTCCAGGCCACTGGGTTGGAGATTGGTAGTTTCAGGTGTTTACTTCTAGCTATTCCAATACATTAAAACCTACAAAGTGTTATCTATATAGTGCGTAAGAATATCCACCAGAGTAACCTCTCACCTCCATTTGAAGTCTCTCAGCCACTGAAGCTTTATTTCATTTCATTTCACATCCCCCTTTTGGTCAAGAAGATGTTCTCAATCCCACGATGTCAGGTGCAGATTCATCCCCAGGAGTCATATCCTGTGTTGCCAGGGAGATTTACACCCCTGGGAGTCAGGTCCCATGTAGTGGGGGGTGCAGTGAGATCACCTGCCAAGGTGGCTTAGTTAGAGAGAGGGCCACATCTGAGCAACAAAGAGGCATTCGGGAGAGAGACTTAGGCACAATTATAAGCAGTTTTAGCCTCTCCGTTGCAGTAACGAGCTTCATAGGGACAAGCCCCAAGATGAAGGGCTCAGCATGTTAAGCCATCAGTCCCCAGTGTTCATGAGAACATCAGCAACAATCCAGGTGAGGAAGTCCACATGTCTGCATCTTTCCCCGGCTCTTCAGGGGGGCTCTGAATAAATATTTTTGTTCTTCACCCAAATTACATTGAGATGTGTGCTATTTCACTCTAACCTATACAGACTGTTCTCAAAAAAAAAAAAAAAAGAATGAATTCTACAATTATTCAGCAAATATATGAGAGTGCCATATCCCCAAAAAGAAAATCTGTCTTTAAGGAGCTCATGGACCCACCAATAAATGCTTTATAAAATAAGATGGAGGAAAACCTCAAAAATTTGAAAGGGTAACAAATAGGCCCTACTCAAAAGGAAATAAAATCAGAACTAGTGACAATCAGAAAATATAATCTAGGAACTAAAAATTAATGGGGAAAACTCTTCTAAATAAACTTGGCCCAAATTTTTAAAATGAACATTATGAAAAAATGTAATAACAGTTTAGTATATTACATGAGATTGCTAAAATCACAATATTGCTAGGAAAATTATTAGTCTTATATTGTGAAAAATACTCATATTAATTAAAATAAATAATTAAATGATGTTAGCCCCCTATTTAAGAAGTTAAAACGAACACAATAAAATATTATTTGAAAAAAGACAAAAGGAAATTAATAGAGTGAAGCAAAAAATAAATAACTTATCAATAGAAAAAAATAGAAGAAATACCTAAAATCCATTGCGACATGCTTAATAGTACTTTCTACAATCAAGATTATGTTCTGTATCAGCACAGTCCATTGCAGAAGCCACTCGCCACATTTAGCTAGTGGGCGATTGAAATTTGGCTGGTGCTTCTGAAGAACTCAATTTCCTAGATTCAATTAAATTTAATTAATTTAAATTTAATATCCCCATTTGGCCTATAAGTATTCAATGCTTACTGTGATGAACAGCAATGACCTAGAATCTTGGAGAAGGCAATGAAAAGTAATGAAATAGATTCAAGAGAAAAATGGAACACAAATAGACAAAATAGGAAATGAGTATTGTAAGGCAAAAGTTGACACAATAAAATGTTAAGATCTTGGTTTGATATAAAAAAGTGTGAATATAGTTAGGACTTAGAAAAGTGTAAGGAAATGAGGCCTGCTCACATCTGTTGTTTGGAGAACTCGTCAAGAACGGGAAGTCTTGGTGAGGTAAATTGGGTTCTGAGATAAGTTGCAAAGAAAAGCAGCACTTTTTCCAAAGTTCTGCCCTGTCCACCTTCTGCTTCTCAAGTGAATATAACCTTGTTTTGTATTCCTTTAAAACATTCAATAAATCTAATAAGAGCTGTATTCCAGGGGTCACACAGATAGTAAATGTAGTCAGTGCTCCATTCTATGGGACACTCTCTTTCATCTTGATTGCAAATACCAGTACAATTTCAAAATTATAACCCTTCTATGATATTGGATATGTAAGGCTTTTGTGAAGGGCAGTTTTGAAAATCTGTTCATTCCCTTATTAATTGATAAATCCTTTTGACTGCATTATGTGTACCAGGAAATATTCCTGGTCCTGGAGATTCAGCAGGGAACCTAACACACTGGGCTCTACAGAGAAATGGTTGGGCTTCTCTGAACAAAAATAAATGGAAGATGAATAAATATGAATTTTCCCAGGTGCCTAATAATGTGTCAAAAATAAAACAGATTACTTGACTGTAGAATGAAGGATGAGCGTGGTAGAGGCCACTAGTACTCTCTAGAACAGGTTAAAAATGTTATTATAAGCAAAATTGGAAGCCAATTTTATACTTTTGTTTTTAAATCTGCAGATTTTCTTATATGTTCACATACCATATATTGTATCAAAAGTATGCAGTGTCTCACAGGTAGTTGTGCAATCATCATCACACTCAATTTTAGACCATTTTCATTGCTTCAAAGAGAAAAATAGCAGGTAGAGAGACACACAAAAAAGAAAACCCTAAACACCCCATATCCATTTTCCCCCCGATTATTTAGTCCTAGTATTGTTGTGGTACATGTTACTTTGATGAAACAATATTAAGATGTTAAATATAGTCCATAGCATGTAATAGGTAGTTTTCCCCATTTGGCACTTTATTATTAACTCCTTTTTTTCTCCTTTCTCCAACTATTTATTATTCCAAGTAAGAGAAATAAAAGAATAAATAAGATAAATAACCCAATAAATAGCTGATCCATAATGAAGCCTGCAGCTTCAAGATGTGTAGCTGGGGCTGTGGCCCTGCCAGGGCCCCAACATGCTCAGGGGTTCGAGGAGCCCACATCAGGGGGCTTGCGGACTGTTATTAACTCTTTGTACAAATTCATCCGCGGGCTTTTGGCATAGGGGAAGAGCTGCTGGTGCTGCAGTGAGGCTCCCTCCCTTGTACCTGCCTCATGGCCTGTGAGTGCTCTGGGCCTCCATGGAGAAAGGACAGAGGCAGCAGGACCAGTGTCTCTTGCTGACCGATTGTCACATGAGCTGTGCTCTGCATCCCCCTCTCCTCCCAAGGGGAGGGTCCCCAGTCACCCCCAAAACGAGGTGCCCACAGTGGCCTGCCTCAGGAATGGGGGATGGCACTGGGTACTGCAGCAAGGTCTCTGTGATTGCAGAAAGAGTCAACTGCTTCCTGGGTTCCCACGTGGGAACTCCCAGCTGTCAGACTGGGAGCGATGTTCTCTCCATCTGGCAGCGTTAGTGGGAGTGCACCACTACCCTGGCAGCCCCAGTTGTGGTCATGATTGAGCAAACTCACCCCGACCTGCCAGTCATAGTTCCTCAGCTTTTTCAACCAGGTCCTCCCTATATAATGTGGAAGTCTCTAATCATCTGTGGCCTGGAACTGATGTCCTGGTCATTTTCTGCCTTTTCTCTAGTTCCATGGTGGAGGAATGAGTTCTTCCTGTCCTATTCTGCCATCTTCCTGGAAGTCTACTTGTTTTTGATAACAGGAAATTATATTGAGATTACTTTGCACAACACAGTGCAGGGCATAATTTTGTTGCAATTTCATTCACAACTGAATTGGACATTTGAGAGGAATTAAGTGTTTCTTTTTAATTTGCCAGTTTAATCTTTTTTCTCTGAGTGTTATTTTTGCATGAAAAGGAAATATTAGAACATGAATATATGTAGAAATTGAGAACTATTAGTGTTTATATTAATGTATAGCCATTAAAGTGCATATATTGTATATTCCAGAGAAAATTGGGTTTCTTTGAATGAAATATGCTGCAGTTACTGTGCTTGATCTTATCTGCACATTTTTTATTGAGGTGAAATTTACATAACAAATTTAGCCATTTTAAATAATATAATCAGTGGTGATTAGTACATACACCATATTGTGCATCAGCTTTATCTAGTTTTAGGGCATGTAATTTACTCCAAAGGAAACCTCATACCCGCAAAAGAAACCCCCCCCATTACCTACCACCTTCAAACCACAACGCTCATTAATCTTCTTGTCTTTATTGATTTACCTATTCTGGATTGTTCATGTAAATGGAATCTTTTAAAAACGTGACCTTTTTTATCTGGCTTCTTTCACTTAGGTTTTTGAGATTTCTCCATTTTTTAGCTTGTTCCGTTATTTCATTCCTTTTTATAGCTAAACAGTGTTCCTGTACATGCATTTAACATATTTTGGTTATTCATACATTGGGTGATAGATATTTGGTTTGTTTCCATCTGTTATATGTTGTGAATAGTGCTGCTATGAATATGTGTGTACAGTTATTTGAATTTCTTTTTTCAATTTTGGGTATATATCAAGGAGTAGGTTTGCTTTCTCATCTGCTACATCTTTATAAAAGTTGAGGAACTGTCACTGTTTTCCATAGTGGTGGCACCATTGTACATTACCTCCAGCAGTATACAGGGGTTCCAATTTCTCCACATCCTCACCTACAATTATTTTAGATTTTCAAAAAATTATAACCATCCTAGTGGGTGTGAAGTGATTATCATTGTGGGGTTGATTTGCTTATCCTTTTTGGCTAAAGATGTTGAATATAGTTGTGTGCTTGTTGGCCATGTGCATATATCCCTTGTAAAATGGTCTGTTCAAATCCTTTGCCCATTTATCACTATATTGTCCTTTTTTTAAGTGTTAAGAGATTTCTTGTGTATAGTCTGGATATTAGGGACTTCTCAGATACATGATTTGCAAGTGTAGTCTACCATTCAGTAGTTTGCCTTTTGATTTCTTGAGTATCCCTTGATGAACAAAAGTTTTTAATTTTTAGGGAGCTCAATTTATGTGTTTTAGTGCTTTTAATGTTGTATCTAAGCATTAATTGCCAAATTCAAAGTCATGAAGATTTACTTTTATATTTTCTTGTCAGAGTGTCATAATTTTTCCCCTTACATTTAGCTCTCCAAATGACATCATTGTTTTGTAAGTGCTGTGAAACAGGGATCAAACTTCATGCTTCGTATTTGAATGTCCAGTCGTCTCACCATCATTTGTTGAAGACACATTTCTTTCCAGAGTGCAGGATCTTGGTGCCATGTTCAAAATTATTTGACCATAGATTAATGGGTGTATGTCTGGCCTATCAGTTCTATTCCATTGGTCTATATTTTTATCTATATGCCAGTATCACACTACTTTGATTATGGTAGATTTGTAGTGTGCTTTGAAATAGAGAATGGGGTATCCTCCAATTTTATTCTTTTACAATACCATTTTAACTCTTCAGGGCCTTTTGTAATTCCATTTGATTTTTTTTTCATATGCAGAATACCTTCATTCCATCACAGTATCACAAAAAGCTTAAATTATTTCAGCAATAATATTAGGTACAAAGTCTCATCAAAATCAGTTACAGGTGTGGTCTGTCCTGTGGCACAGGTCCCATCTGGTTGTAGACCTGTGAAACTTAGAACAGTTATCTGCCTTCAAGATACAAAGGAGAGACAGACATAGGATAAAAGTTAAACCAAAGAAGAGTCATGGGTCCCAAACAGTTCTGAAAACTTGCAGGGTATTCTTCATTAGATTTTGTGGTCTGAGAGTCATCTATAGAAAGATGTTTTGTCTTCAGGGCTTGATGGAGTGGCAGCCCCACCCTTTCCATGGGCCTGCACAGCAAGTCCCTTGGCTATTTCCTCCAAGGGCCAACATCTCCAAGCATTGGGTAGAGGGCCATGCTTTTAGCTCTCGCCTCGTGCACTGGGGAGAAGGCCGAACTCTACACCCCACCCTTCTCAAGCACTGGCATGACATTTGGACTCCCCCCAATCTCTGGGGCATGGGCTCAACCCTGTGAGTACAATGAGGTTGTGGCCAGACTCACCCCAGTCCTGGGGAATGTGCTCCACCCTCTCTGAAACCTGGAGCAGCAGCACTCATCCTGAAAAATGGGGTGGCCAAGGTCTCTGCAATACCCCAGGCATCTGAGATCCCTGGGGTGTTAGTACTCTTCCTGAACAATGGGCAGGAAGGCCCACCCTCTGTAACCTCTTGGGCAAACTCACCCATTCGAAGGGCATCAGTGGGTCCCCCCACCCTCCAGATGCAGCTGGAGGTTAGAGAGACCCCTCTTGTTTGAGTTACAGAAAATTTGTAGCATCTTGATTTAGAGTAACTTTAATTAAGTCATATTCTATGTTTACATTAAATGATGCTTCATGAACATGACTGTCTCAGAGCAAAACATCTTGATCTGTGAGTGGTTCAAGATCAATGGAAAGTATCTACATTATTAAAGACTTAGCCTTGAATGCCTGTCAAACTCTTGATAATAGTTTTACTAATTAAGCTGTGATTTGTTTAAGAGCAATATAACATACTTTTAATTGTTTAAAAATTAGAAAAGAGACTACTAGTACTTTTCTCTAACTTTTTAATATAGGTTTTTTTTTCCTTTTTTTTTTCTATGGTACGTTGAGCCATTAGATCATATTGATAAACATACATCTGATTAGGACTGTTTTCAGCCTTGCTTCATTATTTATGACTTCTCTGATTAAAATAAGACCTGTAGCTCCCTCCTGTTTTCACAGAGGGCTAGGAGATTACATGTTATCCATGTCTAAGAAGGTTGAGAGGGCCTTTCTGCTTTTTTCAAAATATTTACAGAATTTCTATCAAGTACTTCTCAATTCTTCTAAAAATCTTCCCTTTATGCATTTATAAAGCCTTTCCAGCATTTTTGATATTTGGGAATCACAGCAGTGCACTCTCCTGGTACAAAATCTGTTTTCATTTTCTCAAGCTGAGGCAACACAATTACCAGATATGGGTCGGCTTTTACAATGATTATAAACTTATAATTTATAGTTCTTTAGCCTTGAAAAATGTCCAAATCAAGGATCAATAGGATGGTACCTCAACTCTGAAGGCTATCTACCTGTGAGATTGGGCTCCTCTGTCACATGGGAAGGCACATGATGGTGTCTGCTGGTCCTTCCCTTACAGCCTCCAGCTTCTGGTTCCTCCATCTCTCAGCTTCTCTGGAGACTTCTCTCAATTTCATCTCTTAGCTTCTCTGTGGCTTTTATCCTTTTATAAAGGACTCGAGTAAGAGGATGAAGACCCGCCCTTGGGCACTCCTCAACTGAAATAATGTAATCAAAAGATGTACCTACAATAGGTCTGCACCCACAGGAATGAATTAAAAGAACTTGACCTTTTCTGGTGTACATTATATTATCGAACTACTGCACCCTATTTTCAGAAATTTGGTTGTCCCCTCTGTTTCACTGGAGATAGACCTCCCTCTCCCAGGTATTTGAAGGTCTAGGCCTTTGTCCCAGACTTGCCATGTCTATAATGTTTTGCACATTGTCTCAAGCTGCTTTTTCCTAGAGGGCAAATTCTGGGAGGAGGGCACACTGCAGAGGGCTTCCCCATCAGTCTTTCCCAGCCAAGACTGGGCCAGGGACCCATGAAAGTCACACAGGCCACTTCCTGGGGAGGGCACAGGAAGAGTATCAAGAGCTTCTCTGATGGCTCCTCTCAGCTGAGTTTCCTGGTCTTCACAAAAAAATGAAGCCCTTCAGTTAACAGTCCTCTGCAGCCCTGAGGAACTGTAGCATCTTTGTCTCCACTGTCATCTCCTGTGTCTGGGTGGTTTGCAACAGTGGCTATCCTGAGAGCTGGGAATCAGTATTCCAGATTTGCTCATCAAAAGCCATGATCAGGGATTGGCTGTACCTAGACTTGGCCTTGGGGAAGAGGATTTTTATGTTCCTTTCTGTCACCAGAGAGCCAGCACAGGGCTGGATCCCAGGACAGCCTCCTGCAATAGAGGGGGATGGACATTGATAACCACTGTTTGGAGTCAGCAGTTGACTGTTCTTTACCATAATCTGTCAGCGTCTTCCTCCCACTCTGTCTTGTGTGCTGTACAGTGTTCTTCCAGCCTCTGGAGGTTAAAGTAGTTGATTCACACAGTTCCTGCCTGTATAACAATTGTTCTTGTAGGATTGAGCCCTGGAGCTCCCTCCACAGCCATCTTCGCATGAACTTTGGATCTTCTGTAATGTATTTTTAATGTAAATTGTTGTGCCTTTCATCCCATAATTTCTGTTAGGCTATTTTTTTTTTTTTTTTAATTTTCAATTCCTTGTTTGTGCTCACATATTGTTTTAATATACTTTAACTTCATACCCACTATCAGTTTATTTGTATGCATATTTTTCTTCCTCTCCTTGAATCAATTTAGGAGATTTGTTTGAACTTCTTTAATAATTTGTTCCAAATTTTTTGTTTCCTGGAGTTTTCTTTTGTTTGGAAAAACAATCGTATGTTAAACTTTTTTTTAAAACTGTTTATTTTTTAATGCAGTTTTTTGAGATATATTCACACACCTTACAAACCTTTAAAGTATACAATCACACCAGCTCACAATATCTTTACATAGTTGTGCATACATCTCAATGATCAATTTAAAACATTTTCATTACTCCAGAAAAGAAATAAAAAAGAAAACCCAAATCCTCCCATACCCCTTATCCCCCCCATTATTGATCCATAGTATTGGTGTAGTACATTTGTTACTGTTGATGAAAAAATATTAAACTATTACTGTTAGCTATAGTCCATAGTTTGCAATAGGTACACTTTCCCCCATATACCCCACTATTATTTTTTTAATTCAATTTTATTGAGATATATTCACATACCCTGCAGTCATACAAAGCTTACATTTAGTTGTTCACAGTACCATTATATAGTTGTGTGTTCATCACCAAAATTAATTTTTGAACATTTTCATTACCATACACACAAAAATAAGAATAAATAATAAAGTGAAAAAGAACAATTAAAGTAAAAAAGAACACTGGGTGCATTTTTCCCCCATTTTTCTACTCATCCATCCAATCGGTTCATTGTCACCCCTCATAAACTACATTTTTATACAATTGTCTTCAAGATTCAAAGGTTCTGGGTTGTAGTTTGATAGTTTCAGGTATTTACTGCTAGCTATTCCAATTCATTAGAACCTAAAAAGGGGTTGTCTATATTGTGCCTAGCAGTGCCCACCTGAGTGACCTCTCAGCTCCTTTTGGAATCTCTCTGCCACTGAAGCTTATTTCATTTCCTTTCACATTCCCGTTTTGGTCAAGAAAATATTCTCCATCCCACGATGGTGGGTCTAGATTCCTCCCCAGTGTTTCCTGGAGTTTTGATTTGTTCCCTTGACTAAAGCCATATCATTTTGTTTCTTAGTGTGGCTTGCAATTTTTGTTGATGTCTGTGGATCTGATTTTTTTTCATTTTTTTTTTCAGTTTAATTGAGTTATATTCATATACCCTACAGTCATCCATGGTACACAATCAGCTGTTCACAGTACCATCATATAGTTGTGTATTCATCATCCCAATCTATTTTTGAACATTTTCCTGATGCTAGAAAGAATCAGAATAAGAATAAAAAATAAAAAGAAAACCCAAGTCATCCCTTTCATCCCACCCTATTTTTCATTTAGTTTTTTGTCCCCATTTTTCTACTCTTCCATCCATAAACTGGATAAAGGGAGTTTGATCCACAAGGTTTTCACAATCACACTGTCACCACTTCTAATCTACATTGTTATACAATCGTCTTCAAGAGTCAAGGCTACTGGGTTGGAGTTGATAGTTTCAGGTATTTACTTCTAGCTACTCCAATACATTGAAACCTAAAAAGGGATATCTGTATAGTGTGTAACAGTGTCCACCAGCGTGACCTCTTGACTCCATTTGAAATCTCTCAGCCACTGAAGCTTCATTTCGTTTCATTTCACATCCCCCTTTTGGTCAAGAAGATGTTCTCAATCCCATGATGCCGGGTTCAGATTCATCCCGGGGAGTCATATCCTGCGTTGCCAGGGAGATTTACACCCCTGGGAGTCAGGTCCCAGGTAGGGGGGAGGGCAGTGAGATCACCTGCTAAGTTGGGTTAGAGAGAGAGGGCCACATCTGAGCAACAAAGAGGCACTTGGGGAGACTCGGGCACAATCATAAGCAGGTTTAGCCTCTCCTTTGCAGTAACAAGCTTCATAGGGGCAAGCCCCAAGGCAGAGGGCTTAGCATGTGAACTTGGCAGTCCCGAATGTTTGTGAGAACATCAGCAACGATCGTTTCTGATTATTTTGATGTGTTATCTCTGAAGATCATTGTCTCCTTCCTGTCTAGGGTTTTACTGCCTATTGCCTTTGTGTTAAGGCTCTTATTTGCCATTTGTTCCAAGTTCTTCGGGACCACTCTGGTATATAGACTCTTCAGATTTTTTCAGATCCTCTGCATGTGATGCTTGCGCTTGATCTGCGGTACATTTTTAGATTTCCCTTTATGCTTGCAATTGTTTTACTGCCAGTTAAAGCTTCCTTTCCTCTGTTCCTTCTTAAGGAATTGTGATCTGTTCTGTTTGTCTTTTTGAAGACTTTTCTTCCCAGGTCCTATGATTTGTTTGCATTATCTCCCTCCCTTAGGGTCTCCATTTCATTATCTTTTCAGTTTCAGAAACCATCCTATCTGACAGCAATTCAGCCCGCCCCCCCCCCCCCCCCCCGCTTTTTTGTGAGGGTTTTCTGCCCCTGGTTTCTTCCCTATAGGGTAACCTGTCCTAGAGAGCCAGATAGGTCCATTTTGCATTTAGGTGTTTCAGTAAAAACTGGATTGAATGTGGGCAGCACCTCTTGCTAACAGTTCTGTCATAGTCTCTTTTTACCCTGGGGGCACTTTTTATGTGACTCCTCATCGTCTTGTATTCTGTCCTGGGTCTCTTTAGACTTCGATCTCTGTTCCTGGATGTGCATGGGGTTGTGTCTCGCTGCTGTGGGTGGCCCTATGATCTGCATCTATGCAGGAGGGACCCAGGCCATGCTGCCTCTGTGTGACTCCTAAGCTGTGAAGGACTGAGTGAGGGGAGAGTTTCAGACTGGCAGGTCTGGGACTTAAATCTCCCACCTGATTTCATTGTTTCTTTTTCATTTTCCTCAATTCAGCCTTTGTGGAGTCCATCTCTAACCTCTGTCATACTCCAGAGCTCCAAGTAAGTGGTATTTTTCCTTTTATTAGTTGATTCTGAGGGTAGACTTCTCTAGGGAAAGTTTTACATCACTATATTGATGATATCACTCTCCCAAATATCCATTTGGATTCTTTTAAGCCACTAAATTTGTGATATTTGGCATAGCAGCCAGAGGAAACTAATATACTTCATATATAGTTTAAGACATAGCGAGAGTTCTATTCTCTTATTTTTTTTTTAACCGTTTTATTCACACATCATACACTCCACCTTAAGTGTACAATCTATGGGTCTTGGTATAATCACATAGCTATGCATTCACCACTATAGTTAATATGAGGATATTCTCATTTCTTCAAAAGAAAAAAAAAAAATCCCATACTCCTTATATTCCTGTTATTGACATTTAGCTTTGGTATACTGCCATTTTACTGTTCATGCAAGAATATTAACAATGTTATTGTTAACTGTAGATCTTAGGTTACATTAATTGCTTTTCCCATATACTACCATGTTATTAACACTTTGGAATATTGACATATGTTTGTTCTAGTATTCTTATATTTGTACAATTTACCACCCTGATTATCCACTCTAGGCTTCATTAACCTATACAGTCCCAGTTTTTATCCTCTGCCTTTCCTTCTGGTGACAGACACACACTAGCCTTTCTCTTTCAACCTACTCATACTCAGCTTTGTTATTTACACTTGCGGTATTGTGCTACCATCATACAGTATTGTGCTATCCATTTCCAAACCTTTATACTCTACCTTTTTGAACATTCTGTACTCCTTAAGCATCAATTGCACAAATTCTTCCCCCTTAATCTCCTGATAACCTAATCCTTGACCTTAATTTTCAGTTTGCTCATAATAGTTAGCTCATATTTGTGAGACCACATAATATCTGTCCGTTCATTTCTGGCTTGTTTTGCTCAACATAATGTCCTCGAAGTACATTCACTTCCTTGCATGCCTTATGACTTCTGTAGCCTTACAATATTTCGTCACATGTGTATCCCACAGTTCACCCTTCTGCTTATCAGTCACCGGACCGCTGGGCTGCCTCCATCCATCAACAGTAGGGAATAATGCTGCCATATACATTGGGGTACTAATGACTATTCATGTCCCTACTTTCAGTTCTTTCGAGTACATACCTAGTAGCATGATTGCTAGATAATATGGCAATTCTGTATGTAGCTTCCTGAAGAACAATCACACTGTCTTCCAAATGGGCTGCACAGTTCTATTCCCCTAGCAACAGAAAGCAGGTATACCTCTTCTTTTTTCACATTTCCTTGTCATGGGGTTCATCTCCTTACACCTCAAACCTGTGATCTCTGTTTGAAAAGGCCTGAGCCTTATCAGATTGTGATTTAGTTGTGGGCCTTATCAAGTAATCTCACACTCATATAAGAGTATAGGGACAGACAGTAGTTTAAAAGTAAAGAGCACTCAAGACAAGGAACAAGTTTATAGTGTAAAAGTTAATTGATACATTATGAAGCCTGGGAACTCACTGCCCTTCCCTTATGTGGGATTTGAGTTCTGGGGGTGTAAATCTCCCTGGCAGTGTGGGATAGGGCTCCTGGGGATGAATGTCGACCCGGCAGTGTGGGATTGAGAACATCTTGTTGACCAAAAGGGGGATGTGAAATGAAACAAAGTTTCAGTGGCTGAGAGATTCCAAATGGAGTCGAGAGGTCACTCTGGTGGGCATTCTTATGCACTATATAGATAATCCTTTTGAGGTTTTATTTATTTATTTATTTATTTAAATTCAGTTTTATTGAGAGATATTCACATACCAGAGAGGAGGAAAAAAGGAGTTAATAATAGAGTGGGATACGAAGGAAAACTACCTATTGCATGCTATGGACTATATTTAACAGTAATACCTTAATAATGTTTCATCAATAGTAACATGTACCACAACAGTCCTAGGGGTAAATAATTGGTGGGAAAAGAGATATGGTATGTTTCAGGTTTTCTTTTTTGCGCATGTGTCTACCTATTATTTTTCTCTTTAAAGCAATGAAGATTGTCTAAAATTGAGTGAGGTGATTGCACAACTAAGTGAGGTTGCTGTGAGACACTGATTGTATACTTTGGATAGAATATATGGTACGTGAATTTCTCTCAGAAAAAAATATAGTCCATAGCATGCAATAGGTAGTTTTCCCCCGTATCCCACTCTATTATTAACTCCTTTTTTCCTCCTCTCTGGTATGTGAAGATCTCTCAATAAAACTGAATTTTAAAACTGCAGAATAAAAAAAAAGCAAGTATAAAATTGGATTCCAATTTCACTTACGATAATAACATTTTTAACCTCTTCTAGACAGTACTAGTGGCCTCTATGCTACCACTCCCATCGTTCATTCTACATTTGAGTAACCTGTTTTATTTTTATGGTAATTAAATTCAGTTTTATTGAGATATATTCACGTACCATACAGTCATCCATGGTGTACAATCAACTGCTTACAGTACCATCATCTAGTTATGCATTTATCACCCCAGTCTGTTTTTGAACATTTTCTTTACACCAGGAAGAATACGAGTAAAAACAAAAAGTAAAAGTAAAAAAGAACACTCAAATCATCCCCCCATCCCACCTCTATTTTTCATTTCATTTTTTTCCCCATTTTTCTACTCATCCATCCATACACTGGATAAAGGGAGTACAGTCCACAAGGTTTTCGCAATTACGCTGTCACCCCTTGTAATCTACATTGTTATACAATCGTCTTCAAGAGTCAAGACTACTGGGTTGGAGTTTGATAGTTCCAGGTATTTACTTCTAGCTACTCCAATACATAAAAACCTAAAAAGTTTAATATATATAATGCGTAAGAATGTCCACCACAGTGACCTCTCAACTCCATTTGAAATCTCTCAGCCACTGAAGCTTTATTTTATTTCATTTCGCATTCTACTTTTGTTCAGGATGTTCTCAGTCCCACACTGCTGGGTCCAGGTTCATTCTGGAAGTCAATCCTGCGTTGCCAGGGAGATTTACACCCCTGGGAGTCAGGACCCACGTAGTGGGGAGGGCAGTGAAATCACCTGCCAAGGTGGCTTAATTAGAGAGGTCTACATCTGCGCAACAAAGAGGCACTCAGGGGGAGACTTTAGGCACAATTATAAGCAGGTTTGGCCTCTCCTTTTCATCAACAAGTTCCATAATGGCAAGCCCCATGATAAAGGGCTCAGCATACCAAGCCATCAGTCCTCAATGCTTTTGAGAACATCAGCAACAATCCAGGTGAGGAAGTCTAACACTTGTGCATTTTGCCCCATCTCCTCAGGGGGGCCCTGCATATATATTTTTATTCTCTGCCCAGATTACTTTGAGATGTGTCACTATTTCACTGTAACCTATACAAACCTACCATATCTCACTTCCTATTCAAAGTTCCATGCAATTGTGGTGTTTGAACAAATTGTGGAAGTTATATTGTTTAGAAAATATAGATCCTACACCAAATAAGCATCTCCTCCTTTGGTCTCACCTGGAGGTTGAAGTTTTAATACACAGTTTCAGCCTTTACCCTTTACACTGATTCACTGTTGGTCGGAATGTAGAATGGTGCAACCACTCTGGAAGACAGTGTGGAGGTTCCTCAGGAAGCTAGGGATAGATTTGCCATATAACCCAGCTATTCCATTGCTAGGTATATTCTCAAAGGAGCTGAAGTTAAGACACAGACAGACATTTGTAAGCCGATATTTATTGCAGCATTATTCACGATTGCCAAGAGATGAAAGCAGCCCAAATGTCCATCAACATTTGAGTGAATAAACAAACTGTGGTATATACACATGATGGAATATTATGCAGCTGTAAGAACAAAGACATGGAACATATAATAACCTAGATGAACCTTGAGGACATTATGTTGAGTGAAGTTAGCCAGAAAGAAAAGGACAGATACTGTATGGTCTCACTTTTTAGGTTTTAATGCATTGGGGTAGTTAGAAGGAAATACCTGAAACTATCAAACTGCAACCCAGTATCCTTGACTCTTGAAAGATGATTGTGTAGCAGTGTGGCTTACAAGAGGTGACAGTGTGGTTGTGAAAGCCTTATAGATCACACTCCCTTTATCCAGTGTATGGGTAGAGGAGTAGAGAAATAGGTACAAAAAACGAAATGAAAAATATGGTGGTGGGTGATTTGGGTGTTCTTCTTTACTTTTATTTTTTGTTCTTATTTTCATTTTTTCTGGTACAAGGAAAATGTTCAGAACAGATTGGGGTAATGAATGCACAACTACATGATTGTACTGTGAACAGTTGATTCCGCACTTTGGATAATTTTATGGTATGAATATATCTCAATAAAACTGAATTAAAAAAACTGAATGAAGCAATAGACGTTTCTAAAATAATAGTGGGGTATTTCAATGCACCGCTCTCTTCTCTAGATAGAACTAGATAGAGGACCAAAAAGCAAATTGAGAACCTAAGCAATGTGATAAGTGAATCAGATCTAACAGATGAACATAGAGCATTGCTTCCCAAAATACTAGGATGCACATTGTTCTCTAGCACTTGTGGAACATTCCCCAGGATATACCATAAGCTGGGGCACAAAACAAGCCTCAATAAATTCGAAAAGATTGAAATTATTCTGGGCACATTTTCAGACCAAAATGGAATGTAGCTGGAAATCAAAAACCACAAAAGAACCAGAACTTTCACAAATATATGGACGTTAAATAACACACTCTTCACCAATCAGTGAGAGGGTCAAAGACGAAACTGCAAGAGAAATCTGTAAATATTAGGAGACATGAAAATGAAAACTCACCATATCAAAACCTATGGGATGCAGCCAAGGGGGGGGGTGCAGAGAGGGAAACTTACAGATCTAAATACTTACATTAAAAAGGAAGAGAGAAACCAAAGTTTTAAAACACAGTTAATGTCATCATTTACCCTTTAGTCTGATGTACCCCAATCTCAACCAAGTCCATTTTGTTCACATTTCCAATCGAAGTCTCCTTTTTTTGGTTGATTGTGTGGAATCTTTTTCCAACCTTTCACTTTCAACCTATTCTTGTCCTTCGGTCTAAAATGAATCTCTTGTAGACAGCATATGGATGGATCCTATTTGCTTTTAATCCATTCAGCCAGTCTTTGTCTTTTGATTGGGGAGTTGCATCCATTAAAATTCAGTGTGATTACTGAAAATGCAGGGCTTTTTTCAACCATTTTGTCTTTAGGTTTTATATGTTACTTTTTTTCCCTTTTAGTTACCTTTACTGTTAATCTTCATCTCTATTCTCTCCTCCAAACCTCTCTCCCTCCTGTGTTTTCTTCTCAGCTTGTAACATTCCCTTTATTATTTCTTGTAGAAGAGTTTTCTTGTTCATGTACTCTCTCAGTGTCTATCTCTAAATACTTAAAACTCTCCCTCAGTTTTGAAGGACACTTTTGCCAGGTATGGAATGCTTGGTTGGCAGTTTTTGTTTTTCAGTATATTATTTATACCAATGCCTTCTCTCCTACATGGTTTCTGCTGAGAAAGCTACACTTAATCTTATCGAACTTCCCTTCTATGTGATGGATTACTTTACTATTGTTGCTTTCTGAATTCTCTGTATGTCTATGGCATTTTTTAATCTGATTAGTAAGTGTCTTGGAGTAGGTCTATTTGGGTCTTTTCTCTTTGGGGTATCTTGAACTTATGGAACATACAATTTGATGTCTTACATAGGGGTTGGAAAGTTTTCTGTGATTATTTCCATTATTCTTTCTGCCCCTTTTTCTTTCTCTTCTTCTGTGATACCCATAACACGTATATTCATGGGCTTCATATTGTCTTTCAGTTCCCTGAGACTATGCAGATTCTTCCATTGTTTTCCCATCTGTTCTTTTGTATGGGATTTCAGATGTCTTGTCCTCTAAGTCACTAATTCTTTCTTCTGCTTTTCTAATCTTTGCATTTCTTCATTGTATTTTTCATCTCTTTTCTTCCTTTTATTCCCATAAGTTCTGTTTTGTTTTGTGAGTTTCTGAGTTCTTTGTGGTCACCAAGTGTCCTCCTTATATCCTTCCTCTCTTTTGGCACATTTTCCTTCAACTTGTTGAATTGATATTGGTTTGTTTGAACTTCCTTCATTAGTTTTTTGAACTCCTGTCTTATCTGAAGTTTTAGTTTGTTCCTTTGGCTGGACCATATCTTTGTGCTTCCTAATGTGACTCATGGTTTTTCCTGGTGTGTAGGCATCTGATTTTCTTGATTAGTTTTTTTGTTGTCATTTTCTTTTACCTAGGGTTTTCTTCTTGTTGACTTTTTGCACAGTTCCTTAACATTTGCTGCAACTTATTCTAGGTCTGTAGCCTAGCTTCTGTTTAGCTGATCAAAATTTTTTCAGCTTTTATCTTATTCTTTCCCAGGATATATGGAATGATTTTTGAGGTTGCCCATTTTTGTGCAGTTATGTTTCCCTGGGTCAAAACTTTCTCTTCCCTCTTCCTCCTAAAGGAATGTTGATCTGTTTGTTTTGTTTGTGTTTTTGTTTGCCTCTATATGTTTTTTAACACTCCTTTCATTATGTTTAGAAACTTTTACCTGGAGGGCTGATTCTGAGAAGAGAGTATCCCCAGAGAGGATCTTCCCATCAGTTTGTCTCAGAAAAGACAGGTCCAGGACTCATGAAAGGATTGTAGTTCAGTATCAGTGTTCCCTGGGGATGCGACCAGCAGGGTGCTAGTCTTTCCTATGAATACTCATGATTCTGTGCTGTTCCCATCCTGCCTAGCAGATGACACTTTCCAGTCTGCTGGTCCTCACTGGCATGAGGGTGTCCTGTGCCTTTAATTCTCAGCCAGCCCCGCCTCTGCCAGGGGCATAGGTGAGACATAGGCTGTGGAGGTGGGAGTATTTGAAACTGTCGCTGTTTTCCCAGCCTCCGGTTTTTGAGTTCTCTAAAGAACAGCCACCTGTGCTAAGCCTTACCCCTCCTGCTCCTCAGCCCCCTGTTCCCTGTAAGCTGGAAAACTATGGTGAATGTCACACTGCCCCAGTTTCACTCATACTTGAGCATTTTTCAGAGGCTGGTGCCACCTTTTGTAGGTTGCAAAGCAAGCTCCTTGCTGATATTCCAGCCCCTGGAATCTGATTTCTTTGAATGTCAGCTACCATTTGTGCTGGCTCCCCCCCACACACACTTATTTTGGGGATAAGCTACCCTTTAGGGGCTATCACCACTGCCTGTTTAGTTACTTTGTCTCTCAGTCATACTTCCACCCTTGCCTGGGGTAGGGCTAAACATGGAGATTGCCAACTTCTTTATTTAATGGACTACCTTAGGGAAAAAAAAAAGTTCTCTGAGCTGTATTGCAGCACCCCGGATCACCAATCAAGAGTTGGAATTGGTACTTGGCTCCCTATGCCCCTTTTCTTGGCGTACTTCCCTACTTCCTGATTGTTGGGACTGGGACTGAAACGGCCCTGCTGGTTTGTTGATTGCATTGTAAATTTATCTATGTTCAGAACTGGGAGTCAGCATTCTGAATTCATCAATGAAGTACACTGTTTGTGCTTGGCTGAATTCCTGTTCCTTGCTATGAGGAGCCTGTACTTCTGTCCCACCAGGGGGGGAGTCTGAGTCCGCCTGCTGTGCCAGTGGGGGAGGGGCTCTAGCATGTAAGGATTTGCTGTGATTTCATTTCCACTCATTCCTGGCTTGTGTACGATATTGTTTGTTCTCTGTAGTTCCACAAATAGTTGCTTCTTACAGTTTCTAGCTATTTACTAGCTGTCCTAAAGGATGGGCTAAACTGTTCAATTCCCTTTGCCACCCTCAGCTTTCCCCATGTGGTTTTAAGGGTCAACTTCTACATGTCTTTTAAAAAATTGCCCTTGTAATTTTTATAGGTATTGCAGTGTATCTGTAAATCATTTGGGGGTGTATTGCCACCTGACCTGTGTTAAATCTCTCAGTTCATGAAATGGGATATCTTTCCATTTAGTCAGATCCTCTTTAATTTCTTTCAACCAGGTTTTATAGATAGATACAATCATCCGTGGTGTACAATCAGCTGTTCATAGTATCTTCATATAGTGCATTCATCATCCCAATCTATTTTGAACATTTTCCTTTCACCAGAAAGAATCAGAATCAGAATCAAAAATAAAAGTAAAAAAGAACACCCAAATCATTCCCTCATCCCACACTATTTTTCATTTAGTTTTTTCCCGTTTTCTACTCTCCCATCCATACACTGGATAAAGGGAGTGCAATCCACAAGGTTTTCACAATCTCCCTGTCACCCCTTGTAAGCCACAATGTTATACAGTTGTCTTCAGTTTCTTCCCATTATTTAACCTCATTCCATCTCGTGGTAAGCTGCATTCTAGATTTTATGCCTATCAGTTTACATATTATACTTAGATTGTATTACTGAGATCATGCAATATTTGTCCTTGTGTGTCTGACTTATTTCACTCAGCATAATGTCCTCAGCATTCATCCATGTTTTCCCATGCTTTAGGATTTCATTCCTTATTCCTGCTGAATAATACTCCATCATATGTATATACCACATTTTGTTTATCTACTCATCTGGTTGTTGCCATCTTTTTTCAGTTGTGAATTGTGCTACTGTGAACACTAGTGTGCAGCTGATTGTTCACCTTCCTGCTTTTAGATCTTCTTGGTATCCACCAAGCAGCAGGATTGCTAGATTGTAAGGCAACTCTGTACTTAGCTTTCTGAGGAACCGCCAAACGGTTTTCCATTTTCCACAGTGGCTATACCATTATAAAATACAGAAGTTCTAGGTTTAGAGAAAAATCATGTAGAAAGAATAAGTTCTGTATACCCGCGATGCAGATTATCCTATTATTAACCCATGCATTATTGTTTTTCTTCTATTACAATTGATGTAATATTATTGTAATTATATTATTACCTGCAGTCCATAGTTTTCATTTGGGCTCACTGTGTTGTATAGTTTTATGTATTTTTCTTTCATTTTTAATTTTTTTCTGGTAGCATTTTCTGTTTATCTTTCATTCCGGCCGTTTGAATATAACATGTCACGTTTTGGTTCTATTTGGTGTCCTGTTTGTCCTTCATTGAGTATGTTGGATGTATATATACAAGTCTTTTCAGTAAATTTTGGAAGTTTACAACCATTTTTTTTTTATATTCTTTCTTTCTCTTTCCGTTTTTCCTTCAGGAAGTTCCGTAATGTATACATTTATATGTTTGATGTCTGTTTTAGTTTTCTAAATGTTGCAAAGAGGATACCATGAAATGCTTCAGTTTAAACAATGGGAATTATTGGCTTACATGTTTACAGTATTGAGACTGTGAAAATGTGAAAATCAAGGAATCAAGGCAGTGTTTTCTTCCTGAAGATTACCTGTCAGTGATCCTCGGCTCCTCTTCCACATGGCAAGGCACATGGCAGTGTTTGCAGGTCTTTCCCTTTTCTGGATTTCATTGGCTTTCATCTTCTTGCTTCTGTCTCTGTATTCATTCCATTTATAAAGGACTCCAGTAACTGGATTAACACCTGTTAACCTTGGATTTGCTGGCTTGAAAATGTGTTTTCAGTGTATGCCTCAGCTTCCATGGTTCTGCCCTTGAAGTGATTTTTCCCTCAGTGTCATTGTTTTTTCATACAGATATGAACATGGAGTTCACAGGGACAAATCTAGCCGTAGGATTTTCCACACATAGTTTTTGTATAACTGAACCTCCAAACCTGTTTTATACTGAAATGGCTGGCTGGATCCATGTTCAGTTATACCTTCACATTGGGCACTATTCTCTGGGGACTAACCATGCTGAAAGTCATTTTCCAAACCATCAATTTCTGGTTTCTTTATTCTTCGTAGCTCAGTTCTTAGCTCCTCCCTTTCCTCTCACATGGTTCTGTAAGCTTCAAGGAGAAGTCGGGCTTCACTTTCAACACTTAGCTTGGAAATCTCAGCTAAATATTCAAGCTCATCACTTTTAAGTTCTGCCTCCCATCTAAAAATCAGAAATCATTTTCACCAAGGTCTCTTGCCATTTTAAACTGTGGATCACCTTTCCTCCAATTTCCAAAACACATGCATCATTTCTTTCTAAGGCTTCATGTGAAGTACCTTTGATTCTCTCGTGAAGTACCTTTGATTCTCTCTCTCTCTCCCCTTCCCTCCCTCCTTCCCTCCCCCCTCCTCTCTATCTCTGTGTCTCTTTTTGATATCCTGTTTATAAAAATACTCCACAAGAATGCAGGGGTATTCGCCTACCCCACCTCCATGGTTGCTAATATGACCACAGACATAGGGGACTGGTGGTTTGATGGGTTGAGCCCTCTACCATAAGTTTTACCCTTGGGAAGACGGTTGCTGCAAAGGAGAGGCTAGGCCTCCCTATATTTGTGCCTAAGAGTCTCCTCCTGAATGCCTCTTTGTTGCTCAGATGTGGCCCTCTCTCTCTGGCTAAGCCAACTTGAAAGGTGAAATCACTGCCCTCCCCCCTATGTGGGATCAGACACCCAGGGGAGTGAATCTCCCTGGCAACGTGGAATATGACTCCCGGGGAGGAATGTAGACCCGGCATCGTGGGACAGAGAACATCTTCTTGACCAAAAGGGGGATGTGAAAGGAAATGAAATAAGCTTCAGTGGCAGAGAGATTCCTAAACGAGCCGAGAGATCACTCTGGTGGGCACTCTTACGCACACTTTAGACAACCCTTTTTAGGTTCTAAAGATTTAGGGGTAGCTGGTGGTGGATACCTGAAACTATCAAACTACAACCCAGAACCCATGAATCTCAAAGACAGTTGTATAAAAATGTAGCTTATGAGGGGTGACAATGGGATTGGGAAAGCCATAAGGACCAAACTCCACTTTGTCTAGTTTATGGATGGATGTGTAGAAAAGTAGGGGAAGGAAACAAACAGACAAAGGTACCCAGTGTTCTTTTTTACTTCAATTGCTCTTTTTCACTCTAATTATTATTCTTGTTATTTTTGTGTGTGTGCTAATGAAGGTGTCAGGGATTGATTTAGGTGATGAATGTACAACTATGTAATGGTAGTGTAAACAATCGAAAGTACAATTTGTTTTGTATGAAAAAAAAATAAAATAAACTGTCATAGGCAAAAAAAAAAAAAAAAAAAAAAAAATACTCCACAAGAGGATTAAGACCCATCCTGAAGGTGGTGTTTCACATCTTGACTGAATAACATCCGAAGATTGTAATTATGATGGGTCCACACTCACAGGAATGGATTACCTTTAAAAACATGTTTTTCTGGGGTACATAGACTTCCAAACCACCATAAGTTCCTCAGGTCTGTTCACTTTTCTTCATTTTTTCTTCTGGTCTTTATCAGACTGGATAATTTCAGCAGTCTTATCTTCAAGGTCACTGATTCTTTCCTCAGCCAGCCCCAATCTTTTTTATGATTATAGATGTTATTGGCTTACAGGAAACCATACATAAAATACAGAGTTCCCATATACTATCCTATTAACGCCTTGCATTAATGTGGTACAATTGTTAAAATGTAAGAGGACATTTTAATTATACTGTGAACTGTAGTCCATTGTTTAAAATAGGGTTCACTGTGTTGTATAGTGTTGTTTTATGTTTTCCTTTTTAAGTTTCAGTTTCTGACTCTGAGTTTATTAAGATAATTTTATTTTAGGGAAATCACCCAAATATCTGTCCTTTGTGTTTAGCTTACTTCACTCAGTTTGAAGTCCTTGATGTTCATCCATGTTGCCACATGAACTTCATTCCTTTTTATGGCTGAATATTACTCCATTCCATGTATATACCAGATAGTCTTCATTTGTGAATGGACTCTTATTGAGTGTTAAGTATTGAAATCTCCTACTGTTAATCTTGTACCGTCTACTTCTCCCTTTGAATCTCTCAATATTTACTTTGTATATTTTGAGGCTCTGCTGTTAGGTGCATATATATTTATGATTCTGTCTCCTTGTTAAAGTGACACCTTTATCAGTATATAAAGGTCTTCTTTCTTCCTTTAGTAGTTCTTGACATAAAGTCTATTTTGTCTGATATATATAAATCTACCCCAGCTCTCTTTTGGTTGATAGTCTATGGTAGATATGTTTTCCACCCTTTCACTTTGAACCTAATTATGTCTTTGAAGTCACACTTATAAAGGGAGTGTGAGCCGCAAGGTTCTCACAGTCCCACAATCACACCATGTAACATACATGGTTATATACTCACCTTCAAACATCAAGGCTGTTGGGTTAATACACCATTTTTTTCCCCTGGTTTTCAGGTACCCATGAGTAAGTTAATCCTGTGTTAATGACACATTATTGTTATTTGTCCATGAAGTGCATGCAATTATTCACATTTTTGTGGAGCAATTTACATTACACATCCATTCACTAATGTGAATAATGAAGTGTTAGATACCACAGTTGATGATTAATATGTGAAAAAGCTTTCAGTTCCCCACTCATAAAAAGATCAAAGTAAGCAAATAGATTATTTCCCAGATCTTTTCATTCTACATTTTCTGAACCTCCTAATCCTTTCAAGATTTTGGGACATGATAGTGACATTATGACCATATAATTTTTTTAAAAAAATTCATTTTTATTGAGATATATTTGCATACCATGCAGTCATAAAAAATGTACATTCAGTTCACAGTACCATTATATAGTTTTGCATTTATCACCAAAATTAATTTTTGAACATCTTCATTACCATACACACAAAAATAATAACAAAAATTAAAGTGAAAAAGAACAATTAAAGTAAAAAAGACTACTGGGTGCCTTTTTTTTTTTTTCCTTGCCCCCATTTTTCTAGTCCTTCCATACACTGGACAAAGGGGAGTGTGGTTCATATGGCTTTCCCAATCACATTGTCAGCCCTCATAAGCTACATTTGTTGTTTTCTGATGCAGGGGATTTTCATGATTAGATTTATATGAAGGGAGCCATTGATCCCTCCAAATTGATCAAGTCCTTGAATTGATCTCCTTGTTTTCCATATAATTAAATATATTGAATTTCTTTGTTGACATCCGAATCCATTGGGATGAGATCTAGCACTCAATGTTGAGGGAGTTACATTGCTATGCATCACATGTGAAAGAACTAAGATGATTTAGGACAGGTGTATCCAGAAGGCTAAGTGAAGGTGGTTAGAGCAGGGAGCTTCTGAGAATCCAGTGGACAGAGATGGATGTTGGAGAAACAAAGGAGGCATCCTGATTCCAGATGACATATGGGTCAGGAATTCTTATGTTTTGGAATCAGGGAGGGAATTAAAAGTTCCTGAACAGAATTGGAATTTAATACACACAATTCAGTGATTTTTATGTTCTTATCTTTAATATGGAGAGATTCATATCTTCATTAGTCACTAGAGAAGCCAGGACCTCCTACATCTTGACCCTGGGAAAGAAGAGACCGCTACCTCTTTTTTTTTGTTTTTTCCTCTTTTTTTTTTTTTTTTTGCAGTACACTTCACATTCGTGTTGATTATAGTGGTTTGACTCCCAGATGAAGTGTTTGAGATTCCTGCCAGTTAAGTCTAGGTGGAAACTGTGCTCAAGACTTGATTCTGAAGGTTCTGTCTCCTTTCTCAGGTTACTCACCTATTGCCTGTCTGGTTGTGAGTGAACATCTGGAGGAAGACAGTTGTCAGCTGAGCTATTGATAATGCAGTCGTGGGTGAGTAGGGAATTCTTTAACTGAAGTTATACCACTGTTGTCAGCAGGTGGGGAGGTTTCTCCTATTGGCTTAAATTTTCTGAGTCCATTCGTGAGGTGTTCAAGGACATGAGCTTCAGTTTGGTTTATCCGGACTCTAGAATAGTTAAGGTAAGTTTGGGGCTCATCAATAAATATTGCTTCCCAACACTACAATAGTTTGTAGTACACTCCATTTAGGTAGTGTATTCTCTGAAGAGATGAGAGATATTTTCTTTTTCTCACTCAACCCATGGCCTCATTGGAGAAATAATGCATTCATGGATCATGTCAGTGCTTGAAGTTTGCTTAGGCTTGCGGTAAACATAGATAATACAGATGATTAAGAGCAGAAATTAACAGCGGGGAGGGTGATGTAACAGCAGGTGTGTTTTATAGGTACTGGGGTGATCCAGTTTTATAGGTACTGGGGTAAAAATAAGTCTGTGCATTCTTGACTGGAGCACAAGAGGTTAGCAAATAAAAGGAAGTGAGGAATTCTTTATTTTTCCAAATTTTAATTGTTTTAAAGTGTTGATAGAATATATTTGTACATTTTGAAACATTCCAAAAAAGTAAACTAAAATTGTCCCTTAAACTCTTGTTCCCAATTTCCCAACTTCAACTTTTTGTAAATCAACTTTTTCTCAAATTTTTAAATGGATATAGTAAGTATTCTTCCCTTGAATAGAATGCAGTTTATGGAACTGTGAAAATTTTTGCAGGTTTGAGGAGACCAGAAGCAACGATGGGTCTTCTTTTAACCTTTAGTAGACAGGTGGTGAAGATATAAGGAGATGAAGATATAATAGGGACACTGAAAACTGGTGGTGTAGGCCCCAGAAAATGTTGGGAATGGGAGGTCTTCTACCACAGAAACAGTCAGACTAGGGCCATCTTTCAGTACAACTCTCTCAAGGGTCTCTGACTTGTGATGCTGAACCAGCTGTACTAAACATCACAAACAACTGAGTTATGTAGAATTGAGGGAGGCAGAACTTACTGATCCGGAGTTCTGTATGAAACCAGTTTAGTTTTGTAGAAATCTACATATTGCTTCCAAGTTCCCTGCCATGTTAATGAACAGAGTACTGAATTGAATTTAGATAAAGAGTGCTTCATACATCAGTATATTGGGTCTGTTTAAATGCATAACACAATGTTAAACAATTTTATAAATGACCCAAAGTGTTGTCATCCATATACAGGAAGAATCTAACCCTAGTTGTTTTTAAAAGTGGCAAGTCATGGCTATTTCTTTCCTTATCATGTCTGTAGATTTATCTGTAATTGGTAAAAATATTTTAGTTATGGCATATTCTAGAGCAAGTATTATAATCAACATCAGAGGTCATAATTAAAGTCTGTCGGGAGATTTCCAGGATATATCACTCCATTGTCATGTGATATTCCTTTGTAGTGCAGTTGTATGTATTTAAAATGTCTGTGGTTCTTTGAATGTATCTGAAAGGCAGACAGCAGTTCAGTATTGAAAGTGATGTTGCAGGAACTCCAAACATGTTTTCAATTTTATAAACACAGTCCCTACATCCTTATGCTGTCATTCTGATTATCACACCTCAGACTTCTGTAAGGATGGCCTTGTGTGAACCCAAATTTCTGTGATATGTTAGGAGTTAATGGCCTTCAAAGATATAGCCGTAGACTTCACCCAGGAAGAGTGGGCATTGCTAGACTCGTCCCAGAGAAAGCTGTTCAGAGAAGTGATGCTGGAGAATATCAACCATCTGGTCTCAATCGGTGAGTCTCAGAAAGTTTACTCTTGACATGTATCTATCAATCGTCAATCCATCTCTCTACTATCTACATATGTATTTGTCATATATCATCTATTTCAGGTATCTACGTCAGCTTCCCCACGTTGTATAACTTTTTTATATTCTTTATATTTTTATAGTTCATATTAATACTTCTAAATTATATTATTTTTTAACACATACAACCACCTAAATGAAATAATTTTTCTAACATTTTATTTACATCTAGTTTACCCCATAGAATTAAATTTCTTGACCACAATTTAATGTCCTTCTTGAAACCCAAGTTCAAACACTCAGACTAGTGTTGGTAGGTCAAGCAGTAATTTTTTCAATGGGTAAATAAGTGACTAAACATTTTAAAATAATTATTCTGCTCTAAGGAGTATGCTGAGGCTTCAGAAGACAATAGTAAAAACACTACAGATATCATTTTCCTCAGAATGTAGATTGTCTTGGTGGAGTTTATGCTTACTGGATTCTTTTTGAAAATAATAGTCATCAACTGTGCAAACATAATTTCTCTCCTTTTAGAATACATAGGATTCTCTGGTCTCTCTTTGACCTTGTACGTGGGGAGCAATAGCAAAAGGTACACACTGTAATGTAAATAAGGTCAAGAGTTACTCTTTGTTGGTGAAATATGGTCAGTGTTCTCTGTTCCAAGTACTTTCGTCTTGCTGACGTTCAGTGCTTACCCTCTTTTTTTGTTAGCCTGCAGTAGACTTGATAATGCACTATTAACACTTAGCTCAAAATTCAGGTATCTCTTCCTACAAACAGGAATTCAGGTCTGCAAATCGGATGTGCTTTCCCAGTTGTCACAAGGAAAGGAAGTTTGGAGAGAAGGAATAGGATTTACCCAAAACCAGAGTCCAGGTGAGCTCTAGGAACCTGTGCATCTATAGTGGAGCAGATTCATCAATTAAAGAGTAGGTCCTTTGAAATATCAACTTCAGGTTTCCTTAAGGGAGTGATGATTTCTGAAATGGAGGCAAGAATATTGGGGAAATTTTCATTATATGTGGTCCTTATCATATACACTTATCAAGCCCTATTCAACTGTTTTTGACTCTGGAAAAAGGATATTCGTATACTATTGGAATTAAAAGTTTCAGTAATGATCCTTGTCCTGGTCTTACTCTTGTAAGATTTTCCCCATCTTTATCTTACCAAGCTCCTAACTTTGTATTTTTCTCATATTTTATTCTTGAAAATCTTTTCTGATTGTTAATGTCCTATAATTGTTTCTTTTACCTAGAGTATTCCTTAATTTGAAATTGTTTCCCAGCCAAGTGTCAATGTTTGAAATATTTTGACAAGAATATTTTCGACTTTCCAAGATTTTCATTCCCGTAATGCTAACCTAACAATTTATTGTGTTTTCCCCCCAATTATAGGCAAGAAGAGTCCTCGTAAAAAGCAAGAAATAGCAGTCTTGCACCTTACCTGCAGGAAAGCCAATTCTAACATGTCATCGGTAAGCTCTCATTGTGGTGAACCCTAATTTTCCAAATAAATACCTGAGGATTGAATAAATTGTGAATACAGTACAATCAGCTTGCTGTAATTAATGGGATTCAATGCTAATCTATCAAAAATCTGTGATAGTATCAATTTGGGAAAAAGTAAACTGAGCACAAAACTCTTGGCCAAGTACTTATGAAAACATGATTGCATAAACATGGTTCATGTAAATAAATTTTGAAATATCATGTAGGTCAAAATTGATCAGATAGATCTGCAGTTTGGGTGGTAATACAGAGAAAATCTTGCATAACGGTGAATAATGTGTATATAAAACTGACATGGGGATGATTTTATTCAGAGACTATCACTTGAAGGGTGAGTTGAGAATTTGCATCTTAAGGAAGTGAAGGTATATATGTATATGGACAAATGTTTGACCATCTGTCTTCTAATTTCCCACAGCAGATATCACACGCACAAAAGGATTCCTTTCAATGTAATTATTTGCTAGAAGATTCCACTCTCAGATCCACAGTCCCTAAACATGCATTAATTCCCATGGGAAAGAAACCATTTTTAAGGAAACCACTTGGAAAAGTCGTTAGTGACCATTCATCTTTTTATCAACATAAGCAGATTAACCGTACAAGTAAATCATATATACGCCATCAAAGTGCTAAAGCCTTTATTGAAAGCTCTGGGCACAGAAAATTCAGTAGAACTCAAACTGGCGATAAGCCACATGAATGTGTTCTATGTAGGAAAACTTCTAACCTTAGACAACATGAGAAAATTCAAGGACGGAAGCTCAGTGAATGTCCTCTATGTGGAAGAGCCTTCAGTCAGTCTAACGTTCAAGAATATGAGAGAACTCAAACTGGAGAGAAAACCCACGAATGTCGTCTATGTGGGAAAGCCTTCAGTAATCATTCTAATCTTAGACAACATGAGAGAACACACACTGAAGAGAAACGCTATGAATGCCATACATGTGGGAAAGCCTTTCATTATAGGTCTGCCCTCAGAGCACATGAGAGAACACACACTGGAGAGAAACCACATGAATGTCATCTATGTGGAAAAGCCTTCACACAACGTTCTTGTCTTAGACACCATGAGAGAACACACAGTGGCGAGAAACCCTATGCATGTCATACATGTGGGAAAGTCTTCCGTCATTGTTCTACCCTCAGACAACATGAGAGAACACACACTGGAGAGAAACCCTATAAGTGCAATATATGTGGGAAAGTTTATATGTATTCTCTTTCCCTCACGCTACATGAGAGAAATCATACTGGAGAGAAACCCTATGAATGCCATACATGTGGGAAAGCCTTCCCTCATACTTATCTCCTTAGACTACATGAAAAAATTCACACTGGAGAGAAACCCTATGAATGCAATACATGTGGGAAACGCTTCATTCGTTCTTATTCCCTCACGCAGCATAAGAGAACTCACACTGGAGAGAAGCCCTATGAATGCCGTACATGTGGAAAAGCTTTCAAATGTTCTTATGCCCTCCGAGTACATGAGAGAACTCACACTGGAGAGAAACCCTATGAATGCTATACATGTGGAAAAGCTTTTGCATCCTCTTCTCCCCTCAGAGTACATGAGAGAAATCACACAGGAGAGAACCCCTATAAATGCCATACATGTGGAAAAGCCTTCAAATGTTTTTCTGCCCTCAGACTACATGAGAGATCTCACACTGGAGAGAAACCCTATGAATGCCATCTATGTGGGAAAACCTTCAGGCAATCTGGTACTCTTAGAGAACATGAGAAAACACAGTGTGGTAAGAAACCCTATGTTTGCCATACCTGTGGTAAGGCCTTCCAATATACTTCTTCCTTCAGAAAACATGAAAGAACTCATATTTAAGAGTGTCCCCATGAATGTGATCTGTGGGAAAAACTTCCGGCAACCTTCTCGTCTTAGAGTACATAAGAGAACACAGAGTGGCAAGAAAGCCTATGCGTGCCATATATGTTAAAAAGCCTTCAATCATTTTTCTCAACTTAGACAAGATCAGAGAGTGCACACAGGACAGAAACCTTACAAATGCCATATGTGTGGAAAGGCTTCATTTATTTTTCACACCACATGGGAAAACTCGCCATGTCATGAGCCCCATGTGGAAAATCTTTTTCTTGTAGTTCTTCCCTCAGCAAATATGAAAGAATGCACAGTGGGCAAAAGCCATAAGAATGGCATCTTAATTTTTCTCTTCTTACACAACATGAAACTAATCAAATTTGAGAGAAACCTTGTGAATGTCATCAATGTGGGAAAGCCTTCAATGTTTTGACCTAGATAAAAAGAGTTGTCACACTAAATGTTTTTAATATGCAAGAGATTTGAGTCATGGCTTCAAACTTTAAACATGATAACTGACGTATTGAAGAAACAGGATGTTTATAATCAGTATGCTGACACCTTTTGTCATCAGTAGTATTTCAATTAATATAAGTAAATTCATACAGGAGAGACTCTGTATGAATTCCACCTATGTAGGAAAACCCTTAGTGGGTAGTCTTATATTATGTCATATGAGAGAACTCACAATATAAATCTAATAGAAGTTGAGAGTCCTAATGGACTGTTCTTATATATAAGCCAGAGAAATTACATGTGAAAGATTCTGTTTGTACTGAGTGTTGGAGTTCCCTAATTTGTATTTCATCCTTTCAATAAAATAAGTGTACACTATTGGAATGAAACACAGTCTGCAATTACTGTGCACTATCATTCAGTGAAACACAAGCTTTGCAGTACAAAGAAAAATACTCAGTTCATAAATAACAATGAAATTGAAAAGAGAGGGAAGAGTATTAGGAGGGTGAAACCCCCTGGCTTAGATCCAGAAATTTCATTAAATGTATTAAATGTAAACTCATGGAAGTCGCTGATTAAGTATTTAGGAATGTTGTTAATATAAGCTGTGGCTTTGTCAGGGTTAGTGTTTGATGAGATTGGGCAAATTATTGGGTGTCTGGTGGCTGAATAGAAATGCTTTATGTTTGGGCATAGGTGAATGTGAAGTCTGTGATTTGGTATTCTAGGGTAAATGAATATGCTTCAATGGTTGCTTCTACTGGGTGAGTGATGAACATTTCTTGAGTCAGTGATTATATGAAGCAGAACAGAAATGTTTGCATTGTGTCAAATCTTAGAGGAAAGAATACTTCATTTCAGTATTAATCATTGGGTTAGAGGGTTCTGCACAAAGTAGTTCACTGAGTCAAGTGGAGTTCCAGATAGTTCCCATTTCCCCTCTCTGAGGGACTATTATTGGTTATTAGAACCCACTGAAATAATCATTTTAATAATCAAAGATGTAATAGGCAAAGATTCTCTGCTTATCTTAACACATATAGATTATAGGGAGTCCCTGTAAGCTGTAAGGACCAGAGACCCCTGGAAACTGGGAGTTGTTTGGTGATGGAGATGCCAATTTATGAAAGCAATTTGGATGGAAAGAGTCTAGGTTTCTTTTAATTCCATGAGGTACAAGAAAGACACTGCAAGCAGTGTGGCCCTGAGTCTTCTGGAATTTGATAGTGGTACGTGAGCTTGGAGTTGGCAATGATTGAATATCTTTTGGATATGAAGACTTTGCACAAAGTAAGGAGAACAGAAGGCCTATGGGCCCTAAATCTGTCTCCCCTAACTTCTGTAACTCACTAGGCTCCTCCCCCAAGTGGTGTGGAGTTTTATAGTATTTAAAGACAAAGGTTTAGGATAAGGAGAAGAGTGTCTCAGTGTTACAAAGTTAGCAAAAGTCTGAATATTGGGCATGCACAAACTGATTACATGACTAGTCTCAGGATATATGTAAGGAAATACTGGTCTTAAGCTGAAGATGGGCATGATTTTTAATATAGTGAGGTATAGGTCACCTATAGGTTAAGGTATAAGCTACAGTGCATGTCAGATGGGCCAATTTGGTGAGAACTGGCTTTATCTAGTAAGATAGCTTAGGAATTGGGGTAGGTTAGTTTTGGGCTAACTCAAGTTCTTTCATTAATAAGCGGGCTGTCTACGAGATCACAAGACTTCGAAGTTGTAAAACAAGAAAAAGGGGTTCAGTTGGGGTCAGTCAGAAGTTATGAGGCTGTAGAGTTATAATGTAACTACGTAGATACACAATAAAGCATTAGCATCAAAGAACAAGGCATCTGGCCTTGAGTTTCAGCAGTTTCAGGTTTTACTTTTGTCTATTCTAAAAAGTATTAGAAAGTAAAGTATTGGAAAGTATTAGAAATTAGATGAGCATTTGTTTCATGTTTTTTCGTGATTTGTATTTCCTCTTGACAGAAATGTCTTGTCAGATCTTTTGCCCATTGGGTTGTTTGTACTATTGTCATTTGAGTTGTAGGATTTCTTTACTTATGGAAGATATCAGTCTTTGATCAGATACATGGTTTCCAAATATTTTTTCCATTGAGTTGGCTTCCTCTTCCCATTTTTGAAAAATTCCTTTGAGGTATAGAAGCTTTTGATTTTGAGGAGTTCCCATTTATCTATTTTTTCTTTCATTGCTTATGCTTTGGGTGTAAGGTCTAGGAAACAAATTCCTAATACACGGTCTTGAAGATGTTTCACTACATTGTTTTCTAGGAGTTTTATGGTATTGTCTCTTTTATTGATGTCTTTGATCCACTTTGAGTTAATTTTTGTGTAGAGTGTGAGGTAGGGGTCCTCTTTTATTCTTCTGGATATGGATATCCAGTTCTCAGAACCCCTTTTATGGGCTTAAGGACTGTAAATTTATAACCCAATAATCCTCCTTCATAAAAGCCAATCTGTTTCTGGTGTTTTGCACAAGGGCAGCTTCAGTAAACTGGAACAACCTTGTACCTTTTCCAATAGGTCTTATGAGGACCCAGCGTCAAGTTTAGTCAAAGAAATCTTGGTAATGCAAAATGTACTGGCCAGATGTGACCTTCTCTGCCTTTCTCCTATGTGACCTCCAGCACTCACTGTTTGTCTTAATGTCCCTGCCAATCCCCAGATGATAATTCAACCCTCCCTCCCATGGAACTGTGAAACAAGAAGGGGGAAAGCACTATGTAAAAAACAGTCACTTGGCTCAAATTTTGGTGCCAGCGTGCTGCTGCGGGTCAGGCAGTGGTTGAGTGGGAGGCCGGGGTTTCTGTCTCACATTTCCCCATCCACACAGGTCCTGGCTGGGAGTCAAGCTGTATGCCTGCCTTGCCCTGCTCAGCTCCACGGCCTGCACCAAGGGTAGGGGAGGGAGGCAGGGGGCAGGAGCCCCTTGGCGGGGCAGGGCAGGAAGCAGGTGGGGCCGTGGGGAGCTCTCAGGGTCATGGGCCTTTTCCAGTCAGAGAACCGGGCTGCCTGAGTCCGCTGGGCAAGGGAGACAAGGTGGTGACCTATGAGGAGGCCCTAGTGCTGCACTACATTGCCCACCATAAGGGCTGGCTGTCACTAAACAGGGGTGAGGCAACAGTGATGTGCCAGAGAGCCGGCAGCATGCCGACCTCAGGAGCCACAGGAAAAGGAGCCCTCACTTGTCATACATTCTGGTGTTTGATACCAGAGGTAAAGATAGATAATGAAGACTGGGACTGTATAACTTGGCAAAAACTGGAGTGGCCAATAACTGTTATTAAATGTACAAATATAAAATAAAAATATTCTCACATATGGGACCACAGTTTTTGAACATTTTCATTGCTCCAAAAAATAAAAATAATAAAAAACATCAATTTTTTAATTGAAATACTTTCACATATTATACAGTCATCCAAAGTGTGAAACATTTGTTCACATGATATCATATAGTTGTGCACTCATCACCAGTTTTTGAAAATTTTCATTACTCCAGAAAGTAAAAATAAGAATAAAAAAAGTGAAAAGAACACCGAAAACATCCCGTATGTTCCCTACCCCTCTTCTCCATGTTATTTACATTTTATCCACACTTTTGTATTCATTTGTCCATACATTGGGTAAAGCGAGTGTGAGCCATAAGGTTTTCACCATCACATGGTCACACCATATAAGCTGTAAAATTATATGATCACCTTCAAGAATCAAGAATTTGGAGTAAAAGTGCTCATGGGTAAAGAGTTTCTCTATGGTAGTGAACATTTCTGGAATTTCATAGTGGTGATTGCTGCACATGCTTGTGAATTTTATGGGACATGAACTTTATCCCGGTAAAATACATCTAAAATTCTTTAAACATTAAATGATACGGATCAAGGGAAACAACTCACATACACAGCCACAAGATTATATTTAGTTGGTCATCAGAGGAACCAAAATCCCTTACATGTGGCCCTTATCTTGTGAACAACCTGCTGTACTCTCCATGGGCTCTCCTTTAGAGAGACTCGCTATGCAAATCTGTGTGGGGCTCCTATTCAGTAAACTCTGCTCCAGGAACATTACCACCCAGTAGCAGTAGTCCCAGGCAAGTTCTGGGGCTTCTTGGGCCCTGAGATATCTTCCAGTCTAAAGTAGATGGGGCCTCTAGCTATGGAGAACATTCAAGAATGGGGAGTGAAGACTGAAGTTTACCGTTTTAACTGCAGGGCTGTGATTAAGGCTTGGATACTGTTGAAATTTGAATTACAAGAGCAGCCCTGCCTCAAGGACTGAAGCTAACGTGTTACGGTGCCCGCGAGTTAAAGTACGAGACAGCCAAACAGAATTTAAAGAGCGTTTATTAGCCGGCTGGCTGCTGCCGTTTCTCATTCCGCGCAGGGAGTTCAGCAAGCAGCAGCCCTGACCTGTGTGCGCTGGTGCCTTATATAGACAGAAACCATATCCTAGAAACGCAAGCAAGCAAGCTATTCTAACAGAAGCAGAGTTGGCAGTTAGCTCTTGATCACAAAAAACAATTTCACAAAGAGTTTCACTTGGAACTGGAGCAGCTATTGATTATTAAAGGGTTACAAAAAGTTTCACTTGGACCTGGAGCAGTTACTGTTAAAAGGGTTATGCTTGGCTGATGCGTGCAACCGCAGCTTTGCCTCCCCTAAATGGTAAAGCTTTGCTTCCTTTAACTGATACAGGCATAGTCTCACTCCCCCCTCCTCATGGCCTAGTGCCGTTTGCACAACACTGTTGCTTTGCAAATGTTTTAGGATTAAGGGAAAGGGGCCCCACTTCATAACCCATTTAGCAGGCCATGGCATTTCAACAGGAATCTCAAAAAGGACAATGACAGAACTGTGAGGGACTCTTTGGAAAAATCCTCAGCTCCAGGTCAGTTTTACCTACGTTTGAGGGTCAGTCTTTCTGCACAGTGCAGTTCTAGAATTCTTTGGGTTGCTTTCTATGAATCCTGCCTGAGACTGACCAGGTCAACCTCTCCTGCTCCAAGTCCGTTAAATCTATGGTCTTTCTGTTTAAAAGTTTAAGTCCTGGGGACAAATGTTGATCATTTTTCTGATTAATAAGCAGTTATTTATTTTGGATTCTGTGTCCCTTTGAAAATCTGATGAAATTGTTGAACACCCCCCCCAAAAAAAACAAATAGTTTACATCAGCCTTTAAGTGAAGTGATTGTAGCTAGTGAATCACTATATAGTTGCCTGTTTGCTTTCTAATACTTTCTATAATTTCTGTAATTGATAAAAGTACAATTATATCTATAAAAGTACAGAGAAGAATGGGAATTTTATTGATGCAGTGTTGGTATCAAATATGATTGGTGTAAATTTAGGTTGTTAAATTTTAACTCCATGGTAACCACAAAAAATTTTTTTAAAAATACATTAAAAATATATCCAGATAGAAATTAAAAGGGACTCCATATGGTACAAAAAATAAAATAAAATAAATATGAAAGTTGGCATAAGTGGAAGAATTGAAGGACAAAAATGTTATAAGACTTATAATGCTAAATAGCAAAATGGCAGAAGAAAGCCTTGCATTATCAGTAGCAACTTTAAATGTAAATGGACACCTGGGTCACTGCCATCAGTTGACTCACCACGGCAACTTTTTCTGGAGTCTGGGATGGAATTAAGCAGTCACCATGTCAAGCAAAAAGGCAAAAACCAAGACTACCAAGAAGCACCCTCAGCACTAAACATCCATCGTGTTTGCCATGTTTAACCATTCACAGATTCGGGAGTTCAAAGAGGCCTTCAACATGATAAGAACAGAGATGGTTTCATTGACAAGAAAGATTTGCATGATATGCTTGTTTCTCTGGGGAAGAATCCAATGGATGCATACCTTCAGGTGATAATGAGTGAGGCTCTGGGGCCCAATATTTCACCATGTTCCTCACTTTGGTGAGAAGTTAAAAGGGTTGTTTTGATGAAGAAGCAACAGGCACCACTCAGGAGGATGACCTGAGAGAGCTGCTGACAACCATGGGGTATTTGTTTACAAGAGGAGGAAGTGGATGAGCGATACAGAGAAACACCTATTGACAAAAAAGGGAACTTCAACTACATTGAGTTCATATGCATCCTTAAACACAGAGCAAAGGACAAAGATGATTGAAAGAACTTCAGCTAGTACCTTTCAGTTACTTTGTCGTACTCTATTTTACTTCCAAGACACTTCCCCCCACCTTTGTAAAACCTTTTGCATGCATTTAGCTTTACAGCTTTGATTTTTTTTTTCTTTTGAGGTATTTATTCCAGAACTTTCTGCCACTTAGCACTTGTATAATCAGACTAGAAGTGGGGATGAGGTTGTAAGCTGTGTTGAAAAAGAGATTGCAAATAAAAATCAATAAATGTGAAAGCCCAGGAAAATATATCCATTTTCTGGTTTTGCTGGATTTTTACAGTTTTATATAATAAAAAGACTAGTTTGAAAGGAAAAAAAAAAAAACAAAAACTATTACAACTCAATAACAAAACAGTGAAAATTTTAAAAAATGGATAAAGGACTTGAATTGGTATTTCACCAAAGTGAATATACAAAGAGATGATAAACTCATGAAAAGAACTTTATCATTAACCGTTAGGAAATGCAAATCCAAATCACAATGCAATACTACTACATACCCACTAGGATGCCTATTTAAAAACATTGTTGGGGAGGTTGTAGAGAAATACCAACACTTGTACTTTGTAGGAATATAAGATGGTAGTCATTGTAGGAAACAGACCAGAGGTTCCTCAAGGAGTTAAACAGAATTAGCATATGTGCCAGTTTGTGTGTATTGTGACCCCCAGAAAAAGCCATGTTCTTTGATGCAGTCTTGTGGAGGCAGACATGTTAGTGGGGATTAAGTTGGAACATTTGGATTAGGTTGTTTCCATGGAAATATGCCCCACCCAACTGTTGGTGATAACTCTGGATAGTTTCCATGGAGGTGTGGCCCCACCCATTCAGCCTGGGCCTTGGTTAGTTTGCTGGAGCACTGTATAAGCTCACACAGAAGGAGCGAGCTTGCTACAGCCAAGAGGGACACGTTGAAGAATGCACAGAAGCTGAGAGAGTAGCTGCAGATGAAAGACAGTTTGAAGATAGCTGTTGAAAGCAGACTCTTGTTCCAAAGAAGCTAAGAGAGGACAAACACCCCAAGAGCAACTAAGAGTGACATACTTGAACTGCAGCCTAGAGAAGAATGTCCTGGGAGAAAGCCATTTAGAAACCAGAACTTTGGAGCAGATACCAGCCACATGTCTTCCCAGCTAACAGGTTTTCTGGGCACCATTGGCCATCCTCCAGTGAAGGTACCCGATTGTTGATGACTTACCGTGAACACTTTATGGCCTTAAGACTGTAACTGTGTAACCAAGTAAACCTCCCTTATAAAAGTCAATCCATTTCTGGTGTTTTGCTTTCCAGCAGCATTAGCAAACCAGAACACCATACAACCAGGAATTATTCTTCTAGGTATTTACCGAAAAGGATTGAAAGCAAAGACTTGAACAGGTACAGGATATCAATGTTCATAGCAGCATTATTCACAACAGCCAAATGGTGGCTATTCAACCCAACAATCCAAGTGTCCAGTAAAAGATGAATGGATAAACAAAATGTCATCTGTATGCAAATGGAATATTACTCAGTCATAAAAGGAAATGAAGTTCTGATACATGCTACAACGTGGATGAACCTTGAAAGCATGGTAAATGAAGTAAGCCAGACACAAAAGGACAAATATTGTATGATTCCACTTACATAAATAATTTAGACTAGGCCAATACACAGAAACAGAAAGTATATGAAGCTTACCAGTGGATAGTGGGAGGAGTATGGGGAGTTGTTGCTTAATGGGTACAGAATTCCTCTTAGGGATGATGAAAATGTTCTGGTAGTAGATAATAGTGAGAAATAGACAATGGTTTCCAAGTACTTAAAATCATGGAATTGTGAACTTGAAAATGGTTAAAATGGTTATTATGTTATTTATATTTTACCACAGTAAAAATTTTTAAATGAATCTGTCAGAACAGGAAGAGGTGATAACTGCAAAACTTAGTGTATATAGTACAGATCACTGAAAAAAACACTTTAAAGAGGTTTTATGTTATGTGACTTATGTTTCAATTTTAAAAAAAAAGCACAATATGTTTAAAAAAAAAAAAAAAAAGCAAGAAGCCTGGATGCATAGAGTGAAGGACAGTCAGGCAAGAATTGTTATTCTGACATTTCTTGACTGCTAAATACAATTCCTATAGACACAATGAAGGGTAGTATAGAAAAGGAAAACTAAGATGGAGAGAAGAATACAAAGGTATGTACCTCACAAGGGGTGGTAATGGAACATAATGTTTGAGATGTTTTCTCTATGAGTTATCTACCTGTGATGTTTAGGTTCATGTGTCCACTGGGCAGGTAATGTTGCCCAGGTGTCTGGTCAAGGAACCAATGACCTAACCATTACGGCAAAGATATTTGTCACTGGTTAATAATGAAGAAGGCTATTTTATTAAATCTTCAGGCAATGGATTGCATTTGCGGCTGATTACATTAGCAAGGGAGTGTCTTCCACAATGAGATAGTTCAATCAGCTGGATTTAAGCCAATCAGTTGAAGACTTTTAAGGGAGAAGAGAGAGAACTTTCACTTCTTATTCAGCCACCAAGCCTCTGCTGAGGAGTTCACCAAAGACCTTCAGCAGAGTTGCCAGCTTGCTGCCAACCCTACACAATCTGGACTTGGCATCCTGCCCTACAGAATTTGGACTCATGTATCCTGCAGATAGAATTTGAATTCCTGAAACCTGCCTTACGGAATTTGGACTCATGCATCCTGCCATGGAATTTGGGCTCATGTATCTGCACAGTTGCATGAGACACTTTTATAAAATCTCATATTTGTAGATATCTCCTGTTAGTTCTGGTTCCCTAGAGAAACCAAACTTATAATACACTACTTGAGCTAAACCATCAGGAAACTCTAGCCGCCATTCAATATAACCATTGTCCACCACTGTAAATACAATAATTTTAATGTAATTTTACTGAAATATATTCACATACCATACAATCATCCAATGTGTACAATTGTTCACAGTATCATAATACAGTTGTGCATTCATCACCCCAATCAATTTTTGAACATTTTCCTTACACCAGAAAGAAACAGAATAGGAATAAAAAATAAAAGACACCCAAATCATCCCTCCAACCCCCCCCCCCATTTTTCATTTAGTTTTTTTCCTCATTTCCCCATTTCACTACTCATCTATCCATACACTGGATAAAGGGAGTGTGATCCACAAGGTTTTTACAATCACACTGTCACCCCTTGTAAGCTACATTGTTATACAATCATCTTCAAGACTCAAGGCTACTGGGTTGGGGTTTGATAGGTTCACGTATTTACTTCTAGCTATTCAAAAACATTAAAATCTACAAAATGTTATCTATATAGTGTGTATACTGTTGAGGAGGCAGAATGGTATACGTTGTTTAACACTCCTTTCATTACCTCTAGAAAATTTTACCTGGAGGGCTCATTCTGGGAGAGTCACCCCAGAGAGGGTTTTCCCTTCAGTTTGTCCCAGAAAAGACAGGTCCCGGACTCACAAAGGGGTTGTAGTTCCTTATCAATGTTCCCTTGGGATGAGAACAGCAGTGCGTTAGTCTTTCCTGTGAAGACTCGTGATTCTGTGCCTTTCCTGTCCTGCCCAGCAGATAGCACTTTTCAGTCTGCTGGTTCCCACAGGTCTAAGGGTTTACCCTGCCATTAATTCTCAGCCAGCCCCACCCATGTCAGGGGTATACCTGAGAGAGCTGAAATGACCCTCCTGGTTTCTTTCTTGATTGCAGGGAGTCTATTGAAAACTGTTGCTGTTTTCCCATCCTCTGTGTCTCAGTTCTCTGAATAACAGCCAACTGTGCTAGGCCTTGCCCCTCCTGCTCCTCAGCCCACTGTTCCCTGCAAGCTGAAAACCATGGGAACTGTCACACAGCCCCAGTTTCACTCCTGCTCTAGCATGTTTCAGAGGCTAGGCACCACCCTTTGTAGGTTGAAAACCAAGCTCCTTGTGGATATTCCAGCCCCTGGGATCTAAATTCTTTGAATGACAGCTGCCATTTGTCCTGGCTCTTCCCCTCCCCCACTCCTTTTGGGGATAATCTGCCCTTTAGGGACTATTAACACTCCTGATTAGTTACTTTGTCTCTCAGTCATATTTCCACTCCTGCCTGGGGCAGGGCTGAACATGGAGACTGCCAAGTTCTTTATTTAATGGACTGTCTTAGAAAAAAATAATAGATTTTCTCAGAGCTGAAGTGCAGATTACCAATCAAGAGCTAGAGTTGGTATGCAGCTCTTTGTGCTCCTCTTCTTGGGGTACTGCCCTGCTTCCTTCCTGCTGGGACTGGAGCTGAAATGATCCTCCTGGTTTCTTTCTTGATTGCATTCTGAATTTATCTATGCTAGGAGCTGGGATTCAGCATTCTGAATTCAACAATGAAATCTACCATTTGTGCTTGGCTGAATTCCCATTCCTTGATACTAGGAGGTTGGGCTCCTGTTTCCCACTAAGGAGTGACTCTGAGTCAGCCTGCTGTGCCAGTGGGAGGTCCCTAGCATGGAAGGATTTATTTACAGCATCAGTGCTGTGATTTCATTTCCATTAATTCCTGGCTTGTGTACGATATGCATTTGGTCTCTGAAGCCCCCCAAAAAATTGCTTCATGCAGTTTCTGGCTATTTATTAGCTATCCTGGAGAATAGACTAAACTTGACAACTCCCTATGCTACCCTCTTAAATTTCTCCATATGATTTTCTGCAGTTGATGGACATAGAGCTCTTCATAACTCAGTTAGATCAAGTTGGTTAATCATGTTATTAAATCTTCTAAATATTTACTGTCTTTTGACTGTTCTATCAGTTATTGAGACAGTTGTGTAAAAATCTCAGTATAGTTGTGGGGTTGTGTATTTCTACTTTTACTTCTGTCATCTTTTACTTTGCATATTTGAAGCTATGTTATTTTGTGTGTTTAAATTTAGGAATGTTGTATCTTCCTGTTGGTAGATACGACTAATTCTTATTATGAAATATATTTATTCTAAAAATACTTCTTAATTTAAAGTCTACTTTGTCTGAAATTAATATAGCCATGCTAGCTTTCTTTAGTTAAGGTGTTCATGATGTTTATGTTATCAACCTTTTCTTTCAACATTTCTGGATCCTTATATTTAAAGTTTGTTCCTTTCTGTTTATTTGTTATAATGCAATTTTATTCAGATATACTCAGCCACATGCAGTCCATCCAAAGTATATAATCCATGGCTCACAGTATCACATATTTCTGTCTTCATCACCACAATTTTAGAACATTTTCATTACTCCAAAAATAAAAAATGAAAATATAAAAGTAAACCCGGAGGCGGGGCAAGATGGCGGACTGGTGAGCTGTATGTTTTAGTTACTCCTCCAGGAAAGTAGGTAGAAAGCCAGGAACTGCGTGGACTGGACACCACAGAGCAATCTGACTATGGGCATACTTCATACAACACTCATGAAAATGTGGAACTGCTGAGATCAGCGAAATCTAAGCCCAATACAGAAAGCTTCAAAGACTTGCAATTTGGGCAGGTCAAGACAAGAGTAGAACTAAGAGAGCTCTGAGACAAAAGGAAATAATCTAGTGGCTGAGAAAATTCACTAAACACCACAACTTTCCAAGAAAAGGGGGGTGTCCACTCACAGCCATCATCCTGATGGAAAGGAAACACTCCTGCCCATCGCCAGCCCCATAGCCCAGAGCTGCCCCACACAACCCAGTGTGACGGAAGTGCTTCAAATAACAGGCACACACCACAAAACTGGCGTGGACATTAGCCTTCCCTGCAACCTCAGCTGATTGTCCCAGAGTTGGGAAGGTGGAGCAGTGTGAATTGACAAACCCCCATTCAGCCATCATTTCAGCAGACTGGGAGCCTCCATACACAGCCCAGCAGCCCAGAACCACCCTGGGGGGACAGCACTCACCTCTGACATAGCACAGTCATCCCTCAACAGAGGACAAGGGGGTGCACGGCCTGGAAGAGGGACCCACTCACAAGTCTCAGGAGCCATACACCAATACCAAGGACTTGTGGGTCAGTGGCAGAGACAAACTGGCAGGACTAAACTGAAGGATTAGACTATTGCAGCAGCTTTAAAACTCCAGGATCACCAGGGAGATTTGATTGCTAGAGCCACCCCCCGCCGACTGCCCAGAAACACGCCCCATATACAGGGCAGGCAACACCAACTACACACACAAGCTTGGTACACCAATTGGACCCCACAAGACTCACTCCCCCACTCATCACAAAGGCAAAGCAGGGGAGAACTGGCTTTTGGAGAACAGCTGGCTCATGGACGCCACCTGCTGGTTAGTTAGAGAAAGTGTACTCCACGAAGCTGTAGATCTGATAAATTAGAGATAAGGACTTCAATTGGTCTACAAATCCTAAAAGAACCCTATCAAGTTCAGCAAATACCAAGAGGCCAAAAACAACAGAAAATTATAAAGCATATGAAAAAACCAGACGATATGGATAACCCAAGCCCAAGGACCCAAATCAAAAGATCAGAAGAGACACAGCACCTAGAGCAGCTACTCAAAGAACTAAAGATGAACAATGAGACCATAGTACGGGATACAAAGGATATCAAGAAGACCCTAGAAGAGCATAAAGAAGACACTGCAAGACTAAATAAAAAAAATAGATGATCTTATGGAAATTAAAGAAACTGTTGACCAAATTAAAAAGATTCTGGACACTCATAGTACAAGACTAGAGGAAGTTGAACAATGAATCAGTGACCTGGAAGATGACAGAATGGAAAATGAAAGCATAAAAGAAAGAATGGGGAAAAAAATTGAAAAAATCGAAACACACCTCAGGGATATGATAGATAATATAAAACGTCCGAATATAAGACTCATTGGTGTTTCAGAAGGGGAAGAAAAGGGTAAAGGTCTAGGAAGAGTATTCAAAGAGATTGTTGGGGAAAACTTCCCAAATCTTCTAAACAACATAAATACACAAATCCCAAATGCTCAGCGAACTCCAAATAGAATAAATTCAAATAAACTCACTCCGAGACATATTCTGATCACACTGTCAAACACGGAAGAGAAGGAGCAAGTTCTGAAAGCACCAAGAGAAAAGCAATTCACCACATACAAAGGAAACAGCATAAGACTAAGTAGTGACTACTCAGCAGCCACCATGGAGGCAAGAAGGCAGTGGTACATTTTATTTAAAATTCTGAGTGAGAAAAATTTGAACCAAGAATACTTTATCCAGCAAAGCTCTCCTTCATATTTGAGGGAGAGCTTAAATTTTTCACAGACAAACAAATGCTGAGAGAATTTGCTAACAAGAGACCTGCCCTACTGGAGATAGTAAAGGGAGCCCTACAGACAGAGAAACAAAGAAAGGAGAGAGAGACATGGAGAAAGGTTCAGTACCAAAGAGATTCGGTATGGGTACAATAAAGGATATTAATAGAGAGAGGGGAAAAATATATATGACAAACATAATCCAAAGGATAAGATGGCTGATTCAAGAAATGCCTTCACAGTTATAACATTGAATGTAAATGGATTAAACTCTCCAATTAAAAGATATAGATTCACAGAATGGATTTAAAAAAATGAACCATCAGTATGCTGCATAAAAGAGACTCATCTTAGACACAGGGACACAAAGAAATTGAAAGTGAAAGGATGGAAAAAATATTTCATGCAAGCTACAGCCAAAAGAAGGCAGGTGTACCAATATTAATCTCAGATAAAATAGACTTTAAATGCAGGGATGTTTTGAGAGATAAAGAAGGCCACTACATACTAATAAAAGGGGCAATTCAACAAGAAGAAATAACAATCATAAATGTCTATGCACCCAATCAAGGTGCCACAAAATACATGAGAGAAACACTGGCAAAACTAAAGGAAGCAATTGATGTTTCCACACTAATTGTGGGAGACTTCAACACATCACTCTCTCCTATAGATAGATCAACCAGACAGAAGACCAATAAGGAAACTGAAAACCTAAACAATCTGATAAATGAATTAGATTTAACAGACATCTACAGGACATTACATCCCAAATCACCAGGATACACATACTTTTCTAGTGCTCACGGAACTTTCTCCAGAATAGATCATATGCTGGGACATAAAACAAGCCTCAATAAATTTAAAAAGATTGAAATTATTCAAAGCACATCTCTGACCACAATGGAATACAATTAGAAGTCTATAACCATCAGAGACTTAGAAAATTCACAAATACCTGGAGGTTAAACAACACATTCCTAAACAATTAGTGGGTTAAAGAAGAAATAGCAAGAGAAATTGCTAAATACATAGAGACAAATGAAAATGAGAACACAACATACCAAAACCTATGAGATGCAGCAAAAGCAGTGCTGAGGGGGAAATTTATAGCACTAAATGCATATATTAAAAAGAAAGAAAGAGCCAAAATCAAAGAACTAATGGATCAACTGAAGAAGCTAGAAAATGAACAGCAAACCAATCCTAAACCAAGTACAAGAAAAGAAATAACAAGGATTAAAGCAGAAATAAATGACATAGAGAAGAAGAAAACAATAGAGAGGACAAATATCACCAAAAGTTGGTTCTTTGAGAAGATCAACAAGATTGACAAGCCCCTAGCTAGACTGACAAAATCAAAAAGAAAGAAGATCCATATAAACAAAATAATGAATGAAAAAGGTGACATAACTGCAGATCCTGAAGAAATTAAAAAAAATTATAAAAGGATACTATGAACAACTGTATGCGAACAAACTGGATAATGCAGAGGAAATGGACAATTTCCTGGAAACATATGAACAACCTAGACTGACCAGAGAAGAAATAGAAGACCTCAATCAACCCATCAGAAGCAAAGAGATCCAATCAGTCATCAAAAATCTACCCACAAATAAATGCCGAGGGCCAGATGGCTTCACAGGGGAATTCTACCGAACTTTCCAGAAAGAACTGACACCAATCTTACTCAAACTCTTTCAAAACATTGAAGAAAATGGAACACTACCTAACTCGTTTTATGAAGCTAACATCAATCTAATACCAAAACCAGGCAAAGATGCTACAAAAAAGGAAAACTACCAGCCAATCTCCCTAATGAATATAGATGCAAAAATCCTCAACAAAATACTTGCAAATCGAATCCAAAGACACATTAAAAAAATCATACACCATGACCAAGTGGGGTTCATTCCAGGCATGCAAGGATGGTTCAACATAAAACCAATCAATGTATTACAAAACATTAAAAATTCAAAGGGGAAAAATCAAATGATCATCTCAATAGATGCTGAGAAAGCATTTGACAAAATCCAACATCCGTTTTTGATAAAAACACTTCAAAAGGTAGGAACTGAAGGAAATTTCCTCAGTATGATAAAGAGCATATATGAAAAACCCACAGCCAGCATAGTACTCAATGGTGAGAGACTGAAAGCCTTCCCTCTAAGATCAGGAACAAGACAAGGATGCCCGCTTTCACCACTGTTATTCAACATTGTGCTGGAAGTGCTAGCCAGGGCAATCCAGCAAGACAAAGAAATAAAAGGCATCCAAATTGGAAAAGAAGAAGTAAAAGTGTCATTGTTTGCAGATGATATGATCTTATATCTGGAAAACCCAGAGAAATCGATGATACAGCTACTAGAGCTAATAAACAAATCTAGCAAAGTAGCGGGATACAAGATTAATGCACAGAAGTCAGTAAGGTTTCTGTATGTTAGAAATGAACAAACTGAAGAGACACTCAAGAAAAAGATACCATTTTCAATAGCAACTAAAAAAATCAAGTACCTAGGAATAAACTTAACCAAAGATGTAAAAGACCTATACAAAGAAAACTACATAACTCTACTAAAAGAAATAGAAGGGGACCTTAAAAGATGGAAAAATAGTCCATGTTCATGGATAGGAAGGCTAAATGTCATTAAGATGTCAATTCTACCCAAACTCATCTACAGATTCAATGCAATCCCAATCAAAATTCCAACAACCTACTTTGCAGACTTGGAAAAGCTAGTTCTCAAATTTATTTGGAAAGGGAATATGCCTTGAATTGCTAAAGACACTCTAAAATAGAAAAACGAAGTGGGAGGACTTACACTCCCTGACTTTGAAGCTTATTCTAAAGCCACAGTTGTCAAAACAGCATGGTACTGGCACAAAGACAGACATATAGATCAATGGAATCGAATTGAGAATTCAGAGATAGACCCTCATATCTATGGCCGACTGATCTTTGATAAGGCCCCCAAAGTCACTGAACTGAGTCATAATGGTCTTTTCAACAAATGGGGCTGGGAGAGTTGGATATCCATATCCAAAAGAATGAAAGAGGACCCCTACCTCACCCCCTACACAAAAATTAACTCAAAATGGACCAAAGATCTCAATATAAAAGAAAGTACCATAAAACTCCTAGAAGATAATGTAGGAAAACATCTTCAAGACCTTGTATTAGGCGGCCACTTCCTAGACTTTACACCCAAAGCACAAGCAACAAAAGAAAAAATAGATAAATGGGAACTCCTCAAGCTTAGAAGTTTCTGCACCTGCAAGGAATTTCTCAAAAAGGTAAGGCAGCCAACTCAATATGAAAAAATTTTTGGAAACCATGTATCTGACAAAAGACTGATATCTTGCATATATAAAGAAATCCTACAACTCAATGACAATAGTACAGACAGCCCAATTATAAAATGGGCAAAAGATATGAAAAAACAGTTCTCTGAAAAGGAAATACAAATGGCCAAGAAATATATGAAAAAATGTTCAGCTTCACTAGCTATTAGAGAGATGCAAATTAAGACCACAATGAGATACCATCTAACACCGATTAGAGTGGCTGCCATTAAACAAACAGGAAACTACAAATGCTGGAGGGGATGTGGAGAAATTGGAACTCTTATTCATTGTTGGTGGGACTGTATAATGCTTCAGCCACTCTGGAAGTCAGTCTGGCAGTTCTTTAGAAAACTAGATATAGAGTTACCATTCGATCCAGCGATTGCACTTCTCGGTATATACCCAGAAGATCGGAAAGCAGTGACATGAACAGATATCTGCATGCCAATGTTCATAGAAGCATTACTCACAATTGCCAAGAGATGGAAACAACCCAAATGTCCTTCAACAGATGAGTGGATAAATAAAATGTGGTATATACACACGATGGAATACTACACGGCAGTAAGAAGGAATGATCTCGTGAAACATATGACAACATCGATGAACCTTGAAGATATAATGCTGAGCAAAATAAGCCAGGCACAAAAAGAAATATTATATGCTACCACTAATGTGAACCTTGAAAAATGTAAAACGAATGGTTTATAATGTAGAACGTAGGGGAACTAGCAATAGAGAGCAATTAAGGAAGGGGGAACAATAATCCAAGGAGAACAGTTAAGCTGTTTAACGTTCTGGGGATGCCCAGGAATGACTATGGTCTGTTAATTTCTGATGGATATAGTAGGAACAAGTTCACAGAAATGTTGCTATATTAGGTAACTTTCTTGGGGTAAAGTAGGAACAGGTTGGAAGTAAAGCAGTTATCTTAGGTTAGTTGTCTTTTTCTTACTCCCTTGTTATGGTCTCTTTGAAATGTTCTTTTATTGTATGTTTTGTTTTTTTTTCCAATTTTTTTTTCATACAGTTGATTTAAAAAAGAAAAAAAGTAAAAAAAAAAAAAAAAAAGAAAAAAGTATGTACCGCCCCCTTGAGGAGCCTGTGGAGAATGCAGGGGTATTCGCCTACCCCACCTCGATGGTTGCTAACATGACCACAGACTTAGGGGACTGGTGGTTTGATGGGTTGAGCCCTCTACCATAGGTTTTACCCTTGGAAAGACGGTTGCTGCAAAGGAGAGGCTACGCCTCCCTATAATTGTGCCTAAGAGCCTCCTCTCGAATGCCTCTTTGTTGCTCAGATGTGGCCCTCTCTCTCTAGCTAAGCCAAGTTGAAATGTGAATCCACTGCCCTCCCCCCCTATGTGGGATCAGACACCCAGGGGAGTGAATCTCCCTGGCAACGTGGAATACGACTCCCGGGGAGGAATGTAGACCTGGCATCGTGGGACAGAGAACATCTTCTTGACCTAAAGTGGGATGTGAAAGGACATGAAATAAGCTTCAGTGGCAGAGAGATTGCAAAAGGAGCCGAGAGGTCACTCTGGTGGGCACTCTTATGCACAATTTAGGCAACCCTTTTTAGGTTCTAAAGAATTGGGGTAGCTGGTGGTGGATACCTGAAACTATCAAACTACAACCCAGAACCCATGAATCTTGAAGACAATTGTATAATAGTGTAGCTTATGAGGGGTGACAATGGGATTGGGAAAGCCATAAAGACCACACTCCACTTTGTCTAGTTTATGGATGGATGAGTAGAAGGAAACAAACAAACAAACAGACAAAGGTACCCAGTGTTCTTTTTTACTTCAATTGCTCTTTTTCACTTTAATTATTATTCTTGTTATTTTTGTGTGTGTGCTAATGAAGGTGTCAGGGATTGATTAAGGTGATGAATGTACAACTATGTAATGGTACTGTGAACAATCGAATGTACGATTTGTTTTGTATGACTGCGTGGTATGTCAATATATCTCAATAAAATGAAGATAAAAAAAAAAAGTAAACTGAAAACATTCCCTACCCCCTGGGCCCCCCATTATTGACTCCTTGTATTGGTGTGGTACATTTATTATTGTTGATGGAAGAGTATTAAAATATTAGTTAACTATAGTTCATAGTTTACAAGGGGTAACATTTTCACCATATACCACTTTATTTTTAACTCCTTGTAAAAGTGTCTTACATTTGTTCTAGTGCATGAAAGACCTTCCTCATATTTGTGTTAATCGCAGCCATCATCCACCATCAGGTTCACTGTTACACATTCCCATATTTTAAACTCAAGCTTTCCTTCTGGTGACATACATGACACTAATACCCCTTTCAACCACTTTCACATACAATTCTGCAATATTATACTCAAAATAGTGTAAAACTCATAAGTTTCAGTTTAAAATTCTGTACATATTAAGCAATTGCTCCCCATTATTTTGCCTCATTCCATCTCATGGTACACTGCATTCTAGATTTTATGACTCTGAGTTTACATATCACAATTAGTTTGTATTACTGAAATCATACAATATTTGTCCTTATGTGTCTGACTTATTGCACCCAGCATAATATCCTCAGGGTTCATCCATGTTGTCCCATGCTTCAGGACTTTATTCCTTCTTCCTGCTGAATAATATTCCATCATGTCTATATACCACATTTTGTTTATCCACTCATTTGTTGAAGGACACTTGGGTTGTCTTCATCTTTTGTCAATGGTGAATAGTGCTCCTATGAACATTGATGTGCAAGTGATTGTTCACATCCCTGCTTTTAGATCTTCTTGGTATCCACCGAGCAGCAGGATTGCTAGATTGTAAGGCAACTCTGTGCTTATCTTATGGGAAACTGCCAAACTGTTTTCCACAGTGGCTATACCATTATAAAATATAGTAATTCTGGTTTAGAGAAAAATCATGTAGAAAAAACAGTTTTCATACACTCCACCATGCAGATTATCCTATTATTAACACATGCATTACTGTTTTTCTTCTGTTAAAATTAATGAAATATTATTTTATTCTCTGTAGTCCATAGTTTACATTAGGGTTCACTGTGTTGTACAGTTTTATGTGTTTTTCTTTTCTTTCAATTTTTTTCTGGTTGCATTTTCTCAATATTTTTGCATCCAGCAGTTTGAATATAACATGTCGCAGTGTGGTTCTGTTTGGTATCTTGTTTGTCCTTCACTGAGTACCTTGGATGTATATATACAAGTTTTTCATTAAATTTGAGAAGTTTACAACCATTATTTTTTTATATTCTTTGTGCCTCCTTCCCTTTTTCCTCTCCTTCAGGAACTTCTACTATGCATACATTGGTATGTTTTATGTCTGTTTTAGTTTTTAAGCTTTGCAAAGTGGATACAATGAAATGCTTCCATTTAAGCAATGGGAATTTAATAGCTTACATGTTTACATATTCAGGCCATGAAAATAGCAAAATCAATGCATCATCAAGGAAATGTTTTCTACCTGAAGATCACCTGCCAGTGATCCTTGGCTCCTCTTCAACATGGCAAGGCACATGGTGGTGTCTGCAGGTCTCTCTCTTCTGGGTTTCATTGCTTTCGGCTTCTTGCTTCTGTAGCTTTTTCTTTTTCTGTCTCTGTATTCATTCCATTTATAAAGGACCCCAGTAACTGGATTAACACCTGTTAACATTGGCTCTGCTGGCTTGAAAAGATGTCTTTGGTATAGGACTCAGCTTCCACGGTTCTGCCCTTGAAGTGATTTTTCCCTCACTTTCAGTTGTTCTGTTCATATAGATTTCACCTAGAACTTGTTGGTTTGCATGAAGTACACAGGTGTCAAATATATCAGTAGGATTTTCCACAGATACTTTTTGTATAACTGAACCTCCAATCCTGTTTTATAATGAAATGGCTGACTGGATCCATGTTCAGTCATACCTCATGTTGGGCACTATTCTCTGGGGATTTTCCTTGCTGAAAGTCATTTTCCACACCATCAATTTCTGGTTTCTTTATCCTTGGTAGCTGAGTTCTCAGCTCCTCCTTTTCCTCTCACATGGTTCTGTAAGCTTCAAGGAGAAGCCAGGCTGCATTTTCAACACTTAGCTTGGAAATCTCAGCTAAATATCCAAGCTCATCACTTTTAAGTTCTGCCTTCCATCTAAAATCAGAAATCAATTTCAGCAAGGTCTCTTGCCATTTTAAACTATGGATCACCTTTCCTCCAATTTTCAATAACAAATGCATCATTTCCTTCTAAGACTTCATCTGAAGAACCTTAGGTGCTTGCTTGCCATCTCCTCTCCCTCTCCCTCCACTCTCTCTCCCCGTTACTCTGTTTATAAAACTACTGCACAAAAGGATTAAGACCAATCTTGAATTTGGTGTGTCACACCTTGACTGATTAACATCTAAAGATTATAATTATCTGTCCACACCCACAGGTATGGATTATCTTGTTGTCCTTGGGTACATACAGTTCCAAACCACTGTAAGTTCCTCAGGCTCTGTTCACTTTTCTTCATTTTTTCTTCTGGTCTTCATCAGACTGGATAATTTCAGCTTATTTTCAAGTTCATGGATTCTTTCTTCAGCCAGCCCCGTTCTTTTCTATAATTAGAGATGTTATTGGTTTACAGTAAATCATACATAACATACAGAGTATCCATATACTGTCCTGTTAACCCCTTGCATTAATGTGGTATGATTGTAAAAATGTAAGAGAACATTTTAATTATACTATGGACTGTAGTCCATTGTTTACAATAGGTTTCACTGTGTTGTATACTGTTTTTTGTTTTCATTTTTTAAGTTTTAGTTTCTGACTCTGAGTTTGTTTATTAAGATTATTTTAGGGAGATCACACAATATTTTTTCCTTTGTGTTTAGCTTATTCACTCAATATGAAGTCTTTGACATTCATCCCTATTGCCACCTGAATATCATTCCATTTTTATGGATGAATATTATTCCACTGCATGTATATACCAGATAGCCTTTATTCATTTACAGATGAACTCTTATTGAAGGTGATGTATTGAAATCTACAGTTAATATAGAACCACCTGCTTCTCCCTTTAAAACTGTCAATATTTACATCATATATTTTGATGTTCTGCTGTTAGGTGCATATATATTTATAATTATTATGTCTCCTGTTAAATTGACCCCTTTATCAGTTTATATTGGCCTTCTTTCTCCCTTGTAATAGTTCTTGATGTAAAGCCTATTTTATCTGATATATGTATAGCTATCCCAGGTCTCTTTTGGTTGACATTTCTATGGTAGATATTTTTTCCATCCTTTCACTTTGAACCTAATTATGTCTTTGACGTTCAAGTGAGTTATACTTTTATTCAGTGTGCCAGTTTGAATGTATTGTGTCCCCCAAATGCCATTAACTTTGATGTAATCTTGTATGGGCAGACGTTACCAGTTTTGATTAGATTTCTTTGAGTGTTTCTTTGGAGATGCGCCCCACCCCACTGTGGGTGATGACTCTGATTGGATATTTCCATGGAGGTGTGGCCCCACCCATTTAGGGTGGGCCTGGATCAGTGGAGCTATATAAATGAGCTGATGGGCAGAGGGAACTCAGTGCAGCTGTGAGTGATGATTGAAGAGGAGCTAAAGCCAAGAGGGACACTTTGAAGAAAGCACAGGAGCTGCAGATGAGAGACACTTTGCAAATGGCTGTTGAAAGCAGACTCTTGCTCCGGAGAAGCTGAGAGAGGACAAATATCCCAAGTGCAACTAAGAGTGACATTTTTGAGGAACTGCAGCCTACAGAAGAATATCTTGGGAGAAAGCCATTTTGAAACCAGAACTTTGGAGCAGATGCCAGCCACGTGACTTCCCAGTTAACAGAGGTTTTCCGGACACCATTGGCCATCCTCCAGTGAAGGTATCCGATTGCTGATGTGTTACCTTGGACACTTTATGGCCTTAAGACTGTAACTGTGTAACCAAATAAACCCCCTTTTATAGAAGCCAATCCAACTCTGGTGTTTTGCATTCTGGCAGCATTAGCAAACTAGAACATACAGCATACAATTGAGATGCGTTTGCTGTTCTTATCTATCCTGCTAATCTATGTCTTTTGACTGGAGAATGAATCCATCTATATGAAAAGTAATAATAAAGTACTTTCTTTTTTAAAATAGTTTTATTCAGATATATTCACATACCCTACAATCGTCCAGTGTGCAATCAGTTATTCACAGTGTCATCATATAGTTCTGCATTCATCACCAGAATCAATGTCTGAATATTTTCCAAACTCTAAAAAATAAAAATAAAGTAAAACACCTATAACATTCCAACCCATCCTATTTTTCATTTAATTTTTTCCACATTTTTCTACACATTGGTTCATACACTGGAAGTGTGGGCCACAATCACACAATCACACTGTGTAAGCTACATAGTCATACAATCATCTTCAAAATCAGGGCTTTTGGGTTAATACAACTGTTTTTCCCCTGGACTTCAGGTACTGATGGGTAAGTTAATCTTACCACTGTTTATGACACATTACCATTATTTGTCCCTGAAGTGCATGCAAATGTTGATCATGATTTTGTGGAGCAATTTACATTATACATGTCCATTCACTAATAAGAATAATGAATTGTTAGATATCATAGCTGATGACTAATAAATGGAAAAGCTTTCAGCTACCCCTTCATAAAAATATCAGAGTGAGCAAATAGATTTTCTCCCAGATCTTTGCATTCTGCCTCTGAGCCTCCTAATCTTTGAAAACTTTGGGACATGAAAATGACATTATGATCATATATTTTTGCTGTTTTCTGATGCAGGGGATTTTCATGATTAGATTTATATGAGGGGAGCCATTGATCCCTCCAAATTGATCAAGACCTTGAATTGATCTCCTGATTTCCCATATAATTAAATATATTGAGTTTATTCATTGATTCCAAATCCATTGGGATGAGATCTAGTATGCAGTGTTGAGGGAGATACATTGTTATACATAACATGTGAAAGAACCAAGATGATTCAGACCAAGTGTATCCAGAAGGCCAGGTGCAGGTGGTTAGAGCAGGGAGGTAGTGAGAATCCAGAGACAGAGATGGATGTTGGAGAACCAAAGCTGGTGCATACACCAAGCATAATTGTATCTGAGAAATTTCAGACAGCTTTCTCTGGTAGTGGCAACCTAATTTTAGATGAGACATGGGTCAGGAATACCTGTTTTTGAATTAGGGAGGGAATTAAAAGTTTCTGAACAGCATGGGAAATTAATATACACTATTCAGTGATTTTTATGTTCTTATTTGTAATATGAAGAGACTCATACCTTCATTAGTTGATAGAGAAGCCAGGATCTCCTACATCTTGATCCTGGGAGAGAAGAGACTTCTCCCTCTTTTTTATTCCTGTTGACTATACTGGTTTTACTCCCAGGTGAAGGGTTTGAGATTTCTGAGAGGTGAGTCTGGAAATTGTGCTCAAGACTTGATTCTGAAGGTTTCTATCTCCTTTCTCAGCTTTACTCACCTGTTGCCTATCTCATTATGAGTGAACATCTAAAGAATGACAGTTGTCAGCTGAATTATTGATAATGCACTCATGAATGAGTAGGGAATTCATTAACTGAAGTTACACCACTGTTGTCAGCAGGTGAGGAGGTTTCTCCTATTGGCTAAAATTTTCTGAGTCCATTCATGAAGTGTTCAAGGATCTGAGCTTTAGTTTGGTTTTTCCAGGCTCTAGAATAGTTATGTAAGTTTGGGGCTCATCAATAAATATTTTGCTTCCCAACACTACAATAGTTTTTTCCAGCCTCCATTTAGGTAGCGTATTCTCTGAAGAGATGAGAGATATTTTCTTTTTCTCACTCAACCCATGGCCTCATTGGAGAAATAATGCACTCATAGATCATGTCACTGCCTGAAGTTTGCTTAGGCTTGCAGTGAACATAGGTAATCCAGATGAATAAGAGCAGAAATTAATAGCCAGGGGGAGGGTGATGTTTCAGTGGGTACAATCAGTCCAGTTTTATAGGTACTGGGGTATAAGTAAGTCTGTGCATTCTTGACTGGAGTACAAGAGAAGGTTAGCAAATGAAAGGAAGTGAGGAATTGTTTATTCTTCCAAATTTTAATTTTATTAAAGTGTTGACAGTATATATTTGTACGTTTTGAAACATTCCAAAAAAGTAAACTAAAATTGTCCTTTAAACTCTTGTTCCCAAATTCCCAACTTCAATTTTTGTAAATCAACTTTTTCTCAAATTTTTGAATGGATTCAATATATATAGGAAGTATTCTTCCCTTGAATAGAATGCATTTTATGAAACTGTGAAAATTTTTGCAGATTTGAGGAAACCAGAAGCAACCATGGGACTTCTTTTAATCTTGAGCAGACAGAGGAGATGAAGATATAAGGAGATGATGATATAGTAGGGACAATAAAACGTGTTATAGGCCCCAGAAAATGTTGGGAATGGGAGCTCTACCACAGAAATAGTCAGACTAGAACATTATTTCAGTACAACTGTCTCAAGGGTCCCTGACTTGTGATACTGGACCAGCTGTATTTAACATCACAAGCAACTGGGTTATGTAGAATTGAGGGAAGGAGCACTTACTGATCCAGAGTTCTGTATGAAACCTGTTTAGTTCTGTAGAATTCTAGATATTGCTTCAAAGTTTCATGCCACTTTAATGCACAGACTAGTAAATTGAATTTAGAAAGAAAGCACTTCACACATCTGTGCATTGGGTCTGTTTAAATGCATAACATAATGTTAAACAATTTTATAAATGACACAAGTTATGGTCATCCATATACAGGAATAATATATCTCTAGTCATTTTTGAAAAGCAACAACTCATGGATATTTCTTGCCTTTTAATGTCTGTAAATTTATCTGAAAATGGTGTAAAATATTATCTTTGTTATGAGATGCTCTAGAGCAAGTATTATAATCAACTTCAGGAGGTAGTAATTAAAGTCTATTGGGAAATTCCCAGGTGTATATCACTCCACATGTTATGTGATATGGCTTTAAAATGGAGTTGTATGTATTTAAAATGTCTGTGGTTCTTTGAATGTATCTGAAAGGCAGATAGCAGTTCAGTATTCAAAGTGATGTTACTGGAACTCCAAACGCATTTTCTGTTTTATATACACATTCCCTACTTCCTTAGTTCTGTCATTCTGATTATCATACTCCAGACTTCGGCAAAGATGTCCTTGTGTTAACACAAATTTCTGTGATATGTTAGGAGTTAATGACCTTGAAAGATATAGCAATAGATTTCACCCAGAAAGAGTGGGAATTGCTAGTCTCATCCCAGAGAATGCTCTTCAGAGAAGTGATGCTGGAGAATATCATTCTTCTGGTCTTAGTGAGTCTCAGGAAGTTTACTATTGACATGTATCCATCTATCAATCATCAATCCATCTATTTATGTATGTATATATAATATGTCATCTATTTCATGTATCTAAGTCAGCTTTACCCTATTAGATAACCTTTCTGTATTTATAATTTTTATTTCATATTGTAGACACTTTAAATTATATTATTTTATAACACATACAACCACCTAAATGAAATATTTTTTCTAACTTTCCTTTATATCTAGTTGTGCCGGTTTGAGTGTATTGTGTCCCCCAAATGCCATTATTTTTGTGGTCTTGTGTGGGGCAGACGTTTTTGGTGCTGGTTAGATTTGCTTGGAATGTGCCCTACTCAGCTGTGGGTAATGATCATTTTGATGAGATGTTCCCATGGAGGCATGGCCCCACCCATTCGGGGTGGGCCTTGATCAGTGGAGCTATATAAATGAGCTGACTCAGAGAGAGGAGACTAACTGAGTGCAGCTGGGAGTGATGTTTTGAAGATGAGCAAGCTTGCTAGAGAGGAACGTCCTGGGAGAAAGCCGTTTTGAGGCCGGAGCTTTGGAGCAGACGCCAGCTGCCTCCCTAGCTAGCAGAGGTTTTCCGGACGCCATTGGCCATCCTCCAGTGAAGGTACCCGATTGCTGAGGTGTTACCTTGGATGCTTTGTGGCCTTAAGACTGTAACTGTGTAGTGAAATAAACCCCTGTTTTATAAAAGCCTATCCACCTCTGGTGTTTTGCATTCTGCAGCATTAGCAAACTAGGACACTAGTTTACCCCCATAGAATTTAAATTTCTTGACCACAGTTTAATGTCTTTCTTAAAATTCACTCTCCAACCCTCAAAGTAGTGCTTGTAGGTCAAGCAATAGTTTTTCAATGGATGAATAAGTGACTAAAAATTTTGAAATAATTATTCTTCTCTAAGGGCTATGCTGAGGCTTCAGAAGACAATAGTAAAAACACCACAGATATCATTTTCCTCATAGAATTTAGATTGTCTTGGTGGAGTTTTTGCTTACTGGATTGTTTTTGAAAATAATCAACAACTGTGGAAACATAATTTCCCTCTTTTTAGAATACATAGGATTCTCTGGTCTCTTCTTGACCTTGTGGATGGGGAGCAATAGCAAAACATACACAGTGTAATGAGAACAAGGTTGAGGTAACTTTTGCTGGTGAAATATGGTCAATATTCTGTGTTCCAAATACTTTCCCCTTGCTGATGTTCAATGCTTACCCTTTTCTTTGTTAGCCTGCAGTGGACTTGATAATGCACTATTAACACTTAACTCAAAATCCAGTTATTTCTTCTTACAAACAGTAATTCAGGTCTGCAAATTAGATGTGCTTTCCCAGTTGTCACAAGGAAAGGAAAAATGGTGAGAAGGAATGGGTTTTCTCCAAAACCAGAGTCCAGGTGAGTTCTAGGAACCCATACGTCGGTAGTGGAGCAGCTTTGTCAGTTAATGAGTTGGTCCTTAGAAATGTCAACTTCAGGTTTCCTTAAGGATGTGATGATTTCTGAAATGTACACAAAGATATTGTGAAAATCTTCATATGTGGTCATTATCCTTTACACTTATCAAGCTGTATTCAAGTGTCTTTAACTCTTGGAAAGGGATATTGATTTATTATTGGAATTAAAGATTTCAATAATGAGCCTTGCCCTGGTCTTACTCTTGTCAGATTTTCCCTGTCTTTCCCTTACCAACCTCCTAACTTCTTTTTATTTTTCTTATATTTTAAGAAAATCTTTTCTGATAGTTAATATCCTAAACTTGTTTCTTTTACCTAGAGTATTGCTTAATTTGAAATTGTTTCCCAGCCAAGTGTCAATGTTGAAACAAACTGACAAGGATGTTTTCAACTTTAAAGGTTTTCATACCCATAATGCTAGCCCAACAATTTTTTTGTGTGTTTTTTTCCCCTGAATTATAGGCAGCAAAAGTCCCTGTAAAATGCAAGAAATGGCACTCTTGCATCTTACCTGCAGGAAAGAGAATTCTAACATGTCATCATTAAGCTTCATTGGTGTGAACCCTAATTTTCCAAACCAATATATGAGGATTGAATAAATTGAGAATTCAGTACAATCATCTAACTGTAATTAATGTTGGGGTTGAAAGCTAATCCATCAAAAATCTGCAGTAGAGAGGATCTAAGATGGTGGCATAGAGAGGAGTGGAAGCTAAGCAGTCCCCCTAGAACAACTAAAAAAAAAAAAAAAAACAGAAACAACTAGTAAATAATCTGGAATAACTGCAGTGGGGACAAATGTGACTGTCCACTCATTATACACCAACCTGAATTGAGAGGAATGCCTGAGGTCACAGCATCAAATCTGTAAGTAAAATCTGCAGATCCAAGTCAGGAGACTCCTCTGCCTACAGCCTGAGATTCAAAGCCTCGTGGTGCCAGAGAGAAGCTCTCTCCCAGCAAGTGAATATAGCTCAGCTGAGCTCCAACTAGGGTTTTAATTAGTGAGTGTGAACTGTTCACTATGAGCTATGAATCCCCAACAAGCAGTCAGAAGCTCTGGGGGATGACTGACTTTGAAGAGGTGGAGGGTCTCCATGGACTAGCTCTAAAGGGGACTTTCTGTTCTTTTTTCAGCTCATAAAGCCTCAGCCATTTTCAGTTCCCAGTCCTCTGACCCAGACAAGGGTGGAGATAGCACAGGCAGAGAGAGACCATTGAAATGCTAATGACTTCCCCCCTAGGGGGTCTATCCTCTGTAAGAGGAAAGGGGTGGGACCCAGCTCTACTACCTGCTTTCCATCCAGAACTACATTGTGGAAAGCCGCCTCCCGAATCGGGCCTAGCGTATGCGCTGCAGCCTGCTCTAGAGTTACCCCCGCCCATCGAGTGAGCCAAGATGGCGCCTGCATCCTGTTTCCGCATAGTGACGCATGTATCCGCCACCCGCTCCTACCAATCGAAATCCTGTATACGCGATACTAGCCTAGAAGCTTATTGGTTGTTAATTGTGTATAAAAGGTCTTACCCGGACGGGGTAGGGTGAGACAGCCCACAAGGAGCCGTGCCTGACGGCCACATCGAGGCTGCTCTCCCACGAGGCGCCGTGCCCCGTGTGGGAACCAGTAACACAGAATGTTCATCTAGCTGTAGTAAAGGGCTTGCTTTCACAACTGCCGTGTGGTTCGAGTCGTGATTCATGACCAGGTTAGTTCGCGCAGTCTGCATCTCTCTCTCTCCTTCCCTGTTTCCCCTCGCCGGCCGGGAACCGGGGACCGAGCGGGGCAGCGCCGGACAAGTGGTGGCCCGTACAGGGAAGCTCCTCCTCCTGCCTCGCTCTCGACGGTCCCTCTGTGAGGAGAGCAGCGCTGCGCGTCGAGCTTACGGCGGACTTCCCGCGCCTGATCAACGCGAGAAGGTGAGTGCGTCTTATTACATGATAGTTAGGGCCCGTGGGTTTTCAGGTGACCCCGGGGGACTCGGAAGAGCTCTCCGAGTGACTGAAGTATAGTGCCGACTGCAATCATGGGGCAGTCCGGAAGTTCACCTCTCTTAGCTCCCTTAAAGAACCTTTTGAAACAACGGGGTATCTCGGTCAGGAAAAGCTCCCTTCAGCGTTTTCTTGATGATGTTGATACTTTTGCCCCTTGGTTTGCCTGCACCGGCAGCCTTAGCCTACCCTCTTGGATGAAGCTCGGTCGCGACATAGACCGAGCGCGCCAGACGGGCGTGTGTATGGACCCGATTCTAGTACCCATATGGGAGACCGTCCGTGCGGTCCTTGAACTAGAATCGGCTACCGGCCTAAGCCCGTCCTCTGTCTTGCAAGAAGCACGGTGCGCGCTCCAAGAAACCCAGTCAGTTTCGTCAGCGGACGGCTCCTGTAAGGGCAAACCGCCGGAGTCCAGTGACTCTGACTCAGAGTCAGATAGCGATACTGACGAGAAGGCGGAAGCATCCCCGCTAATTGAGTGGGAGGAGCCTCCCGCCACACCCGTGCGGCCTTCCGCCCCGCCAATGTCTACCGCTGCACCCCCAGGGACACCCCAGCTCCCAACTGACGCCTTGGGCGGTCCCACCAAAGGACCTTGCCGAGAGCTCCCTCTAGTGGCCATGCCCAGTAAATGTAATTATCCTTTGCTGCCAGACCCGGAAACCCCGATGGGTCGGTCAGGGGAGGGGCAACCTTTGCCGTACCCCCCGCCCGAGTATACAGGCCCTCAGGACCCTTTGCCATTAGGTAGTGGTGGGAGACATTTCTGGAGATGGAACCCTTTCACAACATTTAGACCTTTTGGCATGCTGGGTGGCTACCAGCCACTTGAGCCGCAGCCAGTCTCAGAAATGTACCCGGTTATTATCAATCCCCAAGGTGGCAATCGGCACGAATCATATGATTACAAACTATTGAGGGAATTGAGGCAGGCCGTCCATCAGTATGGCCCCAATGCCCCTTATACCTTGAACATGATCGAGAACCTCTCTGCTCTAAATCATACACCCGCAGATATTTTTCAGCTAGCCCGTGCTTGCTTGCCGTCAGGCCGATTCATAGATTGGAAAGCATGGTTTGAGGAGTTAGCTGAAGAGCAGGCCGCAAGGAATGCGGCGGGGAGACGTGGCGGGTGGAATGCTGACATGCTGTTGGGGAGAGGCGCCCATGCCCAGAACCAAACGGGTTTCCCACAAGAGGTCTATGCCCAGATCTTCCGCTGTTTTGTGGGTGCCTGGAAAAAGCTAACAGGTGAGGGAGAGGCTCAGGCCTCACTCAGCAATATACACCAAGGCCCCACAGAACCATTTGCGGATTTTGTAGCCAGGATGCAAACCGCAGCTGAGAGAATCTTCTCAGATCCAGGAGTAGCAGAGACTGTGGTTAAGCAAATGATTTTTGAGCAGTGCAACAAGGAGTGCAAAGTTATCCTGGCACAAAACAGAGCAAAAAATTTGACAGAGTGGGTCAGGCTCTGTAGAGATGCTGGCAGCCCTTTAACTAATGCAGGTCTAGCTGCCATGCTAGCCAGCTCCCTACAGGTGGCTACAAAAAGCCCGAGAACCTTAGGGGCAAAGTCTAACGGGTGCTATGGCTGTGGCCAATCAGGGCACTTTAAGAGAGATTGTCCCAATAGACGTCAACCCCCTGCCACTCAACGGTTTGGCGAACCAGGTGCAGCAACCAGGCCGTGTGGCCGTTGCCACAAAGGCCCCCACCGCGCAGAAGACTGTAAATCGGTTTTCGATGCGCAGGGTAGACGCCTCTCTGGCCGCCCCGAGCAGATTCCAAAAAACGGGAAGAGGGGGTCCGCCCTTTCGACGGACCCCCTTGCATGCCATTCGACAACACAGGATCCGATCAAATTCGTGCGTCCCCCGGCTCAGCAGGACTGGACCTCTGTGCCACCTCCAGACTCGTACTAACCCCCTCCATGGGTGTCCAGTTAGTAGGGACCTCCTTCAAGGGGCCCTTACCGGCTGGTACTGTAGGGCTCATATTGGGAAGAGCATCCACGGCCCTGAAAGGATTAACAGTTATACCAGGACTTGTAGATTCAGATTTCACAGGCCGTGCCCAAGTTATGGTTCAATCTCAGCGGGGCACCTTAGTCATTGCAGAAGGTGATAAGCTGGCGCAGCTCCTGCTCTTACCCAGCTTACATGCAGTCTTTCCAAGCAGAATCAGACAGAGAGGGGAAAAAGGGTTCGGATCCAGTGGAGCGATTTTTGAGGGACTCCATATGTCCCTGGAGTCTCGACCTATGCTAACCATTAAGGTGCAAGGCAGATCTTTCTTGGGCCTGCTCGATACAGGGGCCGATCGGTCTATCATAAGACAACAAGAATGGCCCCCCACCTGGCCAACGAGCAGGGCGGAAGAGCCCATTAGAGGAATAGGCCAAATTTCAGCGCCCATGCTCAGTGCAGCTGCCCTTCATTGGGCCGATGAAGAAGGACACCAAGGCAGTTTCCAGCCTTATGTATTAGCCCTGCCTGTGTCTTTGTGGGGAAGAGACATTCTGACCCAAATGGACGTTACTTTAATTAGCGGCTACTCCCCAACCTCTAAGCGACTGCTAAAAGAAATGGGGTATACCCCCGGCAAGGGTTTAGGAGCTTCACTGCACGGACGTGCGGAGCCTATACAAGCTGCCCCCAAGTCTGACAGACGAGGCTTGGGTTTTTCATAGGGGCCACTGAGGAGAGATTCCCACCCACACCTATAAAACTAAAATGGAAAACCGAGGCTCCGGTGTGGGTGCCTCAGTGGCCCTTGCCACAGGAAAAACTTGCAGCGTTGCACGCCCTAGTATCAGAACAACTAGAAAAGGGCCATATCGCCCCTTCCACGTCACCGTGGAACACCCCTATATTCGTAATAAAAAAGAAATCTGGTAAATGGAGACTGCTACATGATCTAAGAGCTATTAACGATTGCATGGAGCCTTTAGGGCCCGTTCAGATGGGACTGCCCCTCCTCTCGGCATTACCGGAGCACTGGTCGATTTTCATCATAGATCTGAAAGATTGCTTCTTTTCTATTCCGCTCCACCCTGAAGACACCCCTAAGTTTGCCTTTACTGTGCCCTCTAGTAATCAAGAGGAGCCCTGTCAACGCTTTGAATGGACAGTCCTGCCCCAAGGCATGGCTAATAGTCCTACCATGTGCCAGCTGTATGTCGCTGCGAAGCTAGCTAGCACTCGGCAGCAGTTCCCTCAAGTGAAAATCATCCATTATATGGATGACATTCTCTTAGCCCATAGAGACACAGATCTTCTTAAAACAGTTTTGTCACATTTAGTCCTTAGTCTTAGAGAAGCTAACCTAGAGATTGCCCCTGAAAAAATCCAAATGACTGACATTACCACTTTCCTGGGGGCGAAAGTCGCACCCACTCATGTTTCCCCCCAAAAGGTGTCTCTCAGGCTAGACAATATACACACTCTCAATGATCTACAAAAACTCATGGGGGATATCAATTGGATCCGTCCATACCTAAAAATACCCAATGTCAAACTAACACCTTTGTTCGACCTGTTGAAGGGGGATTCTAATATAAACTCACCTCGAAGCTTCACTCCAGAGGCAAGGCGAGCACTATGCCAGGTGGAACAGGCGCTCAGTGGCGCTGCATTGAAGAGAATAGACCCTGATGAGCCTTTTGAAGCCTGCGTGCTGCCGACAGAATTACAGCCCACTGCGGTACTGTGGCAGCGGGGGCCGCTGCTCTGGGTCCACCCTGGAGTTTCCCCCAAAAAAGTCCTAGAGCACTATCCTACAGCGGTTGCAGACTTGGCCCTAGAATGCATTAAAAGGGCTGTGCAGCATTTCGGTCAGCAGCCCAAAAATCTCAGGGTGCCTTATTCTTCCCAGCAGCTTGAGATACTCACCGGATGCATAGATCAATGGGCCATTCTCCGGTGTACATTTCTTGGTCCCATTAACAATCAGTTCCCTAAGGCTCCTCTCTTGCAGTTTGTCACCCGGCACCCAGTGATTTTTCCCAAAGTAACCTCTCCTAGGCCACTAGCAGGCGCCCCCACCGTATACACGGACGGCTCCAGCTCTGGAACAGGGGCGTATTGTGTGGAGGGGGACACTCCTAAAACAGTGCTCTTCCAACCACAAAAGCCTCAATGGGTAGAACTGCAGGTTATCATTGCAGTCCTGGAAAGCCTTTCCGAGCCCTTAAATGTGGTCTCGGATTCTGCTTATGTTGTGAACTCTGTACAAATTTTAGAAACGGTGGGCATTGTTAAACATTCCTCTACAGTAAGGACGTTCTTTGCCAAACTACAGGAGGTTATATGGACCAGGCAACACCCTTTTTACATAACCCATATTAGAGCCCACACAGGTTTGCCTGGCCCTATGGCCCAGGGGAACCATAGCGCAGATGTAGCCACTCGACAGCTGCACATCTTTCCGACGCTGGTACCGTATCAACAAGCCCGAGAATTCCATGCCAAGTTTCACATCAATGCAGGTACCCTAGCTAAGCGGTTCAGCATACCACGTGCGGCTGCTCGAGATATTGTCCGAGCCTGCAACAATTGTGCAGAGCAGAGAGCAGTCCCCTCGGTTGGGGTCAACCCTAGGGGTCTCACCCCAGGGGATACTTGGCAGATGGATGTCACTCATCATTCAGAGTATGGTAAGATCAAGTACTTACATGTGTCGGTGGACACATGCTCCCAAGTTTTATTTGCCTCTGCTGAACCAGGAGAAAGAGTCTCCCACGTCATTGCACACTGCCTCGCTGCATGGGCAGCTTGGGGTAAGCCAAAGACGTTAAAGACGGATAACGGGCCTGCCTACACTAGTAAATCCTTCCAAAAATTTTGTGACAACATGGATGTCCAATTAAAACATGGCATCCCCTATAACCCTCAGGGGCAAGGAATCATTGAAAGAGCGCACAGATCTCTCAAAGACTTGCTTAAAAAACAGAAAGAGGGTATAGGCCACGGCCTGTCCCCAAAAGCTCGACTGTCTGTAGCCTTGCTCACATATAATTTTTTAAACGAAAATTCACAAGGAATGACACCTGCCCTGCAACACACCACCCCGAGTCCTCCGCATAGAGGTCTAGTCCGTTGGAAGGACGTCCTGTCGGGGCAGTGGAAAGGCCCTGACCCGGTGCTCAGCTGGGCCAGAGGCTCTGTTTGTGTTTTTCCCCAGGAACCAGGACGTCAACCAGTGTGGGTTCCGGAAAGACTGGTGAGAACCGTGACATCACCTGAAGAAGCCAAGGAACAGCTGTCAGAAACGCCAACGAATATACAACCTGAACCATTAGACCAAGCCTCCGACCCTGCTGATGATGGCGACGACCGACAAGACGATAATAGTAGGACTGACCACCCCGCGGTTGCCCAAAAAGAGGATCGGTAACTCTGTTCTTTGCTCTCCTATAGCAATCCTTCTAATCTGCCTTTTTCTTTTTAGTGGAACTATATTTCCTCCACAAGCTTCAACGAGTCCTTCCCCCTCACCAATGACACACTGATCCTCTCTTTTGCTAACCTCTCTGTCAAGGTTGTCAACACCACAGTTGCGGCGAATGCTACTTGTGAAACTGGTAATGGCGAGTTAAGTAAGGGAGTCTTGCTTGAATTTCTTAACGTTACAGGGAAGAGCCGCCAGTCTTGTGAAGGGATCTTGAGTAAAAAGGAGACTCAAAGGTGCCTTTTCCTTCCAGGGCTTGCTCCTACAGTCTGCAACCGTTCCAAAGACCCGGATGCCTCGCCGCCCCGCTATCCTAGTGTATCGCCCAAGTTATGTCTGGCTCCCCGTCAAGGCAACCGACTGGGTTGGCCCTGTTTCTCAAGTTGTTTCACTTAACAATATCCCCTTCTCTAAGTCTAGGCGTCCAAGAGGCATAAAAGAATGGCTATCGAATGCTGCCAGTGTAGCTTCCTCTTTGTTTGTCCCAACGATCGGGCAGGCTGTGCTACAAGCATGGACAGATCGGCAGCTCGCCATAACGATGGAAACGGTAAATGGCTTGGTCAACCTTACCTGAGACGTGCTACGCCGCCACAATCAGATGCTGAACTTAAATTTCCAGGCCATTCAGAAACTCCAAGCGGAGATAGATGAACTTGGACTGGAAATAGATGGACTCTGGAGAGTGCTTCAGCAAACATGTGACACCCGGTGGCTTACGGTTAAACTCTGTGTCACTCCTGTCAGGGCCAACGTGACCGGAAGCATTTCCAGAGTCTCTGATTGGCTGAAAAGGTCATATTTTCCTGAATTTGTTAATCTCTCCCAACAGGTGGAATCTAGTTTAGACACAATTGGGGGGATCAAGTTAAAACCCGTTAAAGTCGATCTCTCCGGGTTAGGCGAGGTTCTACAGAAACTATTGCACAGTGTTTCTTCCTGGTTCTCTTGGCCCAATTTAACTAATTGGATCCTCATTGCAGTGGGATTATTGGTGGGATTAGTCGTTGTTAAATGTTTGCTAGAACGCCTGTTTCAAGCGCAGCAGCAATTGCGTGTTACCACTATGATGGCTATGACTCCCACCTCTGTTACCCCCGATAGTGACCGATTTATTAACCATACCCCTTCCTGGTTGCCTCAGGTGGGGCGCTTTGGAGCAAAATTTGTAGCGAATCGCATGGCTGTTTCTCGGGTGTAAAAGGCGACACCAGTAGTCATAATTTTGTCTCAGGTGGGTCTCTAGGGCAGAGTCCTAGTTGTGGCCAGACTGGACCCTAGCCATTGCACAGAGACACCTAGTGACACCCCCGACTCTGGTTACTGCTGTTCCTGCCCCCGTCGTTGTTCCCCAGTTGCCAGGCAAAGCACTGCAGGGAGAGTCACGTTGCTTCCAGCTTACGGACTCTCCGGTCTCCATATGACGTGAGCATTCTGGTTGGTGCTAGAGGCTCCGCCGCTGGATGGCTGAGGCCTAGTCCAGACTCCCCAAAGCACCAAAGAGGTTGTGAACCATTTGGGTTCACGGGAGCACGCTCATCACTGGAGACACTGGGTCAAAAATAAATAAGAAAGGGGGAGATGTGGAAAGCCGCCTCCCGAATCGGGCCTAGCGTATGCGCTGCAGCCTGCTCTAGAGTTACCCCCGCCCATCGAGTGAGCCAAGATGGCGCCTGCATCCTGTTTCCGCATAGTGACGCATGTATCCGCCACCCGCTCCTACCAATCGAAATCCTGTATACGCGATACTAGCCTAGAAGCTTATTGGTTGTTAATTGTGTATAAAAGGTCTTACCCGGACGGGGTAGGGTGAGACAGCCCACAAGGAGCCGTGCCTGACGGCCACATCGAGGCTGCTCTCCCACGAGGCGCCGTGCCCCGTGTGGGAACCAGTAACACAGAATGTTCATCTAGCTGTAGTAAAGGGCTTGCTTTCACAACTGCCGTGTGGTTCGAGTCGTGATTCACGACCAGGTTAGTTCGCGCAGTCTGCATCTCTCTCTCTCCTTCCCTGTTTCCCCTCGCCGGCCGGGAACCGGGGACCGAGCGGGGCAGCGCCGGACACTACATCCCAGAGCCTGGGGGAAAACAGCCACACTTCCTTAAACCAGTTAAGAATTACAGGCTAACAGGTGCCACCTGCTGGGCAGAAAAGCACAGTGACCTGAAGCATCACAGGGTGTACCAATTTTCTAGCACACACCCTCAGAGAAACCAGATACTGAATATTTCTTCCTTCTGGGACCTGAACCTGTTCTGGTCTGGGAAAACCTGATTGGGGTAAGCAAGGAAACCATGCCTAGACAACAGGAAACTACAATGTACACTAAGAAAAATGAAGTTATGGCTCAGTAAAAGGAACAAACTTACACTTCAACTGAGATACAGGAATTTGAACAAATAATAAATCAATTCAAAAAGTTTAAGGAAGATATGGCAGAAAAACTGAACCATATAATGAAAACACAGGATGTACATGAGGTAGAAATTGAAAGTTCAAAAAACCAACTAGCAGAATCTATGGAAATGAAAGTCACAACATAAGAGATGAAAGACACAATGGAAACACAACAGCAGATCTCAAGAGGCAGAAGAAAACACTCAGGAACTGGAGAACAAGGCACCTGAAAGCCTACACACAGAAGAACAGATAGAAAAAAGAATGGAAAAGTACGAGCAATGTCTCTGGGAACTTAAGTAGAAAATGAAAAGCAAGAATTTATGTGTCATTGGTGTCCCAGAAGGAGAAGAGAAGGGAAAAGGGAAAGAAGTAATAATAGAGGAAATAATCAATGAAAATTTCCCATGTCTTATGAAAGATGTAAAATTACAGATCCAAGAAGCACAGCATACCCCAAACAGAACAGATCTGAATAGGCTTACACCAAGACACTTAATAATCAGATTATCAAACATCAAAGACAAAGAGAGATTCCTGAAAACAGAAAGAGAAAAGTGAAGTGAAAAGCAAAGGAAGCTTGATAAGACTATGTGTGGATTTCTCAATAGAAACCATGGAGGCAAGAAGGAAGTGGGGTGATATATTTAAGACACTGAAAGAGAAAAACCACCAACCAAGAATCCTATATGCATCAAAACTGTCCTTCAAATATGAGGGAGAGCTTAAAATATTCTCTGACAAACAGACACTGAGAGAGTTTGTGAACAAGATACCTGCTCTACAGGAAACACTAAAGGGAGCACTTCAGATGGAAAGGAAAAGGCAGGAGTGAGAGGTTTGGAACACAATTTTGGGAGACAGTAGCACAGCAATGTGGGTACACTGAGCAAAGATGACTGTGAGTATGGTTGAAGAGGGAAGGATAGGAGCATGTGGGATGCCAAAAGGAAAGAGGAAAGATAGAGACTCAGACTGTATAACTCAGTGAAACCTAGGGTGCTCAATGATTGTCATAAAAGATACAAATAAGTTTTTACATGAGGTAGAGCAAATGAATGTCAAAATTGCAAGGTGTTGAAAATTGGGTGGGAGCATATAATATTTCTCTTTTTGTGCCTGGCTTATTTCACTCAGCATTATGTCTTCAAGGTTCATCCATGTTGTATGTTGCATGGCATCGTTCCTTCTTATTGCCACATAATATTCCACCATGTGTATATACCACATTTTAGTTTATTTTGTTTTATTTTATTTATCCACTCATCTGTTGAAGGACACTTGGGACATTGAACATATAAAATAAATGGTTTATAATGTAGAAAAAAATAGGGTGAGATTGGGAGAAAATACAATCAATTCAAACTAGAGACTATAATTAACAGAAACATTGTATTATCCTTCCTTTAATATAAGAAAGACAATATACCAAAGCTAAATGCATATGGGGGTACATGGGGAAAGGGTATGAGACTCTTGGCATTGATGATGTTGTCTGACTCTTTATTCTACTTTAGTTTAATGCTATCTTTCCTTTTGGTGCTTCCTAGCTGTTATGTTTTCTCTCTCTCTTTCTTTTTTCTTTCTCTTTTGTCTCTCTGCCTCCTTTGACTCTTCCTCCTTCTTTGTGGAAGAAATGGAGATGTCCTTATATAGATAGTGGTGATGGTGATGAATACATAAATACATGACTATACAGGGAACCATCAATTGTTTACTTAGGATGGAATATATGCTGTGTGAACAAAACCGTCTTAAAAATTGTTTGATGTAAAAATCTTGAGGACACTATATTAAGTGAAATAAGAAAGAGACATAAGGACAAATATTGTAGGGTCTCATTGATATGAACTAATTATAATATATAAACTCATAGACATGAAATATAAGTTACCAGGATATGGAAAGAGACTAAAGAATGGAGAGTGGTTGCTTATTATGAGCAGAATGTTCAACTAGGATGAACTTAAACATTCAGAAATGGACAGAGGTGATGGTAGCATGTTGTGGGAATAACAGTGCTGAATTGTTTGTGAATGTGGTGTGGAGGGTAAGTGCAGGGTCACGTATGTCACCAGAAAGAAAGTTGGAGGTTAAAAGATGGGAATGTATAAAACAGTGAATCTTGTGTTGGACAATGTCCATGATTAACAGTACAAATATTAGAAATCTCTCTCATGAACTAGAACAAAAGTATGACTCTATACCTAGAAGTTAATAATAGAGGGGCATATAGGAAAAAATATACCCATTGCAAACTATATGCTACAGTTAGTAGTGTTTTAATGTTCTATTATCTACAAGAAATATACTTTAGCAATACTATGAATCACTAAAATAATGGAGGGGGTTTGTTAAGGTTATGGGAAGATTTGAGTTTCCTTTTTTGTCTCTATTTCTTTTCTGGAGTAATGAAAATGTTCTAAAAATTGAAAAAAAATTTGTGGTGATGGATGCACAACTGTATGATGGTACTGTGGGAAATTGTGCACTTTGGATAGTTGTATGGTATGTGAACAATCTCAATTTTTTAAAAAAAAGGTAAAAAAAAGGGCATTGGAGCAAAAAATACTATAACTGATTATTTCCATGAAAAATTTCATAATTTTAATCTTGTTGCACAAAACTTTATTAAGGGATGGGCAAATAACCTCAGAAGATGATCTTAGACATAAAAACAGTATCAAACATACAAGTTATCCAGAATAAAAGTTCAATTGCCAGAGAGAATGAAGAATTAAACTCACACACCTTAACATTTCCACCAGGAAATGAAAACATGGTAATTTTTTGGAGATAAATCCTTCACAATAAACATAGCCTTTTATGTAGTATAATTGGATTGTGGTTGTTCAGGATTGCTCTTTTAGGCTTGCATTTATGTTGATTTAAAAAGTAAGTCATCTTTGCAAAACAGGCACAGACTTTTCTACACAGATTTTCTACCAATGAAAATATGGTCTGGTCTCATCATTAAGGCAAGTCAATAAAATAATAAACCCAAGAAATAATTTAAAAGCATAATTGTCATGACTGATGTACAAAATTAGAATTCGCCCTGAAATCAGGGAGTACTGTTCCTCAATGTTATAAATTTGACTCTTCCATAGCTGAGACTATATATAGTCAAAAAATTTAACTGAAAAGTTTAAAATTACCTATATATCATTTTATATATAATTAGTTTTTAAAATCCTTTAATTTTGTCTAGCAGGATACTCACTCTCACATCATAGCTAAATCATAAGGAATGTCAAAAATTTGAGAAAACAGCTACAAAAAACTCATCCCTGAGAAGTGAGAGAAAGAAAAATCTCTGTGAACGTAGACATGACAGTCTAGTACTTTTTCACAAACTTTTCCACAGCATGGACTATTATTAACAGCCAGCAATAAAATGTACTTCAATTCTGAATAGTTACTGCCTCTGTTTTATTGTTCTGATCTTTTTTTAGTGAAACTACAAGTGATACATTAAAAAATCAGATAAATAGGAAATCATTTTATTGTCAGCTTAACATTTTGTCAAGTGCAAGGTTGGCTAGCCAAGATATCTATATTCCAATAATGACTGAAATAATAACTTCTTCTTGCATCTTTTCTTTCAAGTCTCCATTTCCCCCACGGCTCTTCACCCATATTATAAAGTAATAAAATTACAATTGAGTTTACTATTATCAATGGCACTCTCATCACAGTTCTTACAGATTGAATAAGGTTCATTAGCAGAGATTTGAGTCCTGGCTCCTCTCCAAATCTGCCAGTACCCGGGTCTGTTCCCCAGCCAGTGTTCTTGGGGAAGAACTCCTCATGCAGTACAGTGATGGCGTTGATGTAGAGCAGGGCTGCCTGCAGCAGTGAGTACAGAGTAAAGGCCATGGCTCCTGGAGCCACCCTGGGCCCAACAGCTCACACTCCTACTGCCATCCAGGAATTGGTGATGCAACAGCCTCCCTGGGAGACAGATTTTTGTTCACTGCATGTAAAAATAAACCAAGCTTCTCAGCTAGAAAGCTGAGAAGCAAACCTTGGCTCTGAAAAAATCTTATAAATATAAGTGATGCTTATCCATGTTGATGAGGGAAAGGAAGCCTAGGAGGGGTTAAGCAACTTGCCCAGATCACCTGTACTGAGTGCAAAGGTCTGAGCTCATGAGCCAGTGTTCTGGACCACTGGGCTCTCTACACCTATCCTACCTGCCACTTAACTACTCTCAGACTCCCACAGTTTCCAGGCTCACCCCTGGCCTGGCCAACTTCCAGGTTATCTACTCATCTGACTTCCTTGCCTCTGGGCCAGGCTTTCTCATGATCATCCATGGCCCACTTGCCACCATTGGAGTCAGAAGCTCAGTCAACTACTCTGTGCTCCTGCCCTGTCAATTTTCCTGCTGGAATACTTGCTTGCATAGGCCCTCATCAGGGGCCAACAACCATTACCTCACTGAGCCTTGGAACCCAAAACCAGCTGTAACATCAGGGTCTCAGGAGCCACTACTTTGTCCTCTGAATCTTGCAACTCATACCTTGGAGTCTCCTTCCTCTGTATTTCATGACTTCAGAAACACCTGACTCCTTCCCCAAGTGGTGACCAGGAGCTCCTGTAATGTTTACTACATTCCTTAAACCAAACTTAGCAAGGGACCTGAGGCTCTGCAGTATTCACCCTTGGACTCTTTCCTGTAGATCCTGCCTGCTGTGGCTTTCTGGAGTCCCAGGATGCTACACATGTTGCTCCCTTGGTGTTTGAAATGTTTCCCCTAGGTTCTGGGAGCTGTTTCTCCTTGGCTTTTGAATCCAGGGATGAAAACAGTACTGGAACTCTGGAAACCTGATACTTTGTTAACAAATTTGTTATAAGAAACCTTCTGAAATTCAAAAAGAATCTCTAATACCCTCAGGGTTTAGCAATGTCCATCTCTTCCTGGATCATAAACACATATTTTAAGATATTGGTTGTCTTGTAGATACCAAAAACTTCTCTCCCCTCCCCTCTATCCCCAGAGCCTTGGAAACTGCCCAAATGCTTCTCCAGAACTTAGAAGTTCACCCAAGTTGCCATTAGGTGTCAAGTTCAGGCACTGGAAGCTTCTCTTCTTAGCAATGCTGATCAACATGGGAGGGTTTCTGTCCTAAGTGCATAACAACCAATTTATGACACTGCGGTTTCAAAGCGAGAGAGACTTTTATTGCAAAGTGCAAAGCAAGGAGAACAGAAGGCCTATGAACCTTAATCTGTCTCCCCTAAATGCTATAACTCACTAGGCTCCTTGCCCAAGTGGTGTGGAGTTTTATAGTATTCAAAGACAAGGTTTAGGATAGGGAGAACAGCGGGCAAGATGATGAACATAGAAATAGTCTAATTATTTAGCATATACAAATTGATTACATGCCTAGTCACAGGACATATGTAAGGAAATGGTGTCCTTAACATGATGTTGGGCATGATTTTTAGTATTATAATGAGGTATAGGTCACCTATAGGTTAAGGTTTAAGCTACTGTGCATGTCAGGCAGGCCAATTTTGGTGAGAACTAGCTGTACCTAGTAAGATAGCTTAGGAATTATTGTGGGTTAGTTCTGGGCTGACTCAAGATCTTTCATTTATAAACAGTAAGATGCTGTCTACAAGATCACAAGACTTCAAAGTTGTAAAACAAGATAAAGGGGTATAAGTGAGGCTAGTCACAAGTTATCATGAGGCTTTACAGCTACAAGGTAAAGATGATATAGTTATGCAATAAAGCATTATCATCAAAGATCTTGAGTATCAGTATCAGTAGTTTCAGGTTTTGTTTTTGGCTACTTTAAAATATACTAGCTAGTAAAAAGGTATCTATATAATGATTCAGTAACTATAATCATTTGTTAACTCTTTAACTCTTGGTTACATTAGCATCACTGAATATAAACCAGTTCTCTTAAAGGCTGATGCAAATTATTTCTTTTCCCTTGGGGAGAGTCCTAAAGCATGTTATCAGAATCCCGAATTCCGAAACAGCCTAGTGGCTTCCTTAGAGATCAAGGAGTCTTTACAAGGGGCTATCTGTTATGTCAGAGTCATTCAGGAATCCACACAATGCAGCAAGTCATGGTTTAAGTAGAGTTTAAGGTTTATTAGAGGAAGAAAGCAGGTGGGAGCCAGCAGAAAAGAAAAAAGAAAAATAATGGCTCCAGCTCTCTGAGAGCAGCAATTTTTGAAGGAAAAACCCATGTTGGGATGGGAGGGTGTTGGTGGGGAAGGGTGCCTGCTGAATGTGTTCTGTGCCTTGATTGGGTGAGTGCTTATCAATTTCTGGGCTGATTGGTTGCTAGGGCTCTGAGCCTTATTCTTTGAAATATAGCTGTGTTATCTGTGTGGAGGAAGCAGACCTTTTGGCTTGTTTATGGTCATTCATCTTATGGACCTATCTGATCTTGTCTTATCCACCTTTTGGGGTCTAGGTGCCACTATGACTGGGATTTCTAAAACAGCCTTCAACCCTTAGTTTATGGTGCACCTGATATCTATGAGATAAGCAGCAGGGCCCCTGGATCAGACATTCCTTCTATATGTTAAACTATTTTTTCTGGGGTCTGACATTCCTGCCTTTTATTTTTAATAAAATATTGGTACAGGTTTGGGTTGAATTTTGGGTTAATACTTTAACTTAGCTTGAAACAACCTTTGTAGGGAATAGGGATGTTGCACTCTTCTCTTAGCTACTTCTGGCTACATGTGGATGGAGTTGGGGAAGAGTTGCTTTGAACTAAGTTCTAGCATTATTAGACTGATGTTTGGATATCTTCTGTAGCTAGTAGTGAAGCTTTTGCTGTGGCAGGAAATTTTCAAATTTTTGTTGCAGCAGTAGTATGTATTCAGAGTTTTGCTGGTTAGTTACAGCTGCTATTGACCTATTGATAAATTTAATCAGACATTGTAAGAGGCAAGGAGAAAAAAGGAAAATTAATATAAGGATAATTACTGGCCCCATAAGGGGGAGTAGAATAGCTTGTAGAGGCATAGAAAAGAATGAAAGAAAATTTGAAAGTTGTATTGAATATTGCATAGAAAAGAATGAAAGATAATTTGAGAGAAAGTTTTATTGACTATTTCTTACTTACTCAGACTTACTCAGCAATTAAATCCCTCCTTTTTATGAGGCATTTTCTTATTTTTAAGAAATGGTATCTTGTGAGCATCTTCTATAAAAGGGAAAGTGGGTGGAGGTTTTTTTCCTCATAACTGCTTTTTGCTGAGCAAGGGTGAATAGGTTCTTATATTAATCTGGAAGATGCTCTGGACATAAACTTACAGATACAATACAGGCAACAAGACAAACAAGTGACTAGCAGAATAAAAACTATGGTAATAAGGGCTATTTTCTATTTCATGGTAAATTCATTAACCACTTAGAAAATGCATCTAGTTTACTATAATTTTAACATTATTATTATTTTGCATATGATTTAATATCAAAGAGATGTAATATTTATTTGGTATATATGTGTAGCACTGAATGCTAATGGATGCTCAAGTTTTTCCTGAGCTGCATTGGGTGTTAAGTTTACAACACCATACATACTGTCGCCTCATAGGAGCAGGCCTTAGTGTTAATTATGTTTTTAGGTTTCAACCACATCACACTGGCAATTACAGCTCCAAGAGGCATCTACTTTGTACAGTTGTAGCACAGCATTGTTGGTCCTCTGGGAAACATGGTGGTTTTTTTTTTTTTTTGCTGAGCAAGCCCAGGGTTCCATTGGGTTGTTTCACAGAACCCTCTGGGACTATGCAGCAGAGCCAGTCTGGAGACAATGTTCACCTGAAAAGCTAAAGTGATTGAGTCCGGGGAGGCGGGGCAAGATGGAAGACTGGTGAGCTGTATGTTTTAGTTACTCCTCCAGGAAAGTAGGTAGAAAGCCAGGAACTGCGTGGACTGGACACCACAGAGCAATCTGTCTTTGGGCATACTTCATACAACACTCATGAAAATGTCGAACTGCTGAGATCAGTGAAATCTGTAAGTTTTTGCGGCCAGGGGACCCGCGCCCCTCCCTGCCAGGCTCAGTCCCATGGGAGGAGGGGCTGTCAGCTCCAGGAAGGAGAAGGGAGAACTGCAGTGGCTGCTCTTATCGGAAACTCATTCCACTGATCCAGACTCCAACCATAGATAGACAGAGACCAGACACCAGAGAATCTGTGAGCAGCCAGCCCAGCAGAGAGGAGACAGGCATAGAAAAAAAAAAACAACACGAAAAACTCCAAAATAAAAGCAGAGGATTTTTAGAGTTCTGGTGAACACAGAAAGGGGAAGGGCGGAGCTCAGGCCCTAAGGCGCATATGCAAATCCCGCAGAAAAGCTGATCTCTCTGCCCTGTGGACCTTTCCTTAATGGCCCTGGTTGCTTTGTCTCTTAGCATTTCAATAACCCATTAGATCTCTGAGGAGGACCCTTTTTTTTTTTTTTTTTTTAATCCTTTTTTCTTTTTCTAAAACAATTACTCTAAGAAGCCCAATACAGAAAGCTTCAAAGACTTTCAATTTGGGCACGTCAAGTCAAGAGCAGAACTAAGAGAGCTCTGAGACAAAAGGCAATAATTCAGTGGCTGAGAAAATTCACTAAACACCACAACTTCCCAAGAAAACGGGGGTGTCCGCTCACAGCCACCATCCTGGTGGACAGGAAACACTCCTGCCCATCGCCAGCCCCATAGCCCAGAGCTGCCCCAGACAACCCAGTGTGACGGAGGGCTTCAAATAACAGGCACACACCACAAAACTGGGCGTGGACATTAGCCTTCCCTGAAACCTCAGCTGATTGTCCCAGAGTTGGGAAGATGGAGCAGTGTGAATTAACAAAGCCCCATTCAGCCATCATTTGAGCAGACTGGGAGCCTCCCTACACAGCCCAGCAGCCCAGAACTGCCCTGAGGGGACGGCACTCACCTGTGACACAGCACAGTCACCCCTCAACAGAGGACCCGGGGTGCACAGCCTGGAAGAGGGGCCCACTTGCAAGTCTCAGGAGCCATACGCCAATACCAAGGACTTGTGGGTCAGTGGCAGAGACAAACTGTGGCAGGACTGAACTGAAGGATTAGACTATTGCACCAGCTTTAAAACTCTAGGATCACCAGGGAGATTTGATTGTTAGGGCCACCCCCCCTCCCCGACTGCCCAGAAACACGCCCCACATACAGGGCAGGCAACACCAACTACACACGCAAGCTTGGTACACCAATTGGGCCCCACAAGACTCACTCCCCCACTCACCAAAAGGCTAAGCAGGGGAGAACTGGCTTGTGGAGAACAGGTGGCTCGTGGACGCCACCTGCTGGTTAGTTAGAGAAAGTGTACTCCACGAAGCTGTAGATCTGATAAATTAGAGATAAGGACTTCAATAGGTCTACAACCCCTAAAAGAACCCTATCAAGTTCAGCAAATGCCACGAGGCCAAAAACAACAGAAAATTATAAAGCATATGAAAAAACCAGACGATATGGATAACCCAAGCCCAAGCACCCAAATCAAAAGACCAGAAGAGACACAGCACCTAGAGCAGCTACTCAAAGAACTAAAGATGAACAATGAGACCATAGTACAGGATATGAAGGAAATCAAGAAGACTCTAGAAGAGCATAAAGAAGACATTGCAAGACTAAATAAAAAAATGGATGATCTTATGGAAATTAAAGAAACTGTTGACCAAATTAAAAAGATTCTGGACACTCATAGTACAAGACTAGAGGAAGTTGAACAACGAATCAGTGACCTCGAAGATGACAGAATGGAAAATGAAAGCATAAAAGAAAGAATGGGGAAAAAAATTGAAAAAATCGAAATGGACCTCAGGGATATGATAGATAATATGAAACGTCCAAATATAAGACTCATTGGTGTCCCAGAAGGGGAAGAAAAGGGTAAAGGTCTAGGAAGAGTATTCAAAGAAATTGTTGGGGAAAACTTCCCAAATCTTCTAAACAACATAAATACACAAATCATAAATGCTCAGCGAACTCCAAATAGAATAAATACAAATAAACCCACTCCAAGACATGTACTGATCACACTGTCAAACACAGAAGAGAAGGAGCAAGTTCTGAAAGCAGCAAGAGAAAAGCAATTCACCACATACAAAGGAAACAGCATAAGACTAAGTAGTGATTACTCAGCAGCCACCATGGAGGCGAGAAGGCAGTGGCACGATATATTTAAAATTCTGAGTGAGAAAAATTTCCAGCCAAGAATACTTTATCCAGCAAAGCTCTCCTTCAAATTTGAGGGAGAGCTTAAATTTTTCACAGACAAACAAATGCTGAGAGAATTTGCTAACAAGAGACCTGCCCTACTGGAGATAATAAAGGGAGCCCTACAGACAGAGAAACAAAGACAGGACAGAGAGACTTGGAGAAAGGTTCAGTACTAAAGAGATTCGGTATGGGTACAATAAAGGATGTTAATAGAGAGAGGGGAAAAATATGGCAAACATAAACCAAAGGATAAGATGGCTGATTCAAGAAATGCCTTCACGGTTATAACGTTGAATGTAAATGGATTAAACTCCCCAATTAAAAGATATAGATTCGCAGAATGGATCAAAAAAAATGAACCATCAATATGTTGCATACAAGAGACTCATCTTAGACACAGGGACACAAAGAAACTGAAAGTGAAAGGATGGAAAAAATATTTCATGCAAGCTACAGCCAAAAGAAAGCAGGTATAGCAATATTAATCTCAGATAAAATAGACTTCAAATGCAGGGATGTTTTGAGAGACAAAGAAGGCCACTACATAATAATAAAAGGGGCAATTCAGCAAGAAGAAATAACAATCGTAAATGTCTATGCACCCAAACAAGGTACCACAAAATACATGAGAGAAACACTGGCAAAACTAAAGGAAGCAATTGATGTTTCCACAATAATTGTGGGAGACTTCAACACATCACTCTCTCCTATAGATAGATCAACCAGACAGAATACCAATAAGGAAATTGAAAACCTAAACAATCTGATAAATGAATTAGATTTAACAGACATCTACAGGACATTACATCCCAAATCACCAGGATACACATACTTTTCTAGTGCTCACGGAACTTTCTCCAGAATAGATCATATGCTGGGACATAAAACAAGCCTCAATAAATTTAAAAAGATTGAAATTATTCAAAGCACATTCTCTGACCACAATGGAATACAATTAGAAGTCAATAACCATCAGAGACTTAGAAAATTCACAAATACCTGGAGGTTAAACAACACACTCCTAAACAATCAGTAGGTTAAAGAAGAAATAGCAAGAGAAATTGCTAAATATATAGAGACGAACGAAAATGAGAACACAACATACCAAAACCTATGGGATGCAGCAAAAGCAGTGCTAAGGGGGAAATTTATAGCACTAAACGCATATATTAAAAAGGAAGAAAGAGCCAAAATCAAAGAACTAATGGATCAACTGAAGAAGCTAGAAAATGAACAGCAAACCAATCCTAAACCAAGTACAAGAAAAGAAATAACAAGGATTAAAGCAGAAATAAATGACATAGAGAACAAAAAAACAATAGAGAGGATAAATATCACCAAAAGTTGGTTCTTTGAGAAGATCAACAAGATTGACAAGCCACTAGATAGACTGACAAAATCAAAAAGAGAGAAGACCCATATAAACAAAATAATGAATGAAAAAGGTGACATAACTGCAGATCCTGAAGAAATTAAAAAAATTATAAGAGGATATTATGAACAACTGTATGGCAATAAACTGGACAATGTAGAAGAAATGGACAATTTCCTGGAAACATATGAACAACCTAGACTGACCAGAGAAGAAATAGAAGACCTCAACCAACCCATCACAAGCAAAGAGATCCAATCAGTCATCCAAAATCTTCCCACAAATAAATGCCCAGGGCCAGATGGCTTCACAGGGGAATTCTACCAAACTTTCCAGAAAGAACTGACACCAATCTTACTCACACTCTTTCAAAACATTGAAGAAAATGGAACACTACCTAACTCATTTTATGAAGCTAACATCAATCTAATACCAAAACCAGGCAAAGATGCTACAAAAAAGGAAAACTACCGGCCAATCTCCCTAATGAATATAGATGCAAAATCCTCAACAAAATACTTGCAATTCGAATCCAAAGACACATTAAAAAAATCATACACCATGACCAAGTGGGGTTCATTCCAGGCATGCAAGGATGGTTCAACATAAGAAAAACAATCAATGTATTACAACACATTAAAAACTCGAAAGGGAAAAATCAATTGATCATCTCAATAGATGCTGAAAAAGCATTTGACAAAATCCAACATCCCTTTTTGATAAAAACACTTCAAAAGGTAGGAATTGAAGGAAACTTCCTCAACATGATAAAGAGCATATATGAAAAACCCACAGCCAGCATAGTACTCAATGGTGAGAGACTGAAAGCCTTCCCTCTAAGATCAGGAACAAGACAAGGATGCCCGCTGTCACCACTGTTATTCAACATTGTGCTGGAAGTGCTAGCCAGGGCAATCCGGCAAGACAAAGAAATAAAAGGCATCCAAATTGGAAAAGAAGAAGTAAAACTGTCATTGTTTGCAGACGATATGATCTTATATCTAGAAAACCCTGAGAAATCGACGATACAGCTACTAGAGCTAATAAACAAATTTAGCAAAGTAGCGGAATACAAGATTAATGCACATAAGTCAGTAATGTTTCTATATGCTAGAAATGAACAAACTGAAGAGACACTCAAGAAAAAGATACCATTTTCAATAGCAACTAAAAAAATCAAGTACCTAGGAATAAACTTAACCAAAGATGTAAAAGACCTATACAAAGAAAACTACGTAACTCTACTAAAAGAAATAGAAGGGGACCTTAAAAGATGGAAAAATATTCCATGTTCATGGATAGGAAGGCTAAATGTCATTAAGATGTCAATTCTACCCAAACTCCTCTACAGATTCAATGCAATCCCAATCAAAATTCCAACAACCTACTTTGCAGACTTGGAAAAGCTAGTTATCAAATTTATTTGGAAAGGGAAGATGCCTCGAATTGCTAAAGACACTCTAAAAAAGAAAAACGAAGTGGGAGGACTTACACTCCCTGACTTTGAAGCTTATTATAAAGCCACAGTTGCCAAAACAGCATGGTACTGGCACAAAGATAGACATATAGATCAGTGGAATCGAATTGAGAATTCAGAGATAGACCCTCAGATCTATGGCCGACTGATCTTTGATAAGGCCCCCAAAGTCACTGAACTGAGCCATAATTGTCTTTTCAACAAATGGGGCTGGGAGAGTTGGATATCCATATCCAAAAGAATGAAAGAGGACCCCTACCTCACCCCCTACACAAAAATTAACTCAAAATGGACCAAAGATCTCAATATAAAAGAAAGTACCATAAAACTCCTAGAAGATAATGTAGGAAAACATCTTCAAGACCTTGTATTAGGCGGCCACTTCCTAGACTTTACACCCAAAGCACAAGCAACAAAAGAGAAAATAGATAAATGGGAACTCCTCAAGCTTAGAAGTTTCTGCACCTCAAAGGAATTTCTCAAAAAGGTAAAGAGGCAGCCAACTCAATGGGAAAAAATTTTTGGAAACCATGTATCTGACAAAAGACTGATATCTTGCATATACAAAGAAATCCTACAACTCAATGACAATAGTACAGACAGCCCAATTATAAAATGGGCAAAAGATATGAAAAGACAGTTCTCTGAAGAGGAAATACAAATGGCCAAGAAACACATGAAAAAATGTTCAGCTTCACTAGCTATTAGAGAGATGCAAATTAAGACCACAATGAGATACCATCTAACACCGGTTAGAATGGCTGCCATTAAACAAACAGGAAACTACAAATGCTGGAGGGGATGTGGAGAAATTGGAACTCTTATTCATTGTTGGTGGTTCTGTATAATGGTTCAGCCACTCTGGAAGTCAGTCTGGCAGTTCCTTAGAAAACTAGATATAGAGCTACCATTCGATCCGGCGATTGCACTTCTCGGTATATACCCGGAAGATCGGAAAGCAGTGACACGAACAGATATCTGCATGCCAATGTTCATAGCAGCATTATTCACAATTGCCAAGAGATGGAAACAACCCAAATGTCCTTCAACAGATGAGTGGATAAATAAAATGTGGTATATACACACGATGGAATACTATGCGTCAGTAAGAAGGAACGATCTCGTGAAACATATGACAACATGGATGAACCTTGAAGACATAATGCTGAGCGAAATAAGCCAGGCACAAAAAGAGAAATATTATATGCTACCACTAATGTGAACTTTCAAACATGTAAAACAAATGGTTTATAATGTAGAATGTAGTGGAACTAGCAGTAGAGAGTAATTAAGGAAGGGGGAACAATAATCCAAGAAGAACAGATAAGCTCTTTAACGTTCTGGGGATGCCCAGAAATGACTATGGTCTGTTAATTTCTGATGGATATAGTAGGAACAAGTTCACAGAAAGGTTGCTATATTATGTAACTTTCTTGGGGTAAAGTAGGAACATGTTGGAAGTTAAGCAGTTATCTTAGGTTAGTTGTCTTTTTCTTACTCCCTTGTTATGGTCTCTTTGAAATGTTCTTTTATTGTATGTTTTTTTTCTTTTTAACTTTTTTTTTCATACAGTTGATTTAAAAAAGAAGGGAAAGTTAAAAAAAAAAGAAAAGAAAGAAAGAAAAACAAGGAAAAAAAATGATGTAGTGCCCCCTTGAGGAGCCTGTGGAGAATGCAGGGGTATTCGCCTACCCCACCTCCATGGTTGCTAACATGACCACAGACATAGGGGACTGGTGGTTTGATGGGTTGAGCCCTGTACCATAAGTTTTACCCTTGGGAAGACGGTTGCTGCAAAGGAGACGCTAGGCCTCCCTATATTTGTGTCTAAGAGTCTCCTCCTGAATGCCTCTTTGTTGCTCAGATGTGGCCCTCTCTCTCTGGCTAAGCCAACTTGAAAGGTGAAATCACTGCCCTCCCCCCTACGTGGGATCAGACACCCAGGGAAGTGAATCTCCCTGGCAACGTGGAATATGACTCCCGGGGAGGAATGTAGACCCGGCATCGTGGGATGGAGAACATCTTCTTGACCAAAAGGGGGATGTGAAAGGAAATGAAATAAGCTTCAGTGGCAGAGAGATTCCAAAACGAGCCAAGAGATCACTCTGGTGGGCACTCTTACGCACACTTTAGACAACCTTTTTTACGTTCTAAAGAATTGGGGTAGATGGTGGTGGATACCTGAAACTATTAAACTACAACCCAGAACCCATGAATCTCGAAGACAGTTGTATAAAAATATAGCTTATGAGGGGTGACAGTGGGATTGGGAATGCCATAAGGACCAAACTCCACTTTGTCTAGTTTATGGATGGATGTGTAGAAAAGTAGGGGAAGCAAACAAACAGACAAAGGTACCCAGTATTCTTTTTTACTTCAATTGCTCTTTTTCACTCTAATTATTATTCTTGTTATTTTTGTGTGTGTGCTAATGAAGGTGTCAGGGATTGATTTAGGTGATGAATGTACAACTATGTAATGGTACTGTGAACAATCAAAAGTACGATTTGTTTTGTATGACTGCGTGGTATGTGAATATATCTCAATAAAATGAAGATAAAAAAAAAAAAGAAGGGAAAGTTAAAAAAAAAAGAAAAGAAAGAAAGAAAAACAAGGAAAAAAAAATGATGCAGTGCCCCCTTGAGGAGCCTGTGGAGAATGCAGGGGTATTCGCCTACCCCACCTCCATGGTTGCTAACATGACCACAGACATAGGGGACTGGTGGTTTGATGGGTTGAGCCCTGTACCATAAGTTTTACCCTTGGGAAGACGGTTGCTGCAAAGGAGATGCTAGGCCTCCCTATATTTGTGTCTAAGAGTCTCCTCCTGAATGCCTCTTTGTTGCTCAGATGTGGCCCTCTCTCTCTGGCTAAGCCAACTTGAAAGGTGAAATCACTGCCCTCCCCCCTACGTGGGATCAGACACCCAGGGGAGTGAATCTCCCTGGCAACGTGGAATATGACTCCCGGGGAGGAATGTAGACCCGGCATCATGGGACGGAGAACATCTTCTTGACCAAAAGGGGGATGTGAAAGGAAATGAAATAAGCTTCAGTGACAGAGAGATTCCAAAACGAGCCGAGTGGTCACTCTGGTGGGCACTCTTACGCACACTTTAGACAACCCTTTTTAGGTTCTAAAGAATTGGGGTAGCTGGTGGTGGATACCTGAAACTATCAAACTACAACCCAGAACCCATGAATCTTGAAGACAGATGTATAAAAATGTAGCTTATGAGTGGTGACAATGGGATTCGGAAAGCCATAAGTACCACACTCCACTTTGTCTAGTTTATGGATGGATGAGTAGAAAAATAGGGGAAGGAAACAAACAGACAAAGGTACCCAGTGTTCTTTTTTACTTCAATTGCTCTTTTTCACTCTAATTATTATTCTTGTTATTTTTGTGTGTGTGCTAATGAAGGTGTCAGGGATTGATTTAGGTGATGAATGTACAACTATGTAATGGTACTGTAAACAATCGAAAGTACGATTTGTTTTGTATGACTGCGTGGTATGTGAATATATCTCAATAAAATGATTTAAAAAAAAGTGATTGAGTCCTTTTTTTGGCAGGCAGAGGCAAAGGTGTTTGTAGTAAAAGGTGTTTGCAGTAGCAGCATGTTTCCATTTACTTATGGAGCACATCCATGTGATGTGATTAACACCCTTATAATTTTAGGGACCACAGAAATGGGTCTTACCAATAACTCTGATGGGGAGAGAGCATGCAGGCATAGTACTAGGAGCTTGGTTTAAACATGCAAGCACTTTCAGAAAAGCATTAGAGTAAACATAGTTTTATTTACCGGCTAAACCAGGCTGTTAAAGGGACTTTGTGTTAGTGTTATGGGTTTGTTTGTTACACTTTAAACCTATGGTTTCTATTAGAAAAGGCCTGAGCTTTATCAGGTCATCATTCAGCCAGTTTGGGTTTCATTAAGTAATCTCCCACTCAAATAAGAGTATAGGGACAGACAATAATTTAAAAGAAAAGGGTGCTTAATACAAGAATTTAAATAAACAGTCAAGGACATAATAATGTTAACATGAAGTGCAAGAAGTTATTTTGATAAAACAGACTTTTTGCTTCCTATACTGATTACTCAGAAAAACACTTCTACAACCTTTTATTAAGAAATAACACCCTAATAATTTAAAGAAATATTTTCTTAATAAAAACAGCAGGAGACCATAATGTGAGGAGCTTGCACTATGGTGAGGAATGTTTTATATTTTGTGAATTATTAGACACATACCTACAACACTGAATATTAATTACTGCTTTGGGTGGTGGTTAAAATATTTAATGCTATTTTGTTTTATAAAACCACTTTTTTTTCGAGTCATAAGGTTCTATTTTTAAGCAGTGTTACTAGTTTTTACTGTTTTTTAACTTTGACCACAGAAATAATTGTTTTCACAAACTTTTTACAGCTTTCTGTATCTATCTTTTAACCTTGACTACAGAAATAAATTTTCCACTCTACAAACCTTCTGCAACTTTCTGTATCCGTCTAGGCTTCATCCCACATTCCTAAACAATCAGTCATTTAGGACAAAGCTACTTTCCTTTTCCCCTTAATTAGAAAAACATTCTTTATACCTTCTATACAACATGCTATTACCACCAAAATTAAACTTGTTAGAATGATTCTAGATATTTAAAACATTTTAGTCAATGCATTTTGAAACAGTAATAAACAATCTTTTGGCCTTTTAAAAAAATATTTATGGCTTTTAACTGCTTAGCTTGTCTTGAAGTACAAACTTCTAATACAGGACTTGGAGGATATGAATCATTTGTTTTAGTTATTATACTAAGACTTTTTACTTTTTATTATTTAGAAATTGTATTTTAGTTTATTAGGGTGAAATTCTGTTAAATATGCTTTTATATTAGAAGGAATAACAGGTTTTTTACCACCAGAACACAAATCATTAGTTGGTATATGAGAATAACAAGGCTCCTTAGCTGTTTGATCTCTATGGAGAGAGAGATTCAAAGTTTTTATTATCAGATTCCTCAGTAGAGATATTTTATTACACTGATTTGACAATTTGCACTTTTGCTGATTTTTAAATTGTATTACTTTTGATGTCCTTCCAGCAGTTTTAGGTTTTTGTAAGGACCCTTTTGACTAGGTCCTTTTTGACTTTAATTTTAAAAACTGATAGGCTAGCATATTTATGTTATTATTTCTTTTATTTAATTGCTTTGGAAGGATTTATATTAAAGCAGAGGTGGAAGTCTGCATATCTTTAAACTGTAACTTTTCTTTTAACTTACAGATTTTTTTTTGTCTTTCTTGAGACAGTTTGCTATAGCTAGCCATACCACACATAAAGGCCAACTGACTGTAGCTATAGCTCTTTAACAATTTTAATGACACTTTCCAAATTTAGACCAATTATTAAGAATAGTTTTTTAAGGGAAATCTAGCTGGCACATTTTGAGAGTTTCCCATGGCTGAGCAATAGGAAAAGAAATTATAAAGACAGAACATGGGAGTAGGAGCTGTTTAAATGTAACTGGTTTTTCACACAAATGCAAACCGCAAACTGCACAAAATTTAAAAGGAGAACTACAAATCTGGGGTTATGGTTAATGGGGCTTAAACCCACTGAGTTTGCATGCATGACCCTTGGATCAACTTACAGTTACTATACACTAGACTAATTGAAACAAAAGAAAGTGAAGTGGACAAAATAAACAAAAGATTACACACTTACCCAGCACAGGGGAAGTCTCAGTTGCAAAGCTATTTTAACTCAGATGCATTTGGTGTTTGTCTGCAGCAGGTGCTTCCACCTGGACTACCCAGTCCAGTACTCCAGGAAAAATTTCTGGGCAGCTGGTAGGCACAGAGCTGAGGGGTCCAGGGGAGCTCCATAGCTGACAAGACATGGATCAGGGTGTTTGAAAATACAGTTTTAAATAGTTAGGCTCACCTGATCTCACATTAAATAGAGAAATAAATTTTCTTTTTGTTAGGGGGGAGGGAAATTTCTAAGTGACTTGTGGCTTAGAAAATTGTTTTTTTATTTTTGGAAACTTTATGTCCTTTCTGTTGGAGGTAGTTAAGGAGAGTGACTTTTTGTGATAAGGCTTCAGGGTTGCTGTGCAATAGGAGGTCATCTACATATTAAAGCAGCTTACTGGGATGTAAATTTAGTGTTTGTAAATCAGAGGCTAAATGTTGTTAGGGATGGGGATGGTTGGTTGATAGTAAAACAGCATGAGACAGTAACTTGAGTTCTCATCTTATTCATTTATCCTCTGGCTGCACCGGGGGTGTGCACTCTGGGCTTGTGCTGCACCCCCTGCATGGGAGAGGTGGGCTGGGATGGGAGATGGGGAGGGGCATGCAGATGAGAAGCAGACTGTGCACAGGTGGGGTGAGGCAGGAGGAGGCCATGGTGATGGGACGAGAAGGGAGGGGAAGGGGTTAAGTGTGAGGGAAGGGGAGCGGAAGGGGTTAGAGAGGAGTTGTGAGGGGGATGGTTTGCAGGATTAAAGAAGCAGAAGCTGCTTAAAGGCTTTTCCCGGTTAACTTTTGTAGAGAGGAAAGCAGAAGACTTAGAAGGTTTTTTTGTGAAGGAGGAGGATTTGGTGGGAGGTGACAGAATGGCATAAAGATAGCTGGGACTGAACAGTTTAGAAAGCTTGAGATTAGGAGCTTCAGACTACTTGTCATTTCACTGAATAAAATTATCAAGTTCAGTGAGAATTTTTGCCAATCAAAAGTGTCATTTTCTGGCCAATGCTTTTGTTGCTCTAAAGGATATTGCAGCAAAATTGTATTGGTTCTACTTCCCTTTTTAACTGAAGTTTATTGAAATTGTGGAGTAAACATCTCAGGGGAGTAGATTTAGGAGGAAATGCAGTTTTGGAGTCACTTAAAGTGACTGTATATTACCCATGATTATTTAAGATATTTGAGAGGTTTGTGGTTTGTTAGGGAATTTTGCTTGCCAGAGGCTTAAGGAGATTGCCCATGAGAGACCCACAGCTCCCCCACTCCTTTAGAGGCTTACAGTCTCCCTGGATGAGGCTGACACAAATTGGGGCTATGCTCATGGGAGGCTTATGGAGATCACCCATGAGAAATTTATGGTCCCCCTGCACCTTTGGAGGCTTACAGAGGCCACCCAAAACATTGCTCAAGTGAGACTAACAACCCAGATCCATATGACCCATCACAACAACAAAGCAGGTGTCCCTGGTTTGTCATTGGGGTTCAGGAAATTCACTGCAGTCTTTTGCTCAAGGCACCCCCTGAGTTACTTTGACTGCTGCAATGGGGAAAAATGCTCCCAGAGTGTTAGAGAGTTTTGACTGAGTGCTCAGATTTTGCTAGGCTTGCAAAGCCAGGGTGCCACATTAGAGCAGGCCTAGGCACTGCACTGGGGATGGGCTAGGGTGTCCATGGGACACTGAACAAAACTCTCAAGGGGGCATCTGGGCAGAAAGACATCACTTACCTACCTAGGGGCAAATTAGTTGTAGATGTTTGAGAGCTGTGCAGGTAAGCCAGCATTGTGTTAAGGTGGTCTGAGTTGATGGATTCAAGCCACTGAATGCATGGAAACCTGAATGGCTGTAGTCCAGGAACAGAGTCAACTGGAAGGCTGCCCCATTGCCCCAAGGGGCCGGGAAACTCAAATCTCATTCAGTCCTCTGAACAAGGTTGACTGAGAGGCTGTCGCTTTGTTCCTGAAGGAGCCAGAGACTCAAGACAGTCAAAACTCTGTATCCGAGTCACGGCATCAGTTGTTAGGTAAGAATCATTCAGGAAGCCACACAACACAGCAAGTCATGGTTTAAGCAGAGAGTTTAAGATTTATTAGAGGGAGAAAGCAGGTGGGAGCCAGCAGAAAAGAAAAAAGAAAGACAATGGCTCCAGCTCTTTATCTGAGAGCAGCATTTTTTAAAGGAAAAACCCACGTTGGGATGGGAGGGTGTTGGGGGGGTGCCTGTTGAGTGTGTTCTGTGCCTTAATTGGGTGATTGCTTATCAATTTCTGGGCTGATTGGTTGCTAGGGTTCTGAGCATTATTCTTCTTTGAAATGTAGGGTATCTATGTGGAGGAAGCAGGCCTTTTGGTTTCTTTGTGGTTGTTCATCTTATGGACCTATCTGATCTTGTCTTATCCACATTTTGGGGTCTAGGTGCCACTATGACTTGGATTTCTAAAATAGCCTTCAACCCTTAGTTTATGGTGCACCTGGTATCTCTGAGATAAGCAGCAGGGCCCCTGGATCAGACATTCCTTCTATATGTTAAACTCTTTTTTCAGTGGTCTGACACTATCCACTGTCCAAATGTAAGATTCAAACACTGAATTTCTGAAAATTACATGTGTGCATTTTTTTCTGGAGAGAATGTTCATCACTTTCATCAGATTTTCAAAGGGGCACAGAGTCCAAAATAAATTAATAACTGCTTAGGAATCAGAAAAATGATAAAACATTTGCCACCAGGATTTAGGCTTTTAAACAAAGACCATAAATTTAATGGACTTGGAGCAAGAGAGGTTGACCAGGGCAGTCGGTCTCAGGCAGGATCCATGGAAAGCAACTTAAAGAATTCTAGAACTCCCCTGGGTAGTGTGGAAAGATTGACCCTCAAACATGTAGGAACAAGAGAGACTGACCTGGAGCTGAGGATTTTTCCATAGAGTCCCCTGTGGTTCTGCCATTGCCCTTTTTGAGGCATTGATGATGAAATACCATGGCCTGCTGAAGGGGTTAGCTTCAGTCCTTGAGGCCAGGGCTGCTCTTGTGATTCAAGTTTCTACAATACCCAAGTTTTGCATCAGCCCTGGAGTCAAAATGGTGAACTTAGTCTTCCCTCCCCATTGTTGTATGTTCCCCACAGCCAGGGGCCCTGCCTACCTTATGCCAGAAGACATCTTCAGGGTCCAAGATGTCCCTGAACTTACCTGGGACTACTGCTACTGGGTGGTGATCTTCTTGGAGATGAGTTTAGTGAAGGGAGAACCTCTCACAGATTTGTGGAAGGCCTGATTCTCCCTAGAGGACAGCCATGGACAGTGCAGCAGGTTGTTCACAAGAAAAGGGCCACCCACTCATAGAGGATTTTTGTTCCTCTGACGAAAGAATGATCCAATTAAATATAATCTTGTGGCTGTGTATTGAGTTGTTTCTTTTGATCTGTATCATTTAAGTTTTAAAGAATTCTAGATGTATTTTATTGGGATGTAATTCACATACCATGAAATTCACAAGCTTGTGCCACTATCACCACTATTCAAATTCCAGAACTGTTCATAACCCTAAAAAGAAATTCTTTACCCATGAGCAGTCTTTTTCTCAATTCTCCCCATCTTCCAACCCATGGCAACTACTAAACTATTTTCTGTCTCTATGGATTTGCCTATTCTAGATATTTCATATACATGGAATGACATAATAAGTGGCCATTTGTGTCTGGCTTCTTTCACTTAGCATGCTAATATCCATATCACAGCATGTATCAGAATTTAATTCCTTTTTACTGCAGAATAACATTCCATTGTAAAGATATATCGCATTTATATATCATTTCCAGTTTTTGGCTATTATGAATAATGTCAAAACATGTATGCACAAGTTTTATATTCATCCAGCATTTTATTTTTTGGAGCATTCATGTGCAAGATTTGTGAGAACATGTTTTCAAATTTCTTGAGTATATACTTAGGAGTAGAATTGTTGAATCATTTATTTAATTTTTTATGGTTTGACACTTGCATCATTTAATCCACAACACACTGTAACCGTGAGTTCCAAGACACTGAGTATTTCATTGAATACAACAAGTGCTGTTCCCTTAATCTTTTGGAGACTCTCTGCCTGTTTGCATGCCCCCCTCTACCTCAAGACCCTGTCTGTGGCCAGTGCTCATCAGGGCTTAATATGGTATGTACAGAGGTGGGCCATGGATCTAGTGGATGTCTGCCAAACTTTTCTGATGATTCAGCTCAGGTAAATAACTCTTTGGAAAAACATCTCAAATGTGATGTACCACTAACACCATTTGCAAAATACAGACTTTTGTATTTTTCCATGCATCTTAGTTATCCTTTTCTATACTACCCTTCATTGTGTTTATAGGTATTTTATTTAGCAGTCAAGAAATGTTAGAATAATATTTCTTTCTTGACTCTTCTTCTCTCTGTGCATCCAGGCTTGTTGGGTTTTTTGTTTTTTTTGTTTTTTGTTTTTTTTTTGTTTTGTTTTGTTTTGTTTTTTTTACCATATTCCTTTTTTTTAAAAAAAAAAAATTGAAATATAAGTCACATAAAGTTCACCTTTTTATGTGTTTAGTCCAATGACCTGTAGTATATACACTATGTTGTACAATTATCACCTCTTCCTGTTTCCACACATTCATTTTTCTAAAAAAAGTTTATTGTGGTAAAATATAGGTAACTTAAAAACCATTTTAACCATTTTTAAGTTCACAATTCAGTGATTTTAAGTACTTGGACCATGTTGTTTGTTTCTCACTACTATCTACTTCCAGAACATCTTTATCATCCCAAACAGAAATTCTGTACCCATTAAGCAACAACTCCCTATACTCTCTCCCACTGTCCCCTGGTCACATTCATATACTTTCTTTCTCTGTGTATTGGCCTATTCTAAATTATTTATTTAATTGGAATCCTACAATATTTGTCCTTTTGTGTCTGGCTTATTTCATTTAGCTTGTTTTCAAGGTTCATCCATGTTGTAGGTTGTATCAGAATTTCATTCCCTTTTATGACTGAATAATATTCCATTTATATGTTATTATTCCACACTTTGTTTAGCCATTCATCTTTTACTGGACACTTGGTTTGTTGGGTTGAATACCCACCATTTGGCTGTTGTGAATAATGCTGCTATGAACATTGGTATATAATTACCTGTTCAAGCCTTTGCTTTGAATTCTTTTGGGTCAATATCTAGAAAAAGAATCGATAGATTATATGGTAATTCTACATTTAACTTCTTGAGGAACCTCTGAACTTTTCCACAGTGACTATACCATCTTATATTCCCACAATGTACAAGGGTTGCTATTTCTCTACAACATTGCCAACATGTTCTTTCATTTTGTTTTTGTTTTTGTTTTTTAATAATAGGCCTCCTAGTGGGTATGAAGTGGTATTTCATTGTGATTTTGATTTGCATTTCCCTAATGGCTAATGATAAAATTATTTTCATGTACTTACCATCTCTTTGTATATTCACTTTGGTGAAATATCAATTCAACCTATTAGTCCTTTTTTTTTTTTTTCAAATTGGACTGTGTTTTTCTTGTTGAGTTGTAATAGTTTTTAAGGTATTCTGGATATTAAACCCCTATCAGATATATGATTTGCAACTATTTTCTCCCATTCCATAGGTTGTCTTTTTACTTTTTTGATAGTGTCCTTTGCACTAAAGGATTTAATTTTAATGAAGTACAATTTATCTATTATTTTGTTGTTGATGCTTTTGGTGTTATATCTAAGAGTACAAGGCCCTGAAGATTTCCCCCTAAATTTTATTCTATGATTTTTTGTTTGTTTGTTTTAGCTCTTAGATTTAGGTCATTGATCCATTTTGACTTAATTTTTTTTTTAATTTAAAATTTTCCCAGATGCTTTTTTTTAATCTTCATTTTATTGAGATATATTCACATACCACGCAGTCATACAAAACAAATCGTACTTTCGATTGTTTACAGTACCATTACATAGTTGTACATTCATCACCTAAATAAATCCCTGACACCTTCATTAGCACACACACAAAAATAACAAGAATAATAATTAAAGTGAAAAAGAGCAATTGAAGTAAAAAAGAACACTGGGTACCTTTGTCTGTTTGTTTCCTTCCCCTATTTTTCTACTCATCCATCCATAAACTAGACAAAGTGGAGTGTGGTCCTTATGGCTTTCCCAATCCCATTGTCACCCCTCATAAGCTACATTTTTATACAACTTTGACTTAATTTTTATAAATGGAAAGGGATAGGGCTCTAAATTCATTCTTTGGCATGTGGATTCACAGTTGCCCCCAGTTCTATTCGTTACAAGAGAATATTCTTTCCTGACTGGATGGATTTGTTGCCCTTGTGAAAAATCAAATCATCATAGCTGTATGGATTTATTCCTGGACTCTCAATTCTATTCCATAGGGCTATATGTCTATTCCATATGCCAGTGACCTGCTGTTTGATTACTACAGCTTTGTAGCAAATTTTGAAATTGAGAAGAGTAAGACCTCCAACTCTGTTCTTTTTCAAGATTTTTGGCTATCCAGGACTCCCTACAATTCCACATGAATTTCAGGATTGACTTTTACATTTCTGCACAAAAGTCTGCTGGAATTTTGATAGGGATTGCATTAAATCTGTAGATTGCTTTGGATAGTACTGAGATCTTAACACTATTACATCTTCCAATTCATGAAAGTGGGGTGTCTTTCCATCTATTTAGATTTTTTTAATTTCCTTCGGTGATATTTTGTAGTTTTAAGTATACAAGTCTTTCACCTCCTTGGTTAGATTTATAAGTATTTTACACTTTTGGATGCTATTATAAATGGAATTCTTTCTTAATTTCCTCTTTGGAGTTTTCATAGCTAGTGAATAGAAAGATTGATTTTTCTGTGATGTTCTTATACCCTGATATCTTGCTGAATTCATGTATTGGCTCTATTAAATCTTCTTGTGGACTATTTGGGATTTTCTATATGTAACATAGTGTAATCATGATTATTGTTTTACTTCTTTCTTACTAATTTGTATGCCTTTTATTTCTTTTTCTTACCAAATTGCTCTGACTAGAATTTCCAACACAATGTTGAATAACTATGCTGAAAATAGGCATTCTTGCCTTGTTCCTGATCTTAGCGGGAAAACTTTCATCTTTCACTACTGCATAAATACAATGTTCACTCTGAGTTTCTAATAAATGCTCTTTATCATGTGGAGAAAGTTACCTTCCACTCCTAGTTTGTTGAATGCCTTCTATATTAGTCTCTCAACTGCTGCATTTTAGCAACTCTAAGAGGCAAAGTTTTTCATATTTTAACATGTCAAATCAGGGTTCATGTTATATTCAGTCAGTGGTATTAAATTTATTTGGCATTTTCTTAATGATATATAAAAAATGGAGTGTCTTCTAATTGACGTTATCTTGTATTTCTTGAAATACTGTACCTAGCAAGGATGGTGTTGAGAAATCTTTACCAATGTAAAGTTGAACCTGATCTGGTAGCCATCCTCAACTTCCCAGATGTGGTGTGCTAGCCCAGTAAAGAAAAACCTCTTCTCTTTTCTGAGACAGTAATAAAAATGATTTTAACTGTAATCCTTTCCTGTGTTCCTCTAAGGCCCCAACAAAATTACCTCAGTGTGCAGCTTTATGAGCTCAGTTGAGTCCAGACCATAGAAGAGAGAGCCAAAGAGCATCTGGATCTTGTTTCCCAAAAATTGTCTCTGTGATTGCTGCCTCTCACCCATGGCACTCACTCTGCATCCTTTCTTCATGCTCCTCTCTGCCTGGAACCTGTTCTTGCCTTCCTTGGTTCTGGCAGACTCAGCTTTTCCTCAGGATGGTCAGTCTCACGCCAGCCCCATCCCAAATGTACCTCCCTGAGGAGGCTTATAGGGCCCTTTGTTTTCTGCTCCTATTATTGTCTTCACTTGCTGCCTTTGAATTATCTCCTTTTCTGCCCTCCCAGTCACAGCTTTCCAGAATGTCTCACTTGTGTTTTTTCAGATCTAGCAGAATGTTTTGTAAATCACAGCTATTTGAGGCCCATTTGCTGGTTAATGGGAGGCCCATTCCTCCATCTTGCCTTTCTTGATGCAGATTCCTACACTTCTACTCCCAGCCAATAGTTTGGCCCAATTGGATTCTGACTCTTAGCCCAAGGTCCCAATGTGGTGCTGATTATATGTTTCTAATTTCCTGTGGTTCCAATGTCAGGAGAGTGGATGTCCCTAGGACCCCTTTCACTGGGTGGAGGAAATATGTTCCCCAAAGCTAAAGTAAGAAATTACTTGGTAGATTTACAGGTAAGAACTTGACCTCTACCCACTGAGCTTACCTCTTTCCCTGTGCCACTACAGAGGGAGAATGGGAGTGGTAGCATGGAGCCTGAACTCACAGGAGTTAGCCTGTGGGTTCTGCTCTATTTAGCCTTTTTTCAAGAGGAAATATGTAATCAGGGCTACTCTTGTTGCCTGAGAGGGAATGGTTTGAGACTCATGTCTTGCTTTAACTGATAGGATTTCAATGGTTGCTTGACTTATTCAGTGGTTGTTTGACTGAGAGCCTCTGGGATTCATCTTGGTGAATCTGTTGATTGTTAAGGGAAAATGAATTACCAGGAATAGAATAAAAAACATAGATTTACAAAATTTAAAGTCATCTATTCTGAGTCAGGATAAACTAGGCCTTGAAGGTAGAACCATCATGAGTGGAATTGTCTTGGCTAACACTCCTTGCCAATAGGGAAGCAGATGTTTCTCAGGCTCGGGAGCCCCCTCCTTGAGGCTAGATTCTGATGAGCTCCAGGGAATAAACTCTGTGTTCCAGTTTCTGCAAATCTGGGTGGTCCAAGAGGGATGCCTCCCACACAGTGTCACCACACCACCTGACAAGTGCTAGGTCTGCTGTATCCTCTGAGCATTACTCCAGGTGAGCCCATGGTGCCTGCACTGGACTCAACTGGACAGACCATCTCAAAGAATTTCAGACCACCCAGCAGGTCACTCATCTGCCTTGTGGCCCAAGAGTGGCAGACTTGGGTTGAGTCCAGTCCTCAACATTAGAACTGATCCTTTGCATCTTTTTCCACCCATATGTGAGCTGCCTGGGTCTTCCAGGACCAGTGAGAGAAAGGAGGAAGTGTAAGGAATGTCCAACTGGCTTTCTTTCCCAGAGGAATTCTCTGCATATTCAGTTTTTGGAACTATCCCAAATAAATCTTGAGTTTAAAGCACTGTTTTTCAACCCTGGCTGCAAATTGGAATTACCTAAGAAGCATTTTAAAATTTCTGGTGCCTAGTCCCCACCCCCAAGGCTTATTTGATTTTTCTGGTGCTCTGGGGGATTGTTTTGGGCATGGAACACCAGACAGGATATTTAAAACCTGTCCAAGTTATTCTATCCTGCAGTCAGAGGTGAGAACCACTGGTTTTTGTTTTTACAGACTGGAAGCATCTCCTTGTTCCTCCTGGTGTTCTTGTGGAGAGTAAGACATTATTACTTGATAAGTGTAGTTTTACATCTCTGTCTCCTCAATGGCCCCAGGCCTCTGGTCCTATATCCCACAGCATGTGTACAGGTGGGCCTGAAGGGTGGGATCACCACTAGGAGGATTTTCTTCTTTTCTGGATGTTGCTGCTCCATATTCAGGAAGTCCACAAAAGTGAGTCTGATGTGGTCTGCTGCTAACCACACATACCCAGGCCATTCTCCCATCTGAATGGGTGGAACCTCTAGTTAAACTATTTCCATGGAGCTGTGGACCCCACCCACTCAGGGCAGGTCTTGATTGGTTCACTGGGTTACTTAAGAGAACTCAAGAGCTAACACTGATGCTTGCTGATGTTTGGAGATGTGGATAAATGGATGTCTGAAGAAGCTAGATGAAGCCCAGAGTTTGCCCTGGAGGAGTTAAGAGAGTTCCACACCCCCACGGTACACTGGTACTACTACAAGCCTACAGTAATCAATAGAATTGGAGGAATGATTAATAAAAAACAAAAATAATAGCAACAAAACAAAACCATTGTGGTACTTACATAAGGATATATGTATAGACCAATGGAATAGAATTGAGAGTCCAGAAATAGATCCACATATGGCCAATTAATTTTCAACATGGGTGCCAAGTTCATTCAGTGGGGAAAGAGTAGTCTCCAACAAATTGTGCTATAAAACCTGGATATTCACTTGCTGAAGAATGAAGTTGGACTGCTACATCACACCATGTACAAAAATTATCCTAAAATGAATCAATGACCTAAATATAATGGCTAAAACCATAAAACTCTTAGAAGATAACATATGAGAAAATCTCTAGAATTTTGGATTTAGCATTGTATTCTTATATATGACACCAAAAGCACAAGCAACAAAGGAAACAATCTGTAAATTTTAGTTTATTGAAATTAAAAACTTTTGTGCCTCAAAGGGTATTATGTATAACCTGGAAAGACAACCTAGTGAATAGTAGAAAATAGTTGCAAATCCAATATCTGATAAGGGTTTAATATCCAGAATATATAAAAACTCTTAGAACTTGACACCAAATAGACAAACAATTCAATGAAAAAAATGGATAAAGGTCTTGAATAGACATTTCATTAAAGAAGATATACAAATGGACAACAAGCACATGAAAACATGCTCAGCATTATTAGCCATCAGTGAAATGCAAATCAAAAGAACAATAGAATACCTCTTCACATCCACAAGGGAAGGGATTTTTTAAATTAAACTATCAAGTGTTGGCAAGGATGTGCAGAAATTGGAATCTTTATATACTATTAGTAGCATTGTAAAATGATGCAGCCACTATGGAAAGCAGTATGGTTGTTCCTCACATATTAAAATAAGTGATGACCACATGGCCCAGCAACAAAATTGAAATAAGGGACTTGAACAGATACTTACACACCTATGTTCACAGCAGCCTTATTCACAATAGCCAAAAGTTGGAAACAACCCAATTGTCCATCACCAGATGAATACATAAAATGTGGTACATGCACAGAATGGAATATTCCTTGGCTATGAGAAGGAATGAAATTCTGAGATGTGCAGCAACATGGATGAACCTTTAAACATTATGCAGAGTGAAATAAGCAAGATACATAAGGTTATATATTGTATGATTTTACTTTATGAAATATCTTGAAGTAGCAAATTTATAGAAACAGAAAGTAAATTGGAAGTTACCAGTGGATGGAGTCAGGGTGAAGGGGAATTTTTACTTGTTGAAAATAGATTGTTTTCAAAAACAAGACAAAACAAAACAAAACCAACCCAGAAATGGTAGTGATCTCATGGCAAACAATAAGAGAAGGCCAAGATCACACTTAACCCAAGGAACTTGTTGGGGCAAGCAACACACTAGTTGACCAGCCTGAAATGGAACCAGGATTTGTGGGAAACAAGACAGTTGTGGTGGGTCTTGATAAACATCCACAAATTCCTGGTCTTCTGAAAGCCTGTGTGCACGCATGCTCAGTAGAGACCTAAGAGGGCCCTCACTATCTACTCCTTCCTGGTTGAGTGTGTTTGTATGTGCTCAGAAAGCAAAAGCTAGGGAGTACTCATAAATTGCTTGAACTTTGAATGAATTCTCCAAATCACATAAATCCAGTGGCAAAGTGTGGAAGACTTACTAGCTCAAGGTATTTCAGCAGTTTCTGGTCACAAATCTATGCTGACACAGGGATGACCTTTAGCATTCCAGATTTAAAAATAACACAGGAATGTTGCACATGAGCAAAGAAATCAGCAACCACACACCATGGGGAAAATAAAGAATTTCAATCCAAGTATTATTTACAAAAGCAGCCAAAACCCAATTTCCACAAAAGGAGAGTAATTAGTGATACTCTAAGAGATGGGAATGTGACACAGCAATTTAAAATAGATTTTAAAGAATACGTAATACATAATAAAAAGGGAATATGTTCATGTTATTATGTTTGGTGAGAAAGCAATCTATAGATTTGGACTGCATGCACAAATGTATATGTTAGGTCTTTTTGACTGGGAAGAGATGAGATCAAAGCTCAATTGGAGAAAGTTTTATTGTAGCCAAGTGCAGGTGGGCTGAAGCCTGAGTGGCAACAGCCCTGAACAAAGGTGGGAGCACACTTTGATGGCTTTTGGGGAGGGAAGTTGGGGGAAAAGTTGTTGGTTGGTGTTCTGGTTAGTTAATGCTGCCTGTAATGCAAAATACCAGAAATGGATTGGCTTTTTATAAATGGGGTTTATTTAGTTACCAAGTTAAAGTCTTACAGCCATAAAATGTCCAAGATAACGTGTCAACAATAGGTAACTTCACTGAAGAATGCTGATGACATCTAGAAAACCTCTGTTAGCTGGGAAGGCACGTGGCAGGTGTCTGCTTGCTCCCAGGTTGCATTTCAGCTCCTCTGTCAGCTCCTGTGCATTCTTCACAGTGTCCCTTCTGGCTTTAGCCAGCTTGCTCCTTCTGTCTGAGCTAATATAGTAAACTACTCAAGGCCCACACTGAATGGGTTAGGCCACTCCTCCATGGAAATTTTCTAATCAGAATTATCACCTACGTTTGGGTGGGTTGCGTCTCCGTGGAAACACTCAAAGAATTACAATGTAATCAGCACTAATACATCTGCCCAAACAAGATTGCATCAAAGATAATGGTGTTTTGGGGGCCATAATAAATTCAAACTGACACATTCCACACCCTGGACCCCAAAGTGACATGATCTTTCCGTATACAAATACAGTCATCCCATTAAAATATCACAAAAAGTTAAATCATTTCAGTAACAATAGGTAAGTACAAGATCCCATCAAAATCAGTTACAGGTATGGTCTGTCTTACTGCAAAATTCCCCTCTGGATGTGGACCTGTGAAACTTAGAACAAGTCATCTGCTTCAAATATAAAAAGGAGGGACATTCATAGGATAAATATTCCCATTGCCATAAGGAGAAACTGAAAGGAAAACAAAGCTAACAGGAACAAAACATTTCCTAAACACTGCAGGGCAAACTCCATTAGATTTCACAGTCTGGGAGTCCTTTACAGAATGATTTTTTATCCTTGGGGCTTGAGAGAGTGGGAGTCTAACCCTTCCTAAGGGCCTTTGCAGCAGCCTTTTCCTCTCCAAATGCTGTGGTGAGTCCTACAACATATCCACACATTGGGGAGACCACCTTCTTGGATGCACCCTCCTCAAACATTGGGGCAGTACCTGGATACTCTTCCATCTCTGGGGCACCCCCTCAACCCCTTCAGAACAAGGTGGTGGTGGCCAGACTCTCTCCAATCCCCTGGGAATGTGTTCCACCCTTTCTGAGGCCTGGGGTGACAGCACTCCTGAACATCAAGACAGAAGGCCCACCCTTGACCTCCAGGGCAAATTCACCCTTTCCATGTGTGTGGGCCACTCTGCGCTCCCAGTCTGAGACCTCTTGACTCCAGACCTCAACTTCCATGGCCTTGTCTTTGAAGAAATTTTTCCTTCAATTTATTCCTTTTCCATTCCCTCCAGTTCAGACTGGCAGTGGTTCCATCTATAAAGATCTTGCAGAAATTCTGTTGGTTTCACATGAAGCACATGGGTCAAAGCCATCAGACAATAGGACTTTCCACAAACCCTTTCTGGATAGCTCCATCTCCAATCCTGGCTTGTACTGAAATGGTGGCTAGGTTCCATGTTTGGTTAAATCCTCATATTGGGATGTAGCTTCTCAGGTTCCACCCCTCAGAAGCTCAGAGTCTTCTGGGCCATCAATTTCTGATTTTTTGCATTTTACTATAACCTGCAAGGAGAAGACAGGCTACGTCCTCCACATGTAGTCTGGAGATTTCTTCAGCTAAGTATCCCAGCTCATCATTTTCAAATTCTTGCTTCCGTCCAACACCAGGACTCAATTTTCCAAATTCTTTGCCACTTTGAAACAAGAATCACCTTTCTTCCAGTTTGTAATGACACATTTATTATTTCTGCTCAATGTCTTATAAGAAGTATCTTTAGAGTCCATATTTCCACAAACAGTTGCTTCACAGCAATTTAGGCCTTTTCTATCAAGCTCCTCACAATTCTCCCAGAATCTTCCCCTTAGGCATTGAAAAAGCCATTCCAACATGTTTGGTGTTTGCAAACTCAGCAGCACCCCACTTCTCTGGTACCAAAATCTGTTCTGCTTAGCTAATGCTGCCTGTTATGCAAAATACCAGAAATGGATTGGCTTTTTGTAAATGGGATTTATTTGGTTACAAATTTATTTGGTTACAAAATTTGAAATTTTGGTTACAGTCTTACAGCCATAAAGTGTCCAAGGTAAGGCATCAACAATAGGTAACTTTGCTGAAGGATGGCCAATGGCATCTAGAAAACCTCTGTTAGCTGAGAGTGCACATGGCTGGCATCTGCTTGCTCCCAGGTTGCATTTCAGCATCTCTCTCAGCTCCTGTGCGTTCTTCAAAGTGTCTCTTGTGGCTGAAGCCAGCTTGCTCCTTCTGTCTGAGCTTGCATAGTGCTCTAGTAAACTAATCAAGGCCACACTGAATGGGCTGGGCCACTCCCCCATGGAAATTATCTAATCAGAGTTATCCCCTACATTTGGGTGGGTGCATCTCCATGGAAATAATCAAAGAATTGCAATCTAATCAGTACTAATAGTCAGCCCAAACAAGATTGCATCAAAGATAATGGTGTTTGGGGGCCGTCATACATTCAAACTGGCACAGTGGGTAAGAGAGAGAAATAAGGAATTGACATCAGGGGATTGGTTTCCTCAGTGTAAGATAAGGATTTGAAGTCAGGGTAAGATAGGGAGTTGACTTCAGGGTAAGATAAGGCGTTGACCTCAGGGTAAGATAAGGAATTGATGTCAGGGAGGTTATTACATTATGGAAAATTGTTTATGTTCTTGCTCAGACTGTTATATTAGCTTAGAGTGGGTTTTATGTAAACAGCCATGTCTGTTATGGGGGATCCTATAAGGGTGTGTTGTGTATGTGTTGGGGTGGGGAGTTTTGCCTAACATTACAGGATTTTTCTTTTATTTTCTAGTGGTGCTGAGGGGGTGCAGATATGTTTTCTGTATCCGCTTCCTGCTGGTGGGGGTGTAGAATTGTTCCTATGGTTTGTTGTGGGGTAGTGGTTGGTTAGGGTGTTTTTTTGAAGAATAGCATGTTGCTGACCACGTGGATTTTACTCCTTGAACAGTTCTGTGGATAAACTTGGTTAGAAGTTGTAAGAAACAAGGTTCCAGGATGATTGTAGCAGAAATGAGAAGTAGGATAGGAGAAGCAGAAGGAGAGTGGCCGGGTTGACAGTAAAACAACAGGAGACAGTAACATGAGGAGACTGTAGAAAGTTGAGGAGTTTTACATTTTGTGAATTATTAGGCACATACATACAACATTGAATATTAATTACTGCTTTGGGTGGCAGTTAGAATATTTAATGCTATTCTGATTTACACAACCACTTTTTTTAAATTGTGAGGTTCTATTGTTAAGCAGTGATATCACTAATTTTTACCATTTTCTAACTTTGACCACAGAAACAAATTTCTTTTTCACAAACTTTTTGCAACTTTCTGCATCTATTTTTCAACTTGGACTACAGAAATAAATTTCCCCCTTTACAAATGTTTTGCAACTTTCTGTATTCATTCAGGCTCCATCCCACATTTTTCAACAACCAGTTGTTAAGTTGGAGTCATTCAGGAATCCACACAATTCAGCCAGTCAAAGTTTAAGCATAGAGTTTAAGATTTATTAGAGAAAGAAAATGGGTGGGAGCCAATGGAAAAGAAAGAAAATGGCTCCGAGGCCTGTTCTGGAAGCTGCATTTTTTAAGGAAAAAAGAACCAACATTGGGAAGGGTGCCTGCTGAGTGGTGTCCTGTGCCTCAGTTGGGTGAGTGCCTATCAATTTCTGGGCTGATTGGTTGCTAGGGTTCTGACACATTATTCTTCTTTGAAAAGTAGCTGTGTTATCTATCTAGGGATAACAGGCCTTTCTGGTTGTTCATCTTATGGGCATATCTGATCTTTCCTCATCTGCCTCCTGAGGGTAGAGGTGCCACCATGGCTGGAACAGCCTTGAACAGATTTTATCCTTTAGTTTACGTTGCACCTGCTTTTTCTGAGATAAGCTGCAGGGTCCCTAGGTCATAAATTCCTTCTATATGCTATATAGATTCTTTTTCTGGAATCTGACACAGTTATTTAGGATAAAGCCATTTTCCTTTCTCTTTTTAGTTAGAAAAACATTCTTTATACCTTTTATACAACATACTGTTACCATTAAAATTAAACTTGTTAGAATAATGCTAAATATTTAAAACACTTTAGTTAATGCATTATTGAGGCAGTAATACACAATTTTGAACAAGAATTAACAGCACTTGGAGGTATTAAACTGGATGACTTGTGTGGTTTAATAATATATAAGCTGAGTTTTTATTAGTAGATAGAAGAGATTTAGGTGAGGGGTCTTAAAAATATATATATATTTTAATTGGTTTCCCTGCTACTGAGTTACCCGAAGTTCTGTGCGGGTAATTGTTGTGAGGCTCTGTGTGATTCCCAGGCACCTTCAGTCCTCTGCCACTAGTCCCAAGAGTTCAGGGAAGTTAATGCTTGGGGTCTTATTTGGGTGGGTAACCAATGTCCCCATGCTTTGAGGGGCCCAGGGGCAGTCAGACTTCCAATGACCCTCCTGCTTGCAGAGTGGGCATGGCCCTGGGAGGGGAGCTTGGGGATTTGGGCATTGTCTGGCCCAGTGCTCAGGCTACTCACATTTAAAGCAGTCTCCCAGCAGTGTTTTTCCTGTTTGCATAGGAGAGCCTTGGGTTTCTTTCAGTGTTGAAGCAAGGAGTTGGTAAGACTGAGTGCAGGCTTTGGCTTTGGCTTCTTCCTTAAATTTTTCTTGCTAGGCTTGCTCTATATCCTTATTGTCAAACACTTTAAAGGCTAAATTAAGTAGCTCACTTTGATTAGTTTGGGACCCTGCTTCTTGCTTTTGGAGCTTTTGGTGGATGTGGGGGCTGACTGAGAAATAAAATGCATATGTAGGAGTAAGATGCCCTCACAGGGGTCTGGGTCAAGATTAGTATAACATTGGAGGACTTCTCTAAGCTTACCTAGAAAGGTTGCTGGGTTTTCATCATTCCTTTGGGATATTTCTTTTAATTTATCATAATTAACTGCTCTATGTGTGGCCACTGGCAGTTCCTCCATGAGACAAGTTATCATTAAGTTGTGAGACTGCTGACCAGAATATCCTTCCTGATTATTTCAGTTGGGTTCCTTTGGGGCACTACAGTGGCTCCTACAGGGCTACTATTCGGGTCCTGTTTATTCTCAGGTTTCAGCACCAGTGTGTTAGGTTTTTTGACTGGGAAGAGAAGAGATCAAAGCTCATTGGAGAAAGTTTTATTGTAGCCATGCTCAGGCAGGCTGAAGCCTGAGAGTGGCAACAGCCCCAAACAAATGTGGGAGTACAGCTTTATAGCATTTTGGGAGGGAGGTTGGGGGAATAATTGTGGGTGAGATGGAGAAATAAGGAGTCAACATCAGGGCATAGGGTTGCTCAGGGTAAAATAAGGAGTTGACATTGGGGTATGACAGGGAGGTGACTTCAGGGTAAGATAAGGAGCTGACTTAACGGGAAGATAAGGAGTTGATGCCAGGGAGGTTATTACATTATGGAAAATTGTTTCTGTTCTTGCTCAAACTGCTGTGTTAACTAAGAGTGTATTATGTCCCACAAAATGCCATTATCTTTGATGAAATCTTGTATGGGCAAATGTATTAGTGTTGATTAGATTGTAATTCTTTGTTTCCATGGAGATGCAACCTAACTAACTAGATAAACTAATTTCCATGGAGGTGTGGCCCTGCCCATTCAGTGATGGCCTTGATTTGTTTACTTGAGGACTGTATAAGCTCAGACAGAAGAAGCAAGCTTGCTACAGCCAAGAGGGACACTTTGAAGACTGCACAGGAGTTGAGAGAGGAGCTGCAGCTTACAGAGACATTTTGGAGATGGCCTTTCAAAGCAGACTTTTGCTCTGGAAACTCTAAGAGAGGGAAAATGCCCAAGAGCAAATAAGAATGACATTTTTTAAGGAGCTGCACCCTAGAGAGGAACATCCTGGGAGAAAGCCATTCTGAATCCAGAACACTGGAGCAGTCACCAGCCATGTGCCTTCCCAGATAGCAGAGGTTTTCTGGATGCCATTGGCCATCCTCTAGTGAAGGTACTCAATTTTTGATGATTTACCTTGGACACTTTGTGGCCTTAAGACTGTAACTTTGTACCCAAATAAAACCCCTTTATAAAAGTGGATCCATTCTGGTGTTTTGCAAACCAGCAGCATTAGCAAACCAGAACAGTGGGTTTTATATAAACAGTCACGTCTGTTTTGGGAGAACTTCTAAGGGTGTGTTGTGTATGTGTTGGGGGTGGGGAGTTTTGCCTAAAAGTATAAAAAATTTTCTTGTGATTTAAAACAATTTAGTAATGCACACTAATGTATAAAAATTAGTATAAAAATTTTTATTCATGCAAACAGACTCACATGATCCCCTATCCCCGATGAAGTAACTGAAACCCTTTCTGCAACAAGGTAGGGTAAAAAGAAAGATAGTGAATAAAGTGTAGGTAGCAAGGTAATTGGAACATGGAAATGTTTGCCAACTAAGATGTTCTTATCACTCATGGAAATATCTGGTGAGTTTGGATTTCCTAGGAGATACCTCAGGCCTAAGGAACAGTGGAGAAAACAAAACTGATTATGCCTCAAGGACAAAATCTGATTTCCCAAGCACAGCATTGGTGATACAGCCTCTGCTCAGCTAGCCTGTACCATATCCCACTTGTAGAAAACCAGTCCCCTTCTTGTCCCTTATCTGACTCACATCTGTTTCAAGACTCAGTCCAACCATCTGTTCTTACCACTCTCCTGTTTCCTCTGATCAGGGTACCATCCTGTGAGTTCTCAGAGAACCCTCCATAGCTGCTTCAAGTCCCTAAGAGGATGGAGAGATCAGGGACACCATACTTAAAAAATACTATCAGCTTCTCAATCTGTGCCAAACATTTTACAATGCAATTTACATTTTTTTTTTTTTGTATTGATTTTATGGATGAGGGAAACTGAGGCCCAGGAAGGTTAGATCACTTGACCAAATTACACAGTCATAAAGCAGTGGGTCCAGGATCTGCACTCAGACAATTCAAATTCCACATCTCATGCCCCTCCCAACATGGAGCAAGTTTAAAAACTTATCAAATTATAAAATTATCAGACTTTCTAGAAACATAAAAAGGGGGGAAACTCATTTTAGAAAGATTCTTCAGATAAAGTTGAAAGTTCTTATGTCTGGAAAGTATTGTGGATTGGAGAACATTTCATCCCTGTCCTGACTTCTTATCCAATCTGCTGAACAATTGAAGGCCACAACTGTGGCCTGTACACAATTTGTACCTTTACTAATAGGTTTTATGAGGACCCAGCCTCAAGTTTGGTCAAAGAAATCTTGGTAATACAAAATGTACTAGCCAGAAGTCAAATGGGTCCTTCTCTGCCTCTTTCCAGTGTGACCTTCATGGTTTGTCTTCATGTCCCTGCCTAACCCCAGATGATAATTCAGCTCTCCCTGCCACAAGACAAAAAGAAGGTGAAAACACTCTGTAAACCACAGCCAAATACACATAATATTAGGTGAACCATATGAAATTGCTGTCTTTGCCAGTCAAAAATGGCCAAATATTGGCAACTTCACATGATTCAATAGAATACAACTAATAACAACTATCATTGCTGAAATACTCTCTCTTGATCCTAACAGTCTGTGAAGTAGGTACTATTATTAAATTCCATTTTACACATTAGGGAACTGAAGCTTAACTCTACCAAGATTGTTATACCTGGATCTGACTACAGATCTCATGCTTTTTTAGTTTTTTGTCAGCAGTTCTGATATAAGACACCCAGCTTTGCTACTCTCCCCTGTGACAGTAATGATTACTGGAAATCAGTTACAGTGGCAGGTTCTGGTTTGACTGTTACAAACAATTTTATTGAGATATATTCACATACCATGCAGTCATACAAAGTATATATTCAATTGTTCACAGTACCATTATAGAGTTGTGCATTCACCATCAAAATTAATTTTTGAATATTTTCATTACCACACACGTGAAAACAATAAGAATAAAAATCAAGGTGAAAAAGAATAATTAAAGTAAAAAAGAACACTGGGTGCATTTTTGTTTTGCCCCCCATTTTTCTACTTAACAATCTATGGGTAAAGGGAAGTATGGTCCATATGGCTTTCTCAATCACATTGTCACCTGTCATAAACTACTTTTTTTATAATCATCTTCAAGATTCAAGGGTTCTGGGTTTTAGTTTGATAGTTTCAGGTATTTACTGCTAGCTACCACAATTCATTAGAACCTAAAAAGGGTTGTCTAAATTGTGCGTAAGAGTGCCCACCAGAGTGACCTCTCAGCTCCTTTTGGAATCTCTCTGCCACTGAAGCTTATTTCATTTCCATTCACATCCCCCTTTTGGTCAAGAAGATGTTCTCCTGTCTATTTGGTGCAAGGTCTATATTTTCTAAACAGTATAACTCTACAGTAGGTTTGTTCAAACACCACAATTACATGGAACTTTGAATAGGAAGTGAGATATGGTAGGTTAGTATAGGTTACAGTTAAATAGTGACACATCCCAGAGTAATTTGGGCAGAGAATAAAAAGTATATTTACAGCCACCCCCCAAGTAGCTGGGGGAAGGTGCAGAAGAGTTGGACTTCCTCACCTGGACTGGTTTGATGTTGTCATAAACATTGGGACCAGTGGTTTGATGTGACAAGCCCTCTCTCATGGGACTTGCCCTTACAAAACTCATTACTGCAAAGGAGAGGCTAAACTTGCATATAATTGTGCCTAAGAGTCTCCCCCTGAGTATCTCTTTGTTGCTCAGATGTGGCCCTCTCTCTCTCTCTCTCTCTCTAACTGAGCCAGCTGAGCAGATGAACTCACTGCCCTCCCCGCTACATGGGACTGGACTCCCAGGGGTGTAAATCTCCCTGGCAACACTGGATATGACTCCTGGGGATGAATCTGGAACTGGCATCATGGGATTGAGAATATATTCTTGACTAAAAGGGGGATGCACAATGAGATGAAATAGTTTCAGTGGCTGAGAGATTTGAAATGGAGTTGAGAGGTCACTCTGGTGGACATTCTTATGCACTATATAGATAACACCTCTTAAGTTTTAATGTATTGGAATAGCTAGAAGTAAATACCTGAAACTACCAAACTCCAACCCAGTAGTCTGGACTCCTGAAGACAATTGTATAATAACATAGATTACAAGGGGTGACAGTGTGATTGTGAAGACCTTGTGGATCACATTCCCTTTATCTAGTGTATGGATGGATGAGTAGAAAAATGGGGACAAAAACTAAATGAAAAATAGGGTGGGATTGGGGGATGGTTTGGGTGTTCTTTTTTGCTTCTTTTATTCTTATTTGGATTCTTTCTGATGTAACGAAAATGTCCAGAAATAGACTGTGGTGATGAATGCATAACTATATGATTGTACTCTGAACAGTTGATTGTATACCATGGATGGTTGTATGGTATATGAATATATTTCAGTAAAACTGAATTTAATTAAAGAAATTAAAAAAAAAAGAAGATGTTCTCCATCCCATGATGCTGAGTCTAGGTTCCTCCCCAGGAGTCATATTCCACGTTGCCAGGGAGATTCACTCCCCTGGGTGTCTGATCCCACGTAGGGGGGAGGGCAGTGATTTCACCTTTCAAGTTGGCTTAGCTAGAGAGAGAGGGCCACATCTGAGCAACAAAGAGGCATTCGGGAGGAGGCTCTTAGGCACAATTATAGGCAGGCTTAGCCTCTCCTTTGCAGCAACAGCCTTCCCAAGGGCAAGTGCCATGGTAGAGGGCTCAGTCCATCAAACCACCAGTCCCCTATGTCTGTGAGCACATGAGCAAACATCGAGGTGGGGAAGCCCAATACCCCTGCATTCTCCGTCAATTCCTTGGGGGGGGGGGGGTCTGCATATTTTTTACATTGTTTTTGTTTTTTTTGAATTAACCCTTTTTTTAAAAATTAACTGTTAAGTATATCAAAAAACATTTTAAAAAGATGCATACAATAAAAAAAGATTTCAAACAAACCATAACAAGGGAGTAAGCAAAAGACAACTAACCTAAATAACTACTTTACTTCCAACATGTTCCTACTCTATGCCAAGAAAATAACCTGATATAACAAAATTTCTGTGAACTTTTTCCTACCATACCCAACAGAAATTAACAAACCATAGTCATCCCTGGGCATTCCCAGAATGTTAAATTTACCCACGATAGCATATTTGTTCTTATTAGGTTATCACACCCCCTTCATAATTGCTCTCTGTCACTAGGTCCCCTACTTTCTACATTATAAACCATTTGTTTTATATTTTTCAATGTTCACATTAGTGGCAGCATATAATATTTCTCTTTTTGTGCCTGGTGTATTTCAATCAGCATTATGTCTTCAAGTTTCATCCATGTCGTCATGTCTCATGACATCATTCCTTCTTATTGCTGCATAGTATTCCATCGTGTGTATATACCACATTTTATTTATCCACTCATCTGTTGAAGGACATTGGGTTGTATCCATCTCTTGGCAGTTGTGATTAATGCTGCTATGAACATTGGCATGCAGATATCTGTTCCTGTCACTGCTTTCAGATCTTCTGGGTATATACCAAGAAGTGCATTTGCTGGATCAAAGGGTAACTCTCTATCTGTTTTCTAAGGATCTGCCACACTGTCTTCCAGAGTGGCTGAACCATTATACAGTCCCACCAACAATGAATAAGAGTTCCCATTTCTCCACATCCTTTCCAGCATTTGTAGTTTCCTGTTTGTTTAATGGCAGCTGTTCTAATTGGTGTGAGATTGTATCTCATTGTGGTCTTAATTTGCACCTCTTTAATAGATAGTGAAGCTGAACATTTTTTCATGTGTTATTTGGCCATTTGTATTTCCTCTTCAGAGAACTGTCTTTTCATATCTTTTTCCATTTTATATTTGGGTTGTCTGTTCTATTGTCATTGAGATGTAGGATTTCTTTATATATGCAAGATATCAGTCTTTTGTCAGATACATTGTTTCCAAAAATTTTTCCCATTGAGTTGACAGCCTCTTCACCTTTATGACAAATTCCTTTGAGGTACAGTAACTTCTAAGTTTGAGGAGTTCCCATTTATCTGTTTTTTCTTTTGTTGCTTGTACTTTGGGTGTAAGGTCTAGGCAGTGACTGCCTAACACAAGGTCTTGAAGATGTTTCCCTACATTACCTTCTAGGAGTCTTTTATATTGAGGTCTTTGATCCACTTTGAGTTAAGTTTTGTGTAGGCTGTGAGGTAGGGGTCCTTTTTTCATTCTTTTGGATATGGATATCCAACTCTCCCAGCCCCAATTGTTGAAAATATTGTTATATCCCAGTTCAATGACTTTGGGGCCTTATCAAAGATCAGTCAGCCGTAGATCTGGGGGTCTGTCTCTGAATCCGCAATTCAGTTCCATTGATCAATATGTCTATCTTTGGGCCAGTACCATGTTATTTTGACTACAGCAGCTTTATAATAAGCGTCAAAGTCAGAGAGTGATAGTCCTATCACTTGGTTTTTCTTTTTTTTAGAGTGTTTTTAGCAATTTGAGGCAATTCCCTTTCCAAATGAATTTGATACCTAGCTTTTCCACGTCTGCAAAGTAGGTTGTTGGAATTTTGATTGGGATTGCATTGAATCTGTAGTTGAGTTTGGGTAGAATTGACATCTTAATGACATTTAGCCTTCCTATCCATGAACATGGAATATTTTTCCATCTTTTAAGGTCCCCTTCTATTTCTTTTAGTAGAGTTATGCAATTTTCTTTGTATAGGTCTTTTACATCTTTGGTTAAGTTTATTCCTAGGTACTTGATTTTTTTAGTTGCTATTGAAAATGTTATCTTTTTCTTGAGTGTCTCTTCACTTTGTTCATTTCTAGCATATAGAAATGTTACTGACTTATGCACATTGATCTTGTATCCCACTACTTTGCTAAATTTGTTTAAGTTCGGGTAGTCATATCTTCAATTTCTCAGGGTTTGCAGATATAAGATCATATCATCTGCAGATAATGAAAGTTTTCTTCTTCCTTTCCAACTTGTATGCCTTTTATTTCTTTGTCTTGCCAGATTGCCCTGGCTTGCTCTTCTAGCAAAATGTTGAATAACAGTGGTGACAGCTGGCATCCTTGTCTCATTCCTGATACTAGAGGGAAGGCTTTCAATCTCTCACCATTGACTGCTATGTTGGCTGTGGGTTTTTCATATATGCTTTTTATCATATTGAGGAAGTTTCCTTCAATTCCTACCTTTTGAAGTGTTTTTATCAAAAAGGGATGTTGAATTTTGTCAAATGCTTTTTCAGCATCTATTGAGACAATCATTGGTTTTTCTCTTTTGATTTGTTAATGTGTTGTACTACATTGATTGATTTTCTTATGTTGAACCATCCTTGCATGTCTGGAATGAACCTCACTTGGTCATGGTGTATGATTTTTTTTTTTTATTGTGTCTTTTGGCTTTGAATTTCAAGTATTTCGTTGAAAATTTTTGCATCTATATTCATTAGGGAGATTGGCCTGTAGTTTTCCTTTTTGTAGCATCTTTGCCTGGTTTTGGTATTAGATTGATGCTAGCTTCATAAAATGTGTTAGGTAGTGTTCCATTTTCTTCAATGTTTTGAAAGAGTTTAAGTAACATTGGTGTCAGTTCTTTTTGGAAAGATTGGTAGAATTCCCTTGTGAAGCCATCTGGCCCTGGGCATTTATTTGTGGGAAGTTTTTGATGACTGATTGGATCTCTTTGCTTGTGATTGGTTGGTTGAGGTCTTCTATTTCTTTTCTGGTGAGTCTAGGTTGTTCATACGTTTTCAGGAAATTGTCCATTTCCTCTACATTATCCAGTTTGTTGGCATACAGTTGTTCATAGTATCCTCTTATAATTTTTTAAATTTCTTCAGGATCTGCAGTAATGTCACCTTTCTCATTGATTATTTTGTTTATATGATCTTCTCTCTTTTATATTTTTTCAGTCTAGCTAGGCCCTTGTCAATCTTGTTGATCTTCTCAAGAACCAACTTTTGGTGTTATTTATTCTATCTATGGTTTTTTTATTCTCTATGTCATTTATTTCTGCTTTAATCCTTGTTATTTCTTTTCTTCTACTTGGCTTAGGATTAGTTGGGTGTTCATTTTCTAGCTTCTTCAGTTGCTCCATTAGTTCTTTGATTTTAGCTCTTTCTTCCTTTTTGATGTATGAATTTAGTGTTATAAATTTCCCCCTAAGTACCACTTTTGCTCTATCCCATAGGTTTTGATATTTTGTGTTCTCATTTTCATTCATCTCTATATATTTAGCAATTTCTCTTGCTAGTTCTTCTTTAACTCACTGATTGTTTAGGAGTGTGTTGTTTAACCTCCAGATATTTGTGAATTTTCTAAGTCTCTGATGGTTATTGATTTCTAACTGTATTCCATTGTGGTCAGAGAATTGCTTTGAATAATTTCAATTTTTTTTAAATTTATTGAGGCTTGTTTTATGTCCCAGCATATGATCTATTCTGGAGAGAGCTCTGTGAGCACTAGAGAAGAATGTGTATCTTCGTGATTTGGGATGTAATGTTCTATATATGTCTGTTAAATCCAATTCATTTATCAGATTGTTTAGGTTTTCAATTTTCTTATTGGTCTTCTGTCTGGTTGATCTCTATAGGAGAGAGTGATGTGTTGAAGTTTCCCACAATTATTGTGGAAACATCAATTGCTTCCTTTAGTTTTGCCAGTGTTTGTCTCATGTATTTTGTGGCACCTTGATTGGGTGCATAAACATTTATGATTATTTCATCTTGTTGAATTGCCCCTTTTATTAGTGTGTAGTGGCCTACTTTGTCTCTAACACCCTTGCATTAAAAATATATTTTATCTGAGATCAATATTGCTAGTCCTGCTTTCTTTTGGCTGTAGCTTGCATGAAATATTGTTTTCCATCCTTTCACTTTCAATTTCTTTGTGTCCCTGTGTCTAAGATGAGTCTTTTGTATGCAGTGTATTGATGGTTCATATTTTTTTATCCATTCTGCCAATCTATATCTTTTAATTGGGAACTTTAATCCATTTACAGTCAATTTTTTTACTGTGAAGGCATTTCTTGAATCAGCCATCCTATTCTTTGCTTTATGTTTGTAGGATATATTTTTCCCTCTCTCTCTTAATGTCCTTTTATGTACCCATACTGAACCTCTTTAGTACTGAACCTTTCTCCATTTGTCTCTCTTTTCTTTTTTTCTCTGTCTGTAAGGCTCCCTTTAGAATCTCATGTAGGGCAGGTCTCTTTTTAGCAAATTCTGTCAGCATTTGTTTCTCTGTGAAAAATTTAAGCTCTTCCTCATATTTTAAGGGGAGCTTTGCTGGATAAAGAATTCTTGGTTGGCAATTTTTCTCTCTGAGAATTTTAAATATGTCATGCCACTGCCTTCTCACCTCCATGGTGGTTGCTGTGTAGTCACTACTTAGTCTTATGCTGTTTCCTTTGTAAGAGATGGATTGCTTTTCTCTTGCTGCTTTCAGAACTTGCTCCTTCTCTTCAGTATTTGACAATCTGATCAGAATATGTCTTGGAGTGGGTTTATTTGGATTTATTCTATTTGGAGTTCATTGGGCATGTATGCTTTGTGTATTTATGTTGTATAGAAGGTTTGGGAAGTTTTCCCCAACAATTTCTTTGAATACTCTTCCTATACCTTTACCCTTATCTTCCCATTCTTGTACCCCAATGACTCTTATATTTGGAAGTTTTATGTTATCTATCATATCCCTGAGATCCATTTTGAATTTTTTCAATTTTTCCCCCATTCTTTCTTTTGTTCTTTCATTTTCTGTTCTGTCATCTTCATGGTTGCTGATTCACTGTTCAGCTTCCACTGGTCTTTCACTATGAGTATCCAGAATCTTTTTAATTTGGGTGGCAGTTGATTTCCATAAGATCATCTATTTTTTTTTATTTACACTTGCAATTTCTTCTTTATGGTCTTCTAGGGTCTTCTTCATTCCTTTATATCCTGTGCCATGCTCTTGTTGTTTGTCTTTAGTTCTTTGATTAATTGCTCCAAGTACTGTGTCTCTCTGATCATTTGATTTGGGTTTTTGGGTTTGGGTTATCCATATCATCTACTTTCTTCATATGCTTTAAAATTTTCTGTTGTTTTTGGCCTCTTTGCATTTGCTTAACTTGATAGGGTTCTTTTAGGATATGTATACTTACTCAGACTTATCTCTAATTTGTCAGATCTACAATTTGTTGGCATACATTTTAACTAACCAGCATGTGGCATCCATGAATCACCTTTTCCTCTTAAACCAGTTCTCCACAACTTTGTCTTTGTGGTGAGTGGGGGTCTGAATGTTGTGTGGGTCCAATTGGTGTATCACATTTGTGTGTGTAGTTGGTGCTGCCCACCCTGAATTTGGGGTGTGTGTCTGAGCAGTTAGGAATGGTATCAGGGAAACCATCCTTTTAAAAAGAACAAGCAAAAACATTCATTAGCTTCTCTATCTGTGCAAACATTTTACATGGCAATTTACAGAAAAACCATTTATGTATTGATTTTATGGATGAGGGAAACTGTGGTCCAGAAAAGTTAGGTCACTTGACCAAATTACAGTCAGAAAGCAGTGGGTCCAGGATCTGCACTGAGGCAATTCAGATTCCACATCTCATGCTCCTCCTAACTTGGAGCAAATTTAAAAACTTATCAAGTTATAAAATTATCAGACTTTCTAGAAACATAAAAAGGGGGGGGGACATTTTACAAAGATTCTTTAGGAAAAATTGAAAGTCCTTATGTCTGGAAAGTACTGTGGATTGGAGAATATCTCATCCCTGTCCTGACTCCTTATCTAATCTGCTAAATAATTGAAGGCCACAACTGTGGCCTGTACACAATTTGTACCTTTACTAATAGGTTTTATGAGGACCCAGCCTCAAGTTTGGTCAAAGAAATCTTGGTAATGCAAAATGTACTGGCCAGAAGTCAAATGGGTCCTTCTCTGCCTCTTTCCAGTGTGACCTTCATGGTTTGTCTTCATGTCCCTGCCTAACCCCAGATGATAATTCAGCTCTCCCTGCCACAGGACAAAAAGAAGGTGAAAACACTCTGTAAACCACAGCCAAATACACATAATATTTGGGTGAACCATATGAAATTGCAATCTTTTTCAGTCAAAAGTGGCCAAATATTGGCAACTTCACTTGATTCAATAGAATACAACTAATGACAACTCCAAGTTAGGAGGAGCATGAGATGTGGAATCTGAATTCCCTCAGTGCAGATCCTAATAATAACTATCCTTGCTGTAATGATGAATGTGCTGTTGCAAACTGGAAGGAAAGCAATCCTTGTTTAAAAGTGGCAGAGAATTTGGCAAAATTGAGTCCTGGTGTTAGATGGAAGGCAGAATTTGAAAGTGAGAACCTGGAATATTTAGCTGATGAGATCTCTAAACAAAATACAGAAGTAGCCTGGATTCTACTTGCAGCTTATAGTAAAATGAGGCAGGACAGAGTTAAACTTAGAACTGAACTTTTGGGTTCAAAGAAACTAGAAATTGATGGTTTGGAAAATTCTGGGCTTCCAAGAGGTGGAACCCCAGGAGCTACAGCCCAACATGAGGATTTAACCAAACATGGAACCCAACCACCATTTCAGTACAAGCCTGGATTGGAGATGGAGTTATCCAGAAAGTATTTGTGGAAAGTCCTATTGTCTGATGGCTTTGAACCCTGTGTGCTTCATGTGAAGCCAACAGAATTTTTGTGAGATCTTTATAGATGGAGCTGCTGCTGGTCTGGACTGGAGGAGACAGACAAGGAACACATGGAAGGAAAAATTTCTTCAAAGGCAGAGCCATGGACATTGAGGTCTGGAGTCAAGAAGTCTTGGGCTGGTAGAGGGGTGTGGCCCACATGCATGGATAAGGTGAGTTTGCCCTGGAGGTTGAGGGCAGTCCTTCAGCCTTGATGCTCAGGAAAATTTCTGCCACCCCAAGTCCCAAAGAGGGTGGTGCACATTCCCAGGGGAATGGGGAGAGCCTGCAGCCACCCCACTGTTCTGAAGGGGTTGAGTGTGTGCCCCAGAGATGGAACGGAATCTGGGTGCTGCCCCAATGTTTGAGGAGGGTGGGGCCGAGAAGATGGTCTCCTCAATGTGTGGATATGTTTGAACACTCACCCCAGCCTTTGGAGAGAAAAGGGCTGCTGCAAAGGCCCTTAGGAAGAGTTAGACTCCCGTTCTCTCAAGCCCCAAGGATAAAATGTCATTCTGTTAATGACTCCCAGACTTTGAATTCTAATGGAGTTTGCCCAGCAGGTTTTAGGAACTGTTTTGATCTCTTAAGCCCTGTTTTCCTTCAGATTCTCCTTATGGCAGTGGGAATTTTATCATATGAATGTCCCTCCTTTGTATATTGGAAGCAGATAACTTGTTCTAAGTTTCACAGGTCCACAGACAGAGGGGAATTTTGTAATAGGACAGACTACACCTGTAACTGATTTTAATGGGATCTTATTGTTACTGAAATGATTTAAAGCTTTTTGATATTGTGATGGAATGAGTGTATATGTATATGGAAAGATCATGTCATTTTGTGGTTCAGGGGGTGGAATGAGCTAGTTTGAATGTATTATGTCCCCCAAAATGCCATTATCTTTGATGTAATCTTGTGTGGGGAGACCTATTAGTGTTGATTAGATTGTAATTCTACTGATTGAGTGTTTCCATGGAGATGTGAATCAATCAACTATGAACAAGACCTTGATTGGATAATTTCCATGGAGGTGTGGCCCCACCCATTCAGGGTGGGTCTGAATTAGTTCACTGGAGCACTGTATAAGCTCAAACAGAAGGAGTGAGCCTGCTACTGCCAAGAGGGACACTTCAAAGAATGCACAGGAGCTGAGAGAGGAGTTGCTATTGAGAGACAGTTTGAAGACGGTCGTTAAAACAGACTCTTGCTCTGAAGAAGCTAAGAGAGGACAGATACCCCAAGAGCATCTAAGAGTGACATTTCTGAGGAACTGCAGCCTAGAGAGGAAAGTCCTGGGAGAAAACCATTCTGAAACCAGAACTTTGGAGCAGATTCCAGCCATGTACCTTCTCAGCTAACAGAGGTTTTCTGGATGCCATTGCCCATCCCCCAGTGAAGATACCTGATAGTTGATGCCTTACCTTGGACACTTTATGGCCTTAAGACTGTAACTGTGAAACAAATAAACCCCCTTTATAAAAGCCAATCCATTTCTGGTGTTCTGCATTCTGGCAGCATTAGCAAACTAGAACAGTATTTCATACATATGAGATCATATAATATTTGTCTCTTTGTGTCTGGCTTATTTCAGTCACCACAATGTTGTATGATATATATAGCATCTCCTACCTAACCAAGGATTGTCCTTACCACTGTCCTCCTTAGACATCCCTTCCTGAACACCCTGGAAGCATGCTGAGTTTTGCCTGCTATAACTTTGAGTGCCACACACCCCTAGTGAATATTCTTTTGAGAAAAGAGCACATAATAAAATATTTTCAAAATACTTCCATGCAAGCCCCTGGCACTCAGGCACTTTGTTTCTGTTAAATATATGGTTATATATAATCTGTGGTCTGGTTGCCATAGATGCAAAAATGCTCAAGTGAACACCTTGTTGTTTCACTGTCCACTGAAAGATAAGTGCAGCTCTGCATGGGAGCTACTAGTGAAATTTATCAGTTTCCCTAATAAATGCTTTTGGACTGATCACTCTGGCATTTAGAGCCTCTTTCTTTGTAAACTAAGGAGCCCTGTTTGGGGCAGTCCCAGTTGGGTCTTCCCCTTTTTCTTCTTTCAGGGTGAGTCCTGCTGCTGATTCAGAGGGACACAATTGATGTAGTCAGCAGGATTCTGGAGACACAGGCTGAGGAAAAAGGAAGTGGCAGAGAATTTCAGGTTGGCTACAAAGGTCTGTATGGGGCTCTGTCACATGTCTTCTAGACATCTGGGTCTGGGAGATTGGTGATGCTCTAAAATCTCTGGGAGGTCTTTCCTCCCTGCTGAAAGGGCTAAAGTTGCATTCTGCTGGCCAAGAGGTGAAGCAGCTGGTGACTGGGGTAGAGTGGCCCCTCTTGTGGGCAGCAAGCATGGTTAGAAGTTGAGCCAGAGTATGTAAACTAGAGGAAAAAGTGCAGTTGGAGCAAGATATGAGGTCAACTGCAACTTTGTGGGGAACTAATGTGACAGGGAAGGTGGAAGAAGGGGAGTCTACGCTGAACACCTGGCCTGCTGGTGTGCAAAAAGGGAAAAGGCTCTCTGACATAAAGGTATGGGCCTTGTAGTAAAGGCTCCCAATTGGGTTGCAAAGACATGGAATCATTTAGCAAAATTGAATCTGAGGAGTATGAAGTAATCATATCAGAGAATGGGTAGGGGAAGTGTCTGCTTGCACATCCCCTTACACAGAAAAGGTAAAACAAACTAGACCAGCAGGACCTCAAGGGCCCCCTCTGCTAGCAAATTAAATATACTCCACCTAAGAATAAACCCATGTGGAGCTGACTGATAGCACAAGCTTTTTCCCCTCAAATCCTAAGGAGATGGGTGGCATGGCTAGTAAGGTTTTAGGATAGGGCAGCTGATGGGGTTCTGTTGTGAGGCTGAGTGACACTGAAAAGGTAAGTAATGCAACCACCCAACCATCCATCAGATAGCACTGACATAGGGTGAGGTGGTGCTGGGCAGTTAATGACTTAATTGACTGGCTTAATTAATGTCTGCCAAGAGGCATGGCTGTCAGAGGGGGAAATGCCAGGAGATAGCAGCACCTCCTGGAATACTTTCGAAGGAGCACAAGCCCAGTCTTCCTGGGCCCTTGACCTTGCCACTTTCACAGCAGGTATGAGGAATAAATTAATAAAATCCATGCCTCTCAGTTGGAAGGGAAACTTCCTCCCTGTTCAAAGCCCTCTGGCTGGTATCCCTGTGTGTGATGTAGGACAAGCCCTTGCTGGGATAGGGGAGGTACTTCTGTCTTGGGATAGGCCAATACTGGGACTCTCATGGAACCCATTATGGTCTCCACCAGTGTTTGGTGAACTGTTGTTAACCCGGCAAATGCCTTTCTCATAAACCCACCTCTGCAGGAGGCCTAGGATCAATTTGCCCCCCTCTCACAGACATTTAGCTTTGCTATATTGCCTCTGTTACATTTAATGGGAGCATATTACAATGTGTTACTGTTAACCCCAGACTCCAGTTGCATTGATTGTATTTTTCCCCAATACCATCACTTTTACAACACCTTGCAAGGTTAACATTCATTTGTTCTCCCACATGCAAAAACATTTTTATATTTGTATATTTAGTCACCATCAGTGACCACTCTAGGTTTCTCCAAGTTACACAGTCCCAGTCTTTATCAGCCATCCCTCTCTCTGGTATCATACATGCCCCCAGCCCTCCTCTTTCAACTTTACTCACAGACATCTTTTGTCAGTGTACCTACAATACTGTATTACCATCACACAATACTGCACTCTCCATTTCTGGATCTACACAGTCAATCCTATAAACTTTCAGCATCAAATGCCTGATATCTACCCTCTTTCTATATCCTGATAACCTGTGTTCTCTGCTTTAACTCTCAAAGTTTGTTCATTAATGTTAGTTCATATTAATATGACCATACATTATTTGTCCTTTTGTTTCTGGCTAACTTCCCTCAACATAACATCCTCAAGGTTCATCCATGTTATTATAAGTGCTGTGACTTTCTTCTTATAGATGCATAATATTCCATTGGTGTATATACTGCAGATTCTGTATCCACTCATCCCTTGATAGACATTTGGGTTGTTTCCATCTCTTGGTAATTGTGAATAATGGCACTATAAACATTGGTTTACAAATGTCCATCTGTGTCTTAGCTTTCAGTATATACCTAGCAATGGAATTGCTGGATCAGATGTCATTTCTATACTTAGCTTCCTGAGGATCCACTGCACTGCCTTCCAGAGTGGCTTCACAATTCTACATTCCCCCCAAAAGTAAGTGTGCCTCTTTCTCTACATCCTCTCCAGCACTTGTAATTTTCTGTCCCTTGGATAATGGCCATTCTGGTAGGTTTGAGATGATGTGTTGTTGTGGTTTGAATTTGCATTTCTCTGATAGCCAGTGAAGTAGAGCATCTTTTCATATGTTTTTGAGTCATTTGTATTTCCTCCTCAGAAAAGTGTCTATCCATGTCTTTAGCCCATTTTTTAATTGGGCTGTTTTTCTCTTGTTGAGTTGTAGAATCTGTTTATATATTCTGGATAGTAAACACTTTTAATATTGTCTCCCATTGCATAGGCTGCCTTTCTACTTTTCTGACAAAGTCCTTTGATATGCAAAAGGTTTAATTTTGAGGAGATCCCATTTATCTATTCGATATACAAAAGGGTTTAATTTTGAGGAGATCCCATTTATCTATTTTTCTTTGATTGCTCATGCTTGGGTGTAAGATCTAGGAAACCCCTCCTATCACTAGGTCTTTAAGATATTTCCATATGTTTTCTTCTAAAAGACTTATGATCTTAGTGCTAATGTTTAGGTCCTTGATCCATTTTCAGTTAATTTTTGTATGACATGTGAGAAAGAGTCCTCATTCATTCTTTTGGATATGGATATTCATTTCTCCAAACACCATTTATTGCAGAGGCTGTGCTGTCCCAGTTGCTTTGGCTTAACTGCCTTATCAAAGATCAATTCTCTGCAGATAAGAGGGTCTATTTCTGAACACTCAATTCAATTCCATTGGTCAGTAATCCATCTTTATGCCAGTACCATGCTGTTTTGACCACTGTTGCTTTATAGTATGCTTCAAAGTCAGGTAGTATGAGACCTCCCACTTCCTCTTTCTCAAGATATTTTTGGCTATTTGGAGCCCCTTGCCCTTCCAAATAAATTTGGTTATTGGCATTTCTATTTCTGCAATGCAAGTCGTTGGGATATTAATTGGTATTGCATTGAATCTATAAGTCAGTTTAGGTAGAACTGACATCTTAACTATCTTTAGTCTTCCATTGCATGAACATGGTATATTCTTCCATTTTGTTAGGTCCTATCTGATTTCTATTAGCAGTTTCTTTTACCTTACTCTGTACAGGTCTTTTGTGGCCTTTGTTAAATATATTGCTAAATACCTGATTCTTTTGGTTGCTATTGTAAGTGGAATTTTTCTTTCTTGATTTCCTCCTCCCATTCCTCATTACTCATGTATAGGATAACTACTGATTTTTGTGTGTTGATCCCATAGCCTGCCACTTTGCTGTATTCATTGAGTACCTCTAGTGGTTTTTTTTCTTTTCTTTTCTTTTTTTTTTTTTTTGGTATTCATTTTATTGAGCTATATTCACATACCATGCAGTCATACAAAACAAACCATACATTTGATTGTTCACAGTACCGTTACATAGTTGTGCATTCATCACCAAAATCAATCCCTGACACCTTCATTACCACAAACACAAAAGTAACAAGAATAATAATTAAAGTGAAAAAGAGCAATTAAAGTAAAAAAGAACACTAGGTGCCTTTGTTTGTTTTTTTCCTTCCCCCATTTTTCTACTCATCCATCCATAAACTAGACAAAGGGGAGTGTGGTCTTTATGGCATTCCCAATCCCATTGTCACCCCTCATAAGCTACATTTTTATACAATCATCTTCAAGATTCATGGGTTCTGGGTTGTAGTTTGATAGTTTCAGGTATCTACCTCCAGCTACCCCAATTCATTAGAACCTAAAAAGGGTTGTCTATATTGTGCATAAGAGTGCCCACCAGAGTGACCGCTCGGCTCCTTTTGGAATCTCTCTGCCACTGAAGCTTATTTCATTTCCTTTCATTTCCCCCTTTTGGTCAAGAAGAAGTTCTCCATCTCATGATGCTGGGTCTACATTCCTCTCTGGGAGTCATATTCCACATTGCCAGGGAGATTCACTCCCCTGGGTGTCTGATCCCACATGGGGAGAGCAATGATTTCACCTGCCAAGTTGGCTTAGCTAGAGAGAGAGGGCCACATCTGAGCAACAAAGAGGCATTTGGGAGGAGGCTCTTAGGCACAATTATAGGGAAGCCTAGTCTCTCCTTTGCAGCAACAGTCTTCCCAAGGGCAAGTCCTATGGTAGAGGGCTCATCCCATCAAGCCACCAGTCCCCTGTGTCTGTGAGCACATTAGCAACCATTGAGGTGGGGCAGACCAATACCCCTTCATTCTCCACCAGCTCCTCAAGGGGGCTCTGCACATTTTTATCTTGTTTTTTTTTTTAATTAACTTTTTTTAAATCAACTGTATAAAAAATAAAAAAATTTAAAAATTTAAAAAAACATACAAGAAAAGAACATTTCAAACACACCATAACAAGGGAGTAAGAAAAAGACAACTAACCTAAGATAACTACTTTACTTCTAACATGTTCCTACTCTACCCCAAGAAAGTAGCCTAATATAGCAACATTTCTGTGAACTTGTTCCTATTATACCAATCAGAAATACAGACCATAGTCATTCCTGGGCAGTACCAGAAAGTTAAATTTACCCATGATAGCTTATCTGTTCTTATTGGATTATCTTTTCCCCTTCCTTAACTGTTCTCTATTGCTAGTTCCCCTACATTCTACATTACAAATGATTTGTTTTACATTTTTCAAAGTTCACATTAGTGGTAGCATGTAATATTTCTCTTTGTGTGCCTGGCTTATTTTGCTCAGCATTATGTCTTCAAGGTTCATCCATGTTGTCGTTTCATGACATCGTTCCTTCTTACTGCCGCGTAGTATTCTGTGTGTATATACCACATTTTATTTATCCACTCATCTGTTGAAGGACATTTGGGTTGTTTCCATGTCCTGGCATTGTGAATAATGCTGCTATGAACATTGGCATGCAGATATCTGTTCATGTCACTGCTTTCAGATCTTCTGGGTATATACCGAGAAGTGCAATTGCTGGATCGAAGGGTAACTCTTTATCTAGTTTAAGGAACTGCCAGACTGACTTCCAGAGTGGCGGAACCATTATACAGTTCCACCAACAATGAATAAGGGTTCTAATTCCTCCACATCTGCTCCAGCATTTGTAGTTTCCTGTTTGTTTAATGGCAGCCATTCTAATTGGTGAGATGGTATCTCATTGTGGTCTTAATTTGCATCTCTCTAACAGCTAGTGAAACTGAACATTTTTTCATGTGTTTCTTGGCCATTTGTATTTCCTCTTCAGAGAACTGTCTTTTCATATCTTTTGCCCATTTTATAATTGGGCTGTCTGTACTATTGTCATTGAGTTGCAGGATTTCTTTATAATGCAAGATATCACTCTTTTGTCAGATACATGGTTTCCAAAAATTTTTTCCCGTTGAGTTGGCTGCCTCTTTACCTTTTTGACAAATTCCTTGGAGGTACAGAAACTTCTAAGCTTGAGGAGTTCCCATTTATCTATTTTTTCTTTTGTTGCTTGTGCTTTGGGTGTAAAGTCTAGGAAGTGGCCACCTAATACAAGATCTTGAAGATGTTTCCCTACATTATCTTCAAGGAGTTTTATGGTACTTTCTTTTATATTGAGCTCTTTGATCCATTTTGAATTAATTTTTGTGTAGGGTGTGAGGTAGGGGTCCTCTTTCATTCTTTTGGATATGGATATCCAACTCTCCCAGCCCCATTTGTTGAAAAGACCATTAGACCCATTCAGTGACTTTGGGGGACTTATCAAAGATCAACCAGCCATAGATCTGGGGGTCTCTCTCTGAATTCTCAATTCAATTCCATTGATCAATATGTCTATCTTTGTGCCAGTACCATGCTGTTTTGACAACTGTGGCTTTATAATAAGCTTCAAAGTCAGGGAGTGTAAGTCCTCCCACTTCGTTTTTCTATTTTAGAGTGTCTTTAGCAATTTGAGGCATCTTCCCTTTCCAAATAAATTTGATTACTAGGTTTTCCAAGTCTGCAAAGTAGGTTGTTGGAATTTTGATTGGGATTGCATTGAATCTGTAGATGAGTTTGGGTAGAATTGACATCTTAATGATATTTAGCCTTCCTATCCATGAACATGGACTATTTTTCCATCTTTTAAGGTCCCTTCTATTTCTTTTAGTAGAGTTATGCAGTTTTCTTTGTATAGGTCTTTTACATCTTTGGTTAAGTTTATTCCTAGGTACTTGAATTTTTTAATTGTTATTGAAAATGTTATCTTTTTCTTGAGTGTCTCTTCACTTTGTTCATTTCTAGCATATAGAAACATTACTGACTTATGTCCATTAATCTTGTATCCTGCTACTTTGCTACTAGGATTTCTCAAGGTTTTCCAGATATAAGATCATATCTTCTGCAAACAATGACAGTTTTACTTCTTCCTTTCCAATTTGGATGTCTTTTCTTTGTCTTGCTGGATTGCCCTGGCTAGCACTTCCAGCACAATGTTGAATAACAGTGGTGACAGCGGGCATCCTTGCCTTGTTCCTGATCTTAGAGGGAAGGCTTTCAGTCTCTCACCATTGAGTACTATGCTGGCTGTGGGTTTTTCATATATGCTCTTTATCATATTGAGGAAGTTTCCTTCAATTCCTACCTTTTGAAGTGTTTTTATCAAAAACGGATGTTGGATTTTGTTGAATGCTTTTTCGGCATCTATTGAGATGGTCATTTGATTTTCCCTTTTGATTTGTTAATTTGTTGTAATACATTGATTTTCTTATGTTGAACCATCCTTGCATGCCTGGAATGAACCCCACTTGACCACAGTGTATGATTTTTTTAATGTGTCTTTGGATTTGATTTGCAAGTATTTTGTTGAGAATTTTTGCATCTATATTCATTAGGAAGATTGGCAGTAGTTTTCCTTTTAGGTAGTGTTCCATTTTCTTCGATGTTTTGGAAGAGTTTAAGTAAGATTGGTGTCAGTTCTTTTTGGAAACTTTGGTAGAGTTCCCCTGTGAAGCCATCTGGCCCTGGGCATTTTTTTTTTCCTCAATTGTGGAAACATATATACAGCCTAAATCTTCCCATTCCACCTCTCCCTTGCATTCCATTAGTGGGATTAATCACATTTAGAATGTTGTAATGCTATCTGTTTCCCACCATCCATTACTAGAAATTTCCCTTCACCTCAAACAACAATGCTACAATCATTTCTTAACTCCCCATTGTGCCTTCCCTCATTTCTCTTAACCCATACTCTACTCTTCATCTCTATGGTCATATTCTCTGATAAGTTCTTTGTGTTTACTGTGGGGCTTAAAATTAACCTCTTAAATCCATAACAATCTTGTTTTTCTTTCATACCAACTTAACTTCAATAGGGCACATAAACTATGTTCCTATACTCCTCCATTCTCCCACCTTTATATTGTTCTTGTCAAAAATTACATATTTTACTTTGAGTTCAAAACCACTGATTTGTTGTTAGGGTTTGTGTATTTTATATCATGTAGGAAGTAAATGGTGGAGTTACAATTCAAAAATTATTGACTTCTATTTGTATTCCATTGTGGTCAGAGAATGTGCTTTGAATATATTCAATTTTTTTAATTTATTGAGGCTTGTTTTATGTCCCAGCATATGATCCATTCTGGAGAAAGATCCGTGATCACTAGAGAAAAATGAGTGTCCTGGTGATTTGGGATGTAAGGTTCTATATATGTCTGTTAAAATTCTCTATATCTCTTTCTTCTTTCTTTGTTTCTCTGTCAGTAGGGCTCCCTTTAGTATCTGAAGTAGGGCAGGTCTTTTATTGGCAAACTGTCTCAGCATTTGTTTGTCTGTGAAAAATTTAAGCTATCCCTCAAATTTGAAGGACAGTTTTGCTGGATAAAGTATTCCTGGTTGGAAATTTTTCTCTCTCAGAATTTTAAATATGTCATGCCACTGCCTTCTCACCTCCATGGTGGCTGCTGAGTAGTCACAACTTGGTCTTATGTTGTTTCCTTTGTATGTTGTGAATTTCTTTTCTTTTGCTGCTTTCAGAACTTGCTCCTTCTCTTCAGTATTTGAGAGTCTGATCAGAATATGTCTTGGAGTGGGTTTATTTGGATTTATTCTATTTGGAGTTTGCTGGGCATTTATGCTTTGTGTATTTATATTGTGTAGAAGGTTGGGAAAGTTTTCCCCAACAATTTCTTTGAATACTCTTTCTAGACCATTACCCTTCTCTTCCCCTTCTGGGACACCAATGAGTCTTAAGTTTGGACATTTTATTTTATCTATCATATCCCTGAGATCCATTTTGATTTTTTCAATTTTTTCTCCATTCTTTCTTTTGTTCTTTCATTTTCTGTTCTGTGGACTTCTAGGACACTGAGTCATTGTTCAGCTTCCTCTAATCTTGTATTATAAGTATCCAGTGTCTTTTTAATTTGGCCAACAGTTTCTTTCATTTCTATAAGATTTTCTCTTTTTTTAATTTGCTCTTGCAATTTCTTCTTTATGCTCTTCTAGGGTCTTCTTTATGTCCCTTATATCCTGTGCCATGGTCTTCTTCATGTCCTTTAAATTCTTTGCCATGTTTTCATTCCTTGATTGTAGTTCTTTGATTAATTGTGCCAAGTACTGTGTCTCTTCTGATATTTTGATTTGGGTGTTTGGGATTGAGTTCTCCATGTCATCTGGTTTTATCATATGCTTTAAGATTTTCTCTTGTTTTTGGCCTCTTGGCATATGCTTTGTTTGATAGGGTTCTTTCAAGTTGTAAAAAAAAATACCAATCTAAATTTTCAGAAATGCAATTTGGTGGTATACACTTTCTCTAACCAGCAGATGGTTTCCGTGAGTCACCTATTCCCCTCAAGTCAGTTCTCCTCAACTTTGTCCTTGTGGTGTGTGGGGAAATGATTCTTGTGGGATTCAGTTGGTGAACTCAGTTTGGGTGTATTGCTAGAGCCATCTGCCCTGAATGTGGGGCTTGTGTCCGGGTGGCTAGGGAGGCAGGGCAGCTTTAATATTCAAATCCCCCAGGTGTTCCCAGAGATTCAAGGCCACTGCAAGAGTCTAAGCCTTCATTTCAGTTCTGCCCCAGACCATCTCTGTCGCTGACCTACAAACCACTGGCATTGATATAGCATGCCTGGGTTTTCCAAGCAGGGCCCCCCTTCTCAGCTGTGATCTTCCAGGATCTCTGCTGAGGGGAGGCTGTGCTACATCACAAGTGTGCATCATCCCTCAAGGGAAGCCCAGGACACTGGGCAAATTTTTGAGGCTTTCTCCAGGGAGCTACTTATATAGTTATTTTTGAGGCTTTCTCCAGTGAGCTACTTAAATAGTTATTTCCAAAAAGAAAAAAAAAGAAAAGAAAAAGAAAAAGAAATCCCTTGTCAAGGTCTTTCCCCAGCCATGAATTTTGTCAGTCCCATTGTAGACCATTTAAAGATAAGCTCTTTAGGCTATTATCTCTTTCACCTGAGTAGTTACTCTGAGCCAACTTTAATTCCACCCTTGCATGGGGGCCAGGCTGAAGGAGGAGCTCTGATGGGCTACTGAAATGCAAAAAAGATAAAGAGCCACAGAGCAAGAAATGGGGAAAAAAAGCACTTTTCAGAGCCAGACCCCAGCTTCTCAGGTTTCAGACAGGAGTTGGTACCCATTTCTATGTGCCCATTTTTGTTGGACTCAACTCTTTTCCATTATTGTGAACACCTCCAAATCCAATAGTCTCTGGGTTTTTGTTTGTTTGTTTGTTTTGTTTTTCTGTTTTTGTTAGCTCTGCCTCCTCACTGCTGGGCTGATTGCTCCCAGATTCCTTTGTGACTGCTCTCAGCTTATCTGTGCTTGGAGCTCTTATTCAGCAGTCCACATTTGTTAATTAATTCTGCAATTAGGGCTGGGCTCAGCACTGTGCCTTGCTCCAATTACAGATTGTTTCTTTTCCCCTTTGGGAACCAGCTCCAATACAGTCTGCCATGCCTGGGGGGTGGGGGTGGGGGTGGGGGGAATGCCACACCTCTGGCCAGGGAAACTTACAGATTTCACTGCAATCCCTGCCATTGCACCCATTCCAGAGTGTTGTACAATGCATGACTGATCACAGATTTCCCTGCCAAGTTTAAGCAGGAAGAAGTAATTAATGTTCTTTTCTTTAAGAGGATTGAGCCAAACATTGAGCCACTGTTGGCTCTGAGTATGTGGTGTTCTGCTTTGCAGTGATGCAATGTGTGCAGTCTCCACTTCTCTGTATGCCACTCTCTTCTTTTGCTGTGGTAATAGAAACCCCTGTCCCACTCGGATGAGACTATACTTCCCAGCCACCCTTGGAATTAGGTGGATCCCAAAGACAACATTCTGGAAAGTGGAAGATAATCAGAAATAGTGTATGCAATGCCTGGGAATTATCCTTTGAGGGGAAGGACATGCCTTTCTCTGGCTTTTCCTTCTCCCCGCAGGTTGGAATACAGATGTAACACTAGAGTTGAACAACTATCTTGGAACATGACATAGAAACCACAAGGCAGGACAAGATAGAGGCCTGGGTCCATAGTGATTGTTTTAGTGGCTGTTATCTGGGGTTTTCTTTCATTCCCAGGCAAGCCCAACCCTAACTGCTCTCCATTCTGACCCAGAGAACTCCATTTCAGGTCACCTTCTTGGGTTCTCAAATCTACTAAGTCCCTGGGTTTCTAATCTCACTGGATAACAAAATACTTTCTTGGGGCTACAGTTTTATCTTTGCTCTTTCTGCCCTTAAAGGCTACAAAGGCTAATCTTCAGGAAATGTGTGTTGGATGAAGTGTCTGCACATGATCAAAGAGAAGACTGAGGAAGATGTGGTTCTGTTTCTTAGATCTGTGGCTTTTAACCAGTCAGTCAACAATAAGTGAGCATTATCTGACAGGCATTGGGAAGGTTCTAGGAGCTTAGCAATGGACAGGATATCAAGCCTGGCCCTGTCTTCATGGAACAGAGAGCCTAGCCCCAGATATAAAAGTCCTAACAATTATGCTCTTGCTCCAGACATCTCCATTTAAATCTGTACTCACATGTCACTACATACACTCTGTCTAAAATGGTAATGTCTTAATCACTTGCTATCCCATTGACCTCCTTTTTATAGCACTTTTCACCACCTGACATATGCAATTCATCAGTGTTATTATTTTCATTGTTGTTCTTAAACCACTAGAATGTAAAATCCATGAAGACAGGGACTTTATTTTGTTCACTGCTGATTCTGTAGTGTCTACAACACAACCTGTCACACAGAAAGGCACTCAATATTTATCAAATGAATGACAAATAGTTAATCAACTAATTAGAAGCCTGAAAATTTCTCTGAAGTGGAAGTACAGAGTGACTCAGCTGAGCCAGGTGTAGGGAGAAGGTTGAGAAAGATGAATCCTGAAGGATGAGCAGGCAAAAAGATGGCATAAGGAAAAAATGCAAGAAACTATTCCAGACAGAGGGTACAATATGTCCAAAGGCCCTAAGCCAAGTGAGACTACCATGTGTTTGAGGGACTGAGTGGTTTCAGGGTGGGTGGAATGGTTTGAGTGAAGGGATAGTGCTGGGAGAAAGACCAAAAATGATTCACTCTGGTGCCATTAGAAAGGAGGAGAGACAGTGCCCATTTTGAGAGACTTGGGGAACAACTGATAAGATGTGAGAATTGTTTGAGAGGGAGCTGGTTTATGGTCCTCCTTGGATGCAGGTGTGATTTTTAGACCTCGGCAAGTGGGAAGGCAGAGGTATCCTGCTGGCCACTGTTAAGTGTCCAGAGAGGAGTCAGAGCTAGAGAGAGATATGAGAGAATCATCTGCCCTGACATGAATTGAAGGCAGAGTGAGGTCTTTGAGGGAGTATGTAGAAAAAACAGTGGTGGGGAGGTAAGGATCTAAGATGGCAGCATAGAGAGGAGTGGAAGCTAGTTAGTCCCCCTGGAACAATGAATAAACAAACCAGGAACAACTAGTGAATAATCCAGAATAACTGTGGGGGGACAAAGGTGACTGTCCATTCATCATATACCAACTTGAATTGGGAGGAATGCCCGAGATCACAGCATAAAATCTGTAAGTAAAAATTGTGGATCCAAGCCAGGAACCCCCTCCCCACACAGCCTGAGCTGAAAAGCCTTGTGGTGCTAGAGAGAAGCTCTCTTCCAGCAAGTGACTATACCTCAGCTGAGCTCCAAGTGGGGTTTGAATTAACAAGCATGGACTCCTCAGTGTGAGCTATGAATCCCCAACAAACAGACAGAGGCTTTTGGTGACAATTGACCTTGGAGAGCCAGAGAGTGGCCATGGACTGGCTCTGAAGAGGGCTTTCTGTCTCTGTTTCAGCTCAGTGGAGAAAGCCTCAGCCATTTTCAGTTCCCAGGGCTCTGACCCAGACAAGGATGGAGAATAGCACAGGCAGAGTCTATTCAAATGCTAATGACCTCTCCCTAGGGGCTTTTCTTCCCTAAGAGGAAAGGGGTGGGGCCCAGCTCTACTACCCACCTTCCATTCAGAACCAGACCCCAGAGCCTGGGCAAAAACAGCCATGGGCCACACCTCCTTACACCAATCTGGCATTACAGGCTGACAGGAACCATCTGCTGGGCAGAAAAACACAGTGACCTGAGGCCTCTCAAGGTGTACCAATTTTCTAAGACACACCCTCATAAACCAGATACTGAATATTTCTTCCTTCTGGGACCTGAGGCCATTCTGGTCTGGGAAAACCTGATTGGGGTAACCAAGGAAACCATGCCTAGACAACAGAAAACTACAACCTACTGTTCTAGTTTGCTAATGCTGCTGGAATGCAAAACACCAGAAATGGATTGGCTTTTATAAAGGGGGTTTGTTTGGTTACACAGTTACAGTCTTAAGGCTATACAGTGTCCATGGTAATGCATCAACAATCGGGTACCTTCACTGGAGGATGACCAATGGTGTCTGGAAAACCTCTGTTAACTGGGAAGGCATGTGGCTGGCCTCTGCTCCAAAGTTCTGGGTTCAAATGGCTTTCTGTCAGGCCATTCCTCTCTAGGCTACAGTTCCACAAAAATGTCACTCTTAGTTGCTCTTGGGGCGTTTTTCCTGTCTTAGCTTCTCTGGAGCAAAAGTCTGCTTTCAACAACTGTCTTCAAACAGTCTCTCATCTGCAGCTCCTCTCTCAGCTCCTGGGCACTCTTCAAAATGTCCCTCTTGGCTGTAGCATCTCTTCAAAATGTCACTCTCAGCTGCATTGAGTTCCTTCTATTTGTCAGCTCATTTATATGGCTCCAGTGATTTAATTTAGACTCACCCTGAATGGGTGGGGTAACACCTCCATGGAAACTATCTAATCAGAGTCATCACCCACAGTTGAGTGAAGCACATCTCCATGGAAACATTCACAGAATTACAATCTAATTAACACTGATAGGTCTGTCCAAACAAGATAACATCAAAGATAATGGCATTTGGGGGGACATAATACAGTCAAACCGGCATACCTACACTAAGAAAAATGAAGTTATGGCCTAGTCAAAGGAACAAACTTACACATCAACTGAGATACAGGAAATGAAACAACTAATAATAATTCAAAAATTTTAGGGAAGATATGGCAAAAGAGCTGAACAGTATAATGAAAACACAGGATGTACATGAGGTAGAAATTGAAAGTTTGAAAAATCAACTGTCAGAATCTATAGAAATGAAAGGCACAACACAAGAGATGAAAGACACAATGGAAACATACAACAGAAGATCTCAAGAGGCAGAAGAAAACACTCAGGAACTGGAAAACAAGGCACCTGAAAGCCTACACAAAAAAGAAAAGAATGGAAAAATACAAGCAACATCTCCAGGAACTTAAGGACAAAATGAAAAGCAAGAATTTACATGTCATTGGTGTTCCAGAAGGAGAAGAGAAGGGGAAAGGGGCAGAAGCAATAATAGAGGAAATAATCAATGAAAATTTCCCATCTCTTATGAAAGACATAAAATTATGGATACAAGAAGTACAGCATACCCCAAAAAGAATAGATCTGAATAGACCCACACCAAGACACATAATAATAAGTTTATCAAACATCAAAGATAAAGAGAGAATCCTGAAAGCAGCAAGAGAAAAGCGATCTATCACATACAAAGGAAGCTTGATAAGACTATGTGTGGATTTCTCAGTAGAAACCATGGAGGCAAGAAGGAAGTGTTGTGATAATATTTAAGGTACTGAAAGAGAAAAACCACCAACCAAGAATCCTATATCCAGCAAAACTATTCTTCATATATGAGGGAGAGCTTAAAATATTCTCTGACAAACAGACAATGACAGAGTTTGTGAACAACATACCTGCTCTACCGGAAACACTAAAGGAGGCACTGCAGACAGAAAGGAAAAGACAGGAGTGACAGGTTTGGAAAACAATTTTGGGAGATAGTAGCACCACAATGTAAGTACACTGAACAAAGATGACTGTGAATATGTTGAAAGAGGAAGTTTCAGACCATGTGGGAGACCAGAATAAAAGATGAAGGATAAAGACTGGGACTGTATAACTCAGGGAAACCTAGGTGCTCAACGATTTTAATAAAAGGTACAAATATGTTTTTACATGAAGTAGAACAAATGAATGTCAACACTGCACGGTGTTAAAATAGGGTAGGATTCGGGGGAAAATACAATCAATGCAAACTAGAGACTATAATTAATAGAAACATTATGCTTCCTTTAATATAACAAAGGCAATGTACCAAAGCTAAATGCATGGGGGATGGGAGTGGGGAATAGGGGGATGGGAATGGGGAATAGGGGAAGGGTGTGGGGAATAGGGGAAGGGTATGGGACTTCTGGCATTGATGATGTTGTCTGACTCTTTATTCTACTTTAGGTTAATGCTATCTTTCCTTTTGTTGCTTTCTAGCTGTCAAGTTTTTTTTCTTTCTCTCTATTTTTTTCTTTTTGTCTCTCTGCCTTCTTTGACTCTTTCTCTTTCTTTGTGGAAGAAATGGGGATGTCCTTATATAGATAGTGGCGATGGTGCTGAATACATAAATACATGACTATACAGGGAACCAACGATTGTTTACTTAGGACAGAATGTATGGTGTGTGAACAAAACCATCTTAAAAGAAATGGGTTGATGAAGAAACCTTGAGGGCACTATATTAAGTGAAATAAGACAAACACATAAAGGCAAATATTGCAGAGTCTCACTGATATGAACTAATTATAATATGTAGTATTATAATTACATGGACATAAAATATAAGTTACCAGGATATAGAATGAGGCTAAAGAATGGGGAGCAGTTGCTTATTATGAGCAGAATGTTCAACTAGGGTGGACTTAAATGTTTGGAAATGGACAGGGGTAGTGGCAGCATGTTGTGAGAATAACTAAGAGTGCTGAAAGGTGTGTGAAGGTGGCAGAAAGGGTAAGCTCAGAGTCACGTATGTCACCAGAAGGAAAGTTGGAGGTTAAAAGATGGGAATGTATAAAACAATGAAACTTGTGGTGGACAATGTCCATGATTAACTATACAAATATTAGAAATCTCTCTCATAAACTAGAACAAATGTATGACACTATAATTAGAAGTTAATAATAGAGAAGTATATAGGAAAAATATATATACCTATTGCAAACTATATACTACAGTCAGTAGTATTCTAGCATTCTTTCATCAACAGTAACAAATGTACTATACCCAAACTATGAATCAATAATGGAGGGGGTTGTGGTTAGGGGTATGGGAGGATTTGTGTTTCCTTTTTTTGTCTTTATTTCTTTTCTGGAGTAATGTAAAGTTTTAAAAATTAATTTTGTTGATGGATGCACAGCTTTATGATGGTACCATGGGCACTTTGGATCTTTGGATAGTTGTATGGTATTGAACAATCTCAATAAATAAATGTGTATGTGTGTATATATATATATATATATATATATATATATATATATATATATATAACAGTGTTGGGAGGATGGTGGAACCACAAGGAAACACCCACATTTATATAAGGAGGGAACAGGAGGCTGAGGAGCCAGCCAAGCAGGCGAAGAAAAACAGGAGGATCAGGATAAGGTGCCTTGAGAGAGGCCCAAAGAAGGTACTAGTTAAGAGCTCAGGATCTGGCATCAGACATCTTCAGTTCAAGTACCCCAGCTCCACCTCTCCCAAACAGTGAGACTTTTAATGTCTCTGGAACTCAGAGCCCTCATATGCTTCTGCCTCAAAAGTTGTTGGAAGGATTCAGCAAGATGAATCAACCAGGCTGATAGGGAAAAAAGTAGGTGCTCAGTAAAATAAAAGATTTGTTAATAAAGGGAATGAATGTGCTGGACAGAGTCAGAAGACACAGAGAGGTCAAAGACAGTGAATTCTGAGTTTCTCTAAAAGTAACCTCAACTCTCAGATAAACTCAATAAACCCAGTACTTTTGGTGAACCTGTGGCTTCCCACCATGTTGTCTGGCCTAACTCCACCCTGTACTCAGGCCTTGCTTCTGACTCCACCACCTCTGGGGAGCCCTCTGTGCACTCCCATGTCTGGGACTCCCCTCACATAAACATGCTCATACTGTCCTGGAATTTTGCCTGTTCTTTCTCCTCAGCCTGTGGCTCCTTTGGGGGAAGTGACTATGCCAGGCTCAGAGTGGTTGCTAAATCCATGTTGAATGAACAAATGAATACCAAGCCTCTCACGATCTAACTTGAGAGTGGGGGAGTTGGTGAAAACTCCATCAAGGGGGATGAGAGAATAAGGCAGAAGGCAAAGGAGGTCGTTTGTCTTTTGGGTGGTTTGCCAGAGAAGAGGAGACAATGTCAGTAGCTAAGTGTTTTCCTGACAGAAGAGTTTTGGGTATGTTTAAAGGCAAGGCTGGGTGAGGGGAGACACTAAGCAGCTGAGATGGCTGGTGCTGGAGACCAGTAAATACATTTGGGGGGGTAGGAAGAGGGCAGAGGGGATTCCAAGTATCAGCATAAGATCTGGTTTCTGACAGGCAGAACAATGATTTTTCTTCCAAGCTTGGCAGAAAGGAGGAAAAGATGGGTGCAGGGCTGAGAAGGTGAGGGATTGAGAAATGACCCGGAGTTTCTCAGCAGAATAAGGTCTGCAGGGGAAAGATCTCGAAGAGGGCTAAGAGTAGGTCAGTTGCTGTTGAGCATGGAGAGGAGGGCAACAGGGACATACAGGGATCCAAAGTTCCCGCGGCAACTTTTGAAAAGTCCTGGTTGAATCCTGGAGAGAAATCCGAGGGAAAAGGCTGGTTGGGCCTCGAGTCGGCTCTGGGAGGAAAGGGGAGCTGTGGAGGTGTGGGAGGAAGAGTTAGAAAGTAGAAGCGACTGGGAAGGGATCCGACCGGGAGGGGTGGAGATATACTCCCGGGATCAGGGTAGGCAGGGACCCTCGAGGGGGGAAGGCTGATTGGGGAATGTGTCTGGAGGATTGGGTAGGGGACCCTGGATGTGACCTCTGGTGGGATGTTGGAGGGGGGCTTTGAATAGGCTAGACAGTCTAGGGCAATTGTGAGGAGTCAGGGAAAGGATTGTGAGGGGCTGAGATTCCCCTTTCTCCGTTCCGTGCCCGCCTCCTGAGCCTGGGAGTCTCGGGGAAGACTGCAGTGCACGACAGTGCAGGGAAAGAGCTGGAGAGAGGGCTTAGGCCTGCTGGGTAACCAGAAGCCTGGGCAGGACATGAAGAACCGCCTAAAGGGAGCTGCGCGCGCACCCTGAGAAGGCGGACCCCGCCCCCTCCCCTCCCCCAGAGTAGGAGGTGGCAGCGGCAGCGCCCCACCCCCCACGTGGGCGGAGAGAGGTAGCACGCGGTCCCCTTTCATTGTGACTCCGCCCTCCTGGTCACGCCCATAGAGCTCTGACCCCGCCCCCTTTCCTTTCATCTTTCTCGTCGCCCAATCGGCTGGGAGCATTTAGGCCACGCCCACGTTCCGCGCTGCCTAGTATCGCCCTGGTCGCGCCTTGCGGGCTCAGTCACACATCGGCGCGGTAGCGAGCGGAAGCGATTCTGCAGTGGTTGCCCGGATCCCGGTGTAGTGGCCCCCCCACCCCTCCCCTTTCCGCGATGTCGGAGGAAACCCGACGGAGCAAGTTGGCTGCGGCCAAAAAGATGGTAAAGCGCGCCGGGTCCTGTCTCCCGACCCAGCCCCGAGGCCCCTCGGACCCACCGCGCCGTGGCCGAGTCGGAGCCGCCCCTGAGGCAAATGGGGAGAACCCTGGACCCCCTTGGCGCCGCCTCGTCTTCTCAGCCAGTCCCGCCCCCTCGGCCGCCCACCTCCCGCCCTCGCCCGTCGCTCCCGGGTGACTTTGGGCCGGTGACTCCCCGGGCCCTGCTCCGGGCGCGGCCCTCGCCTCCTGCCGCTGAGAACACGGTCCCCTTGAGCTGTCAGCCACCTTAGGCCCTCGGTCTCCAGGGACCTCGGTCCCAGCGCTGCGCTCCCCTCTCCCACCGCGGAGCGGCATCTACCCTAGTTACCCTCTTTGGTTTCTCTGGTTGCGGTGCAGATTTCCAGCTTGAAGCGGACTCGGGACTATGGGACATAGGCAGAGAGGTTTCAGGCTCCCATACTCTGGACTGTACCAGATCTTCAGACATTGACAGCGTGAAAAGCCCACACTTCAGTGATCTCAAAAACTTCATAGTATCACTGGATGACAATGGGGAGAGTGCTCTGCTTTGGTTTTCTCCCAAGTTTCTACTCTCCAGAGAGACTTTCAAATTTTTTTTGAGTTCTCTACCTCACATTCTAATACTCTGATTCTGGGGCCAAAATCCCCCTCAACCAGTGCTCTTTGGACTGAGATTTGCTTATCTTCTGTGGAATAAATCCGAGGAAACTGCAGGAATTTCACTTTAGGGAATCTTCGTCATATCATCTTCTTGACCTAGGGTGCCCTGAAGAGTGCTTGGGGTATGAAGTTTAGATGTTAAGAAAGGACCCGGATGTCTGATTTCTAAATCACACATGTACTTACTGGTTATGCCCATTTAATGTTTCCTTTTCAATGTCCACCTCTGGTTTTGTCCCCTGGCAGTTACTGACTATGGCAGAACCCCAGGGTTTGGAATCAGAAGTTTAAATAGCATTGTCTTTTTTTTTTTTTTTTTTTTTAAGCCATGTTATCTATCTCTCAACTCTTTTGAGTCTGTTTCTTCAGTAATTAAATGAGAATTACAACACCTTGTATGGTTGGTGGTGGCATTAAATTACATGATGTACATGGGCTTAGATTTCTCTTGAGTCTCTCACCTTTTCCTCTCTGCAGTTGAGAGAATTTCAGCAGAAAAATAGATCTGGGGGGCTTCTGGAAGATGGTGGCTAGGAGAGACAGGGGAAAAAACCACCTCTGTGAAAAATACTAGATAAAAGCCAGAAAGTGACCCAGAACACCAGTCCCAGAAATGCACTAGCTGGACAAGGTCTGCTAAATCCACAGGGAACATACGTTTGGTGAAACCTGGAGTCTGCATTCTGAAATGAGTGAGTAAGCCTGCTGAATATCCGGCAGCCACGCAGTGGTGTGAGGAAACTGTGGGTTGGCATTTGGAGTCGGACTAGTTCTTTTTTAAAAACCCAAAAGTGGCTACAGATATGGCAGCAAGAACCACACAGTGAAGCACAGCATGAATGGCATCGCCACAATTTTGGGGTACACCTCAATATCTGGTGTGGATGATAGTCTTTCATGCACCCACTGCTAATTGTCTCAGAGCAAGGAAGGCAGATGTTAGCCAAAAGGGGAAAAAAACCACGCCCCTTACAGCCATCTTCCCATTGGGCCAGGAATGCTTCTTCCCAGTGCCAGCTGCACAGCCCAGAGCTGTGCCAAAAAACCCAGTGCAACAGGAAGTGTTTCCAGCAACACGTGCACACGCCGCAATACTGGATGTGGACAATAGTCTTCATGCACCCACAGCTAATTGTCCTGGAGCTAGGAAGGCAGAGCGGTGCAAAAAGGGGAAAATTAACATGCCCTATCCAGCCATCCTTTTAGCAGGCTGGGAATGCCCCTACACAGCCTTGCAGCCCAGAACTTCCCTTGGGGGATGGCATGCACTTGTGATGTAGCACAGCCTTCCCTCAGCAGAGGCCCTAGGAGGGCACAGCTTGGAAGAGGGACCCACTCAGAAATCCCAGGGACCATATGCCAATACCAAGGACTTGTGGTTCAATAGCAGAGACAATCTATGGCAAGACCAAACTGAAGGTTTAGATTCCTGCAACAGCTTTAAATCTCCAGGACCACTGGGTAGGTTTGATTATAAAAGCCACCCTCCCTCCCTAACCACTCAGACACATGCCCCACATTCAGGGTGGACAGCACCAACTACACATGCAAGCTTTGTGCACCAATTGGACCCCCACAAGAATCAGACCCCCACACACCACAAAGACAAAGTTGGGGAGAACTGGTTTGAGGGGAATAGAAGGCTTGCAGATGCCACCTGCTGGTTAGTTAGAGGACGTGTACAACACCAAGCTGTAGATCTGACAAATTAGAGATAAGTCTTTGAATTAGCCTACATAAACTAAAAGAACCCTATCAAGTTAAGCAAGTGCCAAGATGCCAAAAACAACAGAAAATTTTAAAGCATATGAAAAAAACAGAAGATATGGATAACCCAAAACCAAACACCCAAATCAGAAGATCAGAGGAGATGCAGTACTTGGAGCAATTAATCAAAGAACTAAGGACAAACAATGAGAGCATGGCACAGTATATAAAGGAATGAAGAAGACCCTAGAAGACCATAAACAAGAAATTGCAAGAGTAAATAAATAAATAGATGATTTTATGGAAATAAAAGAAACTGCTGACAAGATTAGAAAGATTCTGGATACTCATAGTACATGACTAGAGGAAGATGAGTAACAAATCAGTGACCTGGAGGATGACAAAAGGGAAAATGAAAGAACAAAAGAAAGAATGGGGGAAAAATCAAAAAAATCAAAATGGACCTCAGGGATATGACAGATAATATAAAACATCCAATTATAAGAGTCATTCATGTCCCAAAAAGGGAAGAGAAGGATAAAGGTCTAGAAAGAGTATTCAAAGAAATTGTTGGGGAAAACTTCCCAAACCTTTATACAACATAAATACACAAAGCATAAATACCCAGCGAACTCCAAATAGAATAAATCCAAATAAACCCACTCTGAGACATATTCTGATCAGACTGTCAAATACTGAAGAGAAGCAGCAAGTTCTGAAAGCAGCAAGAGAAAAGCAATTCACCACATACAAAGGAAACAGCATAAGACTATGTAGTGACTACTCAGCAGCCACCATGGAGGTGAGAAGGCAGTGGCATGACATATTTAAAATTCTGAGAGAGAAAAATTTACAACCAAGAATTCTTTATCCAGCAAAGCTCTCCTTCAAATTTGAGAGAGAGCTTAAATTTTTTACAAACAAATGCTGAGAGATTTTGCTAATAAAAGACCTGCCCTACTTGAGATACTGAAGGGAACCTTATTGACAGAGAAACAAAGAAAGGAGAGAGATATATGCAGAAAGGTTCAGTACTAAAGAGATTCAATATAGGATCACTAAAGAACAATAAGAGAGAGAGGGAAAAAGTATATCTGACAAGCATAAACGAAAGGATAGGATGGCTGATTCAAGAAATGTCTTCACAGTAATAATGAGTGTAATGGATTAAACTTCCCAATTAAAAACTATAGATTACCGGAATGGATAAAAAAAAATTTGAACCATCAATATGTTACATACAAGAGACTCAGACACAGGGACACAAAGAAATTGAAAGTGAAAGGATGGAAAAAATATTTCATGCAAGCTACAGCCAAAAGAAAGGAGGAGTAGCAATATTAATCTTAGATAAAATAGACTTTAAATGCAAGGATGTTATGAGAGACAAAGAATGCCACTACATACTAATAAAAGGGGCAATTCAACAAGAAGAAATAACAATCATAAATGTTTATGCACCCAGTCAAGGTGCCACAAAATACATGTGACAAACACTGGCAAAACTGAAGAAAGCTGTTTTAGTTTGCTAATGCTGCAGAATGCAAAACACCAGAGATGGATTGGCTTTTATAAAAAGGGGGTTTATTTGGCTACACAGTTACAGTCTTAAGGCCATAAAGTGTCCAAGGTAACACATCAGTAATCAGGTACCTTCACTGGAGGATGGCCAATGGTGTCCGGAAAACCTCTGTTAGCTGGGAAGGCATGTGGCTGGCATCTGCTCCAAAGTTCTGGTTTCAAAATGGCTTTCTCCCAGGATGTTCCTCTCTAGCAAGCTTGTTCCTCTTCAAAACATCACTCACAGCTGCACTGAGTTCCTTCTCTTTGATTCAGCTCATTTATATGGCTCCACTGATCAAGGCCCACCCTAAATGGGTAGGGCCACACCTCCATGGAAATTATCTCATCAGAGTCATCGCCCACAGCTGGGTGGGGCACATTCCAAGCAAATCTAATAAGCACTAAAACATCTGCCCCACAAGACTACATCAAAGATAATGGTGTTTGGGGGACACAATACTTTCAAAGTGGCACAGAAGCAATTGATGTTTCAACAATAATTGTGGAAGACTTCAACACATCACTGTCTTCTATAGATAGACCATCCAGAACAGAAGACCAATAAGGAAATTGAAAACCTAAACAATCTGATAACTGAATTTGATTTAACACACATATACAGAACATTACATCCCAAATCATGAGGATGCACACTCTTCTCTAGTGCTCACAGAACTTTCTCTGGAATAGACCATATGCTGGGACATAAAACTAGCCTCAATAAATTAAAAAAAAAATTGGAATTATTCAAAGCACATTCTCTGACCACAATGGAATACAATTAGAAGTCAATAACCATCAGAGACTTAGAAAATTTACAAATACCTGGAGATTAAACAGCACACTCCTAAACAATCAGTAGGTTAAAGAAGAAATAGCAAGACAAATTGCTAAATATATATAAATGTATGAAAATGAGAACACAACATATCAAAACCTATGGGATGCAGCAAAAGCAGTACTGAGGGGGAAGTTTATGGCACTAAACGCATATATCAAAAAGGAAGAAAGAGCTAAAATCAAAGAACTAATAGAGCCACTAAAGAAGATAGAAAATGAACAGCAAACTAATCCTAAATCAAGTAGAAGAAAAGAAATAACAAGAATTAAAGCAGAAATAAATGACATAGAGAACAAAAAAAAAAATAGAGAGAATAAATAACACCAAGAGTTGGTTCTTTGAGAAGATCAACAAGGTTGACAAGCCCCTAGCTAGACTGACAAAATCAAAAAGAGAGAAGACCCATATAAACAAAATAATGAATGAGAAAGGTGACATTACTGCAGATCCCAAAGAAGTTAAAAAAGTCATGAGGATACTATGAACCACTGTATGGCAACAAACTGGATAATGTAGAGGAAATGGACTATTTCTTGAAAACATATGAACAACCTAGACTGACCAGAGAAGAAACAGAAGACCTCAACCAACCAATCACAAGCAAAGAGATCCAATCAGTCATCAAAAATCTTCCCACAAATAAATGCCCAGGGCCACGTGGCTTCACAGGGGAATTCTACCAAACTTTCCAAAAAGAATTGACACCAATCTTACTTAAACTCTTTCAAAACGTTGAAGAAAATGGAACATTACCTAACACATTTTGTGAAGCTAGCATCAGTCTAATACCAAAACCAGGCAAAGATGCTAGAAAAAAGGAAAACTGCAGGCCACCCTCCCTAATGAATATAGATGCAAAAATTTTCAACAAAATACTTGCAAATTGAATCCAAAGACACATTAAAAGAATCACACACCATGGTTAAGTGGGGTTCATTCCAGGCATGCAAGGATGGTTCAACATAATAAAATCAATCAATGTGTTACAACACATTAACAAATCAAAAGAGAAAAATCAAATGATCATCTCAATAGATGCTGAGAAAGTATTTGACAAAATCCAACATCCCTTTTTGATAATAACACTTCAAAAGGTAGGAATTGAAGACTTTCTCAATATGATAAAGAGCATGTATGAAAAACCCACAGTCAGCATAGTAACCAATGGTGAGAGACTGAAAGCCTTCCCTCTAAGATCAGGAGCAAGACAAGGATGCCCGCTGTCACCACTGTTCTTAAACATTGTGCTGGAAGTTCCAGCCAGGGCAATCCAGCAAGACAAAGAAATAAAAGGCGTACAAATTGAATAGGAAGAAGTAAAACTGTCATTATTTGCAGATGATATGATCTTATATCTGGAAAACCTTGAGAAATCAATGATACAGCTACTAGAGCTAATAAACAAATTTAGCAAAGTAGCAGGATATAAGATTAATGCACATAAGTCAGTAACATTTCTATATGCTAGAAATGAACAAAGTGAAGAGACACTCAAGAAAAAGATACCATTTTCAATAGGAACTAAAAAAATCAAATACCTAGGAATAAACTTAACCAAAGATGTAAAAGACCTATACAAAGAAAACTACATAACTGTACTAAAAGAATTAAAAGGGGACCTTAAAAGATGGAAAAATATTCCATGTTCATGGATAGGAAGGCTAAATGTCATTAATATGTCAATTCTACCCAAACTCCTCTACAGATTCAATGCAATCCCCATCAAAATTCCAAATGCAGACTTGGAAAAGCTAGTTATCAAATTCGTTTGGAAAGGGAAGATGCCCCAAATTGCTAAAAACCCTCTAAAAAAGAAAAACAAAGTGGGAGGACTTACACTCCCTGACTTTAAAGCTTATTATAAAGCCACAGTTGTCAAAACAGCATGGTACTGGCACAAAGATAGCTATATTGATGAATGAGTCAAATTGAGAATTTGGAGATAGACCCCCAGATCCATGGCTGACTGATCTTCTGTAAGGCCCCCAAAGCCACTGAACTGGGACATAACAGTCTTTTCAACAAATGTGGCTGGGAGAGTTGAATATCCATATCCAAAAGAATTAAAGAGGACTGCTACCTTACACCCTACACAAAAATTAACTCAAAGTGGATCAAAAACCTCAATATAAAAGACAGTACCATAATACTCCTGGAAGATAATGAAAGGAGACATCTTCAAGACCGTGTATTAGGAGGTCACTTCTTAGACCTTATACCCAAAGCGCAAGCAACATAGGAAAAAATAGAAAAATGGGAACTCCTCAAGCTTAGAAGTTTCTGTACCTCCAAGGAATTTCTCAAAAAGGTGAAGAGGCAGCCAACTCAATGGGAAAAAAAATTTTGGAAACCATGTATCTGACAAAAGACTGATATCTTGCATATATAAAGAAATCCTACAACTCAATGACAATAGTACAGACAGCCCAATTATAAAATTGGCAAAAGATATGAAGAGACAAGAGACAGTTCTCTGAAGGAGAAATATAAATGGCCAAGAAGCACATGAAAAAATCTTCAGCTTCACTAGCTATGAGAGAGATGCAAATTAAGACCACAATGAGATACCATCTCACACCAATTAGAATGGCTGCCATTAAACAAACAGGAAACTACAAATGCTGGAGAGGATGTGGAGAAATTGGAACTCTTACTCATTGTTGGTCAGACTGTATAATGGTTCAACCACTCTGGAAGACAGTCTGGCAGTTCCTTAGAAAACTAGATATAGAGTTACCCTTCAATCCGGCAATTGCACTTCTAGGTATATACCCAGAAGATCTGAAAGCAATGATGGGAACAGATATCTGCATGCCAATGTTCATAGCAGCATTATTCACAATTGCAAAGAGATAGAAACAACCCAAATGCCCTTCAACAGATGAGTGGATAAATAAAATATGGTACGTACACACGATGGAATATTATGCAGCAGTAAGAAGGAATGATGTTGTGAAACATATGACAACATGGATGAACCTTGAAGACATAAAGCTGTGTGAAATAAGCCAGGCACAAAAAGAGAAATATTATGTGTTACCACTAATGTGAACATTGCTGGGGGAGAATGCAGGGGTGTTGGGCTTCCCCATTTTGATGATTGCTTATGTGCTCACAGACATTGGAGACTGGTTGTTTGATGGGCTGAGCCCTCAATCATGGGACTTGCCCTTGGGAAGAGTGTTACTGCAAAGGAGAGGCTGGGCCTGCTTGTAATTGTGCCTAAGTGTCTCCTCCTGAATGCCTCTTTGTTGCTTGGATGTGACCCTCTGTCTCTAGCTAAGCCAACTTGACAGATGAAATCTCTGCCCTACCCCATACATGGGATCTGACACCCAGGGGTGTAAGTCCCCCTGGAAATGTGGACTATGACTCCCAGGGGAGAAGTCTGGACCTGGCATCATGGGATGGAGAGCATCTTCTTGGCCAAAAGGGGGATGTGAAATGAGATGAAGTAAGTTTCAGTGGCTGAGAGATTCCAAAAGGAGCTGAGAGTTCACTCTGGTGGGCACTCTTATGCATAATATAGATAACCCTTTTTAGGTTCTAATGAATTGGAATAGCTAGCAGTAAATACCTGAAACTATCAAATTACAACCCAGAACTCTTGAGTCATGAGGATGATTGTATAACAATGTAGCTTATGGGGGGGGGGGTGACAGTGTGATTGGGAAGGCCATGGGGATCATGCTCCCCTTTATCCAGTGTGTGGATGGATGAGTAGAAAAATGGGGGAAAAAACAAACAACAACAACAAAAAACACTCATAGTTCTTTTCTTACTTTAATTGTTCTTTTTCACTTTAATTTTTATTCTTATTACTTTTGTGTGTGTGACTATGAAAATGTTCAAAAATTAGTTTTGGTGATGGATGCACAACTATATGGTGGTACTGTGAGCATTTGATTGTTCACTTTGTATGACTGCATGGTATGTGACTATATCTCAATAAAATTGAATTATTAAAAAAAAATAGACCTTGTGTTCCTGCAGAAGCCAAAAAGAAAAGGAAGATCAAAAATGGCAGTAGCCCGAAGAAACCAACTTCTGGTGGCCACTCACCCAAGGATGTGAGTCTTCGCTGGCCTGGCTCCCGGGGATAGGGATGCTTAAGGTGCAGTAGAGGGCAAGGGTTAAGATTGTGGAAGAGTAAGTCTCAAGTACTGGTTAAGAATTTTGCCTTTGTCTCCCTCTGCTAAGGATATGGTTTTGGAAAATTGTTTAAGCTCTTTGGGACTCTGTTTCCACATCTGTAATATAGGGATGTTTTACTTATACTTGTGAAGTTTAAATGAGATTTGTTGGTGTTTTCATATAAACCCCTTAGTATGGGGTCTGGTATAGAGTAAACATTCAATAAATGGTAGTTCCTATTTGACCTGTTGTTCTGGTGATTTTCCTCATTCTAAGCCTCAAAGAGAAGCCAAGTTGATAAGAACAGCCACTTGCCATCAGGCTCTCCCTTTAAAATATCCCAAAAAGCCCCAGGGAGTGATGAAGACAGCCCCAGGCACTAGGATTAGAAGATCTGAGTTCTGAGTCTCTTTGCCACCAACTTGCTGAATGACTTTGAGAAAATCTCTTTCTCCCCCAAACCTCAGTTTCCTTATGTATAACATGGTATTGCTGGACTAGAGCAGTGTCTTTCAAACTGATGTTTTAGGTGTAGCCCACTTTGTTCAAGTGAACCCTTACTCAAAAGTCTGAATCCCCCACTCTATGTAACTGCTTCATTCAGTGAACTTTTACATTTATTTGTGTACATTGATTTTTTTGTTTTTCTGCTTAATTTCAAAGATATAATGCAGTTACTTGGGTGGGAGGGGGCAGGGGATCATCTTAAAAAAGGAACATTAATTATATTTGGAATAGTGGAAGGTTAAGTAATTTCTTATGTATAGTTAAATTAAAGCAGTACTTCAGTGGGACTTATAAGAATTTTTTCATCACTGAGAGGATTTTTCTTATCACTAAATTGTATTTGGCAATTATTGCAAGTTCCCTGCAGATGGGGCCATGATACTGTGTTTTGAGCCACAGAAGGTTTTGTGTGTGTGTGTGTGTGTGTGTGTGTGTGTGTGTGTGTGTGTGTGTGTGTCTTTCTTTCATTTTGGAAATCCTGTAATATCCCTTTTGAAGTAGCTTATTTTGTCAATTAATTAGGGTGCTGGATGGTAGAAAATTTTCAGTCAACAATGTACACACAGTAAATACTGTTTCTTAGGCAAAGGTAATTTTTTTATATAGTTGTAGAATTCCATTATATTCCATTGCCAAAGAAACATTAAGAAATTTGTATAGCTGTATAAAAAGCAAGTAATTTTTTAAAGAATAAATGTTTTAAATTCAGAAAAAAAGAGAAAAACAGTAAGTGGTTGTTTCAAAGGATGACGCAGCCCATGGTATTGATCTCCTCCTCTTCTTCAGCATCCTATTTCCCTGAACTCACCTCCTCTTCCTGCCCTGACTTTTCACTCTTTCTAAGTTGCTTCTCTCTTTCTCCCCCACCACTCTTTCCCTTTCTTCCTGTAGATTCAGGACTTCCTGTAGATTCAGGACTGTCCATCCTTAACCACTCCAATGGGGTAACACTACCCCATTGGACAAGTGGAAGGTGAGGCAGTGCCAAGAACCCCCTCTTTGGTTTGCTCTCTCCTGGCTGTGCCTGCCCCCAGACTTCTCTGGTTTGCCTCTGGCTTATGTTGCTGTCATTAACCCTCAGCCTGCTCATTTCTCCTTCATCTGCTTGATTGCTTGGGTTTTTTTCCTCCCCCCACATCTTTTATCTCCTTCAAGAAGGTGGAGGTACACCTTGAAAGTTAAAGGTAATTTGGGAAAAACTTTCAGAGCAGGGATATAGGCTCTTTGGGCCTTAATATTGAATGTCCACTCTGTGGTGATGTGAGACCTGATTCCCAGGAATGAGCCTGGCCCTGGCCACAAGGGATTGAAAATGCCTACTTGACCAAAAGGGGGAAAGAAAAGAAAGGTAACAAGCTGAGGTCACAATGGCTGAGAGATAGGAGATAAGAGTTGAGAGGCTATCCTGGAGGTTTCTCTTATGCAAGCTCCAGCTAGACATCCCAAATGGCCATAGTATACCATGCCCTTACAATCCCCAGATACCTAGGTCCCTACATGAGAATCTATAAAAGATGCACTCACTAAGTTTTATCTTTCAGAAACTTAAGCCCACCAGAGTGTTCCTATATCAGACAAGTACTAAAACCCAGAGGCAATAGCCTCTTTAAGATAAACTATCAGATACATTCCCATTCCCAATACTGTTGACACCCCTTTTCAATATGAACAAGTTAGGGTGCTCACTGCCTAGACACCCCGAAGATGGAGAAAGAGAGTAAGTGACAGCAAAGGGTTGCAACAAACAAGATAAGATTTAACAAAGGTCTGTGAATACTGAAACTTTATATAATTGTATATGTATTTTGGATGCTGGGGTGTTGGGATGGCTGGAAGGAGGTAAATGAACTCTAGCCTATAGCATCCTTTGGTATTTGCTCTATAGCTGCTCATTGAATTGTGCCTTGAAGTTTTCCACCTTTCTGTATATACTTTGTATTGCATAATAAGGAAGGAAATGAAACTTGGAACTGTAACCCATAACAATTTCTGAAATTACCTATATGACTGCTTGTTGACATTGAGATGTCACCTTTCTGTATGTATATTTTACAATAATGGAAATGGCTGAAGTTATGGAACTGTAGCCCATGATATTCTTTGAAATTTGCTTTCTACTTGTGAAATCGTACTTTGAAGGAGATCACTGTTATGTATATATGTTAAAGTTCACAACAAAAAAAAGTAATCAGATCATTTCATCCCCCTGCTCAAAATCCTTTAATGATTCAGCAAAAGCAGAAGTCTTTTCAATGAGAATTACTTATAGTACATGATATGGCCACCCACTGTTTCTCTGATCTCATTTACTATTCTCACCTTCCTTTATTCTGTTTCCTTTAAATATATTTATATTCTGCTTCCTTTATATATATTTATATTCTACTTCCTTTATGTATATTCAGCTTTGTAGCTTCCTACCTTTTGCCAACCTTGGGGCAAGCCACTACTTCAGGGCCTTTGCACATGCTATTTCTTCTGCAAAGATCTCTTCCCTCAGATCTACCTGGCTAGTTCCCTTATCTCTTTCAGATCTTTACTCAAAGAAGGCCAATTTTCCTGACTTCAATATTTAAAATAGCAACTCCCTCAGCACTCTAGAATGAAGATGTTAGGGATTGTGGGGGTTTTGTCCTTTGCATTCTTATATCCTTGCTATTAAGTGTAGTACCTGGCCCATAGTATGTGCTGAGTAAACACCTGCTGGGTGAATGCACCTTTCCAAGTCATGAGCTGGCAGGTGGGTTGTCCTTCCCTTCTCAGCCTCCATTTCTAGAGGTTTATGTTATTGTCCTTTAGAAAGACTCCAGGTTCAGATTTTCAGTTCTATAGCTGTGAGAGACAACCAAGGAAGACCCAAGTTCTCTTTTCTTGGGAACTTGAGAAGAGTTTGTCTTTAAGTCTCCATAGGGTCTGAGAACTTTTCCTTTAAAATCCATTCCTGGCCCCTACCTGCCCCTTCTTACTTGGTCTGGGAAATGTAGCAAAGGGAAACAACCTCAGACACCTAGCTTTGCTCTCTCCACAGAAATAGCAGAAACAAGATGCATTGGATCAACTGGAGAAAGTAATGCGATTTCCTTGCTTGCTCATTACATGGTTGATGGGTTTGGGGAGGGTTCAGAGGAAGAGCCTCCAGTCTCTTGTGTGTTCCCAGTTTGGAGAAATAAAGGGCTCCTGCCCCATCCCTCTTCTGCCCCACCAGAGTTCCTGATAATCTAGTCTCATTGGTGGGCCCTTCCTTGGCCACGGGGGCATGTCCTTTGCTGTTCCATCTCTGCTTCCTCCCAGTAAGGGCTGTCCCCCTACCCCTATCCCCCATCCTACAGGAGAAGGAAGAATTTGAGCAAAATTTTTCAAAGGAGCAGGGAGATCTAAGGGAACAGCTTCAGGTGAGTAGACTCTATGGTGTTCCTTCATGTCCTAGGAAATAGTTCTTTTCCTCTTTTCCAGGACTTGTTTGGCTTTTCTCCCGAAGGTTCACATCCAGACCATTGGGAATCTAGTGTCTGAGAAGGCCGAGTTATATATGGCCCTGACTCGCACCCAGCAGGCAGTCAGGCAGAAAGCAGGTAGGAGTCTGGGACACCCCTTTCATCCTTCACCCTGTCACATGGTCAGCCTTCCAGTGGGATTCCTTCTTTTGACTTCTACCTCTGTACCTCTCTTTCCAGGAGAGTCAGAGGATTTCATAAATCGCCTGCTGTCTTCCTGTCAGCACATAGGAGAGCTGGAGCGGACCCTGTCTGCTGTCTCCACTCAGCTGAGGCAGATGGACAGGGTGAGCCCCAGCTTCCCCGATGGGGCAGTTGGCCTAAAGGTCCCTTCTGCGGGATGGAGAGCCTTGATGCCTAGAAAGCAACATGGGATATTTCTTGCTGATTTAATTTTTTTCTTTTTTAATTAAATTCAGTTTTACTGAAATATATTCACATACCATACAATCATCCATGGTGTACAATCAGCTGTTCACAGCACCATCATATAGTTATTCATCACCACAATCTGTTTCTGAACATTTTCCTTACATCAAAAAGAATCAGAATAAGAATAAAAAATAAAAGTAAAAAAGAACACCCAAAGCATCCCCCCATCCTACCCTATTTTTCATTTAGTTTTGTCCCCATTTTTCTACTCATCCATCTATATACAACATAAAGGGAGTGTGATCCACCAGGTTTTCACAATCACACTGTCACCCCTTCTAATCTACATTGTTATACAATTGTCTTCAGGAGTCCAGACTACTGGGTTGGAGTTTGATAGTTTCAGGTATTTACTTCTAGCTATTCCAATACATAAAAACCTAAGAGGTGTTATCCATACAGTGCATAAGAATGACCACCAGATTGACCTCTTGTCTCCATTTGAAATCTCTCAGCCACTGAAGCTTTATTTCATTTCATTTTGCACCCCATTTTGGTCAGGAAGGTATTCTCAATCCCAAGATGCCACGCCAGATCCAGATTTGTTCCCAGGAGTCATATCCTGCATAGCCAGGGAGATTCACACCCCTGGGTGTTGGGGCCATGTAGGGGGGAGGGCAGTGATTTCACCTGCCAAAGTGGGTCAGTTAGAGAGAGAGAGAGGCCCACATATGAGCAATAAAGAGGCACTCAGGGGGAGACTCTTAGGCACAATTATATGCAAGTTTAGCCTCTCCTTTGCAGTAATGAGCTTCATAAGGGCAAGCCCCATAATAGAGGTCTCAGCACATCAAACTGTCAGTCCTAATCTTGCTGATTTAATTTTGTTGGGGATTGCTGTCCTTGAAGGAGCCCTGGATCTGGAGCCAGTAGCCTGAGTTCTAGCCCTGCCATTACCTGGTTTTGGCCCCAGGAGAAGGTCCAGAACAGCAATTTGTTGAGAGGGAGGTGTATGTATTTATATTCACATTTTTATATATGGTTGAATACAAATAAAATGTGTCCTAAAGGATTCATTGAAAACTCAGGAGGACAGGGCCAATAAGAGATATTTTACTTCTGTACCTTTGGACCAGGTGAATGTATTATCCACTCAAAAACTGAACAAAAATTTAATTTCCCCCTTCATGTCTACACTCCCTCACAAGAAAAATAAATGTGGTTATAGGGTCAGACACAGTTGAATGGTCAAATCCCAGTTCTGCCTGTGTGACCTTAGGCAAGGGACTTAATTCTGGGGGTTTCCTGTCTGTAAAATGGGGATAATAGTAACTGCTACATATTGTGTTGTGAGGAATAAATGGGATTGTGCGTATATTGTGTTCACATAGTGCCTGGTAAAGGAGTCAAATGCTGGCTGGTCAAACGATGATACTAGTAATAACAATAGCAGAAAATATTATCTGATATTTCTGGAACCCCATTTACTAGCTCTAAATTAGTTCACTTTACCTGCTTCTTGCATCCTTACCAAGTTATTATAAGCAAAGAGAACATGGTCTTGGAAATGCTTTGAAAAATGTAAAATGTGATTCAGGGTGAGGAAGACTTGGTTATTGTTGCTGTTGCTATTAGCAGGGAGGGGAAGCTGCACCTTGCACTTGTTAAATGATGATATAACTTTTCTGTGTTTGTAGAACAACAAAGAGTTAAACAGAGAGTGTGAAAAACTTAAACTGGAGTTATACAAAGAAAGGTAGGATGGGGGAAGGCAGGTTGGGTCCTTAGCCCTGGAGGGTGGTGGCAAGTGGAAGGGGGCTACAGGTGGGCATGGTGAGGAGGGTAGTATAGATTTGGAAATGTTCAGAGCCAGGCTAGTCCCAGCTGTGCCACCAGTTTATTCTGTTGCCTTGGACAACTCATGTCCTCTCTGGCCTGCCACTTGTAATCTCTTGATTTCTGGGGTCCCTTCCACTGCCACAGTTGCATGGTTCTGTGCCAAGGGCAGGTGGGTTGATCACCAAAGTGATCCTTTCTGTTCTTTATTCATGCCTTTCTCCACTGTCACTGGCCATAGCAAAAACAAGACCTGAAGCAATAGAACTCAGAACTAAGAGAGAAACTTTGGGTTTTGCTCATGGAAAAGCCAGCCACACAGCATGGGATGGAGGAGTTGCACAAGAAATGAGATGACACAGCTCATGCCACTGGTGAGGGGGTGGGAGCCCTAGGGAGTCTGGGCCCCATTGAGCTGGGGCCAGGGGACCAGGGATCATCCTGGCCTTCAACCAAGAGCTGGGAACTTTGGATTTGTGTTCTGGTCCTGCTATAGAATCTCCAGAGAATGATAAAAATCCACAGAATAGTGCCCTGCCCAGACCTGTGGAATCAGAATCTTAGGAATAGGGCTTTTTTCTTAAAGCATCCTGGTTGAAATCCACCATTTTAGAGTTTATAAAGTTGGCCCTGGAGTCTATTTACTTCCCCCTGGGCCCAAGCCAACACTTTGGCTAAGTAACCACCAGGTAGGAAGGATGTTGGGTCAGAGAGCTCTTCTCTAGTTGTTTTTTCACTGAACAATACTCCATCTTTATGTAACTTCCCTCTGGAGCAACACAGGGAATATCTACTCCCTTCCAAGATAGGCCTTCAGATACTTGGAAGGAGCTGTGTGTGGGTTCCCTTGTCTTCCCTAAAATGTTTTCTGAGTTAAACAGCCCCAGTTCCTTCAGATATTTCCCATGCATTCCATCACCCTCTTGATTAAATACTTTCAACACTTAGATATTGTTTGAATTTTTCACTATATATATGATTTGTTATTAAAACTAAAATCTATGCACATGAAAATAGTAAGACCTTTTTTTCCCTTTAATTTTTTTTAAACTCAGTTCCATTAAGATACATTCACACACAATACAACCATCCATGGTGCACAACCAACCACCCAGAGCCCCACCATACAGCTGTTCATTCATCACTCCAACCCACTCCTGAAAATTCTCCCTATACCAGAAAGAATCAGAACAAGAATAAAAAATAAAAATAAAAAAGGACACTCAAATCATCCCTCCCTCATCCCACCCTACCCTTCAGTTCCCATCCCCACTTTTCCACTCACTCACCCATACACTGGACAATGGGAGCAAGATCCACAAGGGCCCCACAACCACATCACCACCCCTTGTAATCCATACCACCATACAATCATCCTCAAGAGTCAAAGCTACTGAGCTGGAGCCTGGAAGCCTCAGGTATTCACCTCTAGCCACTCCAACACACCAAAACCTAAAAAGTGCTATCCATACAGTGTGTAAGGATGTCCACCAGCATGGCCTCTTGACTCCACCTGAAATCTCTTAGCCACTGAAGCTTTATTACATTTCATCTCACATCCCCTCTTTGGTCAAGAAGATGCTCTCAATCTCATGAAGCTGGGTTCAGACTGATCCCCAGGAGGCATATCCTGTGTTGCCAGGGATATCCACACCCCCAGAAGCCAGGTCCCAGACAGGGTGGAGGGCAGCAAGATCACCTGCCAAGGTGGCTTAGTAAGAGAGAGAGGGCCACATCTGAGCAACAAAGAGGCACTCAGGGGGAGACTCTTAGGCACAATTATAAGCAGGTTTAGCATCTCCTTTGCAATAAGAAGCTTCATAGGGGCAAGCTCCAAGACAGAGGGCTCAGCATGTCAAGCTGTCATTCCCCAATGTTTGTGAGAACATCAGCAACAATCTAGGTGAGGAAGTCCAACACCTCCACATCCTCCTGCAGCTCCTCAGGGGAGCCCCAAATATATATATATATTTTCTCTGCCCAAATTACTTTGGGATGTGTTGCTATTTCACTCTAACCTATACAGACCTACCATAGCTCACTGCCTATTCAAAGTTCCATGTAATTGTGGTGTTTGAACAAACTGACTATAGAAGTTATATTGTTTAGAAAATATAGATCCTACACCAAATAAATATTCCTTCCCTTGGAATTTGAAAGTTTTAACACACAGTTTCAACCTTGAGGGTAGAGATCTTTATTGACCCTTAGTTTAGATTGATCTAGCTCAAACCCCTTTTGGGGAGGGGGGCACAGTCTGTGAAACAGCCAAGGTGCCTTAGATCTAACCTTGTTTTTCTCCATCCAGTTACCTCTCCAGCCTGGAGTCCCTGAGAGCCCCCCAGCAGTTACAGCAGGCCCTGGAGGAGCAGGCACAGCTAGAGATGCATGTTGGGGAGGTCAGGTTTACAGAGGGTGGGGTGTGGGAGGAGAACCCCAGGTGGCCAGGATCAGATGAAGCCCAGTGACAGCCCCTCCTAATTTCTAGGCCCATTCCTGCAGCTTACAGAATCATTAAGCTTCTGCAATTAGAGAGAACTAGCTATGCAGAGGCTGTGAAATAACAGAGTGCCATTTGGCAGAAGAAGGTACAGCATTTATGTGAGGAGATAAGCTCTGACCCTTCACACACACACACACACACACAGCCTCAGAGGTCACTTGATCTTTCTAGGCTTCTATTTACAGAACTATAAAATGGGAATCCTATTACTTGCTATGTTGTGTGACCAAAGGGGTTGTGTGTTTTGCTTTTTTGGAGGTGGGGGTAGAAAGGGAGATGGTAGCAAGAAGAGTATGTTAAGAAAGAGCTGGCCAAGAAGCTGGAGCAGCTGCAGGAAAAGGTGGCAGAACTTAAAGAAACAGTAACCCCTGCCCTGCTTGGAGAAAGGCTTAGAAGATGGGCACCATCCTCAGGGCAGGGGGTGGGGATGGACAGTGCTTGGAACAAGGATGAAGTTGGGTTCTAAGGGACAAGAAAGCCAGTTCCAGCCTGGGAGGACAGGTGACCCTAGAGTCCTGCAGAGCCTGGGACTATTCATTACCCTGTGCTCTCTGACTTTAGGGTGGGTAACCCTGGGCCATAGGTCATTTTCCTGGCTTGAGGCACTGAGTCCCTGGTTATAGGGAAAGAGACAGTGATAGAATGAGAGGATCTTTGGATTCAGGCCTGGATTCTCATATTGACTATGCCAGTCACTATTCATTTGACATCTCTACACATCAGTTTCCTTAACTTCGTGAGATGAGCATTTTCTCTTGGTTTCCTTGTGCTCTGATTTCCCTTGGTCCTTCCACCTCCCCTGAAAGCCAGTGGTTCAGACAATACCCCAGCCATTGAACAACAGGTGAGAACACTGAGGTGTGGAGAGGTGAAGGATCCTTTCAGCTTCCCTGCTCAACACTCTTCCTCAGTATTCCCCCCACACAAGCACCTCTTGCCTGCAGGTGGCTTTTCTGAACTCAGCCCTAGCCAGTTCTAAAAAAGAACAGACATGGCTGTGGGGGCAGCTGAAGGGAGGAAAAGGTATGCTGCATCCCCTTCTTTTGCTGGGCTAATGAAGAACTGAAGATTGTAGTGATTTAAGAACCTGACACTAGCAGGCAAAGCTCAGTGACTTGGGGCAGGGCACTCTGCCCCCACTTCTTCCCGACCACCCCTTCCCTGCCTCCTTGCCTGCCACTCCTTTTGTAGAACACATTCACTTCCCACTGCCCTGCCCTCCATCCCACCCCACGAACTGCCCCTCAGCAGCCCAGCACCCTACTGGCTGGTCCGTTCAGCAGAGACCTGGGGCACGCAGCCACTGGGCACACTGAAGGACACACATGGGCTGAGTCACAACACAGAAGCTCACCCGCACACAGAAGGCATTTGCAGCAGCTCCCTGCACACCAGCATGCTCAGAGGGCCATCCACCCTGTTCCATAAGGGGCAGGGCTTGCTTTCTTGGGGTCTGGCTGTCACTTTTCAGCCCAAGAGCCTTCCATGGCTCCCTACTGCCCACAGCACTGAGTCCCAACAAGTCAATACTCCTCTGTGGACTTTGAAGATTCCCCAAACCTTCCCTGCCCTACCCAGGGCAACCTGCTCGCATTCCTCCTTGCTCTCTCTGCATTCTCTCCTCTGCCTGGTGGCTCTCCTGAATATACTCCACGTGAAACCTTTCCATCATGCAGAAAGTTCTGTTGGGCAGTGCTGCAAAACCCATCAGCTGAGAGCCTGACATGGAGTAATGCCACCTTAGACTTTCCAGCCACAGCTGAGTCACCACATGACTGCAGCTCTTTGCATGACCCCACGTGAGGCCAACTGAAGGACCGCTGCACTGAACTTCACCCCAAATTGCTAGACTCATGAGCAAATACAATGGTTACTTTAGGCCATAATTAGGCTTTGTGACGGTTTGTGTTACGGTGCCCGTGAGTTAAAGTACGAGGCAGCTAAACAGAATTCAAAGAGCCTTTATTAGCTGACCGGCCAGCGACTGCCGCCTGTCACTCCGTGCAGGGAGTTCAGTAAGCAGCAGCTCCGACCTGAGAGTGCTTGAGACTTATATAGGCAGAAACCACATTCTGAAAATGCAAGCAAGCTACTTTGACAAAAGCAGAGTTGGTGGTTAATTGATGGGTGCTTAAGATCTTTAGCAAGGTTGAGAAGTTTTCTCAAGGCTGGTGCAATGACTAATTATTGAAACGGTTACGCTTGGCTAATGTGTACATCCACAAGTCTCACTCCCTAAAACGGCACAGTTTTACTCCCTCCTTCTCAGGGCTTAATGTTTACTTTGCAGTCATTACCGGTTGTGGGGGAAGGGGACTCTCTTGTTACAGATTTAGGGGAGGGAGCCCACTTCAGGGCCCCACTTCAGTTTGTTCTGCAGCAAAGCCTATCTGAAATCCTAAGTCTGATAGCTTCCTACCTCCCCTGGACAAGAAGTCACAGTGACCATCCAATCCTTGGGAAACTCCCAGTCTTGGTCAGGAGTTCAGCACTAGCGTCCCCACCCTGGGCTACACTGAAGCCCAAGACCCACCCCCTGCTTCAGAGGCCTAGGTGCCTGCTATTGGGCATGGGCCAGATCGTCAGGGAAAGGCTTTCATCAGAGGGCAGGAGTTGCCATGAGGACCACAATGGGAGGCACCCAGGCAGATGTGGTCAGAGGCTAAGTAGTGGGGAGAGCCAGGAAGGGCCAGGGTCTGGGCACAAGCCTCAGTGATTCTAGGCACCCACCAGAGAACTTGCAAGAGGCAGCAGAAGACCAACAGCTGGAAGGATGGCATTGCCCTGCTGGTATGAATGGGCAAACTGCTCATCTGTCACCGAGATGTCTGTGACAGCTCTTGCACCCCTCTCCCCACCTACAATCCTCTCCCCTCCACACAGCAGCTGAGCTCTTGCCCTGAGTGCTGTCCCCTGCTGGCCTCTCTATCTCACCACATTCCATGGCCCACCCGTCACACTCTGTTCCAGCTTCAGGGGCCTCCTTTCATTCTTCCAGCCCCCAAGCTCCTTTCTGCTTCAGGAGCTTTGTGCTTGCTGTTCCCACAGCCTGGAATGCCTTCCTCCCTCCATAAAATCTTCCTTTGCATTCATGTCTCAGCTTAAATATTTTCTTCCAGGGGAACTTCCCAGTTATCCCAGCAGTAGGCCAAACCCCCTTTCATCTGCTTTGTCAACAGCCTGGTCACTTGTATTCCATTCACCATCTTTGGAATTCTTTTTCCTACAGCCACCTGCACTACTCTAGAACCTTCAAGAAGGCAAAGGCCCTATCAAAACTTATTACCTGTATCCCCAAGGCCTAGCACAGTGACTGGCACCTAGTAGGCACCCAACAGACATTTGTTCCATTAATAAATGAATGGACCTCTCTCTGAAAGCTTAGTCTGCTCACCCATACAATGGGAGGTCAGTTTACCACTACCCAGTAAGGCTGTGTGTAAAGGTCAAATGACAACCACCCAGCTCTTTCTAGAAGGAAGCAGGTAAAGGAGCTAGTTTTGGAAAGTGAGTATGGAGTGGGGGTTGGGACAGACCTGTTTTGTGCAGCTCAGGTAGTAAGCACAGGGAGATGGGGCATGCATACATGTCAGCTCCTTCTCTAGGACCTGCACAAAGTGCTCCAGGCCACAGGTTGTCCAGGGCAGCCATTCTGGCTCAACTCTCAGTTGCTTGAGGGAATAAGGTGGACAATGAGCAGTTGGTGGCAGGGAGCCCCTGGGCAGTACTGGCCAAATGATGCTCCATCTGCCCACCCATGCCTTCACAAACACACCTGGCATCTTGACACCATAAACTGCCACAATGGCCATGTCCATCAGGCAGCTCAGTGTGCCCTCCACCTCAGTGGTGGACATGTTCTCTCCCTTCCAGCAGAACATGTCCCCAATGCAGTCTTGGAAGTACAGGTAGTGCAGCTCTCAATCACCAGTACATCAACTCAGGAGGGATGGTGTGTGACATAGCATGGGCCTGCCCCAGCTCCTGACTTGGAGGTTTAGGAGAGGCAGTCCTCACTGGATCCCAAGGGTTTGTTTTACCATAAGGCCTGGAACTGGGGCAGCCCTATGGAGGTGTTCTCTGAAGGGGGCTGTGAAGAGCTGGAGAGAGGTGTCCACCCACTAGTGAGGTAGGCCTGGTTCCCTTTCTTGAAGACAACCTTGGTGTGATGGTTAGGTTCATGTGTCAACTTGGCCAGGTGATAGTACCCAGCTGTCTGGTCAAGCAAACACCGGCCTAACAATTGCTGTGAGGACATTGAGACTGGTTTATTAAATCATCAGTCAATTGACTGCAGCTGTGACTGATGACTCACCAAAGGGCATGCCTTCCACAATGAGAGAATGCAATTGGCTGGATTTAATCCAATTGATCAGTTGAAGACTTATAAGCAAGACAGATAGAGGACCTTCACTTCTTCTTCAGCTGCCCAGTGAAGCATTTCCTGAGAAGTTCATTGAAGATCCCAGTTCACTTCCTGAGGAGTTCATCAAAGTTGCCAGTTCATTTCCTGAGGAGTTCATTGGACATCTTCCTTGAAGTTGACATTTTGCTGACTGCTCTACAGAATTTGGACTCATGCATACCCACAGTTGCATGAGTCACTTTTACAATTTGATAGTCAGAGACTACTCTCATTGATTCTGTTTCCCTAGAGAATCCTAACTAATACAACTTGGTACCGGGAGTGGTTCTTGAGAAACAGAATCTTAAAATGGGCTTTTACAATTTGTTTTCTACTCTGATTAGATTCAGAGGCACTAATGACTCTAATTCCAATAATCAAGAGGGCACTGACAGTCCATGGCATCAGTTGGCAAAGGAAATACACAAAATAGCACTGTTTGATTCTCCTTATCATACTCTAGTATGAAGCAAGGCTTTGGGTGACAGTGTTTTTGATACCTTCACAGAGTTTTGCAGAATTAAGAGGTGTAATGATGTTGGTTGGCTGCTCTTAGATACTTTGGATAAAGTTGTAAGAGAAAGGGATGAGCTAAAGGCTTCAAATTCAAAACTTAGACACCGTATGACAGACATAAAGTTTCTATGTGTGCCCTGAAAGAAAATATTTCCTGTGCCTGCAGACTGGAAGTTTCTGAAAACCAGATGCAGACTCTCATTGTGTGAGTAGCAGATTTACAAAGTAAACTAAAATCTCAACCTCTCAGGGTATCTGCTGTTAAAGTAAAGGCATTGATTGGAAAAGAATGGGATCCGGAAACTTGGGATGAGGACATATGGATTGATAATAATGGCAGTGAGGATATTGGAACCCTGGATTCTGCTGAGTCATTGTTAGATTTACCTGTAGAGGGCTGTCCAGAGGAAATGGCTTCCCCACCTCCAGTCTGCCCTAAGGAGCCTGCCACCCAACTCCCACCTAAGGAGATTAACCCTTCAGTGCCTGCTAATCCTGTAATCACCTCCCCTGAGGAAGCAGCCCTCACTCTTTTGTCTGGAGAGATTAATCCTGTTTTAAGAGATGAAAATGCAACAGAATGTTCTGAGGTAAATGGCTTGAGGGATAATTCTAACTCTTTTCATGACCCACCCCCACCACCAGTTTTTGCTTCAAAACCTATAACTAGGCTAAAGTCCCAACAAGCCCCAAAGGGTGAGATACAAAGTATGACCCATGAAGAGGTACACTATACTCCAAAGGAACTGTATGAGTTTTCCAACTTATACAGGCAGAAACCAGGGGAATATGTGTGGGAATGGATATTAAGGGTGTGGGATAATGGTGGAAGGAATATAAGTTTGGATCAGGCTGAATTTACTGATATGGGTCCACTAAGCAGAGATTCTGCATTCAATGTTGTAGCTCGAGGGGTTAGAAAGGGTGTTAACAGTTTGTTTGGGTGGCTGGCTGAAACATGGATCAAAAGGTGGCTGGCATTACCAGAGGCTGAAATGCCAGAACTGCCCTGGTACAATGTGGAGGAGAGGATTCAAAGGCTTAGAGAGATTGGAATGTTAGAGTGGATTTATCATGGAAGATCTGCTCACACTCCCCTGGAATGTTCAGAGGACACACCTTTTACCAGGACTGTAAGGAATAAATTTGTGAGACTAGCTCCATCATCCCTGAAGAGCTCTGTAGTCACCCTTCTCTGTAGGTCAGATATTACTATAGGAACTGCTGTCACTGAGCTGGAATCCTTAAACACAATGGGGATAATTGGGTTCCGAGTCAGTAGAAGCCAAGTGGCTACAGTTAATTGCCACAGACAAGGTGGGCATGGCTACCATAATTGAAAACAGGCTCAAAGCAGCAATCAAAATAATATGACTCACAGAGACTTATGGCTAGTGGATCGTGGAGTACCAAGTAGTAAAATAGATGGGCAATCAACTAAATTCTTGTTTGAACTATATAGGCAGAAGAATTCTAGGTCACATGAACAAAAGTCTCCCTTGAATTACAAAAACAGAGAATCACAGTCCCTTAATCAATTCCCAGACTTGAGACAGTTTACAGATCCAGAGCCCCTTGAATGAAGGGAAGGCCAGGTACCCTTGGAGAAGGACCCTGTTACACTGCCAAAAATTTATATTGTTAATCTTCCTCCCAGCCTTCCCCAGGGGGACCTGTGGCTTTTTACCAGGGTGACTGTGCATTGGGGGAAAGGAAACGATGAGATATCTCATGGATTATTAGACACTGGTTCAGAAGCAACATTAATTCCAGGAGATCGAAAACATCACTCTGGTCCACCAGTCAGAGTTGGAGCTTCAGGAGGTCAGGTGATTAATGGAGTTTTAGCTCAGGTCCATCTCACAGTGGGTCCAGTGTGTCCCCAGACCCATTCTGTGGTTATTTCCCCAGTGCCAGAATGCATAATTGGAATAGACATACTCAGCAACTGGCAGAATCCTCACATTGGTTCCCTGACTCCTGGAGTGAGGGCTATTATGGTGGGAAAGGCCAAGTGGAAGCCACTAGAACTGCCCCTGTCTAGCAAAATAGTGAATCAGAAGCAATACCACATTCCTGGAGGGACTGCAGAGATTAATGCCACTCTTAAGGACTTGAAGGATGCAGGGGTGGTGATTCCCACCATATCCCCATTCAACTCTCCTATTTGGCCTATGCAGAAAATAGATGGGTCTTGGAGGATGACTGTAGATTATCATAAGCTTAACCAGGTGGTGACTCCAATTGCAGCTGCTGTTGCAGAGGTGGCATCATTGCTTGAGCAAATCAACACATCCCCTGGTACCTGGTATGCAGCTATTGATCTGGTATGCCTGTTTGAATGTATTGTGTTCCCCAAATGCCATTATCTTTGATGTAGTCTTGTGGGGCAGACGTTTTGGTGCTGATTAGATTTGCTTGGAATTTGCCCCACCCAGCTGTGGGTGATGACTCTGATGAGATATTCCCATGGAGGCATGGCCCAACCCATTCAGGGTGGGACTTGATCAGTGGAGCCATATAAATGACCTGACTCAAAGAAGAGGAACTCAGTGCAGCTGTGAGTGACGTTTTGAAGAGGAGCAAGCTTCCTACAGAGGAATGTTCTGGGAGAAAGCCATTTTGAAACCAGAACTTTGGAGCAGATGCCAGCCACATGCCTTCCCAGCTAACAGAGGTTTTCCAGATGCCATTGGCCATCCTCCAGTGAAGGTACCTGACTCCTGATGTGTTACCTTGGACACTTTATGTCCTTAAGACTGTAACTGTGTAGCCAAATAAACCCCCTTTTTATAAAAGCCAATCCGTCTCTGGTGTTTTGCATTCTGTAGCATCAGCAAACTAGAACATCTGGCAAATGCTTTTTTTCTCAATTACTGTCAGTAAGGACCACCAGAAACAGTTTGCATTCATCTGGCAAGTCCAGCAGTTTACATTCACTGTGCTACCTCAGGGTTATATCAACTCTCCAGCCCTACGTTATAATATTGTCTGCAGGGATCTTGATCATTTCTCCCTCCCACAAGACATCACACTGGTCCATTATATTGATGATCTCATGTTGATTGGACCTAGTGAGCAAGAAGTAGCAACTACTCTACATTTGTTGGTAAGGTATTTGCATTGCAGAGGATGGGAGATAAATCCAACAAAAATACAGGGGCCTTCCAACTCAGTAAAATTTCTAGGTGTCCAGTGGTATGGCGCCTGTTGAGATAATCCTTCTAAGGTGAAGGATAAGCTGTTGCATCTGGCCTCTCCTATGGCCAAAAGAGAGGCACAATGCTTAGTTGGCCTCTTTGGGTTTTGAGACAACTTATTCCTCACTTAGGTGTGCTACTCTAGCCCATTTACCAAGTGACCAGAAAAGCTTCTAGTTGTGAGCGGGGACTGGAACAAGATGAGGCTCTGTGACAGGTCCAGGCTGTTATGCAAGCTGCTCTGCCACTTGGACCATATGATCCAGCTGACCCAATGGTGCTGGAAGTGTCAGTGGCAAATAGAGATGCTGTCTGGAGCTGTTGGCAGGCTTCTATAGGAGAATCACAATGCAGTCCCTTAGGATTTTGGAGTAAAGCTTTACCATCCTCTGCAGATAACTACTCTCCATTTAAGAAATAGCTGTTGGCCTGCTACTGGGCCTTAGTAGAGACAGAATGCTTAACCATGGGCCACCAAGTTACCATGAGACCTGAGTTACCTATCATGAGCTGAGTATTGTCTGACCCACCAAGCCATAAAGTTGGGTGTGCACAGCAGCACTCCATCAAAAAATGGACATGGTATATAGGAGATAGAGCTCGAGTGGGTCCTGAAGGTACAAGTAAGTTACATGAGGAAGTGGCCCAAATGCCCATGGCCCCCACTCCTTCCACCTTACCTTCTCTTTCCCAGCCCAAAGCTATGGCATCTTGGGGAGTTCCTTACAGTCAGTTGACTGAGGAAGAGAAAACTTGGGCCTGGTTTACAGATGGTTCTGCACGATATGCAGGCACCACCCAAAAGAGACAGCTGCAGTACTGCAGCCCCTTTCTGGGATGTCCCTGAAGGACAGTGGTGAGGGGAAATCCTCCCAGTGGGCAGAACTTTGAGCAGTGCACCTGGTTGTTTGCTTTGCTTGGAAGGAGAACTGGCCAGAGGTGTGTTTGTATACTGATTCCTGGGCTGTTGTTAATGGTTTGGCTGGATGGTCAGGGACTTGGAAGGAACATGATTGGAAGATTGGTGACAAAGAAGTCTGGGGAAGGGGTATGTGGATAGACCTTTCTGCGTGGGCAAACATAAAGATATTTGTGTCCCATGTGAATGCTCACCAGAGGGTGACTTCAGCAGAAGAAGATTTTAATAACCAAGTGGATAAAATGACCTGTTTGGTGGATACCAATCAGCCTCTTTCCCCAGGAACTCCTGTTATTGCCCAATGGACTCATGAACAAAGTGGTCATGGTTGTAGGGATGGAGGTTATGAATGGGCTCAGCAACATGGACTTCCACTCACCAAGGCTGACCTGGCCACAGCCACTGCTGAGTGTCCAATCTGCCAGCAGCAGAGACCCACACTCAGTCCCCAATACAGCACCATTCCCCAAGGTGATCAGCCTGCTACCTGGTTGCAGGTTGATTACATTGGACCACTTCCATCCAGATATGAGTTTGCCTTCCCTGCATGACATGCTTCTGCCAAAACTACCATCAATGGACTTCAGAATGCCTTATCCACCATCATGGTATTCCACACAGCATTGCTTCAGACCAAGGAACCCACTTCACAGCAAATGAAGTGAGGGAATGGGCACATGCTCATGGAATTCTGTGGTCTTACCATGTTCCCCATCATCCAGAGGCAGCTGGGTTGATAGAACAGTGGAATGGTCCATTGAAGACTCAATTATGGCACCAACTAGGTGGCAATATCTTGCAGGGTTGGGGCAGTGTTCTCCAAGAGGCTGTGTATGCTCTGAATCAGCGCCCACTCTATGGTGCTGTTTCTCCCATAGCCAGGATTCATGGGTCCAGGAATCAAGGGGTGGAAACAGGAGTGGCACCACTCACTACCACTCCTAGTGATCCACTAGGTCAATTTTTGCTTCCTGTCCCTGCAAGTTTAAGCTCTGCTGGTCTACAGGTCTTGGTTCCAAAAGGAGGAGTGCTTCCTCCAGGAAACACAACAATAATCCCATTGAAAGGAGGAGTGCTTCCTCCAGGAAACACAATAATCCCATTGAACTGGAAGTTAAGACTGCCACCTGGCCACTCTGGGCTTCTTATGCCTCTGAATCAACAGGCAAGGAAGGGGATTACTGTATTGGCTGGGGTGATTGATCCTGACTATCAAGGGGAAATAGCACTGAAACAACACAATAGAAGTAAAGAAGAGTTTTCCTGGAATACAGGAGATCTCGTAGGGCATCTCTTATTACTACCATGTCCTGTGATTAAAGTCAATGGAAAACTGCAACAACCCAATCCAGGCAGGACTACCAATGGCCAAGAAACTTCAGGAATGAAGGTTTGGGTCACCCCATCAGGCAAAGGACCATGGCCAGCTGAAGTGCTTGCTAAGGGTAAAGGGAACATGGAATGGGTAGTGGAAGAGGGTAGTGATAAATACGAACTAAGGCCACATGACCAGTTACGGAAATGAGGACTAGGATGACATGAATATTTCCTCCTCATTTTGTTATGATTATGTTTGTATTTGTCTGTAAAGCAAATATCTTTGCTTTCTTCTCTGTCTTATCCCCTTATCATATGGCATAACCCATACTGTTCATTTCGCTGTATTTAAGCTAAAGGAAATCAATTTTAAGAGCTAATGTCACCCAAGGACTTGCACCCCATTCTGGAGAGATTTAGTGCATTTCCAGATGGCTGCTGCACAGCAGAGTATTGTTAGGCAAAATATATCTCTGTTATTGTTATCTACTTAGAGATAAAGTATGGTTTTAGGTGATGTGTATAACTGCCAAGTTGACAAGGGGTGGACTGTGATGGTTAGATTCATGTGTCAACTTGGCCAGGTGATAGTACTCAGCTGCCTGGTCAAGCAAACACTGGCCTAACAATTGCTGTGAGGACATTTGAGGCTGGTTTATTAAATCATCAGTCAATTGACTGCAGCTGTGACTGGTGACTCACCAAAGGGCGTACCTTCCACAATGAGAGAATGCAATTGGCTGGATTTAATCCAATTAATCAGTTGAAGACTTATAAGCAAGACAGATAGAGGAGCTTCACTTCTTCTTCAGCTGCCCAGTGAAGCATTTCCTGAGGAGTTCATCAAAGTTGCTTGTTCATCTCCTGAGGAGTTCATCGAACACGTTAGTCTAAGATCTCAGTTCACTTCCTGAGGAGTTCATCGAAGTTGCCAGTTTGTTTCCCAAGGAGTTCATCGGACATCTTCCTTGAAGTTGACATTTTGCTGACTGCCCTACAGAATTTGGACTTGTGCATACCCACATTTGCGTGAGTCACTTTTACAATTTGATAGTCAGAGACACCTCTCATTGATTCTGTTTCCCTAGAGAACCCTAATACACTTGGTGATCTTGTTAGTGCCTTGGTTGAGGTAACCATCAAAGCAGCACAGGGTGTCCTGCGGGATGATGTGGCCCACTAGCTGGCCTGGCTCATCTGGGGCCAGGGAAGGCAGAGTCAGATTTGGAAGCATCCCCAGGTTGTCTCTTCCACCTGTTCATTCCACCCCTGAACACACCCTGTGTCCTGATCTAACTTCTTTTCACACTGTTTCCCAGGTAAATTCCCCATTTCTCCCCCTAGCCCGGGAGCTCCCTCAGGTCAGGGAGCTTATCTTGGCATCTCTGGCACAGGAAGGATCTCAGTAATGTCTGTTTACTGCATGGATGGGAAGATGAACAAATAAACAATGGGTGGCCAAGCTCTATGTGGACAGTCTGACCAAAGCTAGTGCTTACCGACTCTGTGCCTGGAGGAGCTTTACACTATCACAGTTAATCCTCAGGTCAGCCTGATGGAGTGGGTGCTTTCATTCCCATTTGCCGATGAGGAAACTCAGGCAGAAAGGCTGAATAACTTGTCCATGTCCCAGAGCCAAGTGGCTGAGCCAGGATCAAACCCAGGCAGCCTGGACAGAGTCTTCTAAAATCAACATGAAAATGAAAGAATAGACTGATGAGTGGATGGAGTGGTGAAGGAATGAATGGATAGATGGAAGAAATGAGAGAGCTTGAAGAACTAAGAGAAGAACTGACTGGAGAGAGGAGCTAAGATGGCGGCATAGAGAGGAGTGGAAGCCAGTTAGTCCCCCTGGAACAATTCATAAACTACTGAAAAACTAGTAAATAACCTGGAATAACTGTGGGGAGACAAATTTGACTGTCCACTCATCATACACCAACCTGAATTGGGAGGAATGCCCAAGATTGCAGCATAAAATCTGTAAGTAAAAACTGCAGACCCATGCTGAGAGCCGAGAGCCCCTCCCTCATGGAAGCCTCACGGTGCTAGAGAGCAGCACTCTCTGAACAAGCTAGTGTACCTCAGCCCAGCTCCAACTGGGGTTTTAATGTTAACTGCTCAATACAGACTGCAAATCCCCAACAAGCAGACAGAGGCTTTTGGTGACAACTGACTTGGGAGAGTCAGGGGACAAATCTGTCTCAGGGTGGGGAGCCCAGAGGATCAGGTGCTATCTCTGGCCGATGGGTGAATCTGGGAGCTTTCTGTCCCTTTCTCTCTCTCTCAACCTGGAAAGCTCAGAGAAGAAAGCCTCAGCAGTTTTCAGCTCACAGCTCTTCACAGTAGAGAAAACCTCAGCCATTTTAAAATCTCAGCACTCTGAGTTAGAGAAACAAAGAATCTATTTATATGCAAATGACCCCTCTGGAGGGGGCACAGCTTCCCAAGAGGAAAGGGAGGGGCCCAGCTCTACTGCCTGCCTTGCAAAAACCAGACCCCAAAGCCTGGGGGAGGAGAGCCACAGGCCACACCCCCTTACACCAGCCCTGACAGGCTGACAGGCACACCTGCTGGGCAGAAAAACACAGGGTCTGTCAATCCTCTATGAAAAACCATCAAGGAAACTGGACACTGAATATTTCCTCCTTCTGTGACCTAAGCCTGTTCTCTGGGAAAACCTGATTGGGGAGGCCTAGGAGGTCAGATGCCTAGACAACAAAAAACTACAACCTACACTAGGAAAAACAAAGTTATGGCCCAGTCAAAGGAACAAACGTACCCTTCAACTGAGACACAAGAATTTAAACAACTAATGCTAAATCAATTAAAAAAGCTTAGAGAAGATATGGCAAAGGAGATAAAGGCTATAAATAAAACACTGGGCATACATAAGGCAGAACTTGAAAGCTCAAAAAAAACCAACCAGCAGAATCTATGGAAATGAAAGGCACAACACAAGAGATGAGAGACACAGTGGAAACATACAACAGCAGATCTCAAGAGGCAGAAGAAAACACTCAGGAACTGGAGAACAAAACATCTGAAAGCCTACATGCAAAGGAACAGATGAAGAAAAGAATGAAAAAATATGAGCAATGTCTCTGGGAACTTAAGGGTGAAATGAAATACAAGAATGTACATTATCATTGATGTCTCAGAAGGAGAAGAGAAGGGAAAAGGGGCAGAAGAAATAATAGAGGAAATAATCAATGAAAATTTCCCACCTCTTATGAAAGACATAAAATTATGGATCCAAGAAGAGCAACGTACTCCAAACAGAATAGATCTGAATAGGCCTACGCCAAGACACTTCATAATCAGATTATCAAACATCAAAGACAAAGAGAGAATCCTGAAAGCAGCAAGAGAAAAGTGATCCATCACATACAAAGGAAGCTTAATAAGACTATGTGTGGACATCTCAGCAGAAACCATGGAGGCAAGAAGGAAGTGGTGTGATACATTGAAGATACTGAAAGAGAAAAACCACAAACCAAGAATCCTATATCCAGCAAAACTGTCCTTCAAATATGAGGGAGAGCTCAAAATATTTTCCAACAAGCAGACAATGAGAGACTTTGTGAACAAGACACCCACCCTACAGGAAATACTAAAGGGAGCACTACAGAATGATAGAAGACAGGAGTGAGGTTTGGAACACAGTTTTTTTTTTTTGGGAGATGGTAGCACAGCAAGGTATGTACACTGAACAAAGATAACTATGAATATGGTTGAGAGAGGAGGGTTGGGAGCATGTGGGACACCAGAAGAAAGGAGGAAAGATAAAGACTGGGACTGTGCAACTTGGTGAAATCTAGCACGTTCAACAGTTGTGATAAAATGTACAAATACATTCTTTCATGAGGGAGAACAAACAAATGTCAACCTTCCAAGATGTTAAAAATGAGGAAGCATTGGGGGAGAGATGCAATCAATGTAAACTAGAGACTGTAAGTAACAGAATCGTTGTATTATGCTCCCTTTAATGTAACAAAGGTGATATACCAAGGTAAATGCAGATAAGAGGGGGGATAGGGGAGAGTTGTGAGACACTTGATATTGGTGGTGTTGTCTGACTCTTTTTTCTACTTTGATTTAAGGTTATCTTTCCTTTTGCTGCTTCCTAGCTGTCATTTTTTTTTCCTTCCTCTTTCTTTCTTCTTTTTCTTTTGCCTCTCTACCTTCTTTTACTCTCCCTCCAGCCTTGTGGAAGAAATGTAGATGCCCTTCTATAGATAGTGGTGAAGGTGGTGAACACATAAATATGTGACTATACAGGGAACCATCAATTGTTTACTTAGATTGGAATGTATGGCACGTGAACAAAACCATCTTAAAAAAAAAAAATGGGCTGATGATGAAAACTTGAGGGCAATATACTGAGTGAAATAAGCCAGACACATAAGGACAAATACTGCAGGGTCTTACTGACAGGAACTAATTATAATATGTAAACTCATAGACATGAAATATAAGGTACCAAGATATAGAATGAGGCTAAAGAATGGGTAGTGGTTGCTTAGTACGGGCAGAATGTTCAACTAGGATGAACTTAAATGTTTGGAAATGAACAGAGGTGATGGTAGCAAGATGTGAGAATAACTAACAGCTCCGAATGGTGTGTGAATGAGGTAGAAAGGGGAAGCTCAGAGTCACATATGTCACCAGAAGGAAAGTTGGAGGTCAAAAGACAGGAATGTATAAAACTGAATCCTGTGGTGGGCAATGTCCATGATTAACTGTACAAATATTAGACATCTCTTTCATGAACCAAAACAAATGTATGACACTATAACTAGAAGTTAATAATAGAGAGGCACATATGGAAAAAATATATACCTATGTACTATGCCAATATTATGAGTCAACAATGGACAGGGGTTGGTTAGGGATATGGGAGGATTTGAGTTTCCTTTTCCCTCATTTTGCTTTTTTTTCTTCTTTCACTCTATTTCTTGTCTGGAGTAATGAAAAGTTTCTAAAAATTGAACAAAAATTAAGTGTGATGATGGATGCACAGCTGTATGAGGGTACTGGAGGCAACTGATTGCCCACTTTGGATCTTTGGATAATTGTATGGTATGTGAACAATCTCAATAAAAATTAAAAACTAAAAAAAAAAAGAGAGAAGAATGGACTGTTGGCCACTGGTCAGAATAGGGCTCCACACCCACCTGTACCTGTGCTCTCTCCTGGAACAACCCCCAACTCCAGCCCCTCGCAGACATGGTTGGCAGGGAACGCAGACATCACAGGGCCCCCATATCAGCTCCGCAGTGTCCTCATTGACATGCCCCAGCTGGATGCGGTACACGAAGGTCAGGATGCAGCTGTTGAAGCCACAGGCCCCAACCTGTGAAAACCAAGACCTGTGCCCGGGTGCTCCCACCATGGGCCAAAACCCAGATGATGAGGAGGTATCCAGCATCCTTGGAACTCTGCCCTCTATGCCCCCCAGGGTCTTCTGGTCCATCCCCACAATGGTTCCACCCTTTCCCCAACCTGGGCCAGAGCTAACTGTCAAAGTTTCCCAGGCTGCATTTGCATTCAGTGGCCCCATAGAACTCAGACACCTGGCAGATGTGGAAGCAGCCGGAAAAGTTGGTCTGGATAGACTGCCAGAGGCCACTGCCTAGGGCCATGCACACTTGCTGCCGTTTTTCTGCTTCCTAGGGTGGCTGGTTCAGGAGGTAGCAGCACAGCTTGCTGATGTACTGTACAATCTGGGGGTAGACGTGGCATGATTCTAGGCCCCTAAGGTTGCTCTCACTTCACAACCTCCCAAAGCCCTAAGTCCCTGCCCCTACTAATGTGTCTTCCCAGGCCCTGGCTGTGTGATCCTTTCCTGCATTGAGCCTCAGTCTCCCCATTTGAACAATGGAAATGTTGCTCTAAATTACTGGCCACCTCAGCTCAAAGAAAGGTGTCCCTGAACTGGGGTTGGTGGGAAGGTATCAAGAGAACAGGGATGGTTCATTCCTTTCTCTTTTCACTTACTGTGTACTTGTACTTGATACAGTCATCCCAGAACTGGGAGGCCAAGAACTTCCTCCAAATCACCACTATCATGCCATGAAGTAGGCACTGCCCAATTCCCACAATGTTTCCTGAAGGCAGAGGAGTGGAATCTGGAGGTCAGGGAGATGGGAGACCCTTCTCTCCAGAGCCTCCTCTCATCTAGGCCAGCCTCCTGACAGGCCCACTTCCACTTCTGTCTCCCTTTCTTCCTGCTCCTCCTACACAAACTGATCTCTGCCTGGCTGAGACACCTATGAGATCAAGTGCACACACTTCAGACTGGCCTCCAGGGTGGCCCTGAGTGTCCTGTACTGGTGTAACACTGCCACTCAGCAGGGAGGACTGAATTCACACCTCTCCTGGCATCTGTCTGGCTCAGGTGTGCCTCCTCCAGGAAACCTTCCTGGGTTTCCCTTAACTGGGCTCTCCCCTATGCCAAGCTTGCTCCCTGCCCCTCCTCCACACTCATCATGCCATTTCTTATATTAAGTAGGTTCCCATCATTCATTCTGCTCCAAACACACACCAACTCTTAAGCATCTTGAGGGTAGGAACTATATTTATTCACTCCATCTCCTCCTAAGCACCTAAAACCAAGCAGCAATGCCATGTACACGTGTGGAAATGAGATGAACTATCAGGCCTGCCCAGGTGCCCTGTGGAATGCAGCTACCACACAGCCTGAGGCTGGTGTGATCACCCTCACTTCATAGATGGGAGACGACTAAGGTGGAGTCAATGGCAATGTCTGCATTTGAAACCAGATTCAACTCCAAAGCTCATGTGTTTCCACCACCACAAAAAAAGAGCCTGAAAAGGGGGATGTAGTTCCTGAGGACTGGGGAGGGGGGGCCAGGCCTAGGTTTACCTGCTGAGCGACAGAGGGGAAGGCAGTCGTAAACAATGTCATCTGGCCGCATGCGCAATCCGTGGTACACCAGGGCAGCCACGTGGTAATACCTAGGAGGGGAGAGGGTGAAGGACTCCCAAGGCCCTGGAGAGGCAGGAGAGGCTCCCAGGCCCTGCACACCCTCCAGGCACCTGTCCCTTACCCCGTGGTGCCTGACATGTAGATATAAGAGCTTATCTGAGAGAAAGCAGACATGAGTGGCTGTGAGAGGGGGCACAGCAACCCCAGTTTGGCACAGGGCTGGACAAAGAGTCAGACAGACGGACACCTGCATCTGAACCTCCTTTAGTGCCTGTTCCCATTACACCTCTTCTGGAAAGCCTTCTCTGATGACCCCAGACACTGCTCTCTGCTCTAAGTACCTGCATTTATTCCTTCAACAAACATTGCCCGAGCCAAGCCTGGGGATATAAGAGGGACTAAGATGGGCATAGTCTCGGCCCTAGAGGAGGTCACAGCCTAATGGGACAGTCAGATGAGTGCACAGGCAATTCCAGTACCAGGCACAAAGTGCTGGGATGAGGGTGGGAAGCACAGGACCTGTCAACACACAGCAGAGGCACCTGACCCAGGCTTGAGGGGAGGTGGGAGCCCGAGGGTGGGCTTCCTGAAGGAGGTGATGCCCATGCCAAGCCTTAAGAGTGTGGGTAGGCATTATGCAGGAAGTGGGGTGTTCCAGGTGGAGGAAGAGACTGGGCAGCTTCTACACCAGTGACCACTTATGTACCCCACACTTCACGCCTGAGCAAGGACCGTCACATTATCATTCCTGAATGAGGTTCAGTCCCACCACACCTGAGGTTCCTGAGGTCGGGAATTCTGTGGGATGACTCTGCATATTAAATAGCAACCATCTCATGCTCTCTGAATGCCTGCCATACGCCAGCCCTAGGCTGGGCACCATGAGGGTACCAGGGTGAATCAGCCAGTCTCTGCCCTCAGGCAACTGACAAAAGCACCAAGGAGACAGGACATGCATGCAAGGGAGCTTAAATAAGAATGACTACGAGCAGTTACTCAGCACTTCTTGCCACACTCTATCATCAGGGCTTTACCCACTGTATCTTTTCGATCCTCAGAGCCATCCTATAAACTAGGTGCTTTTACTGTCCCCAGTTTTATGGCAGAGGGAATACAAGGTCAGGTTCTCAGAGTTACTGAAGGTAAGAGGTAGAGCTGGGATATGAACACAGATCTAGTTTGACAGCTCAAGCTCTGAGCCACCAGTCAATGCAGCAAGCTGAGCAGTTTCACAAGGAAAGTGTGAGAGCCAAAGGGGCAAGGCAGGCTGGAGTGTAGAGGGAGAGAGGTGCAGCTCAGGAAGGCTGCCTGGAGGAGGTGGAGGGGAAGGCAGGCAGCCCAGTGCAGGGAGAACAAGGCGGAGACCCAGCAATGTCTTACACTGAAAAGGGGCTTGATGACTATTGAACGTCTTGCCTCTAACCCCCTCCCCCAGCCAAAATTCGGACACAGCAGCTTCCTGGGGTCCACATGATCCTGCTCAAGTCAGGCATCAAGGATGGCTCATTCAACAAATCAAAGAACTGGACTTCGTGTGCTGGGCACTTTCACACATTAGCCCATTAACCCTTCAGTGACCCCTGGAGTGTCCCACAGAAGTATCCACATCTTCTGGCCCCAAGGTCAGTGCTCTGTTTTCAGCCCATCTTGGGACCCTTCTGTGGGGGTGAGGAACCCACCTGTGATGCCCTTCTCAGGGGGACTGGGCAGGTGCTGGGGGCATCTTCCACTAGGGGTCCAGGTGCTCTGTGCCAGTGGGCACTGCCCTGGGCTCCCAGGGGCCGGAGCAGAAGAGGCTCAGTGAGGGACCCAGGCCGGCAGGGATCTCACAGACAGCTGTAGGGGAGACAGGGCAGGTCAGCAGCTAGTCCAGGAAACCCCCTGTCCCAGGATCTCTGCTCATGTCAGTGTCAGCTGTGTTGTCAGGGGAGACTGACTGGGCCACCCTCAGAGATGGTAAAGCCCCTGGGACTTCTTACCAAGGAAGAAGCTGATTAGAGCAATATTCTCATTAACAGCTGGCTCTCATCACAGCAGGTTCTTTACATGCCTTCTCCTGCTGACACGACCCTATAAAGTAGGTACCAGTAACTGCCAGTTTTTCACATGAGGAACTGGAGGCTGTGAGAATAGGAGGGTCTTTCTCACAACTAAATGTGCTGAACCTCGGATCCAATGCGAGTTCTGTCTCACACCAAGGTTTGAGCACTTCACCACTGTCCTACACTACTCCTTGGGGGTCTAATTAAAAGGGAGAAGTTGGGGGACAGAGTCCAGTAATCTCGAGCCCCTTCAGAGAGTGGGAAACTTCTCTCGGGCTCCCCTGGGTCCTGCACAGACACCCAGATAATCCTGTGCCCTGGTCATGGGCCGGTCCTGGCCTGCTCAGCCCCCCTTCCTCTGGCTTCCTCATGTTTGTCCAAACCTCTCCCCTCTCCCCACTAAATCTTCCCCTTTCTGCATCTTAATAACCTTCCCTGTCCATTATCCTACCACCACAGCAGTGTCGGGAGAAAGAACACAGACACTGATCAAGCCCAAGATCAAACCTGAGTTCCTCCACTCACCAGCTGTGTGACCTTGGTGAGTTCCTCAAACTCCTCTGAATCTCAGTCTCCTCATCCGTAAAACCTATATGACACTCCTTACCTTACCCTATCTTTGTGAAGATTAAGCTACTGCTTCTAAAGTACCAAGCTCAGTGCACTGTCAGTGCTCAATGTAGTAGCAAATAAAACACAAGCTCTGAAGACAGCAGGGAATAGATTTGTGTTCCCATTTTACAGATGAGGCAAACGAGGCCTAATGAGTCTCATTTTATCAGGGTGTTTAACCAACATCACACAATGTGCTTAGCCCTTCAGGTGAAGTACCTTCCTGAAAACTTTTTGAGGGAGATTCTATAAATGAGGAAATGGAGGCTCAGAGAACCCAGGTCTCTTACTAGGATCTCCAGCTTACAAGTGGCAGAGCCCAGCTGGTCTGACTCTTGGGCTCATGCCCTTGACCACCGAGCCACACAGCCTCTGCCACCCAGGGGTGGGTGGGCTGCACAAGGTCCTAAGGGACACCCTACCACCACTGGTCACTCCCTGGGGCTCACTGAGGGCCATCTCACTGCCAAAGATGAGGGCCTGTGCCCTGAAGGTGGTCAGGCAGTGGCACAGGGTGTCCAGCTGGAGGCTGGGTGTAGACAAGTGCTGCCTCCTCACCCAGCTTGGCCATGCCCAGCCACAGGCTCACAAACTCATTGCAGTTCTCCATGAAGACGGCAGCCACATCTCAGGAGGCCAGGCTCTGGGCATGCAGGAATTTGGCCATGCTGTTCGAATAGCCATCCCACTGGCAAAAGGTCCAGTGTGTCTGTGCCCTGGAAGATCAGGGCTGTCTTGTCAGGACAACACTGAACTGTCAAAGCAAACAAAACGGGCACTGGCCACTGCTCCTGCAGGTACTGCTGCACTTTTGCCTTCACCTTCAGGAGCACCAGGCCACCACTGTGCGGAAGCAAAGGAGCCATGACTGCTGGGGGGTGGGGGTGGGGGCTAATACTCCAGCCAGCCCAGGGTGTGCCACTTCTGAGCACCATCTGCCTGCCAGGTACTGTGTAAGCCCCACAACATGCATCATCTCACTGATTCTTCACAATAATGCTCAGAGACTGGCGTGATTATTCTCTCGTATAGAGGAGGATACTGAGGCTCCAGTGGGACAATGGCTTGTCCAGGTCTTCCTGGATGGGATATGGCCAAGCCAGGATATGAACACCAAGCCTCTCTGGCTCCAGAGCTCAACTTCTACCCTCTAAGCTCTGCTCTGAGCTCGAGGCTGTCAGGAGATTGCAGGGCTCTTCAGGTCCCCAAGTTGAAGTTCAAACTCCTCATTTGGGGCCCCTCAGAGCCCCTGAATTGAACTTGCCCTCCCCACTCATTACCATAGTAGATAAAGGATGAGTTTGCCAAGGGAGGGACTCTGTCTTGTTCACTGTCTCCTCCCCTGTATCCTGCTCAGTGCCAAGCACAGAGCAAGTTCAGTGTTTGTGGAGCCACATGGCAACATCCCCCTTCCCTGCACCCCTGACTCACCTTCTGACCCCCAGAACTGTCACAGCTCTCAGACCTCGCTGCCTTTGCTGATGCTGTTCCCTCTGGTTGGAACACCCTCTTCCCACTCCCTTGGAGGTGCAATTCAAGTACAATTACTTTTCCTCCAAGAGGCTTCTCTGAGTCCCCAAGCCCGTGACCTGAGGCTGTCTCTCCTTGCTCCACACTCCCTCAGCTCAGTGCCATGGTCACTCAACATCTCATTTTGTAATCAACTCAGATGGACAAATGCTCAGCCACCTATTCTAGGTACGGGTCACTGCTGGACACAGGGACACAGTGGAGCAAGCCCACTAGGGCCTCTGTCCACAAGGTACTGACAGTTTAGGGGTTTACTGTGTACCCTTATCTCCCTGACCAGTCTGAGCCTGGCCCAGGAGTGGACCTGCCTTGTTCCCACTGGGCCCCAGAGCCCAGCCCAGCATCTGGCACAGAGGAGGTGAGAGCAGGTATTTTCGGTACAGGATGCCCCTGTGGACCATGTCTGACTTTCCTGGGGGAGCAGGTTCTCCAAGACATCTGACTCAGGGCCCTGCTTTAGGACCGTCAGTGCCCCTCATGCCCTCCCTGACTCATGCCAACCTGAGGGCAAGGCCTTTCTCAGAGGATACTTCTTCAACCTCTCATGAGCTGTAGGTGTCCCTTCAACACACCTGGGTGTTTGACAGATATCCTAGGCCCCAAGCCTGCTCCAGGTTAGGGAACTCAGGTTAGAGAGATTCCCCAAAAGGAGAATTTGACACCTTAGTGCTGGAGGTATCAGGAGCAAAGCTGCTCCTTTAGGGCCCAGATGCCCCGTGCTGGCAGAGGCTGCAGTCTGGTCTTGGGGGATTTGGGGGACTAGAAGCCTGGCATGTCATTAGAGATTGAGAGAAGCGGAAGATGTGGTACTCAACCAGACATCGCATGTGATAGTCTTGATGAAGATCTGGATAAAGTGCCAGCCTCCAGATCCCAAGTAAAGGAGCAGCAGGGAGAACCCCACCTGGGTCCACGGTAGTTTCAGCACCAGTTGAGAGAACAGCAGCACCCCCACCAGAGATGCCCCAAGCAACATTGTGACCTGTGGGCATAGGGCAGTTAGCAGACCCAAAACCTAGGTCTCCCAACTTCTGGCCCAAACAGCCAGGCAACTATTACTCCAAAGGGTCAATCTGAGGTGAAGCTACTTTACTGAGTGGGAGTGCTGAGGACAGAGGTCCCTTTCCAGGCTTGGGCCCAGGGCTGGCTGGGAGAGGTAGGCTAGAGACAGGGGACTTAAGGTGAGGAGTTCCAAGGGGGAGAGGCAGGAGGCTGGGTTCTACTCCCCTAGTCCACCTTTGCCCGCCACTTTCTGTGTGACTTTGGGAAAGTCCCTTTCCCACTTCATAGACCTTAGTTTCCCCTTCTGGGCAATTGGTGTATTGAGACTTGCTGTCAGAAGCCCTTTTACCCAGAGCAGAGGAGTCCACTTTCCTGGCACTCAGGGTTCTTACCAAGGTGGGGAGCTCGACTCTCAACCCAGAAACCCAGGTTAGTTCTGTGGATGACCAAGCCAAGCCTCAAAATCCAAATGAGCAATTTCCTCAGAAGGGGGACCAGGTTTAAACCTTGTTCACAGTCTCAGGCAGCTCCAAGCTCTGCCTGCGATAGAGGACAGAAGAGCAAAGGGGTTGGAGCCTGAGAGGTGCCTGTGAGGTGAATGCCCAAGGGGTAAAGGTGACTGAGGGAGAGGAAGAGGGCCTTGAAGGCACCCACACACATACACAGCCAGTGGCTCAGCTGAATCCTTGGGGGCTGGGGCTGAGAGGGAGGGAATGGCTGACTGTGCCACAAGGGCTGGCCTAGGATTAGGACTCTCAGGCTCTCTATTCCTGGTGTTTTATGGACTTATTTAAGGGGCAGCGGTTGGGACTCGGTTTCCTTTCTGGTTCTCCTATTCCTGGGGAGAGGCTGACGATCTCGGCTGTGAAGTAGCCTTAGCGCCTCCAAACCAGATGATGACAGGATACGGCCTAAGGAAGCCCTTTACAAACTACCCGCCCCTCCTTGCAAAAAGCCCAAAGCTGGAAGGGCCGAACCAGCAGCGTCCCTAACACTGATGCCTGGGTCTTCAGGGTCGGAGAACCCCTGGGCTTTCAGAGCCCACCAGGACAGGGGTCAGGAAACTGTCCCGAAGTCCGGGGGATGGGCTGAGGAGGAGGGCTGCCCAATTCCCACGGGCCTCCGTCCCGGGTCCTGCGGCCCGCCCCCGCCAGACCGAGGGCAGCAGAGCGCCCCGCGCGGAATGAGAGCAGCAGGGCATCCCCCATTACCTCCCCAGACTTGTCCGGGCATATTTCTCCGTTCGCCTCCCGCAACCCAAACCACGACCCCGCCGGCTGAACCGCTGCCAGCGCGCCGCAGAGCCTGCCACGCAGCGGAGTCGCTGACGCCGGGCGACCCAGCCCTCCCTGCGTGCGGGTCAGCCTCGGGCGGCACCGCCCCGCGGCCCGCTGGGAGTTGTAGTTCGGTCGCGCAGCCCCGCCCGGCTGCCGAAACCCCGGAGACCTGGGAGGTGGCAGATGGGCTTCGCTATATACATTTCACCCCCGGTTCCCGGGCTTGGGGGTCGTGGGAAAAGAGCCGCCATCCGCACCATCAGCCTAGAGCGGAATCCGCGCCTCAAGCCGGGGCAGACTTTAGCAAAGGCCTAGCATCCCGGCTAGAGTACTAAAAGGACAGTTACGGGAGAATTGAGTCTCAAATATCTGTCTCTGGGGGCGCGATGGATAGAGCACTCCCTCCAGCTAGACCTGGCGTGGTATTCGAGTGTTGTGAGTTCAAGTCTCAACGAATTTTGACGGCTTCCCTCCGGACGTTTTAATGGCCTCCAGAAAGTTCAGAAGACGGCCGGCTACCGGCATACCTGAGTCTTGCTGCGTCCTCCAGGTCAAGAGTGTTATTAAGGCCCAGGAATCCTTTCCCATCCGTGAGTCTCTTCTAAGCAGCGGAAAACCTGTTTGAGGTGGCTGTAGTGGATCTGCTGGAATAGTGGATGGCACATGACAGACGATGAATAAATGAACAGATTGCTCAGTAGTTGGAAACACCCTCCATCACCAGTTCTCCCAGCCACAACTTACATGCTAGGAAGAGCACTGTCCCTGAAACAGGGAGACACAGTGCAGTGGTTAAGAGCATGATCTGGGTTTGAAGAGTGCCTCTGTTACTACTGGCTGTATGATATTAGCAAGTTGCTTAACTTCCTAAAAAAATGATTATTAAGTGGTCAATACCTTGACATTAAGTATGTTGACAATACTGTATAACAGTCACCACTATCTATTTCCAGACTATTTTCATCATCCCAACTCAAAACTCATTCTAATTCAGCAATAATTCCCCACTGCCCCCTCCCCCACCACAGTTAACTACTATTTGTCCTTTTGTCTCCTTATTTCACTTAACATGACATCTTCAAATACATCTATATTGTAGCATGTACTGGTACTTCACTTCTTTTTATGGCTGCATAATATTCCATTATATGGATAGACCACATTTTGCCTAGCAATTCAAATGATAGACACTTGGCTTGCTTCTATCTTTTGGCTATTGTATAATGCTGCAATGAACATCAGTACACAAACATCTGTTTGAGTCCTTCCTTTCAATTATATTAGGTATATACCTAGGAGTGGAATTGCAGAGTCATAAGGTAATTCCATACTTAACTTTCTGAAGAAAATCCATTGCCTACTACAGGGAGAGGCACATTCAGTGTTTGGCACATGGATTTCTAGTTCTCCCAGTACCATTTGTTGAAGAGTCTATTTTCCCCCTATAGAATGGACTTGGCACCTTGTCAAAAATTAACTGGCCATAGATGTGTGGATTTATTTATGGACTCTCAATTCTATTCTATTGGTCTATGTCTCCCCTTATGTGAGTATGAGTGTTTTGGGTTACTGTAGCTTTGTAGTAAATTTAAAATCAGGACGTATGAGTCCTCCAAATTTCCCTTTTCAAGAGTATTTGGGCTATTTGGAGTCTCTTGCAATTCCATATGAATTTAAGGATCAGCTTTTCCATTTCCACATGCAAAAAAGTTGCTGGAATTTTGATAGAGATGGCCCTGAATTTATAGATAGCTTTAGGCAGTATTGACATCTTAATATTGTCTTCCAATCCGTGATTGTGAGATGCCTTTCCCTTTATTTAGTCTTCTTTAATTTCTTTCAGCAATGTTTTATAGTTTTTGATGTACTAGTCTTTCACCTCCTTGCTTAAATGTATTCCTAGGTATTTTATTCTTTTAGCTGCTACTGTAAATGAAACTGTTTTCTTGCTTTCTTTTTCAGGTTGTTTATTACAAGTGTATAAAACTCAACTGACTTTTGCATGTGTACCTTGTATTTTGCAACTTTGATGACTTTATTAGTTCTACTAGCTTTCTTGTGAATTCTTTGGAATTTTCTCTATATAGGATCATATATAGGGATAATTTGGCATTTTCTTTCCCAGTTTGGATGCCTTTTATTTATTTATTTTTTTCTTGCCTGATTGCGCTGGCTAGAATTTCCAGTATAATGCTGAGTAACTTTGGTGACAGCGTGCATCCTTGTCTTGTTCCTGATCTTGAGTGTAATATTTGCTGTGTTTTTTCCATAAATGCCCTTTATCATGTTGAGAAAGTTCCCTTCTATCCCTAGTTTTCTAAGCATTTTTATCTTTAAAAAAAAACAAACAAATTTGGTTATGTTGATTCTATTTTTTTCTATTCTGTTTCATTTATCTGTGCTCTAATCTTTACTATTTCTTTCCTTCTATTAACTTTGGGTTTAGTTTGCGCTTCTTGTTCTAGTTTCTTTAGGTGTGAAAGGTTTGTGATCTTTTTTCTTTTTAAATGTAGGTATTTAGAGCTATAAATTTCCTTCTCTGGACTGCCTTTGCTGCATCCCATAAGTATTGGTATGTTGTGTTTTTGTTCATCTCAATATATATCCTAGTTTCCCTTGTAGTTTCTTCTTTGACCCATTGGTTGTTTAATAGTGTATTTAATTCCCACATATCTGTAAAATTTCCAGTTTTAATTGTTACTGATTTCTAGCTTTATTCTAACATTGTGGTCTGAGAAGATACTTTGTATGATTCTGATATTGTAGAATTTATTAAGATGTGATTTGTGGCTGTGAACAGTCACTGATGTCTCTGAGCAGATGTTCCAGACTATTTATTAGTTGCTCTAGAGGACTAACTAAATTCCACACCTCTCTATGCTGCCATCTTGCCCATCTGTTTTGTAATTTTTGTTCAGAACTGGACATTCTGAGTTTTATGTTGTTTTAACTCTGGAGAACTAGTTTTCCCACTGCTCTGGAATTACTAGGTTTGTTGTTGATGTTGGTGTTGGTAAGGGCTAGAGCCATCAATTTGTGACTTTTCAAAACCACTTTTTCTCCTAAACAGGGAATGGAAAGAGAAAATAGTGGAAAAAAAATAGGTACTGCTTCTTTAGGATTTCTCTGCCACTTTTGCCTAAGGGGTGTTGGAACAATGTCTGCCTCTGAGCCATGCTCCACCCCCTCCCCGGTGATCTGAAACAGTTGATCAAAAGTAGTGATCAATCATCAGACCTCACTCCCTGGGATTTTGGAGGACTAGGTCCTTGCAGCAACAAGTTGCTCCAGAAGCCCAGGCTGTGGTCTCCACTGCTGCCTACTATGTGGCTGGTGAATGGGGGATGTTAGCAGCTGCAGGGAGTGTGAAATTCACTGACATTTAATATAGTTTTTCAGTCTTTTTCCAGTTCATCGCTGATGCTGCACAGTGTTCTGCTAGACTCTAGAGTTTCAAACTACTTCACAGCCAGTTCAATGTTGTTTTAGTGGAGGGACTGATTTATGGAGCTTCCTACTCAGCCATCTTCCCACAATACCTGCTTACCTACTTTAAGTCTTGGTTTCCTCATCTATTTTCTTTGTCAAAAAATAATAATAGAACACACTTGACAGGATTATTGGAAGGATTCAATGAGATCACATATGAGGCTGGAACATGGTAAGAGGTTAATAAACACTGCCTAGTATTATTGTGTGTTTTGTTTTTATTTATTTTTTTGTTAATTTTTTTTCTTTTGTTATTGTGTGTTGTTTTGTTTTTCTATCTCTGGAGTGATACTGCTGGCCCATTTGCTTTTCCCATGGAAAATGACACAGCTTTGACATAAAAGACTATAAAGCACCATGTGCAGACATGGTGGCCAGAGCTCCTCCTTGTTCAAGATGTCACTCCTGTCCCACTACTCTGCCCTTCCTCTTGACTGCCAGATGGATAGAAGCTGAACACTCAGATTCACATCCAGGAAACAGAGATACTCGTAGCCAAGAGCACCCTTGGGCGGGCTCTGGAGCTTGCCCAGGTTGAGGGTGGACAGTGAGATCTGGGGACACTCCCTGCAAGGCAGAAGGCAGGACTCAGATACTGGGAAGGCATCCTCAAAGGCAGGTGGAAGGTAGAGCTATAGCAAGGTTGTGAGGGGTGGGGGGCAGCAATGGGGCCACAAGCCGTTATGGAATATCTACTTCTGGCCAGGACAGGGGTGGAGAGTGATGGGATGACATAAGCCAAGGGCATGGTTCCTGTCTGCAGGGGCACAGGCTAAGGAGGGAGGCAGGCCTGAGATGTGATCAGCTAGCACATTTTATAGGAACTTAGAGATACCGAGTCAAGGCCACCACACTGCACAACTCAGGGGTCATGATAGTTTCTATGTGAATGGTGACCCTGGACTTGGACAGTGGCCAGTCAATGTAACCATCTGTGGCCAAGGTATCAAGCAGAGCTCCTTAGAGGAATGAGATTGATACGATGTGACTCCAGAGAGATCAGGATCCCCAGGAATGCCCCCAATCCCCTGGGGCAGAGCTGGGACCTACTGCAGGATCTGGATACCCTCTGGATCCCTCTTCATCTGGTCCCTGAGGGTCTTCAGGTCTCAGTGTCCTGTGGTCTCCCCTAGAACTGTGACCATGTCTGATAGGACAGAAATGGGCACAAATAGAGGCTGTGATATTAGATGTTACCTCATCCAGTCTGAGTCTTAGTTTCCTGTATGGTAAAACAGGAATAATACATACCTCTCAGTTATAAGGATTCATGTTAAACCCTTAGCAAATTGCCAGCATACAGCAAGATTATCAATGTTTTTAATCAGCTGGGGTGAGGTGGACCACCTTAGCACAGCACTTTAGGGTTTATAAATCACTTTTACATCCATTATCACAACAGAGTGTCATGTCAATATCTCCATTGTAGTTGCAGGCTTCCACAACAAAGTGCTGGGTTTGAGCCCAGGTTCTGTTGCTATCTAGGTGATCTTGTACAAGTCATTTCATATTTCTAAGCCTCAGTGTCCTAATTTGTGAAGTGTGGATAACACCTTTCTTATAGAGTTAATGTGAGAAATCAAGAAAATCATACATATAAAACACTTGGCATAGTGAGCAGCCAAAACAAGTGCTGAACCGTTAACCATTATTGTTTTTATTAGTAGGAATAATGGCAGTTCCCATACTTAAAAATTCTGGGAGAAATGAGAAACACACTGTAGAATTCTAGGATGTTTTATTCATTCATTCAGCTAACACTCATTGAGCACTATCCAAAATGCTTCCTATGCGGTGAAACAAGGCAGATGTGGTCCTTGATCTCATAAAGCTTACTTTCTAGTGGGATATTATAATTGGATAGGTATTTATAAGTCATCTATTTAGTCTAGAGTTTCTCAATGTAACTCCCAGGAAACAGTTTAAAAAGGAAAACACCCAGATTCCACGCCCCTCCCTCACGCCCGGTCCCCACTCGGCAGATTCGCATTAAGCGTATTTAGGGTGGGACAAGCATCTGCATTTTACCAACGTTCCGGGTGCCTATAAGGTGTAACGAGGTTTGGGTAGCCTGGCCTAGTCTATCCTGCAGTTAGTCGTAGGAAACCGAGGCTTTGACAGAGGCCGTGACCCGCCCAGGCTTCCACCACAAGGGCTCACCTGCGCCGCTCGCTGCCCCCACAGGAGCGCGGGGTACCAGCGGCCTCACCATGAAGGCACCGGGTGTAGAGCGCCCTTCCCGCGGAGCCGGCAGCCAGCAGCACCTTCTAGAGCGGGGACGTGGGGATACGGTCGGGGTAGAGCAGGCCGGCGCCGTGGCTCGCAGCCCGAAGGGGTAAATATCTGCGGGACAAAAAAAAAAATGCCGAGGTGACAGGAGCAGGGCGCCCCAGGACTCCTCCCCGTCTCCATCTGGGACCCGCGGCCACTTGCCTGCAGCAGACCCGGGGCGGCCGGGGAGCAGCGGGAGCGGGCGCAGGGCCCGGCACGGCAGCGTCGCCATGGCAGCGGGCCGGTCCCGACACCACCGGGAATGGGAGGGCAAGGCTGACGCCCCGAACTTCTCTGGCGACCAAGAGATGGAGAAGTCAAAAGGACTCGATCCCGACTGTGCTGTCTATGGCTTTTTAGAGCGGGAAATGGGATCACAGACGAGAAAGAGCCCTATCGCTATGTATTAGAAGGAAACCCAAGCGACCTGTTTCCACGGGTACAAGACTTCCCATCTCACCTCACACCTAAAAAAGGGTTTCCCGGAGAGACGTAAGCTCCCCTAGCTTTGGGTTTCTAGCCGGGCCCTACTTCCTTCTCTCCAGCATCTTTCCCCCGAGGACAATAAGACAAGAACCACTTCCGGCTGCGGAATATGGGGACGCCCTCTAAGAGCCACCTCTGGGGGCGGGACCTGCGACACTTCCGTCCAATGTCGTGTGCTGCCGGCTGCAGGCCTGGGATTTGCGGGACTGGTGCGCCTCCTTGGACCCTTAGGGGTCCAGAAACCCCCGGGTCTAAACTGGAAGCGCCTGCGGGAGCACCGTGGAGATGCAGCTTTTGAAGGGTAATTCCGACCAAACCCACGATCCCGCTCCTGTTCTCTCAGGGTCCGTCCCTACTTCTGATCCCCCAAAATAAAGTGATGCGACCCGCTCGCTGGCAGAGCGCCTTCCTAATCATCTATTCTATACATTGTTACCCCTCGCGTTTCGCGATTTGGGGAAGTTGAGGCTCAGAAAGGCTGTATTAGCTGATTGTATACCATGGATGACTGTATGGTTTGTGAATATATTTCAATAAAACTGAATTAAAAAAAAAAAAAAAAAAAGAAAGGCTGTATTGTCCTTTGTCTCACGGTTAAAAATAGCAGTCGGGATTTGAACCCAAGTCTGTCTCTCTTTACCGTTATTCTGTTCTCTACATCGTGGGCATGTCATGGGTCTTATAAATCACTGTTCTTCGCTGCCCATCTCCCCATCCCCCAGATTGTCTTACAGAATTGACAAGGTATTCTTTACCTTTGTGTGTTCAGGTCTCAACGCTGGGAAGCCTACTGTCCCTAAACAGCGTGTTCGCTTCCTTCTGGGCCTCGTGGAAGGCAATGAGAAGAAGGAGTTGACCCTCACCACCGCCAGTGTGCCCACCCTGGCCAACCATCCCCTTGATAAAGCAGATTGGGGCAGGGTTCTGGGTGTCACTTCCCAGCAAATCTCTGAGCAGAGTCAATGTCTCAGTGCTCAGACTCCTTCTTTCCAAGATCCTTGAAGGACCACCGTGAGGATAAACTATAGTGATGAGCCTGGCTGTTTTGCGGTAAAACTTGGTTGATGGTCACCAACATTTGAACTTCATTTAATTTTCAGTTTTCTTGAAAGATTTTTCTCTTGATATTTTTGAATGACTAAAAAATGTGAAAACCATTTTTAGCTGGTGAGTCATTTCAAAAAACAGGTTGTGGATCTGGCCTGTGGACGATGGTTTGCTCTGTGTGGGAATACAGATGTGCAGGTAGAAGTCCTAGGAGGGAGTTTTGGGCTCCTGGTAAAGAGTGACTTTTAGTCAACAAAGCTGCCCAACAATGGAACTGGTTCCAGTAATTAGACCTCTGTCACTAGAAGTGATTAAGGTGTCTGTTAGGGAGGTTAGAAAGTCCAAGGAACTGGGCCAGAAACCTCTACCAAGTCCTTCAGTGGCAATATTCATTGACTCTACAGTATGAAGGCAATAACAAGTATAAATTATTGAGTACCTCCTCTGTACTAAACATTACCTTAAGCTTTTCCCAGATAAGATCTCATGAATCTTCACCACAATCCTGTGAAGTAGGTCCTATTCTCATTTCACAACTGAGAAATCTGACGCTCAGTGTTGGCATTAATTAACATTGAGTGGATTCAATAGGCTCTTTTTTCCCCCTACCTTTCTCCTAGTTTCCTTTTGATCTAGAAAAGACTACACTTGCAGCTCATTCCTGCATTCATTCTTTCAATAGTTATTTCCTTGGCAGCTAGTGAGTTGTGGGCTCTGGGTTAGAGCAGGGGACAGACCCAGGTCCTGTCTTAAGGAGCTCACAGCTCCCATTTTCTCCCCAGATGGTGATCAGGATTCTCTTCCAGCTGGAGCTGGGCAGGGAACCACACAGTCTTTTTTTTCCCCCAAACTCAGTTTTATTGAGATATGTTCACATACCATTCAATCATCCACAGTGTACAATCAGTTGTTCATGGTATCATCATATAGTTGTGCATTCATCAGCATCAGCACTTGAACATATTGATTACTTCAAAAAAAAGTTAAAAAAAGAATATCAAAAAATTGAAATTAAAATACCATAGAATACAATATAATAATAAGGTCAGACAACCATGCCATTACAAAGAATCCCATATCTCCCTTATATCGCCCTCTCATAGTCTTTTAGCTTTGGTATATTGCCTTTTTACATTTAATGTAAGCATATTACAATGTTACTGTTAACCATAAACTCCAGTTTGTTTTGATTATATTTTTCCCCAATACCATCCCTTTTTCAACACCTTGCAATGTTGTTCTCCCACATGTAACAACATTTTTATATTTGTACATTTAGTCACCGTCATTAACCAGTCTAGCTTTCACTAGGTTATGCAGTCCCAGTTTTTATTATCTACCTTTCCTTCTGGTGTTATATTTGCCCCAAGCGCTCCTCTTTCAGCTTTACTCACAGACGTCTTTGTTCAGTATACTTATAATATTGTGCTACCAGTACACAGTATTATGCTATCCATTTCTGGATCTAAACAATCAGTCCTGTTGAACATTCTATATTCCTTCAGCCTCAAATGCCCAATCTCACCATTTCTGGATCTATACAATTAATTCTCTTGAACAATTTTGTACTCCTTCAGCCTCAAATGTGTTCTCAGCTTTTGACTCTCAAAGTTTACTCCTTAATGTTAGTTCATAAAAGTGAGACCATACAGTATTTGTCCTTTTGTTTCTGGCTAACTTCGCTCAACATAAGGTCCTCAAGGTTCATTCACATTATAATATGTTCTGTGACTTTGTTCTGTCTTACAGCTGCATATTAATCTGTTGTGTATATATGACAGTTTGTTTATCGACTCATCCATTGATCGACATGTGGACTGTTTCCATCGATTGGCAATCGTGAATAATGCATGAGATCAGGTTGGGTGCCTTTCATTGCTCGGCATGGGACGTGGCTGCAGGCTTCTCACTGATGTGTGATGCTCATCTCACCAAGATACGGGGCTCTAGGGTCAGCCCGCTTATCCCTCAACCCTTTCCCTGGCATCGCTGGCATGATTCTGCAGCAGAGAGAGTTCCACAAGGAGCACCCAGGTTATCAGCAAGCATTTTTCTATGGCCATGTGTAGGGGAGACTAATAATAGCGTGATAACAACTACTGGCATCTAAGCATGCTGCCTACTCTGTGCTGAGCACTGTACATAGATTCCCTTGTTGAATCCTCACAGCTTCCCTGTAGACTGGGTCCTATTGATAATCCTGTTTTGTATATGAGAGGAATGAGGCTCAGAGAGGGGGTGTCACTTGCCCAGGGTCATACGGCCCCGAAGGGGCAGAGCTTGGATTTGATCCTGGATCTGTCTGACCCCAGAGCCTGATCATGACACCACTCCAATCTCTTTCTGAGACTGAGCATGTGGATGTCACCATCCAGCCCTGAGGAAGCTTTCCATCTAGGGCGGGAACATGGAATCTGGTACCACATAGCATGTGCAGAGGTGCAACATTAGACGGACTGTGTTTTTTAGTGGTTAAGAGCACAGATTCTGGATGCAAACAGCTTGGGTTAAAATCCCAGCTTGTACCACTCTGCCAACTGTGTATTCTTGGGTGGACTACTTCTCTGTGCCTTAGTTTCATCATCTTTAAAATGGGAAATGACAGTACCTTCCTAGTAGGGTCACTCTGAAGACTGAGTTGGTGACCATACATAAGTGCTTAGCAGCTCCTGGCACATAGTAAATGCTCAGTAGCTGTCACTGTTGTCATCATCTCTATCCTTATCATTGTCATTATTTGTATTTGAGGCAAAGGCAGCCCCACAGGTTTATAGGAAGAGGAATTCCTGAGTTCAAGAAAGAGGAGTGGCTTGAAGTGGGCCTGAAAAATGTGGTCCTATTTAGATAGGTGGAGAAAAGCCAACAGGGCTACTAGGAGGGGGCAGCACATGATAATTAGTTGTCTGGTTTAGCTGGAGTGGAGAGAGTTGGAGGCATGGGACAGTGGCAGGATGGCTGTCAGTACCCTGTGCAGGCTGTAGTGCTTGCTGTCCTGGGAAAATCTGTCCAGGAAACCCAGCCAGCGATCATGAAGGAGACCCACTGATTTGAAGCCAGACACCATGTCTCACTGAATGGGACAATAGCCCCGTGGGATATGCCCTGTCCCCGTCCCCCAGTTACAAGGGAAAACTGGGATACACAGAGAGCAAGGGAGCTGTCCAAGGCAGCTAGATGGGGCTGAAGGAAGAGCTGCCTCCCCACCTCCCCATCCCCGACATCCCATAGCACAGATCTGGGGTGGTTGTGGGGAGGCCTTCCAGCCCCCAACCTCAGACTAGCACCTCCAGGGCATGAGCTAGTGGGCCAGGCTCCCCTCCTGGGTGCTGAGGCTTAGAGTGGGGGAACTGACCATGTCTTCCCCTCCCTGTCCTGACAGGATTACACAGTATGTGGCCTGCTGGTCAAAGCCACAGATGACTTCGTGAGGATGGGCGGCTGGTGAAGGAAACAACCTATGGTGAGAGCCCGTGGGAGTTCGCCTATTCCAGTGGAACTGAGGCCACGTGGGAGGGTCGGCTGAGGCTGCCTCCCTCTGTGTTTGCTTCCCCTTGATTCCTCAGTGCCCCACAGGCCGTGCCAGCCGCCTCTGTTACTCTCAGACACGCCAGGTTCCATCTGGCCTTCGTGGAGCTTTGGACACTGGGGATCCCCTGTGGTCACCTCCTCAGTTGGCTCAAATGTCATCTCCCCAAAGAAGCCTTCTTCAGCCCCAAACAAGATCCTGACTGGATGGACCCTCACAGAGTAACTAACTAATGATTAGTGTTTATTTACTTAATATCTGCTTCCCCACCAGGCTGTTGCCCCGAGAGCAAGACCTATATGGTTCACTGCTGTGGTTGTACATGTAGCACAGGGCCCAGGATGTGGGGGGCACTTAATACACGTTTATTGAATGAATGAATGCTTCTTTCTTTATTCTCACTGTCTCCGTGGTTGAAGACTTCACTTCATTTGCCAAACACTGAGACATGTGGTGAACCAGACAGGTTCCCCAACCTCTCTGAATTCAGTTTAGCTAGGAGAGGAGACACACAACTATACATCTATAGAAAACAGAAAATGTGTGACAAAGCAACACTATATATTTCTCACATATATGTGTGTGTTAACACCCAAAAAACATCTAGAGACAATTCCTGTGTTGACACCTCTGGGAGGGAGGGAGCCAGAACTAGCGAGAGCTGAACTTGTTGGTGATACTCTAGTTTTTAAAGAAGATTCATGTATCAGTAATATAATTAAAAAGTATATACAAATAAAAGAAAATTAAGTGCTAGGAAAGAGACCCAGGTGCAGAGTGGTAGGCGCCAGGAGAAGGAAGCATTGTGCTCTAGGAGGAACTTTCCGGTGGAGGCAGGGTTTGAGTAGGGTTATAAATGAAAGGGGAGGAGGCAGCAGCATGAGAGCAGCTTGCTTTTAGTCCCTGCACCTACTCCCAGAGTTGTGGCCCTCAGAGCCAGAAGTTGGCAGCAGCCCCAGGTGGCCCTCGGATCAGCCTCCCGGCAGAGTTTGCGGGAGTCTCCAGGCTTTGCCACCGCCTGCCCGCAGTCACTCAGCGGGACCAGCAGGCAGCACCACTCAGACTCTTTGCTGCCTGCTTCTGTGTTTGGACAGATGGCCCCTCCCTCCCAGAGTCCCTGGTGTGGAATCTTGAGCCAGTCATCTGTGAGCCCCTTGAAAATTTCCTTAAAATTATCAGAGGACTCTCAACCCCCTCAAATGTGAGCCCTGGGACCAGAGTGTGCTCCATCACCCATTCTAGGTTCCAAGAACTGGGTGAATCAGCAGGCAACTGTGTGGTGACAATCCCTTGGCTTTTCCAGACCATGTGACCAGGGAGAAGCTGGACCGGATCCTGTCTGTGACCCAAGGCTCCCATCAGAAGGCTCTGGTGATGTAAGAGAGACCTGAGGGGTGCTAGAAGAGCAAAGAGGAGTGCCCACAGGGCTCCCACAGGCTCCACCACCCTGGGGCAGATTCCACAGCTCTTCTTTTCAGAACCTGAAACCAGACATCAACCCACCCATTCCTTCCATAGCACACAGATATGTTTCTGTGTGCTGGGTCTTGTCCTGGCCACTGTGGGCACTGAGGGAACAAGAGACCCCTGCTATCCTTCCAAACAGTGTGTGTTCTCACAGAAACCAAGGATCCACATCATCATGGTGCAGGGGGTGGGGTGCAAGGCTGGGGGGTTGTTTGGCCTAGTGACTAAGAGCTTGGGCTCCAGAGCCAGTTTGCCTGGAGATCCTGGTTCTACCAGCCACCAGTGACATGGCCTTGGATGCTCAGCCTAACCTGCTGTAAGCTTCGATTTCCTTGTCTGTAAACTGGGCTTAGAAACAGCCTGCACCTTATAGACATGTGATGAGGACTCAAGGGGGTCAGGTAGGTCCTTGAGCACAGTGACTTCACAGTGCAGGGTGACACCAGTCAGAACAACCACCTGAGGCAGGGGAGGCTGCTGTGGTTGGAGGGATCGCCTTAGGATGAGCATGGCAATGCCCGATGTTTGTGGTTGTGGGGAAAAGTTATTCCAGGCAGTGGGAACATCCTGTGCTAAGGTTTAGAGGCATGAAACAGGCAGATGTGTTCATAAAACTGATGAGGAGCTGAGCACATGGGATATGAGGTGCCTCAGGGGAAGGGAGTAAGGTGAACACAAGAGTTGGTGAGGGCAGTGGGAACCATTGACGAGTCTTAAGCTGCCCTGGAACCGTTGTCCTATCCTTCTGGGGATGACATGGAGAATGGACTGGAGGAGGCAAAACTGGAGGCTGTGTCGACAGTGCCCAGGGACCACCAAAAGGGCCTAACCTGCAGCAGGGACATCAGCAGTGAAGAAGAATAAGGAACTGGGGCAGGATTAGGAAGCAGAATGGATAGGACAGTGTTTGGGGCAGGGAGAGTCAGAGGCTGGGAGGGGCTGTGGGTTCTAGCTGGGCCTCTGGGTTGTTAGGAAGGGCAGGAGGAACCCGTGAAGGGGAAGATGTTGAATTCACTTTGGGTTAGGTTGAGAATGAGGCACCTGTGGGCTAATAGGCAGAGAAGCTGGAGCTCAGAGCTGTGGGTAGAGATGTGGGAGTGGCCAGCTCCTGGGTGTGTGCTAAATCCAGGGACAGTGTGCAGGGGGAGGGCAGAGCCTACATTTAACCGGGTTGGTGGGGACGGAGAAAGGCTGCTGCAAATGTGGCTGGAGGATCAGGGAAGGGCAAGAAACATGGTAAGAGAGCAAGGAGCTTCAGAGAAGGCATGTTTTGTGAGCGGGGCCGGGGCAGGCAGCCCAGCTCTGCATCCCCATGCTGGCTGCATGACTAAAGCCCCCTCCTGATTCCCAGGTACTCCAGTGTCAACCTGAAGACCCAGGAGGCTTACGAGATGGCTGTGAGAGGCTTGGTCCAGCCCATGAACAAGTCCCCAGTGCTGATAACTGGTATCAGATGCCTCCACTTTGTGCCTCTGAAATCCCTCTTAGGTAGGTTCTTCTGGGAAGTCGGAGCAGTGAGATGGGCTCCTGGGTTTGGAGAGTTACCATGGAATGCCCTTCCAGAGGCTGTTGTTCTCTGGTTCAACTGAGGCTGGCCCATGCCAGCCCTGCTCTCTCCTGGTGAATATTCAGGCACTGACTTCCTTCCTAGCCTTGACTTGGTGATCACAGAGCACACAGAACAAATGCTCTCCTATCTCCTGCCAAGTCACCCTTTGAAGCCAGACCTCACAGGCAAGGGTTGTATTTGGCAACTCAGTTCCAGAGCTGCCCAGTGTTTCAAGTTGTTGACACCACTCCCACCTCCCACTCTCACCCGACTCAATCCCCCATTATCTTTTGTTCCTTCTAGCCACTCCCCCTTCCCCTTTTCTGAAGATCCTATTAACTTATGCTTGTTTCTTGAGCAGTTTCTTTAGCACACAATGCTAAGCACCTTAAGTGAATTATCTCCTTGACTCCTCACAACCACCCCATTTTACAGATGAGCAACCCAAGTCTCAGAGCAGTTCTCCACAAACTCTAACCTGCCCACTTATCACCTGGGGTGAGGGTGGGGGATCTTCTCAAAAGGCAGATTCAGACCCAACAGCTCTGGGTAAGGCCTGAGACTCAGCATTGTCTAACAAGCTGTCAGGTGACATGGACAGGGCTGGTCTTGGATTTACTTTAGCAAAACAGCAAAACCTTTGTGAACTAAGGTTTGTTGCCTAAGGTTATGTAGCCAGGAGGGGTCCAAGAGGTGTGATCCATATAAGTTGACACTAGAGGTTGTGTTTGTGATTCCCATGTCCATCATTGTGTGTCCCTGGCAGAGATAAAGTGCATACATGAGACCCAGAATGCAGAAGCTAGTGCTTGAAATTGGCCTGGAGCTAAAGGCCACTGCTGTCTGTTCCCAAGTGCAGCGCACAGGTGATGGCTTCTTCATGCTGGATGATGCCCTCCTTAGGACTCAGTGGGATCTACACAGCATCCAGCATGCCATCCAGGCTTCAGCCCCCAGGGCGGCAGCAGAGCTGGAGAAAGACCTAGGATCCTTGCTGGGCACCCAGCAGCTCCCATGTCCAGGCCAACCCTGGGTCTCTGCAGGGCCAAGCTCTGCCTTGGGAATGGAGAGCTGCACAGGGCATTGCAAGGCTGGGCAGCTGGTGAGGCAGTGGGTGGTAGAAGGATAAGAACTATTCATGAACCAGGGCTAATGACTACACAAAAAGTAAACGAGTAGGGGAAACTTTTCTACATGCAGCATAAAACTCTGAAGCTGTAAGAGAAAACATTGACAGACTTGACCAAATTGAAAAGGAAAATCAGTGCAGACAAAAACACTGTAAATAAATGACAGACTGAGAAAAATAGTTGCAATGTGTTTAACTGAGTTAATATCCATAATATATAAAGAGCCCTTATAAAGCAATGAGGAAAAGATGACAAGAAAATTGGGTAAAGGCTATAAACAGTGTGTGTACCCAAGGAAATCCAAATGGTCAGTAAACCAGAATTGATGCACAAACTGTCTAATAAATAAAAAGATGATATTCCATTATTGGTCTCCAGTACAGGGCAATCTTCTATACTGTTGGTATTGTGAAACTGCAACTTTTTAGGGATAATTTGGTAGTATGTATCAAAATACAAAATGTTTCTGCCCTATGACTCAGCAGTTTCACTTTTGGTTTCACAATAAATTATGGGTAAACAGATATTCCTTGCTGCCTTATAACAGTAAAAACTAGGTAACATTATTACCATTAATCTGAAAGGGATTGGTCAAAGAAATTCAGCACCTACAGGGTCACAGCCTCTACTCTAATATCTTGAAGCAAATTACAAAAAAAATAAAAATTTTTAGCCTTTTTTTCTTCCAGTTTTATTCCTATAGGCTCTGGACACCTTGGCCTCTTATGTACCTTTTTTTTTTTTTTTTTGGCCTGGCTATCTCTTACCTTCTATCTGTTCTGGACATTCCTCACTCACACCACTTAGACTGGAGAAACTAGATGGCTCCTGGCTAGAACTCCAGTTTGGACCCTCCATGGCTTCCTCACCTTCCCACAGTGTTGCCTTCGGGGTATCCCACAGCCCAGAGCGGTGCCAAACGAGTCTGGCTCTGCCACTTCCCAGCTGTGAGGTCTCAAAATCTCAGCTTCCTCATCCATAAAATAGGAATAATGATTTTGCCCACTTCTTGGGGCTTTTGTGGGAACAAACAAGGTCTTTGTGTCAGTTGCTAATGGCCTCCAGCTTGTAAAGCCTTGCTGTTTGCCTGTGAAATGTCTGCTTGCCTTGGCTACTTTCTTCTAAGCCAAGACTTGAGAACCAGGGTTGTCACAGAGCCCAAAGTCATTTTCTCCATTGCCTTGTGGTTCTCTGGCATAAACATCATCTGGGAAACTAACAAACACTGCATCAGTCAGGTGATGGAGGCTGACAACAGCAATCATAAATGATAATGATAGTATGTCTCTTTGATATGATGTGATGAACAGGGCACTTTACCTCTGTGGTTTTCCTACCAATAACCCATAACCTCAGGCTCCAGAGTTTCAAAGAAAGAGTTTTATTGCTAGGCTTGAAGCAGGAGAACAGATGGCCTGTCCTTCCAAAATCTATCTCCCTGAACCACAATACTTCTGACAGTTTTATAGCATCAAAAGATGGGAAGGAATGTCCCCAGATTATGTAATTAGAAGTAATCTAATTATTGAGCATGTGCAGATTGATTACATGCTTAGTCACAGAATGTATACAAGAAAACGGCAGCCTTAATATGATGATGGGCATGATTGTTAGTATTGTAATGAGGTATAGGGGACTTGAAGGTTAAAGTCTAAGCTACTGAGCATGTCAAGTGGGCCTACTTTGGTTAGATTTAGCTTCAGTTATCAAGATAATTTGGAGGGTAGTGTGCCATCCTCTAAAACCAAGTAGTCTTGTTCTTTTTAGAATTCTGACCATTTGTCTGTGATCTCTTTTCTTTACCTGGAAACTTTTAGTATCTCCTCTTTGCTCCATGCTTTAGACATTCTCAGTGATGTGTCTCATCCTTTCATCCTTTGTCTTGGGCCTTCCATGGCCCTCTCATTCTAGAAACTGATAATCCTAAATTGTAGGAAATTTTCTTGAATTATTTCCATGTGGATTTCTCTTTTTGTTTTCTTCTGGAAATCTCATGATCAGATGTAGGATTTAGTTTTTTTGTTTTTTGTTTTTTTGTTTTTTTGGAAGAGGCAATAATGTAGTAGTTGCGGGCAAAAAAGGCAGAAGTTCTGGAGCCATTTGGCTTTTGCACCTCCTCTCCCAGTTGTGTGACACTCATCTCTGCTCCCATTTCTTCATGTATAAAAATGAGGATAGTAATTGTATCCTCTCCATTGGGTTCTTATAAGAGTCACATGAGTTAATGTGCATGAAGTAATGAGAACAATGCCTGGCACACATGTACTCTGAGTGCCATACTTATACATCAATGTCACATTTCACAGGGGAAGCTGTGCCCATAGGTGCTGCCTATGGCTGCCTCTGGTGTTGATGGACAGTCCCAGCCCAACAACCGCTTCCTTCTCCTCCAGTAGTGTGGAGGACATCCATGTGTCAGGCTGGTTCTAAGTACTGAAAAGTCATTAATGTAATGTTTTCTGTTTTTTTTTTTTTTTAATTTTCTGGTTTTGTTTTTGTTTTACACATTTTGGAGGATTTCAATTTATCTTTCAACCCTTCTATTGAATTGTTTTCCTGTCATATTTTAAATTTGTAAGCGCTCTTCCTCAGTTGCTAGATGTTCTCTTACAGCCTCCTGTTCTTGTTTTTTTGGCAACATCTTCTCTGTTTGTGAATAATGTTTTTAGTTTTTTTTTCTCTGCTTTCCTTAGCATCTCTGTTCCTTCTGTGTCCCTCCCTCTCTTCTCTGGTGACTGAGAATCTCCTGGGATTTTCAGTTGCAGGACCAGTGAGATGCTCCTAGCACTTGGGGCTGCTGAGCTTTGAGGCCGGGATCTGGCTGAGTGATTCTACTAGAGGACCTGACTTGCGGTCTTGTCTTTTGAGCTGGGAGCTGCTGCAGAGAGGAGACCTCCTCTCCAAGGTGCCTCAGAACAGGGTTCTGACCCTCGTTGAGTGGGCTTCCTCTCTGTGGCCTCACATCCCAGTCTCTGCTGGGGCAGGGGGCCATGACTGCCTGCAGCACGGGTAGGGAGAGAGGTCTGGGGTCTCCTCCTTTTCCAGTTGTGTTCTCATGCACGATGTCTCAGGCACTGGCCTCCATGCCCAAGTCTTCTAAGGCAGCAACCACTCTTCATCTAGTTCCAGCTCTGCAAGTTTCCCATCTTTTGTGTCCTCATGGGATTTTGCCTTTATGAAATTCCTTTCCTATCATATTAGAGGGGTCTTAGGAGGAAGGCAAGGTGAAACTTTGCAAGGGTTTAAAAGAGACTTGCCCACCTGGGGAAGCCACTTTGTTGAGGTTTTACTAAGCAACAATCTTGAATACCTGAGCTTGCAGAATTCATTTCCCCTGGGTCAGAAAACTGAATTCCAAGCTTGGGACTGGGTGTACCACATGGCAATTGCCCAGAGCAGGTCATCTAAAACCATGGACGACCATGGTGAGCCTTTTAAAAACAGGGCAGGTCTAGATTTTGTTAACCCTAATGTGTCAATGCAATTAGCATAATTTAAAATTTGGAATCTATGGTTTTTATATAGGTAGGCACTTTATTACTATCTCTTGAACTGAAACACATTCCTATATATAGTCAAGTAACTATTCTGAAATAAGGTGTTTATAAATTGAACAGCTACACAGCCTTGTTTAATCACAAGATTTAGTGCCTGAAAGTTTTAAAAAGCTTCTAAATGCCTAATATGAAGGGAGATGTTTATAGCCACTACATCTATTTTAACATTAGTCTTTGTATTACACTACGTTGGATTTTGCATGGGTGAATATACTAACCTAAGATGCTATAAAAATGATTGATTGAGCATTTTGTAACTTAGACATTGCAAATTCAGTAAAAGCTACCATGGAGCCAAGTCAGAGAAGGTTATTTATGTCAGCATTGATTTCACCAGAATTATTTTAAAACATCAGAGGGGTTTACTATGCTAGACAAAATTTAAGGAAAAATACTACTAAAGGTGGATACCTCATCACGAGATGCTATTGAGACCAAAGTACCATAAGACCTCTTAGATTGATACCAGCACTTTTATTTTTTTATTTTTTTAATCTTCATTTTATTGAGATATATTCACATACCACGCAGTCATACAAAACAAATCGTACATTCAATTGTTCACAGTACCATTACATAGTTGTACATTCATCACCCAAATCAATCCCTGACACCTTCATTAGCACACACCCAGAAATAACAAGAATAATAATTAAAATGAAAAAAAAGCAATTGAAGTAAAAAAGAACACTGGGTACCTTTGTCTGTGTGTTTGTTTGTTTCCTTCCCCCATTTTTCTACTCATCCATGCATAAACTAGACAAAGTGGAGTGTGGTCCTTATGGCTTTCCCAATCACATTGTCACCCCTCATAAGCTACATTTTTATACAATTGTCTTTGAGATTCATGGGTTCTGGGTTGTAGTTTGATAGTTTCAGGTATCCACCACCAGCTACCCCAATTCTTTAGAACCTAAAAAGCATTGTCTAAATTGTGCATAAGAGTGCCCACCAGAGTGACATCAACTAAACCAAATGGTTGTTCTAGTTTGCTAATGCTGCCGGGGTGCAAAACACCAGAAATGGATTGGCTTTTATAAAGTGGGTTTATTTGGTTACACAGCTACAGTCTTAAGGCCATAAAACATCCAAGGTAACGTATCAACAATCAGGTACCTTCACTGGAGGATGGCCATTGACATCAGGAAAACCTCTGTTAGCTGGGAAGGCACGTGGCTGGCATCTGCATCAAGTTCTGGTTTCAAAATGGGTTTCTCCCAGGACATTCCTCCCTAGGCCACAGCTCTTCTTCAAAACATCACTCAGTTGCTCTTGGCGTGTTTGTTCTCTCTTAGCTGCTCCAGGGCAAAAGTCTGCTTTCAATGGTCGTCTTCAAACTGTCTCTCAACTGCAATTCCTCTCTCAGCTCCTGGGCATTCTTCAAAGTGTCCCTCTTGGCTGTAGCTCCTCTTCAAAATGTCAATCTCAGCTGCACTGAGTTCCTTCTGTTTGTCAGCTCATTTATACGGCTCCAGTGATTTAATTTAGACCCATCCTGAATGGGTGGGGTAACACCGCCATGGAAATTATCCAATCAGAGTCATCATCCACAGTTGGATGGGGGACATCTCTATGGAAACACTCAAAGATTACAGTTTAATCAACACTGATAGGTCTGCCCACACAAGATTATATCAAAGATAATGGCATTTTGGGGGACATAATACATTCAAACCAGCACAATGGTTTTGCTGGATTTATGACTGAAATCCTGTTAGTTACTAGGGACATCAGACTAGGGTGACATCTGAAACTAGATAGATTTAAGGATAAGGATCTGTCTTCAGTCTTCCTTTGTTGTATGATTTTATAGGTTTTAATCAAATTTCCTTTTTACTAATGGGTTGAGGGTGATAAGGCAGGTTTTGAATTTTCTATTAGGGTTAAAAAACTGGAAGTATTAGCTATTTATATTCTTAGCCATAACTTGGTGAAAAAAAGGCTGAGGTTTTTTTTTCATTAATTCCAATTAATGAATTGGAAAAAAAAAGTTGTTTCTGTGTGTTTTTTTTAACTTTATCAAAAAATTGAAAAACAAACATTAAAAAAATTTCAAACAAAACCAAAACAAAGGAATAAGAAAAACAAATAACCTAAAATAACTACATTATTAGCTGAGTTGCTCCGAAAGAAGGAATAGGAATCAGCTGACCTTGGGCCAGAACGTTTTTAACCACATTGTTACCTGCCATTCTCACAGGGTAAATCAACCCCTATATTTGGTTCCCTCTTTGAAGGAGGTGTCTTGGTGAAGTAAATCTATTTTATAAAGTTAGTTACTGCTCTAAAGTCATAGCAGGTGTCTTAATTTTTGCTTTGAGTCAAACCATTCTATATCAGAATTTCCGTTGGTTTACTATAGATACTTGGCTTTAAAATGTTGGGTTTTTAAAAAAATGTACGATGTCTTGATTAATTTGACTGTTGATAGGTATAGACGTGATCGTTATACATATGTCAAATTGCATTCCCTTTGCATTTCATGTGTCATTTACCAATTGCGTGCATTTTATATTAAGAATGGATTATACATGTCTGGGTAAATGAAAACTTTATCTTATTTGATTTGTCCTTTAAAAAAATAAAGTTCTCTTAATATCCCCCTGCCCCGCAAAACAAACAAACAAACAAAACCCAAACCAAACCAAACCTAAAGCCCCCAAAAGTGCAGGGACTAAGGAGACTCTGTCTGCATACCCTTCAATGCAGACTGGTTTCACACGCCCCATTTATTGGGTTGAAGTTCTACCTCATGTGTTCTTCGCATCTACGATGCCATCAGTCTTAAGATGCATTACTGCTTCCTGAGTCACTAGGAAAGAGAAAACGCTGCCAATTCAACAAGAACACACCACTCGTTTTGAGACACATCCTGACTTTTTAGGGATGTTAAAATGCAAAGAACACGCATCTTAAAACGATGAAATACGACGGTTCTTTCGTCATTTTTGTCTCCTTGATAGTTTAGGGAGATTGCTTTTTGCTGCTGAGCAGGCTCATTCCGTCTCGGAAGGGGTCAACCGGTTCATTTCCCGCCCTCACTGGTGAGACAGAGCGGGGATGACACCTAAAGCGCCTTTCTTTCTCCGCGTCGCGGGAGGAAAGCCCTATTATCGCGAGAGTTCCTACTCCAGGAAGCCAGATCGCGTGAGACCGCGAAGGTAGCAGTCTTCTGGTGGGCGCGGGAAACAAAATACCCGACGGCGGACACGGCTCTGGTAAGCGAGTTCGCGTTCCGCGGACCGTCTCTCAGCTGCCGGGAGCGGCTCGTCGGCCCTGCCTGGGGCGCGGAGGCCCCCAGAGGCGCCGCGGCCGCTCCCCGGACCCACTGCAGCCCGCGCGCCCCTGCGCCCCTGGGGAGAGGGTGGGCAGGAGAGCGCTGGCAACACTCGCCCGCGGATGCCAGGAAGAAGTTTTACTTGATGTTCATTTATTTTCAGTCAGTGAACATCAGCTTGTAGAGATGTTGCTGTTCTAATAAGAGTACAGAAGATTTCAAAAGGATATGCGTTAAGAAAACGGAGCAATCTCACATATTCTAGGTGATTGAAGGTACTAGTATTGGTCTATTGGATTGCTAGTTTGGTTCTTCCGTACGGTTTTCAATTTGCAGATATTTTTCTAATTTGATAAAAATTTCCCAAAGGGCAATTAGCCTTTACTTTGAAAGCATGGGAGGGTTATTAGGGCATAATAAGTCTTAACTTGAAACCCTGTTACGGTGCCCGCCAGTTAAAGTTCAAGACAGCCAATTAGAATTTTTAAAAAAGCCTTTATTAGCCGGCGGCGACTGCTCACCGTTGCTCCGCGCAGGGAATTCAGTGAGCAGCCCCGACCTGTGTGTGCTGGTGCCTTATATAGACAGAAACCATATCCTGGAAAGGCAAGCAAGCTATTTTAACAGAAGCAGAGTTGGCAATTAGCTATTGGTTACAAAAGACAATTTCACAAAGAGTTTCACTTGGAACTGGTGCAGTTATTGTTAAACGGTTATGCTCGGCTGATGCGTGCAACCGCAGTTTCGCCTCCCCTAAACGGTAAAGTTTCGCTTCCTTTAACTGGTACAGTCTCACTCCCTCCTCCTCATGGCCTAATGCCGTTTACACATTTTTGCTTTGCAGATGTTATAGGATTTAGGGGAAAGGGAGCTCCACTTCACCCGAATGCCCATCAGACAAAATTCTATGTACTTTGAATGTACTAACTCATTATTTCTCAGAATATATTACAAAGGAGATAAGCATAATTATTATTCACTTCCGTAAATGAGAAATCTTAGGCAAAGAGAGGATAAGCAAAATGACCAATTCTGTTATTAATTATAAAAGTTATCACTCAGTGTCATCTTCAGAGAGTCTCAGAGGCTCAGCAGTTATCAGCTTAAGTTATGAGTAGGTCCTCTTACTGTTCCCGTTTCACAGAATGGAAAATGAGAGCGTAGAAAGGACAAATAACCCCAAACTCACCGGTGCATTCAACCCTCAACTTTGTAGCAGATTATCCTGATTCATCTTTTGCAATGAAAATATTTTGAGAGAGCTAGTACAGAAGCACTCCGTTCTCGTTTACATTTGGGACTTGCATTTCATTTACCTCAGCCAATTGCCATTTTGAAAGATAGTGATGTCCAGGTTCTAGGAGATCATCATTTCTCTGAGACCAGGTATGATGTTGCCTGGGACTGGGGATTTTCCTTCTTATTGATGACAAAAATACATATGTAAAAATACTATAGAGTATGCTCCCTTTTTACTTTATTGGCAAAGTCCTTTGATGACCAAACTCTTCAAATTTTGAGGAGATCACATTTATCTATTCTTTCATTGCTTGTGCTTTGGGCGTAATGGCCAGGAAACCACCTCCTATCATATTTTTTTCTAAGAGTTTTATGGTCTTAGCTCTAATGTTTAATGTCTTTGGTCCATTTTGAGTTAATTTTTGTGTAAGATGTGAGATATGGATCCTCTTTCATTCTTCTGGATATGGATAACTTGGTAGTAATGTTCAGAGGTAGGAAAATACATAACAAATCTGATAGACGCAGAGAGCTTATAAGTATCAATTAAAAATATTTTGGTGTTAATCAGACAGAAAAATATCATGAGCTCTTTTTTTGGAGGAGGAGGAGGAGGAGGAAAAGTGTTTTTATTTACACAGGGGGCAGGAGGACAGGGGAAGTGATTTTTCCAATTGGCTTTTATACCCAGAGACTAAGAGAGGTGATCATCTTAGTTAACAGGTAACAGGTCTGGAGAATTTCACAATTCAGTTATTTTGTATTTTCTACAGGAAGGAGGTGACACCTGGGAAAGGTGACTCCAGGATCTAGGGAGACAGATGAAAAGACTTTATTCATATCTGGGAGGTCTGGGGACCATAGGTTAATGCTTATGCAAATCTGGGTGGAAACTTTACATTTACATATTGCTGCAGACCTTACATTTATATTTTGCTCCTTTGTGAGACCAAGAGTTCTCACTGCCTACCTACTTCCCATTTTAAAGTTACATTTAAAAGCTGTTTTGAAGGTTACATTTTAAGGCTACATTACAATTTCCTGCTTGCTTACAGTTTTATGATTATATTTAAAGTGTCACAGTTATAGCATCATGTTGATGAGCATATATTTGATCAAAATTGTTCAACCTTATTACATTACTTATGACTTATTTATGATTGAAATAATAGCTGCAGCCCCATCCTGTTTTCTTTTTACACTGAGGACAAGATGGTTACATGTTATCTATATCTTAGAAAGTTGGAAAGGATATCTTTCTACATTTCAAAAAAATATATACACAGCTTTTAGCAGGCTTTGTATGACTCTCATTTTCTTCTCCTTGTTTGGGCCTGCTTAGCTTCTCCTTTAGTTAAGTTTTCTAATATAGGACTTGCAGGATGTGAATCATCTGCCCAGTTATTATAGTAAGCCTGTCCACTTTCTGTTGTTTGAAAATTGTACATGAATAATTTTGGGTAAATGTTCTGTTAGGTAAGCTTCAATATCAGAACAGAAGGCATCGGTTGGTATATGGGAGCAGCAAGGCTCCACAGCTGTGTGATCCCTGCGTAGACAGGAGTTAGTGTCTTCATCTTCATATTCCTCAGTAGAGATACTGTCATCAACAATGTTCTGCTTAAGTATTTAACAGCAGAAATCATTGATGAATAGTGCAACAGAAGTCTTCCTGAAAGAGCTATTCCAGCCTTTTAAGAATGAATGGAGAGATAAATATATGATAGATTCATGGTGGATAGATGCATCCAAAGGATGTACAGAGAATGTGTTTAATGAAACGTAAGTATTCCTTTGAACTTCAATCTATGCCATGGCAAATTCAATTTTTGAAGTGATGATCCATCTTCGCAGCCTGTGCTTACTTACAGATTGTTTCTTTGTAAATTCATTAAGCTTTATTTCTTTCCAAGTTACTATAATTATGATGACACCACAATACAGTCATTTAAAAATTCCAATCCAATCATTATATATCCATACCTTTGTGGATTCCATCTTCAAGAGGAAATCCGCAACCCATGGCCTGACCCACAATCCTTTCTTGATTTACCCACTCTGGTAATTTCACCATAATATGTTTCATTCTTCCCCACAGGTAGTGCTGAGCTAGAATGATTTTTCTTTTCTTTTCTTTTTTTTTTTTTTTGAGAAGAAGGAGGAGGAGAAGAGGATTTATTTATGCCAGCAGGAGGACTGGGGAGATTTTCCAAATCAGCTTCCCTGAAGTGATTTTTCAAATGGTTTCTATACCTTATGGACAGCCCTTCTTCCTTAGGAAGTTATTTCTTGACTGGACTTTTCCATATAGTCTATAGGCCTGCTTGTAGAGCTGGAACTTGTGAATTTATTGGGTAGACAGAGAGAGAAGCTTGCAAAGAAATTGACCTTGCTCAGCAATTGACATTTCCAATTTGGCATTGCAGAAGCTCATGTTTTACTTGAAGTGAGTGTCCCTTGATGAACAAAAGTTTTTAATTTTTATAGAGCTCAATTTATGTGTTTTAGTGCTTTTAATGTCGTATCTAAGCATTAATTGCCAAATTCAAAGTCATGAAGATTTACTTCTATATTTTGTCAGAGTGTCATAATTTTTCCTCTTAAATTTAGCTCTATAAATGACTTCATTTTTTGTAAGTACTGTGAAATAGGGATCAAACTTTATGCCTCATATGTAAATGTGCAGTTGTCTCACCATCGTTTGTTGAAGACACATTTCTTTTCCAGAGTGCAGGATCTTGGTGCCATGTTCAAAATTAATTGACCATAGATTAATGGGTGTATGTCTAGACTATCAGTTCTGTTCCATTGGTCTATATCTTTTCCTATATGCCAGTATCACACTACTTTGATTATGGTAGATTTGCAGTGTGCCTTGAAATAGAGAATTGGGTATCCTCCAATTTTATTCTTTTACAATACCATTTTAACTATTCATGGCCTTTTATAATTCCATTTGATTTTTTTTCATATGCAAAATACCTTCATCCAGCACAGTATCACAAAATGCTTAAATTATTTCAGTAATAATATTAGGTACAAAGTCTCATCAAAATCAATTACAGGTCTGGTCTGTCCTGTGGCACAGTTTCCCTCTGGTTGTAGGCCTGTGCAACTTAGAATAAGTTATCTGCCTTCAATATACAAAAGAGAGACAGGCATAGGATTATAGTTAAACCAAAGAAGGATCTCAGGTCCCAAACAGTTCTGAAAACTTGCGTGGTATTCTCCATTGGATTTTATGGTCTGAGAGTCATCTACAGAATGATGGCTTGTCCTCAATGCCTGCACAGAAGCCCTGCTCTTTTCTCCAAATGCTTGGGTGAAGAGTCCAGCATCTCCAAGCATTGGGTAGAGGGCCATGCTTTTAGCTCTGCCCTCATCATGCACTGGGGAGATGGCCAAACTCTAGGCCCCACCTCCTCAAGCATTGGCATGGCATTTGGACTCCCCACAATCTCTGAGGCATGGGCTCAACCCTGTGAGTATAGTGAGGTTGTGGCCAGACTCACCCCAATCCTGGGGAATATGCTCCACCCTCTCTTAAACCTGGGGCAGCAGCACTTTTCTTGAACAATGGGGACGCTCAAGGTCTCTGCAATCTCCCAGGTATCTGAGAACCCCAGGTTGTTAATACTTTTCCTGAACAATGTGCAGGAAGGCCCATCCTCTGCAACCTCTTGGGCAAACTCACCCATTCCAAGGGCATCAGTGGTTCCACTCTCCTGTCACCATAGTGTCTTGGCTCAGACCTCAGCTTCCATGGTTCTGCCTTTGAAGTCATTTTTCCTTCAACCTGTCCCTTTTCTGTCCCTTGTAGTTCAGGCTAGGGGGGTTCCGTTCATACAAATCTTGCAAAAAAATGTGTGGGTTTCACATGCAGTCCCAACCATCAGACAGTAGGACTTTCCAGAGATCCTTTCTGGATAACTGCATTTCCAATCCTGATTCACACTGAACTGGCTGACCCATTCCACGTTTAGTTAAATCCTAACATGGAGTACTATTCTCTTTGGACCCATTTTCTGGAAGCTCAGAATTTTCTAAACCATCAGTGTCTGATTTCTTTGTATACAAGAACTCAGTTCTCAGCTTATTCCTTTCCTTTTGCATTTTACTATCAGCTGCAAGGAGAAGCCAGGCCACACTTTCCATATTTAAATTGGAAAATGTCACAGGTTCATCTCTTTACACCTTAAACCTATGATCTCTGTTAGAAATGGCCTGAGCCTAATCAGTTCTTAATTCAGTGGGTTTGGGCTTTATCAAGTAACCTCCGACTCAATTAAGAGTATAGGGACAAACAATAGTTTAAAGTAAAAGTAAAGGGTACTCAAGATGAGAAGTCATCCTGAACCTGCATTTTTACTAAAAGGAGCACCTAAGGTAAAAGGAACAAGTTTACAATGTAAAAATTGATACACTATGAAACCTAGGAGCCTCCCACTACCCCCACCCTCCCCTCCATCCAGTTGCAGCTAGACATAAGGTCAGAGAGATCCCTGTTTGAGATACAGAAAATTTATAGCATCTTGATTTAGGGTAACTTTAAGTCATATTCTTTGTTTACACTGTTAACATTAAATTTCATGAACATGACTCTCATGAAGCAAAACATCTCGATCCATGAGTGGTTCAAGTTCAGAGGAAGTTATCTACGTTATTAAAGACTTAGCCTTGAATGCCTGTAAAACTCTACTGATAATATTTTTACTAATTAAGCTATGCTTTGTGTAAGAGCAATATAATGTGTAAAAATTAGAAAAGAGACTAATATTACTTGTCTCTAACTTGTTAATATAGTTTTTTCATTTTTTCCTATGGTAAGTTTAGTCATTAGATCATAGTGATAAACATACATTTGATTAGGACTGAATTCAACCTTGCTACATTATTTACAACTTCTCTATGATTAAAATAAGAGCTGGAACTCCATCCTGTTTTCACAGAGGGCTAGATGATTACATGTTATCTATGTTTAAGAAGTTTAAGAGGGCCTTTCTGCTTTTTTGAAAATATTTACAGAATTTCTATTAAATGCTTTTCAATTTTTCTAAAAATCTTTCTGTTACCCATTTATAAGGCCTTTCCAGGTTTTTGGTATTTGAGAATCACAGCAGTGCACACTCCTGGTACCAAAATCTTTTCATTTTCTCAAGCTGATGAAATACAGTTACCAGATATGGGTTGGGTTTTATAATGAGGATTTAACTTACAATTCCTTGGCCATGAAAAATGTCCAAATCAAACATCGGTAGGATGATAACCTCAACTCTGACGGCTGGCTACCTGTGAGCTTGGTCTCCTCTGTCACATGGGAAGGCATGTGATGGTGTCTGCTGGTCTTTTTCTTCTGGGCTCCAGCTTCTGGTTCCTCCATCTCTCAGCTTCTTTGGAGACTTCTCTCAATTTCATCTCTTAGCTTCTCTGTGGCGTTTATGCTCTTATAAAGGACTCTAGTAAGAAAATTAAAACCCACCTTTGGTCACTCCTCAACTGAAATAACCTAATCAAAAGGTGTACCTATAATAGTCTACACCCACAGGAATGGATTAAAAGAACTTGACCTTTTCTGGTGTACATAAAGCATCTGACTACCACAGACTGTTTTCAAGAATTTCATTGTCCCCTCTGTTTCCCTGGAGATAGAACTCCCTCTCCTGGGTGTTTGAAGCTCCAGGCCTTTGTCTCAGACTTGCCATGTCTATAATTTTTTGCACATTGTCTGAAGCTGCTTTTTCCTGGAGGGCAAATTCTGGGAGGAAGGCACACTGCAGAGGACTTTCCCAAGTCAGTCTTTCCCAGACAAAACTGGGCCAGGGACCCATGAAAGTGGCACAGACCAGCTCCAAAGTTCCCTGGGGAGGGACACAAGAAGAGTATCAAGAACTTCTCATGGCTCCCCTCAGCCGAGTTTCCTGGTTTTCCCAACAAATGAAGCCCCTCAGTTAGTCCTCTGCAGCCCTGAGGAACTAACATCTTGAAGTCTCCACTATCATCTTCCATGTCTGGGTGGTTAGCAACAATGGCTGTCCTTAGAGCTGGGACCCAGCCATCCATATTTGCTCATCAAAAGCCATGATCAGGGATTGGCTGTACCTAGACTTGGCCTTGGGGAAGAGGATTTTTATGTTCCTTTCTGTCACCAGAGAGCCAGCACAGGGCTGGAATAGAGGGGGATGGGCACTGGTAACCACTGTTTGGAGTCAGCAGTTGACTGTTCTTTACCATAATTTGTCATCCTCTTCCTCCCACTCTGTCTTGTGTGCTGTACAGTGTTCTTCTAGCCTCTGGAGTTTCCAAATAGTTGATTCACACAGTTCCTGACTGTATAACAGTTGTTCTGATAGAAGGATTGAGTCTTGGAGCTCCCTCCTCTTCCCATGAACTTTGGATCTTCTCTAGTGTATTTTTAATCTAAATTATTGTGCCCTTCCTCCCATAATTTCTGTTAGGCTGTTTTTTAAAATTTTCAATTCCTTCTTTATGCTCACATATTGTCTTAATATAAGTTAGCTCCATACCCACCAACAGTTTATTTCTATGCATATTTTTCTTCCTCTCCTTGAATCAATTTAGGAGATTTGTTTGAACTTCTTCAATTGTTTGTTCTGAATTCTTTGTTTCCTGAAGTTTTTATTTGTTCCCTTGACTGAAGCCATATCATTTTGTTTCTTAGTGTGGCCTGTAATTTCTGTTGATGTCTGTGCATCTGATTATTTTGATGAGTTATTTCTGAAGGTCATTGTCTCCTTCCTGTCTAGGAGTTTACTGCCTATTTCCTTTGTGTTAAGGCTCTTATTTGCCACTTGTTCCAAGTTCTTCTGGATCATTGTAGCATATAAACTGTTCAGATTTTCTCAGGTCCTCTGCATGTGATGCTTGTCCTCCATCTGCGGTACATTTTTTTTTTTCCAGAAGGAGTGAAGTTTATTAGTATCTAAAAAAAATTTTTTTAAAGAAACAAAATGACTACTGAATATGGGACAGTTCCTCATTTACCAGTTTTACTGATGGGAGGTACATTTTAATCAGCACTTCAAACAATCACATTATAATTTTTTCTAGAAATACCAGTATTTCACTCTCCAGGTAATTATAGAAAACATTAACTGATCACCCCATTTAAATGAAGTAGATAAACTAATACCTTAAAAATATACCAAAAAAATAAAAAGAATAACTGTTACTTAAATGTGAATTTTCAAAAACTATTTTTGTTGTAGTTAACTCAGATGATTTGTTTCTTTAGAAAAGCTGGCCAAAAAAAAGAGCAACACATGAATATGTCTTCATTTAAGTGCAGGCTCTCACACTGGTTTCCAAAAAAAATTAATTTAAGGTTTCCTGAGCTTCAAGAGTCCATCCTCACTGTAGGCAGCAATCAGGTTCTGATGTGGGTGATGTGCAATTCCAGTCACATCTTTCTGGTGAACTGTCAAAGTTCTCTCCAGTTTGCCAGGGACCGTGCTGAAACAATAGAGCACAAAGTCTTCCCCACACAGTAGATTGGTTCACCATGGGGAGAGAGTGCGCAGCAAAGTTACCACCTTCTCTCTTACCAGAGCTGAAACTTCTGACAGTCTGCCCCTGCATGTTTATGGTGACCGCTGTATTTGATCTGTTGCACACTACAAAGTGCTCTGGGTTTTTAGGAAGCAGGATCACACTGTTGACAGTGATGTCTGTCCCTGCAGTGCTGCCCAGGGATTTAAAGGTATTTGAACATTCTGTGGTCTTCATATTCCAAACTTTCAGAGTGCCATCAGAGGATGCACTAATAATATAATGTCCATCTTGTGTAAATGTTGCTTCATTAACAAAGGAGGAATGGCCACGAAATGCCTTCAGAGTTTTTCCAGATTTTAAGCCATGAATTCTAATAGTCTGGTCAGATGAGGCACTGAGGATCTGACTTCTATACTTAGAAAAGCTGAGACAGGTGACACCTTTACTGTGTGCCCGTTCAAATCTCCATAAACACTGTCCACTCTGAATCTTCCATACCTTGATTTTTCCATCTTGGGCTCCTGTTGCTAACATTTCTGTATCTCTGCTGAAACGCGTGCAGGGGACAGCATCATCCATCATCACAAAGTTATCCTGGGCTTGATACTTAAGCTCCTTCCTGATTTTTCCAGTTGTAAAGTTCCATACTTCAGTGAATCCATCAGCAGACCCAGTGACCAGATACTGACCGTCTGGAGAAAATCGAGCACACGCCGCATGTGATTTCTGACCAAACTTAATATGCCTGCTCAGCTGCGTAGGAAACTTTTCTTCTTCCACATCTTTGCTGCTTTGCCTCGGAACAAATCTATGGTCATGCCGGGGGGAAGCGATCCCTGGTGCTGCTGCCACTTCAGTGCCTGTCCCAGCAATGCCATAAGACGAGATGGAGGGACTACATTGACTTCCCCAGCTAAGGCCTGGGCAATTGCTGCTCTTCTTTTCTTTACTACTTCCACCTGGGTATGCCTCATGGGGATTAAAATAAGACCTGGCCAACAGGTTCTCCAGATGAATATACCGTTCTGGCTGTGTTTGTTTTAACATGATCATGGGGTCAGTCTGTCTCAAAAGTGATCTGGCAGCACCCAATTCACAAAGTTCTATCAATTCCAGAACCACTTGTTCATAGAGGTCAATGAGGGTTTTGTCTGGCAATTTCACAGACTGTATAGCCTGTAAAACAGTATCCCAATGGCCACTATTAATATCAGCCACAAAACTCTCAATGCTTTCCACAGTATTCAAAGACACAGTAGTCTCCTGCTGTAAGGTGGCTGATGCCCGATGTAAACTATTCTCCTTCAGGTACTGCATGATGAGTCAGATCACATCCGAGGACTCGGTTTCAATCAACATTGCAATATATTTCCCCGTGCAGGTCCAGCTCGGCTATCAGGCCCTGCTCCGCTTTCTGAAGTACATTTTAAGATTTTCCTTTATGCTTGCAATTGTTTCACCTCCAGGTTAAAGCTTCCTTTCCTCTGTTCCTTCTCAAGGAATCGTGATCTGTTCTGTCTTTTTGAAGACTTTTCTTCCCAGGTCCTATGATTTGTTTGCATTACTTCCCTCCCTCAGGGTCCCCATTTCATTACACTTTTTGTTTGGGGGACACATCCTATCTTATAGCAATTCATAGCAATTCAGTCCTCCCCCCTCCTTTTTTTTTTTTTTTTTTTTTTTTTTGGGGAGGATTTTCTGCTCCTGGTTACTTCCCTGTAGGGTAACCTGTCCTGGAGAGCCAGAAAGGTCCATTTTGTATTTAGGTTTTCTAGCAAAAACTGGATTGAGTGTGTGCAACACCTCTTGCTAACAGTTCTGCCATAGTCTCTTTTTTTCCCTGGGGGCACATTTTATGTGTCACTCCTCATCCATTTTTATTCTGTCCTGGGTCTCTTTAGACTTAGGTCTCTGTTCCTGGATATGCATGGGGTTCTAACTTGCTGCTGTGAGTGCCCCTATGATCTGCTTCTATGCAGGAGGGACCCAGGCCATGCTGCCTCTGTGTGACTCCTGTGCAGGACTGAGTGAGGGGAGAGTTCCAGACTGGCAGGTCTGGGACTTAAATCTCCCACCTGATTTCATTGTTTGGTTTTCATTTTCCTCAATTCAGCCTTTGTGGAGTCAATCTCTAACCTCTGTCATACTCCAGAGCTCCAAGTAAGTGGTATTTTTCCTTTTATTAGTTGATTCTGAGGGTAGACTTCTCCAGGGAATGTTTTACGTCACTATGTTGATGTTATCACTCTCCAAAATATCAGTTTGGGTTCTTTTAAGCCACTAAATTTGTGATATTTGGTACGGCAGCCAGAGGAAACTAATATACTTCATATATAATTTCAGACACAGTGAGAGTTCTGTTCTCTCTTATTCTTTTTTTTTTTTTTTAACTGTTTTATTGACACACCATACACTCCATCTTAAGTGTACAATCTATGGGTCTTGGTATAATCACATAGTTAGACATTCACCACTACAGTTAATATGAGGACCTTCTCATTTCTTCTAAAGAAAAAAAAACCCATATTCCTTATATTCTCCTGTTATTGACATTTAGCTTTGATACAGTGCCTTTTTACCATTAATGCAAGAATATTACAATGTTACCGTTAATTATAGATCTTAGGTTACAGTAATTGCTTTTTCCTATATACTACCATATTAACACCTTGTAATACGTATGTTTGGTCTAGTTTTCTTATATTTGTACAATTTACCACCTTAATTGTCCACTCTCAGCTTCATTAAGCTATACAGTCCCAGTTTTTATCCTATACCTTTCCTTCTGTGACATACACAACTCTAGACTTTCTCTTTCAACCTACTCATACTCAGTTATTTACGCTTACAGTATTGTGCTGCCATCATACAGTATTGTGCTATCGATTTCCAAACCTTTACTCTCTACCTTTTTGAACATTCTGTACTCTTTAAGCATCAGTTGCACAATTTCTGCCCTCTTTATCTCCTGATGGTCTAATTCTTGATCTTAACTGTCAGAGTTTGCTCATAATTGTTAGCTCATATTCGTGAGACCATATAATATCTGTCCTTTCATTTCTGGCTTATTTTGCTCAACATAATGTCCTCAAAGTTCATTCACATCCTTGCATGCCTTGTGACTTCTGTAGCCTCACAATATTTCATCATATATATATCCCAAAGTTCACCCTTCTGCTCATCAGTCACTGGACCCCTGGGCTGCCTCCATCCATCAACAGTAGGGAATAATACCGCCATATACATCAGTGTGTTAATGATTATGCATGTCCCTACTTTCATTTCTTTCGAGTACATACCTAGTAACATGATTGCTACATAGTATGGCAATTCTGTAGTTAGCTTCCTGAGGAACAACCACACTGCCCTCCAAATGGGCAGCACAGTTCTTCTCCCTAGCAACAGTAAGCATGTATACCTCTTTCTTCCCATTTCCTTGTCATGGATTCATCTCCTTACACCTCAAACCTGTGATCACTGTTAGAAAAGACCTGAGTCTCTTTAATCTTGGGTCTCTGTTCCTGGATAGGCTTCATCAAGTAATCTCCCACTCATATGAGTATAGGGAGAGACAGTAGTTTAAAAGTAAAGATCACTCAAGACAAGGAACAAGTTTACAATGTAAAAATTAACTGATACATTACCAAGCCTTTGAACTCACTGCCCCCACCCGTATGTGGGATCTGTCTCCCAGGGGTGTAAATCTCCCTGGCAATGTGGGATATGACTCCTGGGGATGAATCTGGACCCAACATCATGGGATTGAGAACATCTTCTTGACCAAAAAGGGGATGTGAAATGAAATGAAATTAAGTTTCAGTGCTGAGAGATTCCACATGGAGTCGAGAGGTCACTCTGGTGGGCATTCTTATGCACTATATAGATAACCCTTTTAAGGTTTTTTTTTTTTTTTAATTCAGCTTTATTGAGAGATATTCACATACCATACAGTCATCTATGGTGTACAATCAACTGTTCACAGTACCATCATAAACTTTTGCATTCATCCCCCAATCTATTTTTGAACATTTGCCTTACACCAGAAAGAATCAGAATAAGAATAAAAAATAAAAATAAAAAAGAACACCCAAAACACCCCCCCCATCCCACCCTATTTTTCATTTAGGTTTTGTCCCCATTTTTCTACTCATTCATCCATACACTGGATAAAGGGAGTGTGATCCACAAGGTTTTCACTGTCACACTGTCACCCCTTGTATGCTACATTGTTATACAATCATCTTCAGGAGTCAAGGCTACTGGGTTAGAGTTTGATAGTTTCAGGTATTTTAAATTATCAAACAATTTCTCCTAATGAAACCATTGGTTTATCTTTGGATACAGTTCTGTTTTCTGTTTTCTCAATCAAAGTATTAGGAGTGGGACCTCTAAATTTGAATCATAAAATGGTAAATTACCTTTTTAAAAGATTCTCTACCTGTTTAAAAGATTCTCTTTTTGGCTATTTGTTTTGTTTCAATAAATCCTTATACCTTACAAAACATTTGAAATAGCACACACAAATAAACTCTCAACTGTGAAGAAATTGTAAAATCAATAATCTTTATCCAGGGGTGTTTAGTAAAGTCTAAGCCAGTACAAGAAGTATTATATAAACCAGGGTAGACCTGTTGTGACTATTCTACATTTTGGTGGTTTTGTCTCTCTTCTTGCATAATTCCACCATAGCAATTGCCTTTAGTATTAGAAACCAACCTTTTTCCATTATATCACGTTCTTCAAAGAGTTATCACTTTCATCTTCTATCATTTTTTTTTATTTTGAAATAAATTCAAAGTTATAGGAACAGTTGCAAAAACAATACTAACCCCATACACAGAATTCCATCATACCCTGACCCCTTCCCCCGATAGCTCAGTCCACCAACTTTAACCTGCTGTCACATCGCTATTTCTTTCCCTCCCTCCCTCCCTGCCTATCATCCATCATCTATTGCTCTGTCTTCTGAACATATGAGAGCTAGCTGCACACATCCTTGAACAAACACTCTAATTCACACACAAACTTCCCATGAACAAGAACATTCTTTTATGCAATCCCATTAAGCGCAGCTAAGAAGTACAAGAAATTCAATGATACGAAGCTTACATTCTGTATTTCCTTTTCCTTATGTCTCAGCTGTGTCCCTTTGAGCCACCTGTCCTCTATCCTCCAATCCCATCCAAGTTCATCCTTGGCATTCAATTGTCGTCTATTTAGACTTTTTTTTTTTTTTTTTCAATTGTGGGAACATATATACAGCCTAAATTTTCCCATTCCACCCCCTCCCTAGTCTTCAATTAGTGGGATTAATCACCTTTAGAATGTTGTAATGCTCTTTCCCACCATCCATTACTAGAAATTTCCCTTCACCTAGCAACCCTACACTCCTTTCTTAACTCCCCATTGCCCCTTCCCCCATTTCTCTTAACTCAAACTCTACTTTTCCTTTCTATGGTTATATTCTCTGATAATTTCTTTGTGCTTACTGTGGGGCTTAAAATTAACCTCTTAAATCCATATCAATCTTGCTTCTCTTTGATACCACCTTCACTTCAATAGAACACATAAACTATGTTCCTATACTCCTTCATTCCCCCACCTTTATATAGCTGTCTAAAATTACATATTTTACATTGAGTTCAAAAGCACTGATTTATCATTAGAGTTTGTATATTTTATATCATGTAGGAAGTAAATAGTGGAGTTACAGTTCAAAAATTATTGACTTCTATTTGTACTCCATTGTGGTTGGAGAATGTGCTTTGAGTATCTTCAATTTTTTTTTTTTTTTTTTAATTATTTGAGGCTTGTTTTATGTCCCAGCTTATGGTCCCTTCTGGAGAAAGATCCGTGATCACTGAAGAAAAATGAGTGTCCTGGTGATTTGGGATGTAAGGTAGTATATGTGTCAGTTAAAATTCTCTGTATCTCTTTCTCCTTTCTTTATTTTTCTGTTGGTAGGACTCCCTCTAGAATCTGAAGTAGGGCAGGTCTTTTATTGGCAAAGTCTCTCAGCATTTATTTGTCTGTGAAAAATTTAAGCTCTCCCTCAAATTTCAAGGAGTTTTTTGCTGGATAAAGTATTCTTGGTTGGAAATTTTTCTCTCTCAGAATTTTTTTTTTTTAATCTTCATCTTATTGAGATATATTCACATACCACGCAGTCATACAAAACAAATCGTACATTTGCTTGTTCACAGTACCATTACATAGCATTAGCACACACCCAAAAATAACAAGAATAATAATTAAACTGAAAAAGAGCAATTGAAGTAAAAAAGAACACTGGGTACCTTTGTCTGTTTGTTTGTTTGTTTCCTTCCCCTATTTTTCTACTCATCCATCCATAAACTAGACAAAGTGGAGTGTGGTCCTTATGGCTTTCCCAATCACATTGTCACCCCTCATAAGCTACATTTTTATACAATTGTCTTTGAGATTCATTGGTTCTGGGTTATAGTTTGATAGTTTCAGGTATCCACCACCAGCTACCCCAATTCTTTAGAACATAAAAAGGGTTGTCTAAATTGTGTGTAAGAGTGCCCACCAGAGTGACCTCTCGGCTCCTTTTGCAATCTCTCTGCCACTGAAGCTTATTTCATTTCCTTTCACATCCCCCTTTTGGTCAAGAAGATGTCCTCCGTCCCACGATGCCAGGTCTACATTCCTCCCCGGGAGTCATATTCCACGTTGCCAGGGAGATTCACTCCCCTGGGTGTCTGATCCCACGTAGGGAGGAGGGCAGTGATTTCACCTTTCAAGTTGGCTTAGCTAGAGAGACAGGGCCACATCTGAGCAACAAAGAGGCATTCGGGAGGAGGCTCTTAGGCACAACCATAGGGAGGCCTAGCCTCTCCTTTGCAGCAACCGTCTTCCCAAGGGTAAAACCTATGGTAGAGGGCTCAACCCATCAAACCACCAGTCCCCTGTGTCTGTGGTCATGTTAGCAACCATCGAGGTGGGCCAGGCCAATACCCCTGCATTCTCCACAGGCTCCTCAAGGGGGCTCTACATATTTTTTTCCTTTTTTTTTTTTTTTTAACTTTTTTTTTTTAATCAACTGTATGAAAAAAAATTAAAAAAAAAAAACATACAATAAAAGAACATTTCAAAGAGACCATAACAAGGGAGTAAGAAAAAGACAACTAACCTAAGATAACTGCTTTACTTCCAACCTGTTCCTACTTTACCCCAAGAAAGTAACCTAATATAGCAACATTTCTGTGAACTTGTTCCTACTATATCCATCAGAAATTAACAGACCATAGTCATTCCTGGGCATCCCCAGAATGTTAAATAGCTTATCTGTTCTTCTTGGATTATTGTTCCCCCTTCCTTAATTGTTCTCTATTGCTAGTTCCCCTACATTCTACATTATAAACCATTTGTTTTACATTTTTCAAAGTTCACATTAGTGGTAGCATGTAATATTTCTCTTTTTGTGCCTGGCTTATTTCGCTCAGCATTATGTCTTCAAGGTTCATCCATGTTGTCATATGTTTCACGAGATCGTTCCTTCTTACTGCCGTGTAGTATTCCATCGTGTGTATATACCACATTTTATTTATCCACTCATCTGTTGAAGGACATTTGGGTTGTTTCCATCTCTTGGCAATTGTGAACAATGCTGCTATGAACACTGGCGTGCAGATATCTGTTCGTGTCACTGCTTTCCGATCTTCCGGGTATATACCGAGAAGTGCAATCGCTGGATCGAATGGTAACTCTATATCTAGTTTTCTGAGGAACTGCCAGACTGACTTCCAGAGTGGCTGAACCATTATACAGTCCCACCAACAATGAATAAGACTTCCAATTTCTCCGCAACCCCCACCAGCATTTGTAGTTTCCTGTTTGTTTAATGGCAGCCATTCTAATCGGTGTGAGATGGTATCTCATTTTGGTCTTAATTTGCATCTCTCTAAGAGCTAGTGAAGCTGAACATTTTTTCATGTGTTTCTTGGCCATTTGTATTTCCTCTTCAGAGAACTGTCTTTTCATATCTTTTGCCCATTTTATAATTGGACTGTCTGTACTATTGTCATTGAATTGTAGGATTTCTTTATATATGCAAGATATCAGTGTTTTGTCAGATACATGGTTTCCAAAAATTTTTTCCCATTGAGTTGGCTGCCTCTTTACCTTTTTGAGAAATTCCTTTGAGGTGCAGAAACTTCTAAGCTTGAGGAGTTCCCATTTATCTATTTTCTCTTTTGTTGCTTGTGCTTTGGGTGTAAAGTCTAGGAAGTGGGCACCTAATACAAGGTCTTGAAGATGTTTTCCTACATTATCTTCTAGGAGTTTTATGGTACTTTCTTTTATATTGAGATCTTTCATCCATTTTGAGTTAATTTTTGTGTAGGGTGTGAGGTAGGGGTCCTCTTTCATTCTTTTGGATATGGATATCCAACTCTCCCAGCCCCATTTGTTGAAAAGACCATTATGACTCAGTACAGTGACTTTGGGGGCCTTATCAAAGATCAATCAGCCATAGATCTGGGGGTCTATCTCCGAATTCTCAGTTCGATTCCATTGATCTATATGTCTATCTTTGTGCCAGTACCATGCTATTTTGACAACTGTGGCTTTATAATAAGCTTCAAAGTCAGGAAGTGTAAGTCCTCCCACTTCGTTTTTCTTTTTTAGAGTGTCTTTAGCAATTCAAGGCATCTTCCCTTTTCAAATAAATTTGATAACTAGCTTTTCCAAGTCTGCAAAGTAGGTTGTTGGAATTTTGATTGGGATTGTATTGAATCTGTAGATGAGTTTGGGTAGAATTGACATCTTAATGACATTTAGCCTTCCTATCCATGAACATGGACTATTTTTCCATCTTTTAAGGTCCCCTTCTATTTCTTTTAGTAGAGTTATGTAGTTTTCTTTGTATAGGTCTTTTACATCTTTGGTTAAGTTTATTCCTAGGTACTTGATTTTTTTAGTTGCTATTGAAAATGGTATCTTTTTCTTGAGTGTCTCTTCAGTTTGTTCATTTCTAGCATATAGAAACATTACTGACTTATGTGCATTAATCTTGTATCCCACTACTTTGCTAAATTTGTTTATTAGCTCTAGTAGCTGTATCGTTGATTTCTCAGGGTTTTCCAGATATAAGATCATATCATCTGCAAACAATGACAATTTTACTTCTTCTTTTCCAATTTGGATGCCTTTTATTTCTTTGTCTTCCTGGATTGCCCTGGCTAGCACTTCCAGCACAGTGTTGAATAACAGTGGTGATAGCGGGCATCCTTGTCTTGTTCCTGATCTTAGAGGGAAGGCTTTCAGTCTCTCACCATTGAGTACTATGCTGGCTGTGGGTTTTTCATATATGCTCTTTATCATGTTGAGGAAGTTTCCTTCAATTCCTACCTTTTGAAGTGTTTTTATCAAAAACTTGATACATTGTAATACATTGATTGATTTCTTATGTTGAACCATCCTCGCATGTCTGGAATGTACCCCACTTGGTCATGCTGTATGATTTTTTTAATGTGCCTTTGGATTCGATTTGCAAGTATTTTGTTGAGGATTTTTGCATGTATATTCATTAGGGAGATTGGCCAGTAGTTTTCCTTTTTGTAGCATCTTTGCCTGGTTTTGGTATTAGATTGATGTTAGCTTCATAAAATGAGTTAGGTAGTATTCCATTTTCTTCAATGTTTTGAAAGAGTTTGAATAAGATTGGTGTCAGTTCTTTCTGGAAAATTTGGTAGAATTCCCCTGTGAAGCCATCTGGCCCTGGGCATTTATTTGTGAGAAGATTTTTGATGACTGATTGGATCTCTTTGCTTGTGGTGGGTTGGTTGAGGTCTTCTATTTCTTCTCTGGTCAGTCTAGGTTGTTCATATATTTCCAGGAAATTGTCCATTTCCTCTACATTATCCAGTTTGTTGGCATACAGTTGTTCATAGTATCCTCTTATAATTTTTTTAATTTCTTCAGGATCTGCAGTTATGTCACCTTTTTCATTCATTATTTTGTTTATATGGGTCTTCTCTCATTTTGATTTTGTATGTCTAGCTAGGGGCTTGTCAATCTTGTTGATCTTCTCAAAGAACCAACTTTTGGTGATCTTTATCCTCTCTATTGTTTTTTTGTTCTCTATGTCTTTTATTTCTGCTTTAATCCTTGTTATTTCTTTTCTTGTACTTGGTTTAGGATTGGTTTGCTGTTCATTTTCTAGCTTCTTCAGTTGATCCATTAGTTCTTTGATTTTGGCACTTTCTTCCTTTTTAATATATGCGTTTAGTGCTATAAATTTCACCCTCAGTACTGCTTTTGCTGCATCCCATAGGTTTTGGTATTTTGTGTTCTCATTTTCATTCGTCTCTATTTAGCAATGTCTCTTGCTATTTCTTCTTTAACCCACTGATTGTTTAGGAGTGTGTTGTTTAACCTCCAGGTATTTGTGAATTTTCTAAGTCTCTGATGGTTATTGACTTCTAATTGTATTCCATTGTGGTCAGAGAATGTGCTTTGAATAATTTCAATCTTTTTAAATTTATTAAGGCTTGTTTTATGTCCCAGCATATGATCTATTCTGTAGAAAGTTCTGTGAGCACTAGAAAAGTTTGTGTATCCTGGTGATTTAGGATGTAATGTTCTGTATATGCCTGTTAAATTTAATTCATTTATCAGATTGTTTAGGTTTTCAATTTCCTTTTTGGTCTTCTGGTTGGTTGATCTATCTATAGGAGAGAGTGATGTGTTGAAGTCTCCCATGATTATTGTGGAAACATCAATTGCTTCGTTTTGTTTTGCCAGTGTTTCTCTCATGTATTTTGTGGCACCTTGATTGGGTGCATAGAGATTTATGATTTTTATTTCTTCTTGTTGAATTGCCCCTTTTATTAGTATGTAGTGGCCTTCTTTGTCTCTCAAAACATCCCTGCATTTAAAGTCTATTTTATCTGAGATTAATATTGCTACACCTGCTTTCTTTTGGCTGTAGCTTGCATGAAATATTTTTTTCCATCCTTTCACTTTCAGTTTCTTTGTGTCCCTGTGTCTAAGATGAGTCTCTTGTATGCAACATATTGATGGTTCATTTTTGTTGATCCATTCTGCAAATCTATATCTTTTAATTTGGGAGTTTAATCCATGTACGTTCAATGTTATAACCATGAAGGCATTTCTTGAATCAGCCATCTTATCCTTTGGTTTATGTTTTCATATATATTTTTCTCCTCTCTCTATTAATATCCTTTATTGTACCTATACCGAATCTCTTTAGTACTGAACCTTTCTCCAAGTCTCTCTGTCCTTTCTTTGTTTCTCTGTCTGTAGGGCTCCCTTTACTATCTCCAGTAGGGCAGGTCTCTTGTTAGCAAATTCTCTCAGCATTTGTTTGTCTGTGAAAAATTTAAGCTCTCCTCAAATTTGAAGGAGAGCTTTGCTGGATAAAGTATTCTTGGTTGGAAATTTTTCTCACTCAGAATTTTAAATATATCGTGCCACTGCCTTCTTGCCTCCTTGGTGGCTGCTGAGTAGTCACTACTTAGTCTTATGCTCTTTCCTTTGTATGTGGTGGATTGCTTTTCTCTTGCTGCTTTCAGAACTTGCTCCTCTTTCATGTTTGACAGTGTGATGAGAATATGTCTCAGAGTGGGTTTATTTGGATTTATTCTATTTGGAGTTCGCTGGGCATTTATGATTTGTGCATTTATGATTTGTGTTGTTTAGAAGATTTGGGAACTTTTCCCCAACAATTTCTTTGAATACTCTTCCTAGACCTTTACCCTTCTCTTCCCCTTCTGGAACACCAATGAGTCTTATATTTGGACGTTTTATATTATCTATCATATCCCTGAGGTCTGTTTCAATTTTTTTGATTTTTTTCCCCATTCTTTCTTTTGTTCTTTCATTTTCCATTCTGTTGTCCTCCAGGTCACTGATTCACTGTTCAGCTTCCTCTAGTCTTGTAGTATGAGTATCCAGAATATTTTTAATTTGGTCAACAGTTTCTTTTATTTCCATAAGATCGTCTGTTTTTTTAATTTAGTCTTGCAATTTCTTCTTTATGCTCTTCTAGGGTCTTCTTGATGTCCTTTATATCCTGTGCCATGGTCTTCTTCATGTCCTTTGTATGCTGTGCCATTGTCTTGTTGTTCATCTTTAGTTCTTTGATTAATTGCTCTAAGTCCTGCGTTTCCTCTTATCTCTTGGTTTGGGTGCTTGGGCTTGGGTTATCCATATCGTCTGTTTTTTTCATGTGCTTTAAATTTTTCTTTTGTTTTTGGCCTCTTGGCATTTGCTTAACTTGATAGGGTTCTTTTAGGATTTGTAGACCGATTAAAACCCTTATCTCTAATTTGCCAGATCTGCACCTTTGTGGAGAACTCTTTAACCAGCAGGTGGTGTCCGCGAGCCACCTATTCCCATCAAACCAGTTCTCCCCCACTTTGTCTTTGTGGTGAGAGGGGGTGTGAATCTTATGGGGTCCAATTGGTGCACCAAGCTTGTGTGTGTAGTTGGTGTTGCCCGCCCTGTATGTGTGGTGTGTGTCTGAGCGGTCAGGGAGGGAGGTGCAGCTCTAACAATCAAATCTCCCCGGTGTTCCTGGAGTTTTAAATAGTCTGGAGCTGCAATAGTCTAATCCTTCAGTTCAGTCCCACCACAGTTTGTCTCTGCGCTGACCCACAAGTCCTTAGTATTGGCGTATGGCCCCTGGGACTTGCGAGTGGGTCCCTCTTCCAAGCTGTGCACCCCCAGGTCCTCTGTTGAAGGATGACTGTGCTATGTCACAGGTGAGCCCCATCCCCTCAGGGTGGTTCTGGGCTGCAGGGCTGTATAGGGGCGTTCCCAATCTGCTGAAAGGATGGCTGAATGGGGCGTGTTAATTCACACAGCTCTGCCTTCCCAACTCTGGGACAACTAGCTGAGGATGTGGGAAAGGCGAATGTCCATGCCTGATTTTGTGGTGTGTGCTTGTGTTGTTGGAAACACTTCCCATCACACTGGGTTGTCTGGGGCAGCTCTGGGCTGTGGAGCCAGCGCCTGGCAGGAATGTTCCCTGCCCACCAGGAAGATGACTGTGAGGGGATGACCCCCTTTTCTTGGGAGGTTGTGGTCTTTAGTGAATTTTGTCAGCCACTGGACTTATTGCCTTGTGTCTCAGAGCTCTCTTAGCTCTGCTCTTGTCAGGGTCCAAATTGCAAGTCTTTGAGGATTTCTGTAATGGGCTTCTTAGAGTAATTGTTTTAGAAAAGAGAAAAAGATTAAAAAAAAAAAAAAAAAAGGAAGGGCCCCCCTTGCAGATCTAATGGGTTATTGAAATGCTAAGAGACAAGGATATAAGGGCCATTAAGGAATGATCCAGGATGCAGAGAAACTGGTTTTTCAGACAAAGAAACTCACCTTCTGGATTTGCACAGGAGCCTTACTCTGCCTGAGCTCTGCCCTTCCCAGTTCTGCGTTCACCAAAACTCCAAAAAAGTCTCTGCTTTTATTTTTGGGTCTTCCTTGCTGTTTTTTCTGTCCTATTTTCTCTCTGCTGGGCTGGCTGCTCCTGGGTTCTCCGGTGTCTGGTCTTGGTCTGTCTGTGTTTGGAGTTTGGATCAGTAGAATGAGTTTCCAATAGGAGCCGCAACTGCAGTTCTCCCTCCTCGTTCCCAGCACTGATGGACCCTCCTCCCACAGGACTGAGCCTGGCAGGGAGGGACATGGGTCCCCTGGCCATGAAAACTTACAGATTTCTCTGATCTCAGCTGTTCCATACAGTCATGAGTGTTGTATGAAGTATGCCCAAAGTCAAATTGCTCTGCAGTGTCCAGTCCATGCAGTTCCTGGCTTTCTACCTACTGCCCTGGAGGAGTAACTAAAACATACACCTGACCACTCCACCATCTTGCCCCACCCTCCCTCAACCATATACTTCTGTTGTTTTTTGATGCAGGGGATTTTTATGATTAGATTTATATGAAGGGAGCCATTGATACCTCCAAATTGATCGACTCCTTGAATTGATCTTCTGATTTCCCACATAATTAAATATATTGTGTTTCTTGGTTGACATACAAATCCATTGGGATGAGATCTAGTACTCCATGTTGAAGGATTTACATTGTTATACATCACATGTGAAAGAACTAAAATGATTTAGGTTAAGTGTATCCAGAAGGCTAGGTGAAGGTGGTTATAGCAGGGAGTTACTGAGAGTCCAGTGGACAGAGATGGATGTTGGGGAACCCACAGGTGGTGTCCTAGTACCAGATGACACATGGGTCAGGAATTCCTGTTTTGGAATCAGAGAAGGAATTAAAAGTTCCTGAATAGCAAGGGAAATTAATACACACAATTCAGTGATTTTTATGTTCTTATCTGTAACATGGAGATATTCATATCTTCATTAGTCGCTAGAGAAGCCAGGACCTCCTACATCTTGACCCTGGGAGAGAAGAGATCTCCCATCTTTTTTTTTTTGTTTTTGCAGTGCACTTCATATTCCTGTTAACTATACTGGTTTTCCTCCCAGGTGAAGTGTTTGAGATTCCTGACAAGTGAGTCTGGAAATTGTGCTCAAGGCTTGATTCTGAAGGTTTCTGTCTCCTTTCTCAGCTTCACTCACCTACTGCCCATCTGATTGTGAAGGAAGACAGTTGTCAGCTGAGCTATTGATAATGCAGTCATGGGTGAGTAGGGAATTCTTTCACTGTTGTCAGCAGGTGGGAAGATTTCTCCTATTGGCAAAAATTTTCCAAGTCCATTCGTGAGGATCAAGGATTCAAGGATCTGAGCTTCTCTTTGGTTTATCCAGCTCTAGAATAGTTATGGTAAGTTTGGGGCTCATCAATAAATATTTTGCTTCCAAAGGCTACAAAAGTTTGTTCCAGCCTCCATTAAGATAGGTATTTCTCTAAGAGATGAGAGATATTTTTCTTTTTCTCACCCAACCCATGGCCTCATTGGAGAAATAATGCACTCATGGATCATGTCACTGCTTGAAGTTTGCTTAGGCTTGCTGTGAACGTAGGTAATACAGATGAATAAGAACACAAATTAACAGGGGGGAGGGTGATATTTCAGCGAGTACAATCAATCCAGTTTTATAAGTACTGGGGTATAAGTAAGTCTGTGCATTCTTGACTGGAGCACAAGAGAAGTTTAGCAAATAAAAGAAAGTGAGGAATTGTTTTATTTTTCCAAATTTTAATTTTATTCAAGTGTTGATGGAATATATTTGTACATTTTGAAACATTCAAGAAAAGTAAACTAAAATTGTCCTTTAAACTCTTTTCCCCAATTTCCCAACTTTAATTTTTTAAATCAGCTTTTCCTCAAATTTTTGAATGGATTAAATATATAGGAAATATTCTTTACTTCCTTTAATAGGATGCATTTTATAGAACTGTGAAAATTTTTGCAGATTTGAGGAGACCAGAAGCAACAATGGGTCTTCTTTTAACCTTTAGTAGACAGAGGAGGTGAAGATATAAGGAGATGAATATATAATAGGGACATTGGAAACTGGTGTTTTAGGCCCCAGAAAATTTTGGGAGTGGGAGGTATACTACTACAGAAACAGTCAGACTAGGGCCATCTTTCAGTACAACTCTCAAGGGTCTATGACTTGTGATGGTGATCGATCTTCACTTAGCCTCACAAACAACTGAAATATGTAGAATTGAGGGAGGCAGAACTTACTAATCCAGAGCTCTGTATGAAACCAGTTTAGTTGTGTAGAATTCTATATATTGCTTCAAAGTTTCCTGCAATGTTAATGAACAGACCAGTGAATTGAATTTAGATAGAAAGTACATCACACATCAGTGCATTATGTCTGTTTAAATGCATAACATAATGTTAAACAATTTTATAAATGACACAAAGTGTGGTCATCCATATACAGGAATAATCTAACCCTAGTCATTTTTTAAAAGTGACAAATGGCTATTTCTTTCCTTATAATGTCTGTAGATTTATCGGAAATTGGTGGAAAATATCATTTTAATTATGGCATGCTCCAGAACAAGTATTATAATGAGCATCAGGAGGTCATAATTGAAACCTATTGGAGAATTTCCAGGTGTCATTTGATATTCCTTTACAATGGAGTTGTATGTATTTAAAATGTCTGTGGTTCTGTGAGTGTATCTGAAAGGAAGACAGCAATTCCATATTGAAATTGATCTTACTGGAACTCCAAACACATTTTCAGTTTTATTTACAGAGTCCATACTTCCTTAGTGCTGTCATTCTGATTATCATACTCCAGATTCAGTAAGGAATTAACCCTAATTTCTGTGATATGTTAGGAGTTAATGGCTTTCAAAGATATAGCCGTAGACTTCACCCAGGAAGAGTGGACATTGCTAGACTCGTCCCAGAGAAAGCTGTTCAGAGAAGTGATGCTGGAGAATATCAACCATCTGGTCTCAGTCGGTGAGTCTCAGAAAATTTACTATTGATATGTATCTATCAATCATTAATCCATCTATCTACTATCTATGTATGTATCTATCATATATCATCTATTTATTTCAGGACCTAAGTCGGCTTCCCCACATTGTATAATCTTTTTGTATTCTTTACATTATATTTTTGTATTTCATATTCTTAATATTCAAACTATATTATTTTATAATACCTACAACCCCCGAAATGAAATAATTTTTTCTAACATTTTCTTTTCATCTAGTTTACCCCCATAGAATTTAAACTTCTTTACCAAAATTTAATGTCTTTCTTGAAACCCAGTCTCCAATACTCTGAGTAGTGCTGGTAGGTCAACCATTAATTTTTTCAATGTATAAGTAAGTGACTAAATATTTTGAAATAATTATTCTGCTCTAAGGGGTATACGGAGGCTGCAGAAGACAATAGTAAAAACACTGCAGATATCATTTTCCTCAGAATGTAGATTGTCTTGATGGAGTTTATGCTTATTGGATTATTTTAGAAAGTAATATTCCATAACTGTGGAAACATAATTTCTCTCCCTTTACAATGCATAGGACTCTCCGATCTCTCTTTGACCTTGTTCATGGGAGCAATAGTAGAAGGTACCCACAGTAATGAGACCAAGTTCAAGAGTTATCCTTTGCTGGTGAAATATGGTCAATGTTCTGTGTTCCAACTACTTTCATCTTGCTAACCTTCAGTGCTTACCCTTTTTTTTTGTTATCTTGCAGTGGACTTGATAATGCACTATTAATACTTAACTCAAAATCCAGATATCTCTTCCTACAAATAGGAATTCAGGTCTGCAAATTGGATGTGCTTTCCCAGTTGTCACAAGGAAAGAAAGTTTGGAGAGAAGGAATAGGACTTACCCAAAACCATTGTCCAGGTGAGCTCTGGGAACCTGTGCATCTGTAGCAGAGCAGATTCATCAGTTAATGAGTAGGTCCTTGGAAATAACAACTTTAGGTTTTCTTAAGGGTGTGATAATCTCTGAAATAGAGGCAAGGATATTGGGGAAATTTTCATTATATGTGGTCATCCTATACACTTATTAAGCCCTATTCAAGTGTCTTTGACTCTGGGAAAGGGATATTCATCTACCATTGGAATGAAAAGTTTCAATAATGAGCCATGTCCTGGTCTTACTCTGGCAGGATTTTTCCCCTCTTTACCTTACCGACCTAACTTCTTTTTATTTTTCTCATATTTTAATCTTGAAAATCTTTTCTGATTGTTAATGTCCTATAATTGTTTCTTTTACCTAGAGTATAGCTTAATTTGAAATTGTTTCCCGGTCAGGTGTCAATGTTTGAAATATTCTGACAAGGATATTTTCGACTTTCCAAGGTTTTCATTCCCATAATGCTAGCCTAACAATTTATTGTGGTTTTCCCCCAATTGTAGGCAAGAAAAGTCCATGTAAAAAGCAAAAAATGACAGTTTTGCACCTTACCTGTAGGAAAGACCATTCTGACATGTCATCGGTAAGCTCTCATTTGGGTGAACCCTAATTTTCTATATCAGTACCTGAGGATTGAATAAAATTGAGAATTCAGTATAATCACCTAAGTGTAATTAATATTGGGATTGAATGCTAATCCATCAAAAATCTGTGATAGTTTGAATTTAGGAAAAATTAAACTGAGCACAAACTCTCAGCTGAGTACTTACGAAAACATGATTGCATAAACAGAGTTCATATACATAAAATTTGAAACATCATGAGGTCAAATTTGATCAGGTAGGTCTGCAATTTGAGTGTTAATATGGAGAAAATCTCCATGCATGAAGGTGAATAATGTATATATGAAACTAACATGAGGATGATTTTAATCAGAATCACTGAAGGATTAGTTGAGAATTAACATCTAAGGAAATGAAGAAATGTATGTATATAGACAAATGTTTAACTGTGTCTCTTCTCATTTCCCACAGCAGATATCTCACACTCAACAGAATTCTTTTCAGTATAATCATTTGCTGGAAGATTCCACTCTCAGATCCACAGTGACTAAGCATGCATTAATTCCCATGGGAAAGAAACCATTTTTATGGAAACCGCTTGGAAAAGTCCTTAGTGACCATTCGTCTTTTAATCAACATAAGCAGATTCACAATACAAGTAAATCATATGAATGCCATCGAAGTTCTAAAACCTGTATTGAAAGCTCTGGCCACAGACAATTCAGTGGAACTCAAATTGGAAATAAGCCATGTGAATGTACTCTATTTAGGAAAACTTTTCACCTTAGACAACATGAGAAAATTCGGACTGGAGGGAAGCTCTGTGAATGTCCTTTATGTGGAAAAGCCTTCAGTCAATCTAACCTTCAAGAGTATGAGAGAGCTCACACTGGAGAAAAACACTATGAATGCCATCTATGTGGGAAAGCCTTCAGTAATCATTCTAATCTTAAACAACATGAGATAACACACACTGGAGAAAAACGCTATGAATGCCATACATGTGGGAAAGCCTTTCATTATAGGTCTGCCCTCAGAGCACATGACAGAACTCACACTGGAGAGAAACTCCATGAATGTCATCTATGTGGAAAAGCCTTCACACAACGTTCTTATCTTAGACACCATGAGAGAACACACAGTGGTGAGAAACCTTATGCATGTCATATATGTGGGAAAGCCTTCCGTCATTGTTCTACCCTCAGACAACATGAGAGAACGCACACTGGAGAGAAACCCTATGAATGCAATACCTGTGGGAAAGTTTTTAAGTATTCTCTTTCCCTCATGCTACATGAGAGAAATCACACCGGAGAGAAACCCTATGAATGCCATACATGTGGGAAAACCTTCCCTCGTAGTTCTACCCTTAGACAACATGAGAGAATTCACACTGGAGAGAAACCCTATGAATGCAACACATGTGGGAAAGTCTTCATTCGTTCTTATTCCCTCATGCAACATGAGAGAACTCACACTGGAGAGAAACCCTATGAATGTAACACATGTGGGAAAGGCTTCATTCGTTCTTATTCCCTCATGCAACATGAGAGAACTCACACTGGAGAGAAACCCTATGAATGCTGTACATGTGGAAAAGCTTTCACCCGTTCTTCTCGCCTCAGAATACATGAGAGAACTCACACTGGAGAGAAACCCTATAAATGCCATACATGTGGAAAAGCTTTCAAATGTTCTTATGCCCTCCGAGTACATGAGAGAACTCACACAAGAGAGAAACCCTTTGAATGCTATACATGTGGAAAAGCTTTCACCCGTTCTTCTCACCTCAGAATACATGAGAGAACTCACACTGGAGAGAAACCCTATAAATGCCATACATGTGGAAAAGCTTTCAAATGTTTTTCTGCCCTCAGACTACATGAAAGATCTCACACTGGAGAGAAACCCTATGAATGCCATCTATGTGGGAAAACTTTCAGGCAGTCTGGTACTCTTAGAGAACATAAGAAAACACACTGTGGCAAGAAACCCTATGCATGCCATACCTGTGGTAAGGCCTTCAGATATACTTCTTCCCTCAGAAGACATGAGAGAACTCATACTTAAGAGTATCCCAATGAATGTCATCTGTGGGAAAAACTTCAGGCAACCTTCTCGTCTTAGAGTGCATGAGAGAACACACAATGGCAAGAAACCCTATGTTTGCCATGTGTGTTACCCTTCAGTCATTATTCTCAACTTAGACAAGATCAGAGAGTATACACAGGATAGAAACTTTACAAATGCCATATATGTGGAAAAGGCTTCATTTATTCTTCAGACCACATGGGAGAACTCACAGTGTCATGTAACCCCATGAATGTCATCTATGTGGAAAATCTTTTCTTGTAGTTCTTCCCTCAGAAAACATGAAAGAATGCACAGTGGACAAAAGCCATAAGAATGCCATCTTAATTTTTCTCTTATACAACATGAAGCTAATCAAGTTTGAGAGAAACCTTGTGAATGTCATCAATGTGGGAAAGTCTTCAATGCTTTGACCTAGATGAAATGAGAGTTCTCACACTACGTGTTTTGAATATGCAAGAGATTTGAATCATAGCTTCAAATTTTAGACACACTAGAGAACTGACATACTGAAGAAACAGTATGTTCATAATCAGTATGATACCTTTTGTTATCAGTCGTATTTCATTTAACATAATTCATACAGGAGAGAATCTGTATGAATGCCACCAATGTAGAAAAGCCCTTAGTAGATGGTCTGATGTTATATCGTATGAGAGGACTCAGAACATAAATCTAATGGAAATGAAGATTCCTAATGGACTACTCTTATATGCAAGGCAGAGAAATTACATGTGAAAAATTCTCTCTGTATTCAATGTGGGAGTGCCCTAATTTGTAATTCATCCTTTCAATAAAATAAGTGGACACCATTGGAATGAAACATTAAGTCTGTAATTACTGTGCACTATCATTTAGCAAAACACAAGCCTTGCTGTGGTTAAAAAAAAATAAAAACAAAAAAAACAATGTAGGAATGACCATGGAAATATGAAATGAGAGGGAAGAGTATTTATTAGATCCAGAAATTTCATGGTGGAAAATGTACTAATGTAAACTCATGGCAAATCACTGATTCAGTATTTAGGAATGTTGTTAGCATGAGTTATTGTGTCTCTGTGAGGGTTAGTGTTTGAGGAGATTGGGCAAATTATTGGGTATCTGGTGGCTGAGTGGAAGTGCTGTGTGTTTGGGCATAGGTGAATGTGAAGTCTGATTTGGTATTCTTGTAGGGTAAATGAATATACTTCAATGGTGGCTTCTACTGGATGCGTGATAAACATTTCTTGGGTCAATAATTACATGAAGGGTAGGAACAGAAATGTTTTCACTTCAAATCTTAGAGGGAAGAATACTTCCTCTCAGTATTATTAATCATTGGGTTAGATTGTTCTGCGTACATAGTTCACTGAGTCAAGTGGAGTTCCAGATACTTCCCGTTTCCCCTCTCTAATGGCCCATTATGAATTATTATTGAGAACCCACTGAAATAATTCATTTTAATAATCAAAGACATAATAGGCAAAGATTCTCTGCTTATCTTAACACATGTAGATGATGGGGAGTCCCTGTAAGCTGTGAAAACCAGAGACCTCTGGAAGCTGGGAGTTACTTGGTGAAGGAGATGCCAATGAATGAAAGCAATTTTGACAGAAAGAGTCTAGATTTATTTTAACTCCAGGAGGTGCAAGAAAGACACTGAAAGCAGTGTGGCCCTGAGTCTTCCGGAATCTGATAGTGGCACGTGGCCTTGGAGTCGGCAATGATTGAATGTCTTTCAGATGTGAAGACCTCGCAAAAAGTAAGAACAAAAAGCCTATGGACCCTAAATCGGTCTCCCCTAACTGCTATAACTCACTAGGCTCTTCCCCCAAGTGCTGTTGAGTTTTACAGTATTCAAAGACAGGAAGGTTTAGGATAAGTAGAACAGTGAATCAATGTGACAAAGTTAACAAAAACCCGAATATTGAGTATGCACAAACTGATTACATGACTAGTCACAGGATGTATGTAAGGAAATACTGGTCTTAACCTGAAGATGGGCATGGTTTTTAATATTATATTGAGGTATAGGTCACCTATAGCTTAAGGTTTAAGCTACAGTGCATGTCAGGTAGGCCAATTTTGGTGAGAACTAGCTTTTTCTAGTAAGGTACCTTAGGATTTGGGGTGAGTTAGTTCTGGGCTGACTCATGTTCTTTCATTAATAAACACTAAGAGGCTGCTACAAGATCACAAGACTTCAAAGTTGTAAAATAAGATAAACTTTTATGTGGGGTCAGTCACAAGTTATGAGGCTATAGAGTTACAAAGTAAATATTATATAGTTACATAGTAAAGCATTAACATCAAAGATCAAGGCATCTGGCCTTGAGTTTCAGCAGTTTCAGGTTTTTCTTATGTCTTGTCTAAAAAATATTAGAAATTAAAAAGGCAACCATATAGTGATTAACCAGCTACAATCATTTGTTAACTCTTTAACTCTCGGTTACATTAGCATCACTGAATATTAAGCATGTCCTTTAAAGACTGATGTAAACTATTTCTTTTTCCTTGGGGATAGTCCTAAAATATCAGAATCCTGAAATCCAAAACAGGGAAGTCAGACTTAGTGGCTTCCTGCAAATCAAGGATTGTTTTCAGGGAGTCTATTCATTGTCCAAAGATATGACTCAAAGAGTGAATTCCTGAAAATTAGGTGTGTGCATTTTTTTTTGGTGGGGGGGGGGTTCATCAATTTCATCAGATTTTCAAAGGGACAAAGAATTCAAAATAACTGCTTAGTAATGAGAAAAATGATCAAACATTTGCTCCCAGGACTTAAACTTTCAAACAGAAAGACCATAGATTTAATGGACTTGAACCAAGAGAGGTTGACCTGGGCAGTCAGTCTCAGGCAGGATTCATGCAAAACAACCCGAAGAATTCTGTAACTCCCCTGGGTAGTGTAGAAAGACTGACCCTCAAGCATGTAGGAACAATAGAGACTCACCTGGAGCTGAGAATTTTTCTGTAGAATCCCCCGTGGTTCTGCCATTGTCCTTTCTGAGACTGATGTTGAATTGCCAAGGCCTGCTAAAGGAGTTAGCTTCAGTCCTTGATGCCAGGGCTGCTCTTGTGACTCAAGTTTCCACAGAACCCAAGCCTTAATCACAGCCCTGCAGTCAAAACGGTAAACTTCAGTCTTCCCTCTCCATTCTTGAATGTCCTCCATAGCCAGAGTTCCCATCTACTTTAGACTGGAAGATATCTCAGGGCCTGAGACGTCCCAGAACTTGCCTGGGACTACTACTACTGGGTGGTAATGTTCCTGGAGCAGAGTTTAGTGAATGGAGAGCATCACATAGATTTGCATAAAGAAGAGTCTCCCTAGAGGACAGCCATGGACAGTACAGCAGGTTCACAAGAAAAGGGCCACACACTCATAAGGGATTTTGGTTCTTCTGATGAACCAAGTAAATATAATCTTATAGGTGTGTATGTGAGTTGTTTACTTTGATCTGTATCATTTAATGTTTAAAGAATTTTAGATGTATTTTATTGGGATAAAATTCATATACCATGAAATTCACAAGCTTGTGCAGCCACCACCACTATGAAATTCCAGAAATGTTCACCACCTTATAGAGAAACTCTTTACCCATGAGCACTTTTACTCCAAATTCTCCCCATCCTCCAGCTCCTGGCAACTACTATTCAACTTTGTCTTTATGGATTTACCTATTCTGGATATTTCATATACATGGAATCACACAGGTGGCCATTATGTCTGCCTTCTTTCAGTTAGCATGCTGTTATCTGTATCATAGCATGTATAAGAACTTCATTCCTTTTAATTACAGAAAGCATTCCATTGTATAGATACGCGACATTTCATGTATCTTTATCAGTTAATGGCTATTTGGGTTGTTTCCACTTTTTGGCTATTATGAATAATATCAAAAATTTGTGCACAAGTTTTATATTCATCCAGTATTTTATTTTGGGGGGCATTCATGTGCAATATTTGTGAGAACATGTTTCCAAGTGTCTTGGATATATACTTAGGCATAGAATTATTGAGTCATTCATTTTATTTTCTGTGGTTTGACACTTGCATCATTTAAGCCATAATCAACTCTAATCCTGAGTTCCAAGGCACTGCCAATTTATTTCTGTGAATACAACAAAGTCTGTTCTGTTTTTCTTTGGAGTCTCTCTGCCTGTTTGCATGTCCCCCTCTACCTCAGGACCCTCTCTGTGGACAGTGCTCATCAGGGTTTAATATTGCACATGTAGACTGATGTCATCAGTCTATACATAAACAGGTACTGAAAATTCTCTCCAGAAATTCAGTGGAAAATAGGACAATTCTAAATTGTTTGAAACTCTGGAGGAGTCTGGATAAGGGCCCTGCAAATGCTGAATTCAAAATTGAGGAAATATCAAGTAGGAATTTTCTGTCCAAGACTAGCAAGTTGTCTCCTCCCCCTCACTCAGTCTTCATGCAGGAAAGGCACAGAAACAGCAGACAGGACCCATCCCACCAGGGAAACATTTTAAAATCTCATAGCAGTGAAAAATACCCTCACTGTTTGAAAACCTGGTTGAAAGGGGAGGACAGTTCAAGGCCCAGATCAGTGACAGTCAAAGAGACTGAGAAAATGTGACCAGAGTCAATGTTTTCCAGCCCTGGTTCTGAATGCCCTTCACCCACCCTTGAGGGAAGGAGCAGCTGGCAACTATGCTCCAAGGCAGAGCAGCTTCTGAGGACAATTAAGCTACCTAACTGCCCCATCTGCTGGACAGTCCCGAAAGTACAAGGACCCTTTCTTAGGAACACAGGAGCTGGTCTACATGGCTGTACAGAAATTTGCACTGTATATGGCAGACAAATAGAGAAGACCCAACTGTTAAAGCAAGACCCCAAAACCCAGGTCTTGCTAGCCAGTGGAAAATAGAGCACCACTGGAAGCAAGGACATTTGTATTACCATACACAGTTAACTTCCTGGCATGCCCAGTGCCTGCCTCTCATCCCTGTGGCAGGCCATGGTGAGCACCAGATTTGGGGGAGAAGAGAGAACGTGACAAAAGAGATGAAAGATAGAAAAAAGACACTGGGTGATGACAATGAATAATTTGTAAGCTTGAAAAACAAATGACTCAATTTCTGGGAATGAAAAGGCACAATAGAGAAGATGAAAACCACAGTGGAGACTGTGCCTGTTTGGATGTATTGCATCCCCCAGAAAAAAGCCATGGTCTTTGATGTAATCTTGTGGGGGCAGATGTTATTAGTGTTGATTAGGTTGGACCCTTTTGATTGAATCCTTCCATGGAGATGTGACTCAACTGTGGGTGAGATCTTTCATTGGATTATTTCCATGGAGGTTTTGTCCCACTCAGGGAGGGTCTTTATTGGATCACTAGAGTACTTTAAATAGAATCACACAGCCCTAGATGCAGAGCAGCTGTGAGTGACATCTCGGAGATCCAAGTAGACCTACTCCAAGACACTTAGTAATCAGATTTTCAAATGTCAAAGAGAAAGCATTCTGAAAGCAGTGAGTGAAAAGCAATCCATCACATACAAGGGATGCTTGATAAGACTAAGTGCAGATCTCTCAGCAGAAACCATGGAGGCAAGAAGGCAATGGTGTGACATTCAAAATACTTAAAGAGAAAAACTGCCAACAAAAAATCCTTTATCTAGCAAAACTGTCCTTTAAAAAATGAGGTCAAGTTTTAAATATTTACAGATAAACATACTGGAGAGTTTGTGAACTGGAGAGCTCCTTTATAGGAAATACTAAAGGGAATGCTACAGACAGGAAAAGACAGGAGAGAGAGGTTTGGAGAAGAGTGTAGAAATGAAGATATGAGGTAAGGAAAGGGTAGAGATCAGGCATTTGATATTGAAGGAGTATAGAATATTCTACAGGGTTGTGTTGATCTAGAAATGGATGGCTCAATACTTTGTGATCATAGTACAATACTGTTAGTACACTGAAAATAGATAACAATATGGTTGAAAATGGAAGGTAGGGGTCTGTATGGCACTAGAAGGAAAAAGAAGATAAAGATTTGGACTGTATAACTTAGTGAAATCTAGAGTGGTCAATGAGTGTGTGCCAAGGGCTGGCCTAACCCTCAGCAACGGGCAGGGTCCTGATAGGGGGGCTGGAGTCGGCGAAAAAAATGAGACAGACACCTTGTTGTGTCCGGGTACGAAGATGAAATCTCCGACCAAGCAGAGCATCAGAGCTTTATTTTTATAATTTTCTGTAACATACGCACTAGCATTTAGGCAAGCAATACTAGAGTAGTTTGGCTAAATTTCAGACATTATCCTTACACAGTGATCAATAGGCTAGCAGGGACAGATTCCCTGAAGCGTAGCAAGACACAGTGCTTGGGCACAGGCATAGCAGTTCCTATTATTTAGTACCAAGCAACCTATAACTATTTTTTGTGTTCATGTTTTAGAGTCTGCTAATCATTACCTTTTTGTTTCTTCTAGCTAACTCTTTCAAAGCTTGGGAAGGGGGATTTTGAGGAGAAAGGGTGACCTATTGTTTTCTAAGAAAGGAGCAGGCATTTTCACTACGCTGACGCTAATGCAGGGTAAGCTGCTGGCTCATTAATGTAGCTAGGTGGGAGCATTCCACCACCACAGAGCCCAAAAGACGTCAAATGAGAAAAAGAGGCAGTATGAATATAAGAAACAGCAGCAAGAAACAAATTCCTTTTAGGCAGGAGTCATAGGCGCCACTCGATGCTCCGCCTTGTGGAACGGTCACCACGACATGTACTGAAGGCCCAAGGACCGTGCCACTAGGCCGACTGCCGGGTGCTGAATTGGCTGCCCACAAGTGTGATTAAATGTACAAATATAAGAATGTTTTTGCATGAGGGAGCAGCAAGTAAGAAGACATTATGAGGTATGCAGTGAAGTAAATGGACCGTAAGGAGAGTAGGTTGAGTAAAATAAACTGGAAATGAAAAGACAAACATTATGCCTCACTAATATGGACGAATAACAATGTGTAAACTCTGAGAACTGAATCTGGGAACTTGGGTTATAAGTGGAAGGCTTATGTAAAGGTTCCTGGATTGTAAGCTCTTATAGCAGTCACATTTATTCATGAGTTATAACAGTTATATCTAAATTTTGAGATTCTGAGCAGTTTGTGTGTGATGTGGTTGGTCCCTAGAGCTTCAGGTGTCTGTGTGGTACCTGGGACTCAGAGCCAGAGTTCAGCAGCTGTGACTGTTGGCATTGCCCCATGAATCAACTGTTAAAGGCTGAAAAGGAGATCAGACATCAACTGGAGATATGAATGAAATGGACTTGGTTGACGTTGGGGTAAATCAGACTAAAGGGTATAGGATGATATTAACTGCGTTTTAAAATTTTGACTTCTGTATGTGACCAAAGGAAGAGATCATTATATGATGCAAAATCTATATTTTCTATATCACACTATATAATTTAACTTGCATAGTCAGTTTTCTCAAATGCCATAACTACATGGAACCTTGACAAGAGAGTGAGTCCGTGTTATTTGTACAGGTTAGCATGAAGCCCTGATACAACCCAGAGTAATTTGGGCAGAGAATTTCAAATTGCATAGAGGGTTCATTCCAGAGGTAAGTTTTTTGCATTATGCAGATAAACCTTTTTAATTTTTAGTTTATTAGAATAGGAAATATCTGAGAATGTGACTGTGTGATTGTGAAAACCTTATGACTCACACTCCCTTTACCCAGTGTAACATAATTGTTTAATGTATTCTTTTTTTAAAATAATAGAAACATAAGTCACATAACAAATCCCTTAAAGTGTTTCAGTGATCTGTACAGAATTTTTTTTAGGGATGATAAAAATGAGTAGAAAAATGTGGATTAAAAGTAAATGAATAATATGGAAGAGGGGGTATGGGACATATGGGATGTATGGGATGTTTTGGGTGTTTTTTCACTTTTATTTTTATTTTTATTTTCTGGAGTAATGAAGATTTTCAAAAACTGGTGATGAGTGCACAACTGTATGATAATATACTGTGAACACATATTTCACACTTTGGATGATTGTATGATTTGTGAATATATTTCAATTTAAAAATGTAAAATATAAATGGGAAGAGCTGGTATGGGATGTTTGAGTGTTTCTTATTTTTATTCTTATTTTCATTTTTATTTTTCGGAGTAATGAAAATGTTCAAAAATTGTGTTGTTGAATGCACAACCATATTATGATACTGTGAACAATTGCACACATTGGATGATTGTATGGTATTGAATATGCTTCAATAAAATTATATTAAAAATATTGTGTTTACAGTGGTGGACCATGGATCTATTGGATGGCTGCCAGAGTTTCCTGATGGTTCAGCTCAAATAGTGTATTATTAATTTGGGTTCTCTAGAGAAACAGAACAGGAGATATCTTCAAATATGGGATTTTATAAAAGTGTCTCATGCAACTGTGGGGATGCAGGAGTCCAAATTCCATGGAAGGATGCATGAGTCCAAAACCCATAAGGCAGGTTTCATGAGTCCAAATTCTGTACAGCAGGATACACATGACTCTAAATTCTGTAGGGCAGGATGCACAAGTCCAAATTGTGTAGGGCTGGCAGCAAGCTGGCAACTCTGCTGAAGGTCTTTGATGAACTCCCCAGGAGAGGCTGGCTGAATAAGAAGTGAAAGTTCTGTCTGCTCTCCCTTAAAACTCTTCAACTGATTGGGTTAACTCCAGCTGATTGAATTGTCTCATTGTGGAAGACACCATTCTTGATGCAATCAGCCACGAATGCAATCCATTGATTGATGATTTAATAAACCAGGCTTATTGTTTATTAACCAGTGGCAAATATTCTTGCAGTAATGGTTAGGCCATTGGTTGGTTGATCAGACACTGGACACTATCACCTGGCCAAGTGGACACATGAACCTAAACATCACAGGTAGATAACTCTTGGAAAACATCTGAAACGTGATGTTCCATTACCACCCTTAGCAAGGTCCAGACCTCTGTATTCTTCCCTCCATCTCAGTTTCCCTTTTCTTTACTACCCTTCATGGTGTATAGGAATTGTATTTAGCATTCAAGAAATGTTAGGATAACATTTCTTTCTTGACTTTCCTTCACTCAATGCATCCAGACTTCTTGTTTTTTTTTTTAACATATTCTTTTTTTTTAAATAATTAAAACATAAGTCACATAACATAAATCCCTTTAAGTGTTTATTTCAGTGATCTGTACTATATACACACAGTGGTCACCTCTTCCTGTTTTGACACATTCATTTAAAAAAAAATTTTATTGTGGTGGTCTAGTTTGCTAATGCTGCTGGAAGGCAAAACACCAGAGATGGATTGGCTTTTATAAAAGGGGGTTTATTTGGTTACAAAGTTACAGTCTTAAGGCCATAGAGTGTACAAGGTAACGCATCAGCAATCGGTACCTTCACTGGAGGATGGCCAGTGGTGTCTAGAAAACCTCTGTTAGCTGGGAAGGTACGTGGCTGGCGTCTGCTCCAAAGTTCTGGTTTCAAAATGGCTTTCTCCCAAGACGTTCCTCTCTGGGCTTCAGTTCCTCAAAAATGTCACTCTTAGTTGCACTTGGGGTATTTGTCCTCTCTTAGCTTCTCCGGAGCAAGGATCTGTTTTCAACGGCTGTCTTCAAACTGCAGTTTCTCTCTCAGCTTCTGGGCATTCTTGAGTGTCCCTCTTGGCTGTAGCAGCTTGCTCCTTCTGTCTGATCTTATATAGTCCTCCAGTAATTTAATTCAGACCCACCCTGAGTGGGCAGGCCAACACCTCCATGGAAATTATCCGATCAGAGTCATCACCCACAGTTGGGTGGGGCACATCTCCATGGAAACAAAGAATTACAATCTAATTAACACTGATAGGTCTGCCCACACAAGATTACATCAAAGATAATGGCATTTGGGGGGACATAATACATTCAAACTGGCACATGTAAAATATAAATAACATAAAAACCATTTTAACCATTTTCAAATTCACAATTCTTTGATTTTAAGTACTTGGACACTGTTGTCTATTTCTCACTATTTTCTACTTACAGAAAGTTTTCATCATCCCTAAGAGAAATTCTGTACCCATTAAGCAGCAACTCCCCATACCCCTCCCACTATCCACTGGTAACCTTCATATGCTTTCTGTTTCTGTGTATTGGTCTATTCTAAATTATTTATATAAGTGGAATCATACAATATTTGCCCTTTGGGTCTGGCTTCATTTAGCATGCTTTCAAGGTTCATCCATGTTGTGGCATTTATCAAAACTTCATTCCCATTTATGACTGCATAACATTCTATGTATGTAGAATTATTCCACATTTTGTTTACCCATTCATCTTTACTGGACACTTGAATTGTTGGGTTGAATAGCCACCATTGGCTGTTGGGAATAATTGCTGTTATGAACATTGGTATACCTGTACCTGTTCAAGTCTTTACTTTCAATGCTTTTGGGTAAATGCCTAGAAGAAAAATTGCTGGTTATATGGTAATTCTGTTTAACTCCTTGGGGAACCTCTGATCTGTTTCCCAGAGTGACTATACCATCTTATATTCCTACGAAGTACAAGTGTTGCTAATTCTCTACAACCTCCCCAACAATTTTTTTAAATAATAGGCATCCTAGTGGGTATGTAGTGGTATTTCATTGTGAGTTTGATTTGCATTTCCTAATGGTTAATGATAAAATTCTTTTCATGTGCTTATCATCTCTTTGTATATTCACTTTGGTGAAATATCAATTCAAGTCCTTTATCTGTTTTTTTTTTTTTAATTGGACTGTTTGTGTTTTGTTGTTGAGTTGTAGTAGTTCTTAACATATTCTGGATATTAAACCTTTATCACATACATGATTTGCAACTGTTTTCCCCCATTCCATAGGTTGCCTTTTTACTTTTGGATAATGTCCTTTGCACAAGAAGTTTTAATTTTATGAAGTCAATTTATCTATTGTTTGTTTTGTTGTTGATGCATTTGTTGTCATATCTAAGAGTACAAGGTCCTGAAGATTTCCCCCTAAATTTTCTTCTATGAGTTTTCTGTTTTAGTTCTTATATTTAGGTCATTAATCCATTTTGAGTTAATTTTTGTATATGGAAAGAGGCAGGGGCCCAGTTCACTCTTTTGCATGTGGATTCAGAGTTGTCCCAGTTCCGTTTGTTAAAGAGAATAGTGCTTCCCCACTGGATGGACTTGTTGCCCTTGCCAAAAATCAATGGATATAGATGTATGGGCTTATTTCTGGACACTCAATTCTATTCCATTGTGCTATATGTCTAGTCCATGTGCCCCTACTGCACTGTTTGTGCAGCTTGGAAGCAAGTTTTGAAATCGAGAAGAGTAAGATGTCCAACTCTGTTCTTTTTCAATTGTTTTTGCTATCCAGGTCTCATTGTAATTCCACATGAATTTCAGGATTGGCTTTTACATTTCTTCACAAAAGTATGCTGGAATTTTGATAGGGATTGCATAAAATCTGTAGATTCTTTGGGTAGTATTGAGGTCCTAACAATATTACATCTTCCAATTCAAAAAATGGGGTATCTTTCCATCTACTTACATCTTTTTAAATTTCTTTCAGCAGTTTTGTAGTTTTAATTGTACAAGTCTTTCACCTCCTTGGTTAGATTTATTTCTAGGTATTTTATTCTTTTAGATGCTATTATAAATGGAACTCTTTTCTTGGTTTCCTCTTTGATGTATTCATTGCTAGTGAATAGAAACATGGATTTTTTTGTGATGCTCTTGTACCCAGATACTTGCTGAATTCATTTATTAGCTCTATTAAATTTTTTGTGGATTATTTGGGATTTTATGTATGGAACATAGTGAAATCTATGAATAGATATTGTTTTACTTCTTCCTTGCTAATTTGGATGGCTTTTATTTTTTTTCTTACCAAATTGCTCTGACTAGAACTTCCGCACAATGTTGAATAACAATGGTGAAAACAGACATTCTTGTCTTGTTCCTGATGATCTTAGTAGAAAACATTCAGTCTTTCACTATTGCTTAAGTACAATGTCCACTCTGAGTTTATCATAAGTGCCCTTTATAATGTGGAGAAAGTTACCTTCTATTCCTAGTTTATTATTGCCTTCTATATCAGTCTCTCACCTGCTACATTTTATCAATTCCAAGAGGCAAAGTTTTTCATATTTTAACATGTCAAATCAGGGTTCATGTCATAATCAGTCAGTGGTATGTTAAACTTAACTGGAAGCCTTTTTCTTATAGAGATATAAAACGATGGTGTCTTCTAGTTGATGTTATCTTGGATTTATTGAAATCCGGTACTTATCAAGGATGGTGTTGAGAAATCTTTACAAATGTAAAGTTAAACCTGATATGGTAGCCATCCTCAACTTCCCAGATGTGGTGTGCTAGCCCACTGAGGAAAAATGTCTTCTCTTTTCAGAGATAGTAATAAAAAATGATTTTAGCTGTAAACTATCCTGAGTGCCTCCAAGATTCCAACAAAATTACCTCAGAGTGCACCCTTATGAGCTCTATTGAGTCCAGACCATAGAAGAGGGAGAACAAGTAGCATCTGGCTCTTGGTTCTCTAGGATTGTTTCAGTGACTGCTGTCTCTCACTCATGGCACTCACTCTGCATCCTTTGTGCTCTTCTCTGCCTGAAACCTCCTCCCTCTTTCTTTTGTTCTGGCTGACTCTAGTTGTCCTCAAGACAGTCTCATGCCAGCGCCACACCTAATGTCCCTCCCTGAGGTGGCTTATGGGGCCCATTTTTCTGCTCCTATTACAGTCTTCACAGGCTGCATTTTAATTATCTCCTTTTCTATCCTCACAGTCAGAGCTCCCCAGAATGTCTCACTTGTGTTTTTGTTCAGATATAGCAGGCTGTTTGGTAAATCACAAGTGTCTGAGACCAATTGCTGGCTCATAAAGGCCCATTCCTCCATCTTGTCTTTTTTGGTACAGATTCCTATCCTTCTACTCCCAGTCAATGGTTTGCTCCTTTCAGATCTGACTCTTAGCCCAAGGTCCCAATGTGGTGCTGATAATGTGTTTCAAATTCCCTGTGGGGAAGAACCTAAGACAGTGTCTAGGAAAGACAGGGCAAAACAACATCTCTGTGAAAGACAGTGACCCAGAACACCAGTTCCAGTGATGCACCAACTGGACAAGATCTACTAAATTCACAGGGACCATACACTTGGTGAAATGGGGAGTCTGCATTCTGAAACGAGTGAGCCTGCTGAATGTCTGGCAGCCATGCTGCAGTGTGGGAAACCATGGGTTGGCATTTGGAGGTGGACTAGTTCTTTTTTTAAAACAACCCCAAAGTGGCGGCAGATATGGCAGCAAGAACCACACAGTGAAGTGCAGCAGGAAAGGGCTGTGTGAACACCTCAATATCTGGCATGGGAGATAGCTTTTCATGCACCTGCTGCTAATTGTCTCAGAGCAGTGAAGGCAGAGGTGAGCCAAAAGGGGGAAAAAACCATGCCCCTTGCAGCCTTCTTCCTGGCAGGCTGGGAATGCTCCTGCCTGGTGCCAGGGCCTCAGCCCGGAGCCACACCAAGAAACCCAGTGTGATGGGGGGTGTTTCTGGCAACACCGTGAACATGCCACAATATTGGGCATGGACAATAGCCTTTCCTGCACCCACAGCTAATTGTCCCAGAGCTGGGAAGGCAGAGCTGTGCAAAAAGGGGGAAATTAACATGCCCCATTCAGCTATCTTTGAAGCATGCTGGGAATGCACCCACATGGCCCAGTGGCCCAGGGCTTCCCTTGAAGGATGGCACACACTTGTGACATAGCACAGCCTTCCCTCAGCAAAGGCCCTAGAAGGCCATGGCTGGGAAGAGGAACCCACCCAGAAATTCCAGAGGCCCTATGCCAATACAAAGGACTTGTGGGTCAGCAGCAGAGACAATTTGTGGCGAGACTGAAATGAAGGTTTAGACTCTTGCAACAGCCTTAAATCTCAAGGAACACCTGGGAGGGTTTGATTTTTAAAGCTGCCCTACCTCCTTAACTACTCAGACACATGTCCCACATTCAGGGTGGACAGCACCAAAAACACACCAAACTTGGTGCACCAATTGGACCCCACAAGAACCAGACCCCCACACACCACAAAGACAAAGTTGGGGAGAACTGACTTCAGGGGAATAGTTGACTCGTGGATGCCATCTGCTGGTTAGTTAGAGAAAGTGTATGCTACCAAGCTGTAGATCTGACAAATTAGAGTTTGGTGTCTGAATAATCCTTCATAACCTAAAAGAATCCTATCAAGTAAAGCAAATGCCAAGAGGCCAATAACAACAGAAAATTTTAAAGCACATGAGAAAACCAGATGGTATGGATAACCCAAATCCAAACACCCAAATCAAAAGATCAGAAGAGACACAGTACTCGGAGAAATTAATCAAAGAACTAAAGACAAACAATGAGAGCATGGCACAGGATATAAAGGACATGAAGAAGACCCTAGAAGAGCATAAAGAAGAAATTGCAAGAGTAAATAAAAAAAAGATGATCTTATGGAAATAAAAAAATGACCAAATTAAAAATATTCTGTATACTCATAGTACAAGACTAGAGGAAGCTGAACAATGACTCAGCGACCTCAAGAACCACAGAATGGAAAATGAAAGAACAAAAGAAAGAATGGAGAAAAAATCAAAATGGATCTCAGGGATATGATAGATAAAATAAAACATCCAAATATAAGACTCATTGGTGTCCCAGGAGGGGAAGAGAGGGGTAAAGTTCTAGAAAGAGTATTCAAAGAAATTGTTGGAGAAAACTTCCCAAACCTTCTACACAATATAAATACACAAAGCATAAATGCCCAGCAAACTCCAAATGTAATAAATCCAAATAAACACACTCCAAGACATATTCTGATCAGACTGTCAAGTACTGAAGAGAAGGAGCAAGTTCTGAAAGCAGCAAGAGAAAAGCAATTCACCACATACAAAGGAAACAACATAAGACTAAGTTGTGACTACTCAGCAGCCACCATGGGGGTGAGAAGGCAGTGGCATGACATATTTAAAATTCTGAGAGAAAAATTTCCAACCAAGAATACTTTATCCAGCAAAACTCTCCTTCAAATTTGAGGGGGAGCTTAAATTTTTCACAGACAAACAAATGCTGAGAGAGTTTGCCAATAAAAGATCTGCCCTACTTCAGATTCTAAAGGGAACCCTACCAACAGAGAAACAACAGAAAGGAGAAAGAGATATAGAGAATTTTAACAGACATATATAGTACCTTACATCCCAAAGCACCAGAACACTCATTTTTCTCTAGTGATCACGGATCTTTCTCCAGAAGGGACCATAAGCTGGGACATAAAACAAGCCTCAAGAAATTAAAAAAAAAAAATTTGAATATACTCAAAGCACATTCTCCAACCACAATGGAATACAAATAGAAGTCAATATTTTTGAACTGTAACTCCACTATTTACTTCCGACATGATACAAATTACACAAACTCTAAGGACAAATCAGTGGTTTTGAACTCAATGTAAAATATGTAATTTTAGACAACTATATAAAGGTGGGCGAATGGAGGAGTATAGGAACATAGTTTATGTGTCCTATTGAAGTGAAGTTGGTATCAAAGAAAAACAAGATTGATATGGATTTAAGAGGTTAATTTTAAGCCCCACAGTAAACACAAAGAAATTATCAGAGAATTTAACCATAGAGATGAACTGTAGAGTTTGGGTTAAGAGAAATGGAGGAAGGGGTGATGGGGAGTTAAGAAATGAGTGTGGAGTTGCTGTTTGAGGTGAAGGGAAATTTCTAGTAATGGATGGTGGGAAAGAGCGTTACAACACTCTAAATGTGATTAATACCACTAATAGAAGTCTAGGGAGGGGCTGGAATGGGAAGATTTAGGCTGTATATATGTTTCCATAACTGAAAACAAACAAAAAAAAAAAGACAGTCTAAATAGATGATGATTGAATGCCAAGGATGAACTTGGATGGGATTGGAGGATAGAGGACAGGTGGCTCAAAGGGACACAGTTGAGACATTAGGTAAAGGAAATGTAGAATGTAAGCTTCGTATCATTGTTGAATCTCTTGTACTTCTTAGCTGCACTTAATGGGATTGAATAAAAGAATGTTCTTGTTCATGGGAAGTGTATATGTGAATTATAGTGTATGTTCAAGGGTGTGTGCAGCTAGCTCTCATATGTTCAGAAGACAGAGCAATAGATGATGGATGACAGGGAGGGAAAGAAATAACGATGTGACAGCATGTTAAAGTTGGTGGATTGAGCTATCGGGGAGGGGGTCAGGGTATGATGGAATTCTTTGTATGGTGTTAGTATTGTTTTTGTAACTGTTCCTATAACTTTGAATTTATTTCAAAATAAAAAAAAAGTTTGGTCCAACTATATGCTGATTAGAAGAGACTCAATTAAGACACAAAGAGGTGAAACAAATTTCAAATTTCTGGAAACACACAAATTACCTAAATGGATTCAAGAAGAAAGAGAAAATTACTTCAACAAGTAAAGAGATTAGAAAAGAAAATCTCAACAGACCAATAACAACTGAAGTGATTGAATCAGTAATTTAAAAAAATCTCCCAAAGAAGAAAAGTTGAGGACCAGATGGATTCACTGGTGAATTCTAGCAAACATTTAAAGAAGAATTAAGACCACAATCATCAATCCCTTCCAAAAAAATTCAAGAGGGAATAGTTATTAATTCATTCTGTGAGACCAGCATAACCCTGATATCAAAGAATGATAAAGATGTCACAAGAAAAGCAAATTACAGACAAATACCCCTGTTGAACACAAATGCAAAACTACTATAAAAAATACTGGCAAATTGAATCCAACAGTGTATAAAAGGATTATGTACCAGGTCCGAGTGGAATTTATTCCAGGAATGCAAGAGTAGTTAAGCATTCTCCTCCTGATTTAAACAATATAACAGTTGATCCTAATGTATAAAAATTTGTATAAACATTTTTCAATGTTATTGAGATACATTCACATATCATGCAGTCATACAAAGTGTACATTCAATTGTTCACAGTACCAAAAGGGGTTTGTGAAAGGAAATGAAATAAGCTTCAGTGACAGAGAGATTCCAAAAGGAGCTGGGAGGTCACTCTGGTCAGCACTCTTACACACAGTATAGACAACCTTTTTAGATTCTAATGAATTGGAACAGCTAGCAGTAAATGCCTGAAACTATCAAATTACAACCCAGAATCCTTGAATCTTGAAGATGATTGTATAAAAATGTAGCTTATGAGGAGTGACAACGTGATTGGGAAAGCCATATGGACCACACTCCCCTTTGCCTAGTGTATGAAGGGATAAGTAGAAAAATGGGGGCAAAAAAAAAAAAAAAAAAGAAAAAAAAAGGCACCTTGTGTTCTTTTTTACTTTAATTGTTCTTTTTCACTTTAATTTTTATTATTTGTGTGTGTGTGGTAATGAAAATGTTCAAAAGTTAATTTTGGTGATGTATAAACATTTTTAATCATTCAAACAGACACGTGATTCCCTCTCCCTGATGAATGAACTGAAATTCTTTTTGCAACAAGGTAAGGGATAAACAAAGATAGTGAGTAAAGAGTAGGTAACAAAGAATTTGGACCACGGGAATGTTTGCCAACTGATATGTTATTACCCTTGGAAAGATACAGGTCAGTTTGGAATTCCTGGGAGACACCTCAGGCCTAAGGAACAGTAGAGAAAACAAATTTGATTATGCCTACAGGACAAAATCTGAACTCCCAAGCACAGTATTGATGATGCAGCCTCTGTTCAGCTATCCTTTTCCTCTGCTCAGCTAGCCTGTAGCATCTGCTGCTTCAGGAATGTGGGCTCCCAACATGCCTTTGTCACCTTTGCTAGAAATCCAGTCCCCCTCTTGTCCTTTATCTGACTCACATCTGTTTCAAGACTCAGCCCAAGTATCTGTTCTTTTTTTTTGATTTTGTTTTCTGTTTCTTTTTTAATTGTTTTTGTGGCATGTAAAATTTTTTAACTTTATTTATCAAAAAGTTTTTTAAAAAACATTTGAAACAAAACAAAGGAATAAGAAAAACAAATAACCTGAAATAACTACATTTCTTCCAACACGTTCCTACCATACCCCAAGAAAATTAACAAACCATAGTCATTCCTGAGCATTCTGATACAATTAAGATTACTCTCCATTACTTATCTGTTCTTATTGCATTATTGTTCATTAGTTGCTGTCTATCTCCTACATTCTACAATATAAAACTTTTTTTAAAATTTTTCACAGAGTTCACATTAGTGGTAACATACAGTATCTCTCTTTTAGTGTCTGGCTTATTTCACTCAGCATTATGTCTTTAAGGTTCATCAATGTTGTCATATGTTTCACAACCTTGTTCCTTCTTATTGCTGTGTAGTATTCCATCGTGTGTACATACCACATTTTGTTTATCCACTCATCTGTTGAGGGACATTTGGATTGTTTCCATCTCTTGGCAATTGTGAACAGTGCTGCCATGAATATCAATGTGCAAATATCTGTTTGTGTCACTGCTTTCAGATCTTTTGGGTATAGACTGAGAAGTGAAATGGCTGGATTGAAGGGTAACTTGAAATCTAGTTTTCTAAGGAACTACCAGACTGTCCTCCAGAGTGGCTGTACCATGATACAGTCCTACCATCAATGAATAAAAGTTCCAATTTCTCCACATCCTCTCCAGCATTTGTAGTTTCCTGTTTATTTAATGGCAACCATTCTAACTGGTGTGAGATATCTCAATGTGGTCTTAATTTGTGTCTCCCTAATAGCTAGTGAAGATGAACATTTTTTCATGTGTTTTTTAGCCATTTGTATTTCCTCTTCAGAGAAATGTCTTTTCATATATTTTGCCCATGTTATAATTCAGTTGTTTGTACTATTGTCATTGAGTTGTAGGATTTCTTTATATATAGAAAATCAGTCTTTGATCATATATATGGTTTCCAAATATTTTTTCCCGTTGAGTTGGCTGCTCTTCTCCTTTTTTTTTTTTTTTTTTTTTTTTTTTAAAGACAAAATGGTTTTATATGTTAGTTTTTTTCTTTTACAAATTTTTAAACATATACAAAAGTAGAAAGAATAATACAATGAATTCCCTTATACTCATCACCTGCTTTAAGGACTGTCAATTCATGGCCAATTGAGTTTCATCTACACCCCTGCCGTACCACTGAGTCATTCTGAAATAAATCTCAGACATTATATCATTGCGTATGTAAATATTTCAGCATGTATCTCTAAGAGAAAAGGACTTTAAAAAAAAAGAGTCATGCTAACCATTATTATACCTAAAAATTAACAATCATTTTTAATATCAAATATCCAATCACTATTCAAATTCTCCAGTTGTCTCATTTCTAAAATATTTGTTTAAATCAGGTCCCAAATAAAGTCCATATATTACAAAGGTTGATGTCTCTTAAGACTCCTTTAAACTATAGATTCTTCTTTTTCTTTTCTCCCCTTACAATTTATTTGTTGAAGAAAACAGGTCATTTGTCCCGTAGAGTTTCCTACAGCCCGGGGTTGGATACATCTAGAAGCTTGTTACGATTCAGGTTCAACATTTGGCACGCCTGCTTCACAGTTATCGGTGTGTTCTTCCTTCAGGAGACATTACCTTCTGGCTGACTTGCTTTTTGTGATGTTAGCTACCACTGACGATGGATGCCTAGATCCATTATTTCATTAGGGTTTGCAAAGTAGTGAAACTCCAATTCTATCATTCTTTCTTCATATAATAGCTGAGTTACTTTTTTTTTAATTCAGTTTTATTAAAATATATTCACATACCATACAATCATCCATGGTATACAATCCACTGTTCACAGTGTGATCATACAGTTATGCATTCATCACCACAATCTATTTCTGAACATTTTCCTTACATCAGAAAGAATCAGAATCAGAATAAAAAATAAAAGTGAAAAAAAAGAACACCCAAACCATCCCCCCCACCCCACCCTATTTGTCATTTAGTTTTTTTTTTTTTTTTTAATCATCATTTTATTGAGATATATTCACATACCAAGCAGTCATACAAAACAAATTGTACTTTCGATTGTTTACAGTACCATTACATAGTTGTACATTCATCACCTAAATCAATCCCTGACATCTTCATTAGCACACACACAAAAATAACAAGAATAATAATTAGAGTGAAAAAAGAGCAATTGAAGTAAAAAAGAACACTAGGTACCTTTGTCTGTTTGTTTGCTTCCCCTACTTTTCTACACATCGATCCATAAACTAGACAAAGTGGAGTTTGGTCCTTATGGCATTCCCAATCCCACTGTCACCCCTCATAAGCTACATTTTTATACAACTGTCTTCGAGATTCATGGGTTCTGGGTTGTAGTTTAATAGTTTCAGGTATCCACCACCAGCTACCCCAATTCTTTAGAACCTAAAAAAGGTTGTCTAAAGTGTGCGTAAGAGTGCCCACCAGAGTGATCTCTCGGCACGTTTTGGAATCTCTCTGCCACTGAAGCTTATTTCATTTCCTTTCACATCCCCCTTTTGGTCAAGAAGATGTTCTCCATCCCACGATGCCGGGTCTACATTCCTCCCCGGGAGTCATATTCCACGTTGCCAGGGAGATTCACTTCCCTGGGTGTCTGATCCCACGTAGGGGGGAGGGCAGTGATTTCACCTTTCAAGTTGGCTTAGCCAGAGAGAGAGGGCCACATCTGAGCAACAAAGAGGCATTCAGGAGGAGACTCTTAGGCACAAATACAGGGAGGCCTAGCCTCTCCTTTGCAGCAACCGTCTTCCCAAGGGTAAAACCCATGGTAGAGGGCTCAACCCACCAAACCATCAGTCCCCCACGTCTGCGGCCATGCCAGCAACCATGGAGGTGGGGCAGGCGAACACCCCCGCACTCTCCACAGGCTCCTCAAGGGGGCACCACATCGTTTTTTGTTTTTTTTTTTTTTTCCTTGTTTGTCTTTTTTCTTTTCTTTTTTTTTTTTTTTTAACTTTCCCTTCTTTTTTCAAATCAACTGTATGAAAAAAAAAGTTAAAAAGAAAACAAACATACAATAAAAGAACATTTCAAAGAGACCATAGCAAGGGAGTAAGAAAAAGACAACTAACCTAAGATAACTGCTTAACTTCCAACATGTTCCTACTTTACCCCAAGAAAGTTACATACTATAGCAACATTTCAGTGAACTTGTTCCTACTACATCCATCAGAAATTAACAGACCATAGTCATTTCTGGGCATCCCCAGAACGTTAAATAGCTTATCTGTTCTTGGATTATTGTTCCCCCTTCCTTAATTGCTCTCTACTGCTAGTTCCCCTACATTCTACATTATAAACCATTTGTTTTACATTTTTCAAAGTTCACATTAGTGGTAGCATATAATATTTCTCTTTTTGTGCCTGGCTTATTTCGCTCAGCATTATGTCTTCAAGGTTCATCCATGTTGTCATATGTTTCACCAGATCGTTCCTTCTTACTGCCGCGTAGTATTCCATCGTGTGTATATACCACATTTTATTTATCCACTCATCTGTTAATGGACATTTGGGTTGTTTCCATCTCTTGGCAATTGTGAATAATGCTGCTATGAACATTGGCGTGCAGATATCTGTTCGTGTCACTGCTTTCCGATCTTCCGGGTATATCCCGAGAAGTGCAATCGCTGGATCGAATGGTAACTCTATCTCTAGTTTTCTAAGGAACTGCCAGACTGACTTCCAGAGTGGCTGAACCATTATACAGTCCCACCAACAATGAATAAGAGTTCCAATTTCTCCACATCCCCTCCAGCATTTGTAGTTTCCTGTTTGTTTAATGGCAGCCATTCTAACCGGTGTTAGATGGTATCTCATTGTGGTCTTAATTTGCATCTCTCTAATAGCTAGTGAAGCTGAACATTTTTTCATGTGTTTCTTGGCCATTTGTATTTCCTCTTCAGAGAACTGTCTTTTCATATCTTTTGCCCATTTTATAATTGGGCTGTCTGTACTATTGTCATTGAGTTGTAGGATTTCTTTGTATATGCAAGATATCAGTCTTTTGTCAGATACATGGTTTCCAAAAATTTTTTCCCATTGAGTTGGCTGCCTCTTTACCTTTTTGAGAAATTCCTTTGAGGTGCAGAAACTTCTAAGCTTGAGGAGTTCCCATTTATCTATTTTCTCTTTTGTTGCTTGTGCTTTGGGTGTAAAGTCTAGGAAGTGGCCTCCTAATACAAGGTCTTGAAGATGTTTTCCTACATTATCTTCTAGGAGTTTTATGGTACTTTCTTTTATATTGAGATCTTTGGTCCATTTTGAGTTAATTTTTGTGTAGGGTGTGAGGTAGGGGTCCTCTTTCATTCTTTTGGATATGGATATCCAACTCTCCCAGCCCCATTTGTTGAAAAGACCATTATGGCTCAGTTCGGTGACTTTGGGGGCCTTATCAAAGATCAGTCGGCCATAGATCTGAGGGTCTATCTCTGAATTCTCAATTCGATTCCATTGATCTATATGTCTATCTTTGTGCCAGTACCATGCTGTTTTGGCAACTGTGGCTTTATAATAAGCTTCAAAGTCAGGGAGTGTAAGTCCTCCCACTTCGTTTTTCTTTTTTAAAGTGTCTTTAGCAATTCGAGGCATCTTCCCTTTCCAAATAAATTTGATAACTAGCTTTTCCAAGTCTGCAAACTAGGTTGTTGGAATTTTGATTGGGATTGCATTGAATCTGTAGATGAGTTTGGGTAGAATTGACATCTTAATGACATTTAGCCTTCCTATCCATGAACATGGAATATTTTTCCATCTTTTAAGGTCCCCTTCTATTTCTTTTAGTAGAGTTATGTAGTTTTCTTTGTATAGGTCTTTTACATCTTTGGTTAAGTTTATTCCTAGGTACTTGATTTTTTTAGTTGCTATTGAAAATGGTATCTTTTTCTTGAGTGTCTCTTCAGTTTGTTCATTTCTAGCATATAGAAACATTACTGACTTATGTGCATTAATCTTGTATCCCGCTACTTTGCTAAATTTGTTTATTAGCTCTAGTAGGTGTATCGTTGATTTCTCAGGGTTTTCTAGATATAAGATCATATCATCTGCAAACAATGACAGTTTTACTTCTTCTTTTCCAATTTGGATGCCTTTTATTTCTTTGTCTTGCCGGATTGCCCTGGCTAGCACTTCCAGCACAATGTTGAATAACAGTGGTGACAGCGGGCATCCTTGTCTTGTTCCTGATCTTAGAGGGAAGGCTTTCAGTCTCTCACCATTGAGTACTATGCTGGCTGTGGGTTTTTCATATATGCTCTTTATCATGTTGAGGAAGTTTCCTTCAATTCCTACCTTTTGAAGTGTTTTTATCAAAAAGGGATGTTGGATTTTGTCAAATGCTTTTTCAGCATCTATTGAGATGATCAATTGATTTTTCCCTTTCGAGTTTTTAATGTGTTGTAATACATTGATTGTTTTTCTTATGTTGAACCATCCTTGCATGCCTGGAATGAACCCCACTTGGTCATGGTGTATGATTTTTTTAATGTGTCTTTGGATTCGATTTGCAAGTATTTTGTTGAGGATTTTTGCATCTATATTCATTAGGGAGATTGGCCGGTAGTTTTCCTTTTTTGTAGCATCTTTGCCTGGTTTTGGTATTAGATTGATGTTAGCTTCATAAAATGAGTTAGGTAGTGTTCCATTTTTTTCAATGTTTTGAAAGAGTTTGAGTAAGATTGGTGTCAGTTCTTTCTGGAAAGTTTGGTAGAATTCCCCTGTGAAGCCATCTGGCCCTGGGCATTTATTTGTGGGAAGATTTTTGATGACTGATTGGATCTCTTTGCTTGTGATGGGTTGGTTGAGGTCTTCTATTTCTTCTCTGGTCAGTCTAGGTTGTTCATATGTTTCCAGGAAATTGTCCATTTCTTCTACATTATCCAGTTTGTTGCCATACAGTTGTTCATAATATCCTCTTATAATTTTTTTAATTTCTTCAGGATCTGCAGTTATGTCACCTTTTTCATTCATTATTTTGTTTATATGGGTCTTCTCTCTTTTTGATTTTGTCAGTCTAGCTAGGGGCTTGTCAATCTTGTTGATCTTCTCAAAGAACCAACTTTTGGTGATATTTATCCTTTCTATTGTTTTTTTGTTCTCTATGTCATTTATTTCTGCTTTAATCCTTGTTATTTCTTTTCTTGTACTTGGTTTAGGATTGGTTTGCTGTTCATTTTCTAGCTTCTTCAGTTGATCCATTAGTTCTTTGATTTTGGCTCTTTCTTCCTTTTTAATATATGCGTTTAGTGCTATAAATTTCCCCCTTAGCACTGCTTTTGCTGCATCCCATAGGTTTTGGTATGTTGTGTTCTCATTTTCTTTCGTCTCTATATATTTAGCAATTTCTCTTGCTATTTCTTCTTTAACCCACTGATTGTTTAGGAGTGTGTTGTTTAACCTCCAGGTATTTGTGAATTTTCTAAGTCTCTGATGGTTATTGACTTCTAATTGTATTCCATTGTGGTCAGAGAATGTGCTTTGAATAATTTCAATCTTTTTAAATTTATTGAGGCTTGTTTTATGTCCCAGCATATGATCTATTCTGGAGAAAGTTCCGTGAGCACTAGAAAAGTATGTGTATCCTGTTGATTTGGGATGTAATGTCCTGTAGATGTCTGTTAAATCTAATTCATTTATCAGATTGTTTAGGTTTTCAATTTCCTTATTGGTCTTCTGTCTGGTTGATCTATCTATAGGAGAGAGTGATGTGTTGAAGTCTCCCACAATTATTGTGGAAACATCAATTGCTTCCTTTAGTTTTGCCAATGTTTCTCTCATGTATTTTGTGGCACCTTGATTGGGTGCATAGACATTTACGATTGTTATTTCTTCTTGCTGAATTGCCCCTTTTATTAGTATGTAGTGGCCTTCTTTGTCTCTCAAAACATCCCTGCATTTGAAGTCTATTTTATCTGAGATTAATATTGCTACACCTGCTTTCTTTTGGCTGTAGCTTGCATGAAATATTTTTTTCCATCCTTTCACTTTCAGTTTCTTTGTGTCCCTGTGTCTAAGATGAGTCTCTTGTATGCAACATATTGATGGTTCATTTTTTTTGATCCATTCTGCGAATCTATATCTTTTAATTGGGGAGTTTAATCCATTTACATTCAACGTTAAAACCGTGAAGGCATTTCTTGAATCGGCCATCTTATCCTTTGGATTATGTTTGCCATATTTTTCTCTCTCTCTATTAATATCCTTTATTGTACCCATACCGAATCTCTTTAGTACTGAACCTTTCTCCAAGTCTCTCTGTCCTGTCTTTGTTTCTCTGTCTGTAGGGCTCCCTTGAGTATCTCCAGTAGGGCAGGTCTCTTGTTAGCAAATTCTCTCAGCATTTGTTTGTCTGTGAAAAATTTAAGCTCTCCCTCAAATTTGAAGGAGAGCTTTGCTGGATAAAGTATTCTTGGCTGGAAATTCCTCTCACTCAGAATTTTAAATATATAGTGCCACTGCCTTCTCGCCTCCATGGTGGCTGCTGAGTAGTCACTACTTAGTCTTATGCTGTTTCCTTTGTATGTGGTGAATTGCTTTTCTCTTGCTGCTTTCAGAACTTGCTCCTTCTCTTCTATGTTTGACAGTGTGATCAGTATATGTCTCGGAGTGGGTTTTTTTGGATTTATTCTATTTGGAGTTCGCTGAGCATTTATGATTTGTGTATTTATGTTGTTT